>NW_027361694.1:3596250-4212500 GCF_039654945.1 Dendrobates tinctorius | reverse complement strand
TTCCCTTCCGAGCCCCGACGCGTGCCCATACAGTAGTTTTCTCCTACATATGAGGTATTAGCATACTCAGGACAAATTGGACAACAACTTGTGTGGTGCACTTTCTCCTGTTACCCTTGGAAATAAAAAATTGGGGACTAAATGATCATGTTTGTGGAAAAAATACGATTTTTTTATTTTCATGCCCGGGCATTATAAACTTCTGTGAAGCCCTTGGGGGTTCGAAGTGCTCACCAAACATCTAGATAAGTTCCTTAGGGCGTCTAGTTTCCAAAATGGTGTCACTTATGGGGGTTTCCACTGTTTAGGTACATTCGGGGCTCTCCAAAGGCAACATGACACCCGCAGAGCATTTCATCAAAGTCTGCATTCCAAAACGTCACTACTTCCCTTCCGAGCCCCGACGTGTGTCCATACAGTAGTTTTCTCCCACATTTTGGGTATCAGCGTACTCAGCACAAATTGAACAACAACTTTTGGGGTCCAATTTCTCCTGGTACCCTTGGGAAAATAAAAAAAATGGGCATTTTTTTATCTTCACGCCCGGGCGTTATAAACTTCTGTGATGCACTGGGGGTTCAAAGTGCTCACCAGACATCTAGATAAGTTCCTTGGGGGGGTCTAGTTTCCAAAATGGTGTAATTTGTGTGAGGTTTTCACTGTTTTGGTACATCAGGGACTTTCCAAATGCGACATGGTGTCCGATCTCAATTCCAGCCAAAAACGTCAAATGGCGCTGCTTCCCTTCCGAGCTCTGCCATGCGCCCAAATAGTGGTTTACCCCCACATGTGGGGTATCAGCATACTCAGGACAAATTGCACAATAACTTTTAGGGTCCTGTTACCCTTGAAAAAATAAGAATTGATGGTGAAAAGATCATTTTTGTGGAAAAAATATGATTTTTAAATTGTACGGCTGTACATTATAAACTTCTGTGAAGCCCTTGGGGGTTCAAAGTTCTCACCACATACCTAGATAAGTTCCTTGGGGGGTATAGTTTCCAAAATGGGGTCAATTGTGGGGGTTTCCACTGTTTAGGTACATCAGGGTCTCTCCAAACGTGACATGGGGTCCGATCTGAATTCTAGCTAATTTTGCATTGAAAAAGTCAAACGGCGCTCCTTCCCTTCTGAGCTCTGCCATGCGCCGAAACAGTGGTTCCCCTCCAAATATCAGGCATCAGCGTACTCAGGACAAACTGCACAATAACTTTTGCAGTCCAACTTCTCCTGTTACCCTTGGTAAAATAAAGAAATTGAACCTGAAGTATTTTTTTTGTGAAAAAAAGTTTAATGTTAATTCTTTTTAAATATTCAAAAAATTCCTGTGAAGCACCTGAAGGGTTAATAAACTTCTTGAATGTGGTTTTGCGCACCGTAAGGGGTGCAGTTTTTAGATTGGTGTCACTTTTGGATATTTTCTATCACATAGACCCCTCAAAGAGGCTTCAAATGTGATGTGGTCCATAAAAATAAAATGGTGTTGCAAAAATGAGAAATCGCTGGTCAACTTTTAACCCTTATAACTTCCTAAAGAAAATAAATTTGGGTACCAAAATTGTGCTGATGTGATGTAAACATGTGGGAAATGTTACTTATTAAGTTTTTTGTGTGCCGTGTCTCTGTAATTTAAGGGCATAAAAATTCAAAGTTGGAAAATTGCCAAATTTTCGCCAAATTTCCGTTTTTTTCACAATTAAATGCAAGTTATATGAATGAAATTTTACCACTAGCATGAAGTACAATATGTCACGAGAAAACAATGTCAGAATCACCAGGATCCATGGAAGCGTTCCAGAGTTATTACCTCGTAAAGGGACAGTGGTCAGATTTGTAAAAATTGGCCCGGTCATGAACGTGCAAATCACCCTTAGGGGTTAAGGGGTTAAAGCAATGTGGAAGGAAAAAATGAACACTTAACTTTTTTTCCCCAAAATCTTTCTTCGGACACAATTTTTTAAATTTTCTCAAGGGTATCAGGACAAAATGAACATCAATATTTCTCCTGAGTACACCGATACCCCATGTGTGGAGGTAGACCAATCTTTAGGGGCATGGCAGTGCTCAGAAGGGAAGGAGCATCATTTGAGATTTTGAATGTCAAATTGGCTGGAATCGAGAGAGGACGCCATGTCACGTTTGGCGAGCCCCTGATGTACCTAAACAGTAGAAACCACCCATAAGTGACCCCATTTTGAAAACTAGAACCTCCAAGGAACTTATCTAAATGTGTGGTGAGCACTTTGAACCCCCAAGACTTCACAGAAGGTTATAACGTAGAGTCGTAAAATTAAAACATCTTATTGTTTCCACAAAAAAGATATCATCCCCAATTTTTATTTTCCCAAGGGTAACAGGACCCCAAAGGTTATTATGCAATTTGTCCTTAGTATGCTGATACCTCATATGTGTGGGTAAACCACTGTTTGGGTGCACGGCCGAGCTCAGGAGGGAAGGAGCGCCATTTGACTTTTTTGGCTGGAATTGAGATCGGACGTCATGTCGCGTTTGGAGAGCCCCCGATGTGCCTAAACAGTGGAAACCCCCTCAAGTGACCTCATTTTGAAAACTAGACCCCAAAGGAATTTCTCTTGATGTGTGGTGAGAGCTCTGAACCCTCAAGGGCTTCACAGAAGTTCATAATATTGAGCCTTAAAATTAAAAAAATCTTATTTTTTCCACAAAAATGATCTTTTCATCCCCAATTTTAATCTTCCTAAGAGTAACAGGACCACAAAAGTTATTGTGCAATTTGACCTGAGTACGCTGATACCCCATATGTGGAGATAAACCACCGTGTGGGTGCGTGGCAGAGCTCGGAAGGGAAGGAGTGCCATTTTGGAATGCAGACTTTGATGGAATGGTCTGCAAGCGTCATGTTACATTTGCAGAGCCCCTGATGTGCCTAAACAGTAGAAACCCCCACAAGTGACCCCATTTTGGAAACTGTACTCCCCGAGGAGCTCATCTAGATGTGTGGTGAGCTCTTTGAACCCCCAAGTGCTTCACAGAAGTTTATAACGTAGAGCCGTGATATAAAACATCATATTTTTTTCCACAAAGATGATCTTTTTGCCCCCAAATTTTTATTTTCACAAGGGTAACAGGTGAAATTAAACCTCCAAAGTTGTTCTGCAATTTGTCCTGAGTATGCTGATACCCCATATGTGGGGGAACCACTCTGATCGCCTTACTGCGATCTTAGGGAGGCAGAATAAACAAATCCATAAAAGGTGAAGAATTGGTTTTATTTTTTATTCCATTCCTCATGCGGTATTAGTGATTATGCGACTTTATTCTTTGGGTCGGTGCGATTACAGCGATACCAGATTTATATCCTTTTTCATGTTTAGCTTCAGTCACACACTAAAAGACTTTTTTTTGTAAGAATTTTTTGTAAGAAATTTTTGCATCACAGTATTTTGAGACCTAGAATTTTTCCATATTTCGGCCAACAGAGTCATGTTCAGGCTTGTTTTTTGCCTGACGAGCTGACGTTTTTATTGGTTGGTACCATTTTCGGGGGCATGACGGTTTTTGATCGCTTTCTATTCCAATTTTTGTGGAGGCAGAAGGAACAAAAAACAGCAATTCAGGAATTGTTTTTTCCCCTCCATTCCGCATGTGGTAAAATTGGTAAGGCTGGTTTCACATTTGCGCTTTTGTGCGCTGCGCATCGTGCGCACCCGTGCGCATGCGCACTGCGCACCTATGTTTAACATGACGTGCGCGTGGTCTTGCGCACACTTGCGTTTTCGTGCGCATGCGTTTTTTTGTCTTTTGCGCCAGGCACGCCAGACGCAACATGTTGGATTTTTTGGTGCGCCCTGTCTCGGCAAAAAAACGCATGCGCACGCTTGCGCACGGAATGCGCAAAAACAACACATTGAAGTCTATGGGAACGCATGCGTGCGCATGGTCTTGCGCACGGTTGCGCTTTTTTGCGCATGCGTTTTTGAGTGAAACAAGTCTAGAATGTTCTCTAGACAATGGAAAAAATGTCACACCTAAAAACGCATGTGCATAAAAAAAACGCAAACGCATGCAAAAACGCATGTAAAACGCAAGCAACGCTGCGTTTTTTTGACGCATCAGCGTGCGCATGATGTTAAAAAAACGCGCGTTTGTTTTGCGTTTTTCTTTGCGTTTTTTATGCGCACGATGCGCTGCGCAAAAAAACGCTAATGTGAAACTAGCCTAAGGCAGCATAATTCTTCGCATCAGTACGACTGCAGCGATACCTCATTTATAGAATTTTTTTATGCTTTGGAGTTTTTACATAATATAAATTTTTATAGAATGAATAATTATTTTTGCATCACTTTATTCTGAGAGCTTTAGTTTTTTTTATTTTCTGCTCATGGAGCTGTATGGTGGCTTGTTTTTTGCGGGACAAGATGGCACTTTCAGTGATACTATATTTATTACCACTCATTTTTTTATCACGTTTTATTACACTTTTTCCAAGCGGTATGATGATACCGCTTGGAAAAAGTGTAATTTGCTACTTTTTGGTGTTTTTTATGGCATTCACTGAAGGGGTTAACTAGGGTGACACTTTTTTAGATAGGATTTAAAGGACGCGGTGATACCAAACATGTCAGGGAGTCAACAGCCAGGAGCGGCATGAACGCCGCTCCTGGCTGCTAGTGCAGGAGGCTCAGCCACTGGCAGTGCTGAGCTCCTGCACTGACCATTCAGGAGATGCTGAAATTTCAGCATCTCCTGCCCGCTCATGCTGTGATCGGTCAGTTAGATTGACTGACCAGTCACAGCTCTCTTGGTGCGGGGACTGACTGCAAGGGTCCCTGCACCTCTTGCCGTGCCTGTCAGCTGTCTATGACAGCTGTTGGCACTGAACTTTCACTTTGTGTTTACATGTAGTGACAGTTTAAATGTATGACATGCATAGCCCGTCATGGTGCGTGAACTTACACCCGGCCATGACGGACTGTGCATGCCAATGGACGTTAAGAGGTTAATTTCAGTCCCCATATATTATCCAAAGTTTTCTCTCTGCTCCCTGAACTATTCGCCCCACCCATGAGATAAACCCACAAATTCTCAAAAGAAAAGGAACTTGCCATATGGCAAGAAAATTAGAAGCCCTACTGTATATTAATTAAAGTGAGGAAGAAAAGACCTGGGACCTCCTACTGTCTTTCATGCAATGCTGCCAGCTATCAATGGAAACCCTAGACAGCGAGACACCTACATATAGACATAAATTATGAGAGTACCGTGCATGTCAGGGTTAAGTCCAAAATTCTGCTAGAATCCTAGCAGCCTGCCATGCACACACCGGTTTCTCATCATTCTCTAGCTGTCCCAGATACTGAACTATTGAGATTGGCTCTTCAGAACCACTAAGTCAACCCAAGTTTGGATTTTCCTTATCGGTCAGGCCCAAACTAACCGGTTAAGATGTCAGTCATCCCGTTTGGACCCCCTGCTAGAAAGTTATGACCTATCCTAGATATTGGAAATTATTTCAGCTTCGAGGTCAGGGGCTAGGAGATTTCACATCGGCCCAGAGGGGTGGTGGCAAACATTGGAGGGGGCGAGCTAGAGGTTAAAAACTATCTACACACCTTTAGCCAGCGTTATTGTTCTGACACGGAAGCCGCGTCATGTCACGCGTGGAGACGGACCAGAAACTAAGAAAGTTCCTGTGGATTTGAGTACGTCCCTGGATCCACATGTTACAAAGACTGGTAACTTGACACCTACAGCTAACTGTAATCCCATACCTGTGCCCTATATTTATATGTACTTCTTGCTGTAATATCTGTATATTACTCTGCATATATATGTATTACAGTGGGAATGGAAAGTATTCAGACCCAGTTAAATTTTTTACTCTTTGCTTCATTGAAGCCATTTGGTAAATTCAAAATTCATTTTTTTTCTCATCAATGTACACTCTGCACCTCATTTTGACTGAAACCAAAAACAGAAATGTATAAATTTTTGCAAATTTATTAAAATACAAAAACTGAAATATCACATGGTCAGAAGTATTCAAACTGTTTGCTCAGACACTCATATTTAACCCCTTTCTGACATTTCACATACTATCCCGTCCACGGGACCCAGGCCCCTATGACCGTGGACGGGATAGTACATCATCGCGATCAGCGATGCTCACGGGGGGGTGCCGCTGATCGAGGCCAGGTGTCAGCTGATTATCACAGCTGACACCCGGCACTATGTGTCAGGGGCTGTCACGGACCGCCCTGGCACATTAACCCCTGGCACACTGCAATCAAACACGATTGCAGTGTACCGAAGGTTTAGAGAAGCATCGGCAGGGAGGGGGCTCCCTCTGTGCTTCCCTGAGACCCCCACAGCAGCGCGATGTGCAGCACTGCGGCACGGGCCTCCTTCCCTGCAGGTCCCCGGATCCCCGAAGGCCCCTGCGGCCATATTGGATCCGGGGACATGCAGGGAGGCGGCTTTCCTCAGTGCCTGCAGAGTGCAGGGCTGAGGAAAGCCTGTGCAGCGCCTGTCAGATCGCAGATTTGAAACAGCGCTGTGTGATGTGTCAGTTCAGCGATCTGACAAATGACAGTGATGTCCCCCCTGGGACAGTGTAATAAAGTAAAAAAAAAGTGTAAAAATAATTTATATAAAAATCACTTAATAAATAAAAAAAAATATTCCCTAATAAATTCATTTTTTGAAATGAAAAACAACAATAAAAGTACACATATTTAGTATCACCGCGTCCGTAATGACCCACCCTATAAAATTGTCCCAATAGTTAACCCCTTTAGAGAACCCCTTAAAGAATAAAAATAAAAAACAAAGCAAAAAACATACCACCGAACAAAAAGTTCAATAACGCGCGATCAAAAAGACATATATAAATAATCATGGTACCGCTGAAAATGTCAGCCTGTCCAGCAAAAAACGAGCCACCACACAGTATCATCAGTGAAAAAATAAAAAAGTTATAGCTCGCAGAATAAAGAGTGCAAAAATAATAATTTTTTTATATAAAATTGTTTTCATTGCAGAAAAGCACCAAAACATAAAAAAAACATAAATGAGGTATCACTGTAATCATATTGACCCAAAGAATAAAAGCACTTTATCAATTTTACCACACGTGGAACGATGTAAACACACCCCCCAAAAGAAATTCATGAAACGCTTTTTTTGTTCATTGTGCGTCCCAAAAATCAGAATAAAAAGTGATCAAAAAGTGTCACATACCTGAAAATGGTACCAATAATAACATCTACTCATCCCACAAAAAATAAGACCTCACATGACTCGGTGGGTCAAAATATGGAAAAATTATAGCTCTCAAAATATGGTGATGCAAAAACTATTTTTACAATAAAAAGCGTCTTTTAGCATATGACAGCTGCCAAACATAAACCCGCTATAAATAGTAAATCAAACCCACCTTTATCACCCCCTTAGGGAAAAATAATAAAATTAAAAAAAATGTATTTATTTCCATTTTCCCATTAGGGTTAGGGTTAGGGCTAGGGTTAGGGCTAGAGTTAGGGCTGAGATTAGGGTTAGGAGTGTGTTGGGGTTAGGGTTGGAGTTAGAATTGGGGGGTTTCCACTGTTTGGGCACATCAGGTGCTCTCCAAATGCAACATGGCGTCTGATCTCAATTCCAGCCAATTCTGCATTGAAAAAGTCAAACGGTGCTCCTTCCCTTTCAGGCTCTGCCATGCACCCAAACAGTGTTTTACCCACACATATGGGGTATCAGCCTACTCAGGACAAATTGCAAAACAACTTTTGGGGTCCAATTTCTCCTGTTACCCTTGGGAAAATAACAAAAACTGGGGACTAAAAGATCATGCTTGTGGAAAAAATATGATTTTTTTATTTTCATGCCTGGGCGTTACAAACTTCTGTGAAGCACTGAGGGGTTCAAAGTGATCACCACACATCTAGATAAGTTCCTTGGGGGGTCTAGTTTCCAAAATGGGGTCACTTGTGGGGGGTTTCAACAATTTAGGCACATCAGAGGCTCTCCAAACGCGACATGATATCCGCAGACCATTCCATCAAAATCTGCATTCCAAAACGTTACTACTTCCCTTCCAAGCCCTGATGTGTGCCCATACAGTAGTTTTCTCTCACATTTGGGGTATCACTGTACTCAGGACAAATTGGATAACAACTTTTGGGGTCAAATTTCTACTGTTACCCTTCGGAAAATAAAAAAATTGGGGAGTTAAAGATCATGTTTGTGGAAAAAATATGATTTTGTTCTTTTCACGCCCGGGTGTTATAAACTTCTGTGAAGCACTGGGGGGTTCAAAGTGCTCACCACACATCTAAATCTGTTCCTTGGGGGTCTAGTTTCCAAAATGGTGTCATTTGTGAGGGGTTTCCACTGTTTAGGCACATCAGGGTCTTTCCAAACGCGGCATGGCGTCAGATCCCAATTCCTGCCAAAAAAGGCAAATGGCGCTGCTTCCCTTCCGAGCTCTGCCATGCGCCCAAATAGTGGTTTACCCGCACATGTGGGGTATCAGCGTACTCAGGACAAATTGCAAAATAACTTTTGGGGTCCTGTTACCCTTGGAAAAATAAAAATTGGGGGTGAAAAGATCATTTTTGTGGAAAAATTGTGATTTTTTAATTTTACATCTGTACGTTATAAACTTCTGTGAAGCCCTGGGAGGTTCAAAGCTCTCACCACATATCTAGATAAGTTCCTTGGGGGATCTAATTTCCAAAATGGGGTCACTTGTGGGGGTTTTCCACTGTTTTGGCACATCAGGGGCTTTCCAAATGCGACATGGCGTCCAATCTCAATTCCAGCTGTTGTGAATTATCTCTCTGGCTTCCCTCTGGTGATTACTGAAGATAGTAGAGCTGGTCAGATTGAGAGTTCTCTTTCTGGGCTCCCTCTGGTGGTTACTGGAGGTAGTGGAGCTGACCTGGTTGACAAAGGCTTGCCACCTGATACTGAGGAAGACGATTGGAGATCTAGGGTTTCTGATTGGGGTTTAAGACAGCCGACTCCCTCTATCCCTGCTGGTGATTTTCTTCCTATGCCTCCTGAGGTCTGATGTCTCCTGCTCTTTCCCTGCATGTTCAGCTAAGTGGTTCATTTGCTATTCTGTTTGCATTTGATCTGGTTTTGTTTATCTCTGCGCTATGTCTGGGTCAGCTAGCTCTTTTTGGGGCTGTGCTGAATCACTGCCCATATGTTACTGCATGTGCCAGTTTGTTTTGTCCCCTTTTATATTGGTCTCTTTTTGCTTTGCTTTCAAAATATACCAGAGTTCTGATATAGTGGGGGCAAAGTCGTGCGACTTCAATGTTTTTGTGCATCAGATGTGTTGGACTTTTTGCAGGGTTTTTTGCATGATTGCAGACAGTGTCTTTCCTTTCCTGTCCTGTCTAGTCAGTGTGGGCCCCATCATTTGCTCAGTCTATTTTTCTGCCTGCGTTTGTGTTTTCATCTTGTCTCACCGACAATATATGTTTGGGGGCTATCTATTCCTTTGGGGTCTGCTCCAGGGCAGTTTAGATTTCCCCTTTCTTGCTTTAGGCTTAGTTAGCTCTCCAGCTGTGCCGAGGCGTCTAGGATCATCGTAGGTACGCTCCATGGCTACTGCTAGTTGTGTGGACAGGATCAGGGGTCTGAATCCACTTAGTTACCAACCTCTCTGGTTTTCTGTGGCTTAGCCTGGGCCTGCTATCCTCCTCAGTGACCCTTTCACAACATCCAGCCATAAAAGTCAAATGGCGCTGCTTCCCTTCTGAGCTCTGCCATGCGCCTAAATAGTGGTTTACCCCCAAATATAGGGTATCAGCATACTCAGGACAAATTGCACAATAACTTTTGGGATCATGTTACCCTTGGAAAAATAAAAATTGAGGGTGAAAAGATCATTTTTTTGGAAAAAATATGATTTTTTAATCGTACGGCTGTACGTTATAAACTTCTGTGAAGCCCTTGGGGGTTCAAAGTTCTCACCACACATCTAGATAAGTTCCTTGGGGAGTCTAGTTTCCAAAATGGTGTCATTTGTGGGGTATTTCCATTGTTTTGGCACATCACGGACTTTCCAAACGCGACATGGCGCCCGATCTCAATTCCAGCCAAAAAAGTCAAATGGCACTGCTGCCCTTCCGAGCTCTGCCATGAGCCCAAATAGTCATTTACCCCCACATATGGGTTATCAGCGTACTCAGGACAAATTGCACAATAACTTTTTGGGTCCTGTTACCCTTAGGAAAATAAAAATTGGGGGTGAAAAGATAATTTTTGTAGAAAAAATATATTTTTTTAATTGCACGGCTGTACATTATAAACTTCTGTGAAGCCCTTGGAGGTTCAAAGCTCTCACCACTAGAGATGAGCGACTTTGGTCGGATCGGGTTTCATGAAACAAAATTTGTTTCAGATGAAACTGGTCCGACTAGGGCAAAAAAAGTCGGAGTTTCGTCCGAAACCCGACCCCAATGCAAGTCAATGGGGAATAAAAGTCGGCATTGAGTGGATGACATTCAATAAAGTATAATGAGGACCGACACCTCTTCCACTGCATCCTCATTATACTAGTTTTACGCTATTGAAATTGATGCCTGCCTCTTTGGTGGTGTCTGCCACTAATGTTTGGAAATGTGTAGACTCCTGGTTGGGTCTCCTTAATATGTGTTGCCTGTAGCAGTAGGCCTTTGAGACCGGCAGGCCTCCATTTCCTTTGAGTCAACTACCCATGCTACTATCCTTACATTTTTCTGACAGTAGTCTATGAAGCTGATATTTGTGCCTCCTGAGTATGGCTGAGCTTCAAAGTAGGTTGAGCTGTTGCATGAGGTTTCAGGGCTCCCAGCACAGCAGGCCTACACCAATCCCTCACCTACCTCCTCTTAATTTAAAGTTCAATTGAAAGCTGCAAATGTTGGCCCAGACCTTGATACCTCATGCATGGCTGATTTCAATTGTGCCATTCTAACATTGGACTGTGAGTGAATTGAGGCCACTTTCCTAGTGTCTGCCCTTAATTTGATGTGTTTTGGCAGCTTTTTGGCCAGTTTGTGTTGTTTTTAATGCAGTTGTTTTTGCGTCCCATTGACTCCAAAGATGTTTTGCTATGTTTGGTGAATATTTTATGAATAAATTGGTGAATATTGCAAAGCCATCCATCGTAATCCGAACCAAACATTGAAATATTTGCGAATCTCTAGTGATGAATTGTATTTTCAGGTATCTCATGTGTGGGAGTTTTTAATGTATACGTTGCCAACTTCTCTGGCAGTATTTACGCTCTGTAGCATAAATTTAAGCTGTTGATGTCCCATCTTGGCTCTCCATCTGCACATGAAGTGACATCACCTGCTTATTTTGTTGAAACAAGTTGATAAGTAATCAAAGCAAGCATCAAATTGTACTCCATTCCCTTCTCATGACTGTATTTCTGTCAGCCAGGCCGCTCCCTCAAGTAGTACCAGATTAGTGCTATCATCATCATCATCCACCACTTTTGCTTGTCATACTATGAAGTACACTTCCTCCTCTTTCTTTGTCAAACCGAAAAATATCTATCCCCGATGATCTCACAGTTATCTGATGATGATCTGCCAAATAAATACTCAGCCACCAAACTTTCTGACATAAATGAGTGCCTACTCTGTGCCTATAGTTTCAAAAAACAAAGGCTTCTCTCTTAACTTTTCCTTCAACTTTAAAGCGCACCGCACCTTCGATGCATAGAGCAACAAATATGGGTAATGACAATTCATGAGTTTCTTATCCCACACTGTGACTGTCTTGAGAAGCAGCAATGCACTAAAGTAACTGGGACAGGTGGTGATGGTGAAGTGTCTGCAACGGGAAAGTATGTCTGTTTTCATCACATGGCAGCATGTATCTGTCTACACCTACACCTACTTCAGATCCTATTTAAAAGACATTCTCAACATCCACAGGGTACAATGTTTATTCCACACATCAATGTTATTCTTTTTGCTCATACATGGTAAAGTGCAAGTGGTTTTACAACTTGAAAGTATGGAGGACAAAAGCCTGCAGCTGAGCATTAAGCAGCAATATTCACTCTAGCTATCTCTCTGTCAAACTGCAGCTGGATATTTTCTTGAGCAACAATGCCAGCAAAATTCCTGCTGTCTTAAAGTTGGACAAAGTAGCTCTCACTTCTTACAGTGCAGACATTCTGAATTTAATTGTGCAACATTTCTTTCTGAAATATATGCACTTCAGAAAGGTAGTGGCTATGGCTAGGAAAGTGTCATCTCATTTTCACCTTTTTTATGTAGCAAAGCACATTCTCGTGACTTTGCAGAAATATAATGGTCTGCCAGAGTTCAGCCTGATTTGTGATGCTACAATCCACTGGAATTCATACTGCAAATATTGGAGTGTTTGAAAAGCAGTGTCAGTCTGCAGTGGCAGCAATGAATGTCACACAGCAACCAAACAGGAGAGTAGGTTATTTTGAGAACCACCATTGGCAGCTGAAGAGGTTCTTATGTTGCCTACTGAGGCACTTTGAAGAGGTGGCAAATTTTATCAGTAGAGAAACGTTTGGTATCAGTAGCATAGCTACTTTGGGGGGCAGAGGGGGTTTTTGCCCCAGGCCCAGTCACATGGCCCGCTGGGAGACATGGCCAATATCTGAGGTGTCAGGGAGAGAGCAGCACAATGCCGGCTCCCCTGTCTGACAGACTACTCTGCACTGTGGCAGGTTGCAAAGCATGTCTGTTTGTGCAGTGTACGTGCAGCTGTCTCACTGGTGGAGCTGCTTCCTGGCTGGCAGCAGCTGCAGTTTTTGCCTTGCAGGCTCTGATTGTCTCCGGCACGCTGGTCCTAGTGCCTTCTATGTGCATTAAACTGGACACTTCCTGGTCCTGCCTCAGTCGCTGCATTCAAGCTTCATGGTAAGTGGGGATGGAATTTATTAAATTGTGAGAGGATGGGAATATTGTGGGGCTAGGGCACAGGGGATTAATGTGAGAGGATGGGGGTATTGTGAGGCAGGGGGGACAGGGCACAGGGGATGAATGTGAGAGGATGGGATATTGTGAGGCAGGGGGAAAGGGCATAGGGGGTGAATGTGAGAGAATGGGGATATTGTGGGGGCTAGGGCATGGGGGTTAATGTGAGAGGATGGGGTATTGTGTGGCAGGGGGAACAGGGCACAGGGGGTGAATGTGAGAGGATGGGGATATTGTGGGGGCTAGGGCATGAGGATTAATGTGAGAAGATAATGTATTGTCTGGCAGTGGAGACAGGGCACAGGGAGTGAATGTGAGAGGGTGGGGTATTGTGTGGCAGTGGGGACAGGGCACAGTGGGTGAATGTGAGAGAATGGGTGTATTGTGAGGCAGGGGGGACATGGCACAGGGTGTGAATGTGACATGATGGGGTATTGTGAGGCAGGGAGGACAGGACACAGGGGGTGAATGTGAGAGGATGGGGTATTGTGAGGCAGGGGGAAAGGGCATAGGGGGTGAATGTGAGAGAATGGGGATATTGTGGGGGCTAGGGCACGGGGGTTAATGTGAGAGGATGGGGTATTGTGTGGCAGGGGGAACAGGGCACAGGGGGTGAATGTGAGAGGATGGGGATATTGTGGGGGGCTAGGGCATGAGGGTTAATGTGAGAAGATAATGTATTGTGTGGCAGTGGAGACAGGGCACAGGGAGTGAATGTGAGAGGATGGGGTATTGTGTGGCAGGGGGAACAGGGCACAGGGGGTGAATGTGAGAGGATGGGGATATTGTGGGGGCTAGGGCATGAGGGTTAATGTGAGAAGATAATGTATTGTGTGGCAGTGGAGACAGGGCACAGGGAGTGAATGTCAGAGGATGGGGTATTGTGTGGCAGTGGGGACAGGGCACAGGGGATGAATGTGAGAGGATGGGGTATTGTGAGGCAGGGGGAAAGGGCATAGGGGGTGAATGTGAGAGAATGGGGATATTGTGGGGGCTAGGGCACGGGGGTTAATGTGAGAGGATGGGGTATTGTGTGGCAGGGGGAACAGGGTACAGGGGGTGAATGTGAGAGGATGGGGTTTGTGAGGCAGGGGGGACAGTGCACAGGGGGTGAATGTGAGAGGATGGGGATATTGTGGGGGCTAGGGCACGGGGTGAATGTGAGAGGATGGGGCTTTGTGAGGCAGGGTGGACAGGGCACAGGGGTTGAATGTGAGAGGATGTGGGTATTATGGGGGAGGGGGACAGAGCACTGGGGGTGAATGCGAGAAGATCTCCTCAGGTCGATGCATCTGAGGTGTGAAGCGTCATTCTGGAGTATAACAGTGATGTCATACGCCGGCGACGTGCCTGCCAACGTCAGCTGCCGGCCTGTGATTGACCAGTGGCTGGTAACTGTTGTCATGCAGGAGTACAGCAACAAATTTTAACTGCCTGTGCATCTGAGGCAGAATCCTGCTGCTGGGGCCTGATGAGCAAAATAGAGGGGGCCCAATGCGGGCCCCCTCTGCTCATCTGGCCCCATATGTCAGTAAGGGCAGTAATGCCCTGATGGCGGTCCTGCACATGTTGCAGAGTTTGCTTGAACAGAAGTTGCACATTATTATCTGGCAGTGGATGCTAAACATTGTGCTAAACTGCTTCCCTTCACTGTATTCATATTCTAACTGACAGTGGCATTTTCCATTATGATGTGAAAGAGTAGTGATAATTCACCCCGGGGACCTGATCCCAGGGTTAATGTTGCCTAGCAGTTTTCAAATTTTCTAGCTGTCGTAGGAAATTTAGATGTCAGAGGAAATTTGGTGCCGCCAATGATTGCAGCAGCTCAATTAACTATTTACTTAATGCAGTTAAAGTGCCGCAGCAAGTATAAAGTGTGACCGAAGGCGATCACTCGCTCTTATCACTCTGTCGGCTCCCTGCAGTTCAGTTGCATAGAACCATGTTAGCTAAGGCAATTCAAGGCCTAGCTATGACCTAACAAGCACTGTAATAATAAAAATAGTTTTTAAATGGTGAAAAGAAATGTGACAACATAAATTGAAAAAATTCAGAATATAAATCTCTATCTCTATCCTACACGAAGAATGCAAAAAATTACCCACAAAAAACAATGCCATAAAAACATTTTGTTGTTCTGTTTATAATACATAGTAAGACCTCACATAAAACTGTGTTCAGAAAAATAAAAATTACTTTTTTAAGTTTTTTTATGTTTAGCCAAAGTAGAAAAACATGTGAAATATCAATGAATTTGATATTCTCATTATTGTATTGAAGAGAGGCCAGTCTAATTTATATATTGTATAATATATGTCTTGCCTAAGTACCCATATCTTCCACTGAGTTCTTAATGTCTAATGATCCCTGCAAAATTTAAATGTCTCCCTCATTCTGCTTGGGGAAACACAATTAGTACATGAATTCAGAGAGTAACCTAGCGGGAGCATATTGCTGCTACCTTAAATGAGTGACATCCTGGACATTGTGACTATTACATCTTGAAGACAAGATTCATATCATTTGTGAAATAAATAGTATACCATAGTTGGAGGGGATAGAAGGCAGTGTGCATGTGTAATGAAGAACTCTCCCATGGGTGGACCAAGGAAAGAGGATATTACTATTCCACACCATCCCCAAGGATGGACTTTTTTATTATTAAGAATGGATTATTTCCCCTTTGGAACACAAGATGGGGACCCAAGTTAATTGAACTTATTAAAATTCTACCCCATGTCTCTTGGGAGAAGAAAAGGACTTTCTTAAGGAGGAGTACTAAGTATAGACCATTCCTGCTTTTTCACCTTTTGTGTTTTTTTTTACTGTTTTTGCACTTTTTATGTAAGTCTGTTTTTTTCTCTATTTTTATACCTACTAAGACGTGTACCCTTTTCTGTATTAAAGCCTAAAACTTAAGTTTCTCCATAAAGACTAAATGGTAGTTTGTGCATATGACCTGAATATGGCCTGCGGGCAGTAGAGTGCTGTGGACCCCTTTTAGTCCCCATCCAACATCACAGAGGAGGCTGAGTGAGGGCTTGATTGTGACATTTATTATATCGACCAACAGAAAAAAAAAACTGCATGTAAATTATAATGAAAAATGAGTGGTGTTTAAACATAAAAAAATACAAAAAATTCTAGAATTACTGCTGTTATTGTTAATTCCAACACATAAAAATTGTAAGTCACATGTACCTGAATATGGATCCAATGAATATGTCATCATCACAGAAGAAAAACCTCCTCACATACTGTAGCTCTATTGCAACAAAAGTGTTAAAATTATGACAATAAAAATAATAATAATAATAATGTTAGGCGTCGGATTTCTGCTTTTACTTCGCAGGGATCCAGACCCTCACAGTCTGCAGTCTCCTGCTGTTTATCTACTGCAGAGGAGATTGCAGAGGAGATTGCCTTGCAGCAAATCTCTCCTGAGGCTAAAGGTACTGTCACACTTAGCGATGTACCAGCGATCCCGACCAGCGATATGACGCGGTCAGGATCGCTGGTACATCGCTAAGTGGTCGCTAGTGAGCTGCCACACAGGCAGATCTCACCAGCAACATCGCTGGGGACGGGGGTCGCTACTTACCTGTCACACTAGGCGATCCTGCGTCCTCCCGCCCGGCTCCACTCCCATCGCTCGTCTCTCCACAGGAAGCCCAGCAGGAAGCTGATGACGAGAAGCAGTCCTGAACGTTCTCGCGCGATCAGCAATAACCAGCGGGGGAGCCGTCGGTGGTAAGTATCAGACACAGCGATATCGCTAGCAATATCACTATAACGTCACAAGTTATAGCGATATTGCTAGCGATATCTCTTAGTGTGACATGCCCTTTAGTCCTAAGTCCGGGAGTTATGTGCTCAGGCCCCGCTCCAGATATCATTGGTCCATCTCAGAGATCTGGAATCTTGCAGAAGGTCCCGGCTGCTATAAAAGGCGCGCTTGGCTGTTCTGCCATGCGCTAGTATAGACTTACTTGCTGCTGTTTGTATGAGGACAGATGTATGATTCTTGTGAATGACTCATTTTAAAACCCTTCCCTCTGATATTACGTATGTGGTTAGGAACTGAGTCAGAATCAGCGCCAGCGCTCCTCTGCTGCAACATCCACAGCTGCTAGCGTCCGACTTTGCGCTTGCGCCTTAGCCTTGTCGTTTAGAGGCAGTGCCCACGCCGTGCTGCAGTAGCAGCCCCTTTGCATTTGCAGGTGCGACGCTCCGCACATGGTAGGTCTAGACAGATGTAGTGCCGCTGTCATGGGCTACTCCTGTGACCTGATACCGTGTGGGCGTTTTTACTGAGTACTGTGACCTCAACAGGCTCAGTTTTTTGGGTTTGTACTTATTTGGCACCTCTGTGAATTAACTGAGATTGCTCTGCGCACCTGTTTGAAGTTTAACCCTGTGCGCATTTCCACCATATTGCTCCTGCCACCACTTAGCAGCGGTTATATCACCAACTGCACAGTGGACCCCGAGCGGCGAACGCACTTTATTATTATTTTTATTTAGTGCGTTCCGCCGTTCCTAACAAATAATCTTTATTTATATAGCGCCAACATATTCCGCAGCGCTTTACAGTTTAACAGTTTCAAAACACAAGTCATAAGTAGCAACATTAACAATACAATAATTAAAGCAAAATAAGACAACCCTGCTCGTGAGAGCTTACAATCTACAATGAGGTGGGGGAGATACAAAGTACAGGTGTGTATTTACAATGGTGTATTTACAATGATGGTCCAGCCGTCTTGAGGGATGAATGGAGATAGTGAATGGGCTACACACACACACTTACACATAGAATGACTTTGATTAGTGAACGTGATAGGCCGCTCTGAACAAATGTGTTTTGTGGGAACGCCTGAAACTATGCAAATTGTGGATAGTCCTAATTTCTTGGAGTAGAGCATTCCAATGGATTGGCACAGCGCTGGAGAAGTCTTGGAGTCGGGAGTGGGAGGTACGGATAAGTGCAGAGGTTAGTCGAAAGTCTTTTGCAGAGCGCAGCGGTCGGTTAGGCTGATAGACAGAAATGAGGCAGGTGATGTAGGGGGGTGCTGCACTGTGGAGAGTTTTGTGGGTGAGAACAAGTACTTTGAATTGGATCCTATAATGAATGGGCAGTCAATGTAAGGACTGGTGAAGAGCGGACGCGTCCGAGTACCGATTAGCCAGATGAATGACCCTGGCTGCTGCATTAAGGATGTACTGAAGAGGGGATAGTTGAGTAATGGGGAGGCCAATTAATACAACGTTGCAGTAGTCCAGGCTGGAGTGAATCAATGCTACAATGAGGGTTTTCGTTGTTTCCATGGTGAGAAAAGGGCAGATTCTAGAGCTGTTCTTTAGGTGTAAGCGTCAAGAGCAGGCAAGAGATTGTATATGGGATGTGAAGGAGAGATTGGTGTCAAACATAACTCCCAGACAGCGCACCTGCTGCCAGGGTGTTATTATTGTGCCGCCCACAGAGAGGGAAATGTCAGATTTAGGGAGGTTAGTAGACGGCGGGAGCAGAAGAAGTTCAGTTTTTGAGAGTTGAGTTTCAGATAGAGAGCGGATATGATGTTGGAGACTGCGGACAGACAGTCACTGGCGTTCTGTAGTATAGTGGAGGTAAGGTCAGGGGATGACGTGTATAGTTGTGTGTCATCAGCATAAAGATGGTACTGAAAGCCAAATCTGCTGATGGTTTGTCCAATTGGGGCCATATAGAGAGAGAAGAGAAGGGGGCCAAGGACAGAGCCCTGAGGTACCCCGGCAGCAAGAGGAAGAGGAGATGACGTGGAGCCAGAGAACAAAACACTGAAGGTGTGGTCAGAAAGATAGGAAGAGAACCAGCAGAGAGCAGTGTCCTTAATGCCTAGTGACTGGAGCCTAGAGAGTAGCCTATGACTCTCAAAAAATGGCAATGGAAATGATTTTTTTTCATAGTTTTTCTTGCATAATAGTAGAAAACAAACAAAACTACATACATTTGACATTGCTATAATCGTGCTGAAGCACAGAACAAAGTATTCACTTTATTTTCTTCCGAAAATGTATATAGTAAAATATAAAATGTAAAAATTAACTGTGTTGATATTTTTTCATATTTATTCCCACAAATTTTGAATTAGGCTGTCTGTACTCCAATATGGTGTATCTGACAAAAAGAACTCTACCCCCCAAAAAAAAAAACCTACACAGCTACGTTTGCAAAGAAAATAAAAAACAAAGTAATAACTAAATAACTAAGGCTGCTGGAACATAGCAATGAAAAAAACTGATAATGAAAAGAGAAGATTAGCTGTTCTGCAATACCAGGCAGCTGCCTCTACATATCGAATTGAGCATTGTAATAGATTTCCATTAAATGTGGTTACATCTTTATAATCTAAACTAATCATATCATAAGAGTGATCATATTTACAAAATCTGAAGCACACATTAACATATGGTTGCTATACATTAGTGTCATAATGCCCAAATTATCCTTTAACACGTTAGTTTATAAGAGTTGCCTATAAACTCTGAACTGGATTACATATGTTTTTGCTTCAATGTCATGTCTCTATAATCCCTCCGTTTTTTTTTCGTTTCTGCTTGTTTATGTTTTTAGAGTGACGCTGTATACATACAGGTATTTAGAGCAACCTAATTTTCAAAGAAAATCCAGTAAAAAGACAAAGCTGACATAATACCTTTAAGCCATGTTAACACAGAGCGCTACATTCATAAATGTATATAAAATATGTATATGTTCTGTATAAACAGGCGCTAACTAAACACATTCCTCTAGTTTGTCATGGTAAACAATGTTGAAAACAAAACTGAGATGTAATTGGTCATCTGAACATTGATATACTAACAGTTGTGTAAATATCGTTGCAAATATGCTTTTCAAGACTATTTTCCAATTACAATATTTTTTGTAATTGTTCGAATTGTTTGTTTTAACAAAGTAATGCATGATACAATAGAACATATGTAGCATAAAATGTATACTTGTAACTGTTGTGGTTACACTATACCCTGTAGTGAAAAAGTCTGTAACAAATAGGATGAAGAGGTTCCCCAGATGGTATGCTAATTAAATACAAATATGACTTTTCATTGATCCTTAGCAATAGTCTTCACATGACTAAGTTTATTAACATACCCAGGGTGTCCACGCTTAAAGGTTCACTGAGGGGATCACAATCTTTTGATTGTATTCCTGCCCATGTGATTGCTGAATCACAATGCTCAATGGAAGCTCTGTTTGCAGAAGGACAAGAGTTTTTGAGTCAATCTTTAATCTTGCATTCATTCCTGCTATGATAATAGCATATTGATATATTAGAACGTTGTCAGGGATCCTGATGGTGTTTGGAGACCTTAAGAAGACAAAATGAAGCTATAATTCATGCTAAAATTAAATGAAAAGATGCTTTTGTTTGTTGTATAATTTAGAAGAAATACATTTCTGTAGCTATAATACAGTTTTATTCTTGTAAAATAGAAATGTTCAACGCTGTCATTTTTGGAAGGTTACATAATGCAATATACTTATCTACATCTTTGTAAATTTTTCGCACTCACTTCTCCCAAATTCACTCCTCCTCTGTCCTGCAGAGTGCTTCTGCTCCAACCTGATACAATCATGAGGTACCTGATAAAAGAGTCTGGGAATGAGGTGAACGTCGAGATGACTGGTGATCAGTCAGGTGAGTATTATCATTTTTTTCACCCTATGCTTATTATACTCCAGTTCTAGTAGATATTGTATAATATGTATAGCAAGCAACATTTGATTTGCATTGAATAACTTGAATGGGAGTTGAGTATCATGACCTCATTTGTAAAAACTGCAAAATTCAAATTAAGGCAAATTTTCTCATGTAAAAATTAAGTGGGTTTGGTTTTCCATTGATACAGACAATAGTTTCATTTTTCCCTCTCTTCAAAGCCTTGTATTTTTGAAAAAGCATTAAGAGACAGATGCCCATGAAATACAGTTTTGTCATGTGTGGTTAAAGGGAACCTGTCAGGTTGCAAATGCAGTACAACATGTAAACAGCATTATGTAAGAGAAGGAGAAGCTGCATAGAATGTTGCATATGGTTGTTGGAAAAGATTCAATATAACTTGTATTTTATTCATTGAAATCTCTGGTGTTTGCATGAATATGAGTCCAGTCGGTGATATCTCAATGCATACTCATACAAGAAATTCTGTCAATCACAGAATAGGACTGCCTAATACAATCATATACATACCAGACTGTTTATTGGACTCATACATACCAGACAGCATATTGGACTCATATACATGCCAGACTGTGTACTGGACTCATAAATATACCAGACTACCTACTGGACTCATAATAGTAATAATAATATCTTTATTTTTATATAGTGCTAACATATTCCACAGCACTTTACAGTTTTTTCACACATTATCATCACTGTCCCCAATGGGGCTCACAATCTAAATTCCCTATCAGTATGTCTTTGTAACTCATATACCAAGCAGACTGCCTACTGGACTCATTTACATACCAGACTGCCTACTGGACTCATATACATACCAGACTGCCTACTGGACTCATTTACATACTAAACTGCCTACTGAACTCATATACATACTATACTGCCTACTGGACTCATATACTTACCAGATTGCCTACTAGACTCATATACATAACATCCACAAATGTCCTATATTGTGCATCCTGGCACTTCAAAATCATTAACTACCAAAATTCGGACTTACATTACCCATAGCCGAAAGAAGAGTTCCAGAATTAGATAATCTACTTCTGTAACTCTTCTTTCGGCTATTGGTAATGTAAGTCTGAATTTTGGTAGTTCATATACATAACAGACTGCCTACTAGGCTCATGTACATAACAAACTTTGTACTGAATTCATATGCGTACACACCAGCCTGCCTACTGAACTCATATACATACCAGACTGCCTACTGGACTCATATACATACCAGACTGCCTACTGGATTCATTTACATACTAAACTGCCTACTGGACTCATTTACATACTATACTGCCTACTGGACTCATATACTTACCATACTGCCGACTGGCTCAAATACATTCCAGACTGCCTACTGAACTCAAATACATAACAGACTGCCTACTAGACTCATATACATAACAGATTGCCTACTAGACTCATATATATAACACACTGTGTAATGGACTCATATACATACCAGACTGCCTACAGAACTCATATACATGACAGACTGCCTACTAGACTCATTTGCATAACAGACTGCCTACTGGACTCATATACATACCAGTGTTAGGTGCCGGAATTCTCCCTCTGCACAGGATGGATCCCAAGCCTTGTCTTCTCCTGCAATTCCTCATTCAGTCTTGACCGCAGTGAATGCTGCTCAGCAAAGACGTCGGTCTCAGCATCTTTCTCAGACTTGGGCGGTGCGCAATGGTAATAGTAGTGAGCACTCACTCCTGAGGCTAAGTCCAGGATTTACTCTACTGAGCATGCTCGTGAGGTGGCGACCTCTCATTGGTGGTCGGTCGTCAGCTGCTCAGGTCCCGCGGCGAGTCCGGATTGGCCAGCGAGGAAGGTCCTTTCTGACTGGCCTAGTCTATAAAAGGATTTCTGAGGCGCCCATCGGCGGGCTATGATCACATTCGTATTGCGTCATGTGTGCTTGAGGCTTCAGCTCTGCCTTTATGGCCTGTGTTTGTGGGTGTATGCTGAGAGTGGATGCGTTAGTTGACCCTAGTGAAGCAGGATATCCTCTACACAGGGCACAGTCTGGCCACGTGCCGTGGCACTCATCAGCTAGTACTCAGGGCACAGTCAGGCCACATGCCGGTGCAAGCTTTCCCTAGTTCACAGGGCACAGCCAGGCCTCACGCTGTGGCATGCACATGTTAGCACAGGCAATACTTAGAGCACAGTTTCCCATGTGCTAGACACGCTCTTTCTTACCACTCTGTGGAGTAACAGGACAGGTTCTTTATTTTCTGCGCACACAGCGTGACGTTTAAAGCAGTGTGCTTAGCCTTAGTGCTCTGTAGCATTATACCGCTGTGTGGAGCTACAGAGCGCAGTACCTTTGCGTCCCATTCACACTGTGTGCAGTTAACTCGGTGTGCTCTTTGTGAATGCTTACAGTGCAGCACCACCATTGTTCACATTAGCTGCAGTTTTACACCTCTGCACGGTGGACTCTGGGTTGCGAATGCACTTCTTTATCATATTTTATTTAGTGCATTCTGCCAACTCTAACAACCAGACTGCTTACTGCATTCATTTACATACTAAACTGCCTACTGGACCCATATACATACCAGCATCAGGAATTTTATTGAATAAAATGCAAAGTTAACTGAAACTTTACCAACAAAAAATGTTTATCAATCTGACCAGCTCCCCTTTCTCTATAACATCCTGTGGTCAGATCAGATCACATACTATTTTAAACAAGATACATACTTTTATTAAAAATGAACCTATGTTTTTTACAGAAAGTAAAAAGATCATTGCTATGGATCTGCAACACAGGACTAGGGTAGAAGGGGGAAAACTGACCCTGTACTATGACTAGGCTGATACCCTACGATGGAGTGGCGACCCATTCCTTGCGAATAGATCCACTAACGATCCTAGGTTAATCTCAAGCGAAGACCTATAGATGGGGGAAGGGGGTCCCTGAAAGATCTAAGGACTGGGTACAAAAAAGGGTGACCTCCTAATAGATAGCACAGAGAAGGCTGCAGAAACCAACGGAATAAAGAAACAAAGACGAGCAGAACCAGAGGTCCCAGCACCGCACAAATTACACACACAGAAGGCAAAGCATAGCACCAAGCCAGAACTCAAGTGGATTAACACTGTTGTCCAGCAAGGACTGGAAGGCAGGTGCTGGTTAATAAAGAGTGATACCATCACCTGACCCAAGACAAACCCAGCACCAGCGGAAAAAGACCAGCAGCCAGAACATTACAAGAAAATGGTGGATTGTCACAAACTAAACAGATTCTAACAATCATAATATTTAGCCCTTTTTAGAAAAAAATCAATAGTGTTTTAACCCCTTCCTGACATGAGACGTACTATCCCGTCCACGGTACCCGGGCCCGTATGACCGGGGACGGGATAGTACGTCTACCGCGATCAGCGGCGCCCACGTGGTGAGCGCCGCTGATCGCGGCCGGGTGTCAGCTGATTATCACAGCTGACACCCGGCACAATGTGTCAGGGGCGGTCACGGACCGCCCCCGACACGTTAACCCCTTGCACACCGCGATCAAACGCGATCGCGGTGTACCGGGAGTTAAAGGGAAGCATCGGCAGGGAGGGGGCTCCCTCTGTGCTTCCCTGAGCCCCCCACGGCAGCGCAATGTGCAGCGCTGCTGCGGGGGACTCCTTTCCTCCAGGCCCCCGAATCCAAGATGGCGACGGGGGCCTTCGGGGGCCTGGGGAAGCTGGCTTCCTCAGTGCCTGCAAAGCGCAGGCATGAGGAAGCCTTGTGCACTGCCTGTGACAGATTGCTGATCTGTCACAGTGATCTGTGATGTGACAGATCAGCGATCTGTCACAGGACAGTGATGTCCCACCTGGGACTATGTAATAAAGTAAAAAAAAAATTAAAAAAAAGTGTAAAAATAAATTTAAAAAAATCGCCAAATAAATTAGTAAAAAAAAAAAAAAATATTCCCCAATAAATTCATTTTTTTAAAATAATAAAAAAAAAAACAATAAATGTACACATATTAGGTATCGCCACGTCCGTAACGACCTGCCCTATAAAACTGTCCCATTAGTTAACCCCTTTAGCGAACCCCTTAAAAAATAAAAAAAAACGAAGCAAAAAATAATGTTTTATTATCATACCGCCAAACAAAAAGTGCAATAACGCGCGATCAAAAAGACGCATATAAATATCCATGGTACCGCTGAAAACGTCATCTTGTCCCGCAAAAAACAAGCCACCACACAGCATCATCAGTGAAAAAATAAAAAAGTTATAGCTCGCAGAATAAAGCGATGCAAAAATAATTATTTTTTATATAAAATAGTTTTCATTGCATAAAACCGACAAAAACATAAAAAAACGACCTAAATGAGGTATCGCTGTAACCGTACTGACCCGAAGAATAAAACCGCTTTATCAATTTTACCGCACGCGGAACGGTGTAAACGCACCCCCCCAAAAGAAATTCATGAAACGCTGGTTTTTGTTCATTCTGCGTCCCAAAAATCGGAATAAAAAGCGATCAAAAAATTTCATGTGCCCGAAAATGGTACCAATAAAAACGTCAACTCGTCCCGCAAAAAATAAGACCTCACATGACTCGGTGGGTCAAAATACGGAAAAATTATAGCTCTCAATATGTGGTGATGCAAAAACTATTTTTACAATAAAAAGCGTCTTTTAGCGTGCGACAGCCGCCAAACATAAAAACCGCCATAAATAGTAAATCAAACCCCCCGTTATCACCCCCTTAGTTAGGGAAAAATAATAAAATAAAAAAAATGTATTTATTTCCATTTTTCCATTAGGGTTAGGGCTAGGGTTAGGGCTAGGGGTGTGTTGGGGTAGGGTTAGGGCTAGGGTTAGGGCTAGGGTTAGGGCTAGGGTTAGGGCTAGGGTTAGGGCTAGGGTTAGGGGCGTGTTGGGGTTCGGGTTGGAGTTAGAATTGGGGGTTTCCACTGTTTGGGCACATCAGGGGCTCTCCAAATGCAACATGGCGTCTGATCTCAATTCCAGCCAATTCTGAGTTGAAAAAGTCAAATGGTGCTCCTTCCCTTCCAAGCTCTGCTATGCGCCCAAACAGTGTTTTACCCCCTCATGTAGGGTATCAGCCTACTCAGGACAAATTGCAAAACAATTTTTGGGGTCCAATTTCTCCTGTTACCCTTAGGAAAATAAAAAATTGGGGGCAAAAATATCATTTTTGTGGAAAAAAATGATTTATTTTCACATCCGAGTGTTATAAACTTCTGTGAAGCACTTGGGGGTTCAAAGTGCTCACCACAAATCTAGATAAGTTCCGTGGGGGGTCTAGTGTCCAAAATGGGGTCACTTGTGGGGAGTTTCAATAGTTTAGGTACATCAGGGGCTCTCCAAACGCACATGACACCCGCAGACCATTCCATCAAAGTCTGCATTCCAAAATGTCACTACTTCCCTTCCGAGCCCTGACGTGTGCCCATACAGTAGTTTTCTCCCACATATGGGGTAGCAGCGTACTCAGGACAAATTGGAAAACAACTTTTGGGGTCCAATTTATCCTGGTACCCTTGGGAAAATAAAAAAATGGTGACTAAAAGATCATGTTTGTGGAAAAAATACGAATTTTTTATTTTCACGCCCGGGCGTTGTAAACTTCTGTGAAGCACTGGGGGGGTCAAAGTGCTCACCACACATCTAGATAAGTTCCTTGGGGGGTCTAGTTTACAAAATGGTGTCATTTGTGGGGGGTTTCCACTGTTTAGGTACATTAGGGGCTCTCCAAAGGCAACATGACACCCGCAGACCATTCCATCAAAGTCTGCATTCCAAAACGTTACTACTTCCCTTCCGAGCCCCGACGTGTGCCCATACAGTAGTTTTCTCCCACATATGGGGTAGCAGCGTACTCAGGACAAATTGGACAACAACTTTTGGGGTCCAATTTCTCCTGGTACCCTTGGGAAAATAAAAAAATGGTGACTAAAAGATCATGTTTGTGGAAAAAATACGAATTTTTTATTTTTATGCTCGGGCGTTGTAAACTTCTGTGAAGCACTGAGGGGGTCAAAGTGCTCACTACACATCTAGATAAGTTCCTTGGGGGGTCTAGTTTACAAAATGGTGTCATTTGTGGGGGGTTTCCACTGTTTAGGTACATTAGGGGCTCTCCAAAGGCAACATGACACCCGCAGACCATTCCATCAAAGTCTGCATTCCAAAACGTTACTACTTCCCTTCCGAGCCCCGACGTGTGCCCATACAGTAGTTTTCTCCCACATATGGGGTAGCAGCGTACTCAGGACAAATTGGACAACAACTTTTGGGGTCCAATTTCTCCTGGTACCCTTGGGAAAATAAAAAAATGGTGACTAAAAGATCATGTTTGTGGAAAAAATACGAATTTTTTATTTTTACGCCCGGGCGTTGTAAACTTCTGTGAAGCACTGAGGGGGTCAAAGTGCTCACTACACATCTAGATAAGTTCCTTGGGGGGTCTAGTTTACAAAATGGTGTCATTTGTGGGGGGTTTCCACTGTTTAGGTACATTAGGGGCTCTCCAAAGGCAATATGACACCCGCAGACCATTCCATCAAAGTCTGCATTCCAAAACGTCACTACTTCCCTTCCGAGCCCCGACGTGTGCCCATACAGTAGTTTTCTCCCACATATGGGGTATCAGCATACTCAGGACAAATTGGACAACAACTTTTGGGGTCCAATTTCTCCTGGTACCCTTGGGAAAATAAAAAAATGGTGACTAAAAGATCATGTTTGTGGAAAAAATACGAATTTTTTATTTTCACGCCCGGGCATTGTAAACTTCTGTGAAGCACTGGGGGGGGTCAAAGTGCTCACCACACATCTAGATAAGTTCCTTGGGGGGTCTAGTTTACAAAATGGTGTCATTTGTGGGGGGTTTCCACTGTTTAGGTACATTAGGGGCTCTCCAAAGGCAACATGACACCCGCAGACCATTCCATCAAAGTCTGCATTCCAAAACGTCACTACTTCCCTTCCGAGCCCCGACGTGTGCCCATACAGTAGTTTTCTCCCACATATGGGGTATCAGCATACTCAGGACAAATTGGACAACAACTTTTGGGGTCCAATTTCTCCTGGTACCCTTGGGAAAATAAAAAAATGGTGACTAAAAGATCATGTTTGTGGAAAAAATACGAATTTTTTATTTTTATGCTCGGGCGTTGTAAACTTCTGTGAAGCACTGAGGGGGTCAAAGTGCTCACTACACATCTAGATAAGTTCCTTGGGGGGTCTAGTTTACAAAATGGTGTCATTTGTGGGGGGTTTCCACTGTTTAGGTACATTAGGGGCTCTCCAAAGGCAACATGACACCCGCAGACCATTCCATCAAAGTCTGCATTCCAAAACGTTACTACTTCCCTTCCGAGCCCCGACGTGTGCCCATACAGTAGTTTTCTCCCACATATGGGGTAGCAGCGTACTCAGGACAAATTGGACAACAACTTTTGGGGTCCAATTTCTCCTGGTACCCTTGGGAAAATAAAAAAATGGTGACTAAAAGATCATGTTTGTGGAAAAAATACGAATTTTTTATTTTTACGCCCGGGCGTTGTAAACTTCTGTGAAGCACTGAGGGGGTCAAAGTGCTCACTACACATCTAGATAAGTTCCTTGGGGGGTCTAGTTTACAAAATGGTGTCATTTGTGGGGGGTTTCCACTGTTTAGGTACATTAGGGGCTCTCCAAAGGCAATATGACACCCGCAGACCATTCCATCAAAGTCTGCATTCCAAAACGTCACTACTTCCCTTCCGAGCCCCGACGTGTGCCCATACAGTAGTTTTCTCCCACATATGGGGTATCAGCATACTCAGGACAAATTGGACAACAACTTTTGGGGTCCAATTTCTCCTGGTACCCTTGGGAAAATAAAAAAATGGTGACTAAAAGATCATGTTTGTGGAAAAAATACGAATTTTTTATTTTCACGCCCGGGCATTGTAAACTTCTGTGAAGCACTGGGGGGGGTCAAAGTGCTCACCACACATCTAGATAAGTTCCTTGGGGGGTCTAGTTTACAAAATGGTGTCATTTGTGGGGGGTTTCCACTGTTTAGGTACATTAGGGGCTCTCCAAAGGCAACATGACACCCGCAGACCATTCCATCAAAGTCTGCATTCCAAAACGTCACTACTTCCCTTCCGAGCCCCGACGTGTGCCCATACAGTAGTTTTCTCCCACATATGGGGTATCAGCATACTCAGGACAAATTGGACAACAACTTTTGGGGTCCAATTTCTCCTGGTACCCTTGGGAAAATAAAAAAATGGTGACTAAAAGATCATGTTTGTGGAAAAAATACGAATTTTTTATTTTCACGCCCGGGCGGTGTAAACTTCTGTGAAGCACTGGGGGGGTCAAAGTGCTCACCACACATCTAGATAAGTTCCTTAGGGGGTCTAGTTTCCAAAATGGTGTCATTTGTGGGGGATTCCACTGTTTTGGTACATCAGGAGTTTTCCAAACGCGACATGGTGTCCGATCTCAATTCCAGCCAAAAACGTCAAATGGCGCTGCTTCCCTTCCGAGCTCTGCCATGCGCCCAAATAGTGGTTTACCCCCACATGTGGGGTATCAGCGTACTCAGGACAAATTGCACAATAACTTTTAGGGTCCTGTTACCCTTGGAAAAATAAGAATTGAGGGTGAAAAGATCATTTTTGTGGAAAAAATATGATTTTTTAATTGTATGGCTTTATGTTATAAACTTCTGTGAAGCCCATGGGGGTTCAAAGTTCTCACCACACATCTAGATAAGTTCCTTAGGGGGTCTAGTTTCCAAAATGGTGTCATTTGTGGGGGGTTTCCACTGTTTTGGTACATCAGGGGTTTTCCAAACGCGACATGGTGTCCGATCTCAATTCCAGCCAAAAACGTCAAATTGCGCTGCTTCCCTTCCGAGCTCTGCCATGCGCCCAAATAGTGGTTTACCCCCACATGTGGGGTATCAGCGTACTCAAGACAAATTGCACAATAACTTTTAGGGTCCTGTTACCCTTGGAAAAATAAGAATTGAGGGTGAAAAGATCATTTTTGTGGAAAAAATATGATTTTTTAATTGTATGGCTTTGTGTTATAAACTTCTGTGAAGCCCATGGGGGTTCAAAGTTCTCACCACACATCTAGATAAGTTCCTTAGGGGGTCTAGTTTCCAAAATGGTGTCATTTGTGGGGGGTTTCCACTGTTTTGGTACATCAGGGGTTTTCCAAACGCGACATGGTGTCCGATCTCAATTCCAGCCAAAAACGTCAAATGGCGCTGCTTCCCTTCCGAGCTCTGCCATGCGCCCAAATAGTGGTTTACCCCCACATGTGGGGTATCAGCGTACTCAGGACAAATTGCACAATAACTTTTAGGGACCTGTTACCCTTGGGAAAATAAAAATTGGGGTGAAAAGATCATTTTTGTGGAAAAAATATGATTTTTTAATTGTACCGCTGTACGTTATAAACTTCTGTAAAGCCCTTGTGGGTTCAAAGTTCTCACCACATATCTAGATAAGTTCCTTGGGGGGTCTAGTTTCCAAAATGGGGTCACTTGTAGGGGGTTTCCACTGTTTAGGTACATCAGGGACTCTCCAAATGTGACATGGCGTCCAATCTGAATTCCAGCCAATTTTGCATTGAAAAAGTCAAACGGCGCTCCTTCCATTCTGAGCTCTGCCATGCGCCGAAACAGTCGTTCCCCCCCACATATCAGGTATCTGCGTACTCAGGACAAATTGCACAATAACTTTTGCAGTTCAATTTCTCCTGTTACCCTTGGTAAAATAAAAAAAATTGAACCTGAAGTATTTTTTTTATGAAAAAAAGTTAGATGTTCATTTTTTTTTAAATATTCAAAAAAATTCCTGTGACGCACCTAAAGGGTTAATAAACTTCTTGAATGTGGTTTTGAGCACCTTAAGGGGTGCAGTTTTTAGAATGGTGTCACTTTTGGGTATTTTCTATCATATAGACCCCTCAAAGTGGCTTCAAATGTGATGTGGTCCTAAAAATAAAATGGTGTTGTAAAAATGAGAAATCGCTGGTCAACTTTTAACCCTTATAACTTCCTAACAAAAAAAAATTTTGGTTCCAAAATTGTGCTGATGTAAAGTAAACATGTGGGAAATGTTAGTTATCAAGTTTTTTGTGTGCCGTATCTCTGTGATTTAAGGGCATAAAAATTCAAAGTTGGAAAATTGCGAAATTTTCAAAATTTTCGCCAAATTTCCGTTTTTCTCACAAATAAACGCAAGTTATTTGAATGAAATTTTACCACTAACATGAAGTACAATATGTCACGAGAAAACAATGTCAGAATCACCGGGATCCATGGAAGCGTTCGAGAGTTATGACCTCATAAAGGTACAGTGGTCAGAATTGTAAAAATTGGCCCGGTCATGAACGTGCAAACCACCCTTGGGGGTGAAGGGGTTAAACAGCTAGTTTGTGGAAAACAATCATATGAAAAGTACACATCAGCGTGTAAAATTACAATGTCTGATTCATTAAGTCCTTGGATCGCGCAGCAAATCTCTAGTGCAGCAAGAATTCCAAGACCCATGGAAACAGGTCAGAAAAATCAAGTGATGATAAAGGGAATGCCTTTTTAAATTATCTATCAACCAACCAGAGAGGAATGACATTTTAAAACATTAGATTACATGAACATACGAAACAGCTGTCTCTTTGCTATAATTTAATAGGATTGTGTGCTTTATTTTATTATCTCAGTTCATGCTAAGAGGTGATAACAATTGAAAATTTACATTCAAAATGTCTGCCTGATCCAAGTTTTATATCCTATTACTTTTTATTGACTGGTTATACAAGTGTATCTTATATGCAATGTTCTTATTCTATTTTCAGATATTACAAAGTTTTAAATAATATTTTACTCAAAGAATAATGAAAAGAAATAAATCAAACCTTGTTTAAATATTTTTTTCTCTAGATCAAGAACAATGCATAGCATATTGGTTTGATAAAATGGATTTCCTTCTGTGCATTGTTACATTCTGTGTGCTGTATTATTTTTAAGAAAAAATATATTTTGTACAATATCTTGTTTCAATATTTATACAATTATAATTTATTTTTAATGGAGTAAAAAAAAAGCTGGTTTTAAGCTTTATGTGCTTGATTCATTGTTGCAATTGAGCTTTTCACCTGTTTTTCATTTGCACATCATTCTTCTTTTAACATGCCCCTTTTTTAAGTCTATTTTATGTGTTTGCCTGTTTTGTTTTATATTGGCCACTGTTAGCGTGGTTTTCACATGATGTCACCTACTTGGGTCCAGCAAAGAACACGAAACTGGTTGATATTGGGTTCAGAAGTGATGACTGTGCCATTCAGATATCAAAGAATCATTGAATAGGAATTAGCCCAAAATCAATGTTATGTCTCACCTGGTGAGATAGATAATTGAGTCCAATTGTCTGTAAATGCAAATAGAATGCAGATCAGATTGATGATGTGGATGCATCGGGGTGACTTGGCTGAGGCAATGGATCTTGGAGAGGTTGGAGGACAGCTGGAAGACCAGTGACTCTAGAGGCAGGATGACAGATGGAGATAAAAAGTCAAAATAGACTGGAGACTCAGTATACGAAGATTGATGTAGCAGAGTCTGGTCAATGGCACAATAGGTTCACAGATGTAACAAAGCAAAGATGGTCAAGCAAGACACAGAAAAAATGGAGTAGAGTGCATTAGATAAACCAGGCAGAGCAGTAAAGCTGGGTTTATCAGGAGACTAACTTATTGAATGTATCAGTCCAGCATGTGCAGCAAAGCTATGTTTGTCAAGAGACATACTTAGTAAATATAGTAGAGTCCAGCGGTTGTAGCAGTATGGTTTGTCAGGTGACTTTACTTTGTGAAAATAGCAGAGTTGTTACAAAACTGGGTATGACAGAAGACTGTGTCACTGATAGCAGAACCCAGCAAGGTAGCAACATTGAGTATGAACGAGTATTTTTCTCTCTTGGTGGGTGATAGGCAGCCTGATTAGATAGGTTGGAAATCAGAAATAAGCATTCTTAGAATGTCAGTGTAATTAGAGTAATTTTACCCTACGTCTCCTTTACTTTTTTTTGTCTGCACAAACATGTGATCTAAGGAGTAATGTTTCTCCTCATGGAGAGTGCCAAGTCAGTGTAAGGAGATTTATAGTCTATGCATTATTCCCTGGAAATATAAATATGCAAATATTATCTTCAGAAAGGAAGAGAGTTTGAACTCTAGTGTCATCTATTGGATGTAGCAAGCTTAAAAGTCAATTTCAATCTTTTAAGGTGTCTTGCCACATGACTTAAGATAAGAAGTCAAACCACACAATCCATTTGTTTTGAGGAGTTGCGCCTCAACAGTGCAAAGTAGGAGGTCTGATTTGACTAACTGAGATGTCTCTGCCAAGGGGTTTATAGACTAATGTTTCTCCTTGTGCAGAATGCCAAGCCGGAGTAAAACGCATATATAACTTATAATGAACCTCTTGTAAAGACAGCACTGAAATAAATGGAGCTCATTTAATGTACCTACCAATGAATTAACCCCTTCACGACCAATGATGCCACATAGGCGTCATGAAAACTGGTGCCAATCTGACCAGTGACGCCTATGTGGAGTCATGACTTTAAAGCCCCCCTGCGGGTGGGGTGACCTAGGTCACTGAAAGGTCACCCGACCCGCAAATACAGGGGGCTTTGTTCTTCAGCATAGGGGGCGTGGCTTCACCCCCACTTGACTACGATCGCTCTGATTGGCTGTTAAAAGTGAAACAGCCAATCAGAGCGCTAGTAATATTTCATCAATGAAAATTGATGAAATATTACAATCCAGCCATGTCCGATACTGCTGTAGCATCGGACATGGCTAGTGACAGCGATCCGACCCCCCCACCTGTTAACGGGGGCATTCTGCCCCCCGCCACTGAATGACACCGGTGATGTGCCGCCGCTGTCATCATCTCCGCCCCGCCTTCCCTCCGCTCCCCCGGCTTCCGATCGCCCCTCCTCCCACCCCCCGGTACTCACCGAGTGCCGTTATGGCTCCCGGTGTCCTGCGGTCCTGGACCATGGGAGCCGCCATATTGGAAAACTCTCACAGTGATCAAGATAGAATGAAAAGTATATCAGCACTCTGGAATATTCTGAGACAGAGCAAAAAGAGACTGAACTAGTAAGGGACAAAAAGCCAATTGGCAAAATACTGATAAACAAGAGTGGAAATTCAGCTCAGCCCCCAGCCGGGGCTGGCAGACCACACAAAAAACTGAATAGACCAACAAAATCAAGTGTGAACATTATCAGAAAAACTTAGCTTTAGATGGCTGGAACAGAGCTGAAAACTAAGAGCTGACAAGCCAGAAGGAATCACCAGCAACTGAATAGGGCGTCAACTGTCTTAAATCCAATCTGAGAATCCTGAGATCCAATCGTCATCCTCATTCTCAGGTGGCAGATCTCCACTGATCAAACCAGCCGCACCACCTCCCGAACCAGAGAATGAACTCACAACAGTACCCCCCTTGAGGAGGGGTCACCAAACCCTCATCCACGCCACTAGGCCGATCAGCATGGGCCCGGTGAAAAGAACGAACCAATCTATTGGCATGAATATCAGAGGCAGAGACCAAATACTAGAGTCTCCGGATAACCAAACAAGAATCCAATATTTTCTCTACCTCATATTCCACATTGCCTTTGACTAACACGGGGTCAGGAGGTGCTGCCATAGGAACCACTGGCTCAACAAACCTCTTCAACAGAGATTTGTGAAATATGTTATGGATCTTGAACGTAACTGGAAGAGCCAATCTAAACGAAGCAGGATTAAGAATTTCCAAAATCTTATAAGGACCAATAAATCTTGGCTTAAATTTAGGAGATGCAACCGTCATAGGAATATTCTTAGACGACAACCAAATCATATCACCCACTTTAAACCGGGGACCAATGGTCCTATGCTAGTAGGAAAATCGCTCAAAAGGCATCACCAGGTACTCAAAATGTCCCTCCGGAGTATTAAACGCCGTCTTCCATTCATCCCCGTGCTTGATGCGAAGAAGATTATACGCCCCCCTGAGGTCAAGCTTAGTAAACCAGCAGGCACTCTTAACTCTGGAGAATAAATCAGACATCAGAAGTAACGGGTACTGATATTTAACCGTCATCTTGTTAAGGGAACGATAATCAATACACGGTCTTAATGAACCATCTTTCTTGGCCACAAAAAAACCCAGCGCCTAAAGGCGATGAGGATGGTCTAATATGACCCTTCTCCAATGACTCCTTAATATTGGATCGCATAGCATTATGTTCGGGTACTGATAAGTTGAAAAGCCGACCCTTGGGAAATTTACACCCAGGCATCAACTCAATTGCACAGTCATAACTCCTATGAGGAGGCAAAGACACAGACTCATTCTCACTAAATACATCAGAAAAATCCTCTAGATAATCAGGAATATCATGAGACTGAGGAGAGGTGGAGAAAACAGGAGCGTCCCTAAGAACACACTGACAACCCCAACTCACCACAGACCCAGATTTCCAATCCAAAACTGGATTATGAGTTTGCAACCAAGGAAAACCCAGAACAATGGTATCATGCAAATTACGCAGCTCCAAAAATTTACAATTTTCTTGGTGGTCTGGGGCAACCCGCATCGTCACCTGGGTCCAAAACTGAGGTTTATTCTCCACCAAAGGAGTAGCATCAATACCCCTCAAAGGAATCAGCATCCGCAGAGGCGTCATGGAAAAACCACAACGTTTAGCAAAGTCCAAATCCATCAGATTCAATGCTGCTCCTGAATCCACAAAAGCCTTCGTGGAAAACGTGGATAAGGAGCAGATCAGAGTAATTGCCAAAAGAAACTTAGGTTGTATACTGCCCACAGCAAATGTGTGTGCAAAACGTTTCTCTCGTTTTGGACAAACAGAAATAGTATGAGAGATGTCTCCACAGAAAAAACACAGCTTATTACGCCTTCTAAACTCCTGACGTTGCACCCTAGACAAAACTCTATCACATTGCATAGGTTCAGACATTTGTCCAAAAGGTGGCAGCGCCTCTCGTGTAGTTTTGCGTTCACGTAAACGCCCATCAATTTGAATGCCTAATGACATTGAATCAAGACCAGAGGGAGCAGGAAATCCCACCATAGTATCTCTTACGGTTTCTGACAAACCCTTCCGAAAAAGAGCTGCCAAGGCACTATCATTCCATGTAGTAAGGACCGCCCACTTTTGGAATTTTTGACAGTATAACTCTGCAAAATAGTGACCCTCGTTCAATGCTAATAGGGCTTTCTCAGCTTGATCAATAGCATTAGGTTCATCATACGACAACCCCAAGGCTTGAAAAAATGCATCCACATTATTCAGAATAGGATCTTCAGGTGTCAAAGAAAACGCCCAATCCTGGGGATCGCCGCACAGCAAAGAGATGACAATTTTAACCTGCTGCGCAGAGCTCCCCAATGAATTAGGCTTCAAGTCAAGAAATAATTTATAATTATTCTTAAAATTCAAAAATTTAGACCGATCCCCAAAAAAAACATCAGGAGTAGGGATCTTTGGTTCAGCAGCATGTGAATGAGCGAGATAGGCGGAAATTCCCCGCACTTCAGCAGTGAGCTGCTCCACACGATCAGACAATTGCTTAATCTCCATTAAGAACAAAAAAATCCTCCTACGGCCCCAGAGATAAAGAGGAAAAATATACATATGAAAAAAAAAATTCTGTCACTTTTTTTTTTTTTTTTTTTTTTACAATTCTTTCCTGCTTTTGAGAACCCTAGAATCTGCGGTATGGCTGGTGATTCTGTTATGAATGGGTCACCGAGGAGAAAAAAACAAAACAAGCTAAGCCACAGAAAACCAGGGAAGTTGGTAACTATGCAGATTGCAGATCCCTGATCTTACCACACAATTAGCAGTAGCCGTGGAGCATGCCTACGATGTTCCTAGATGCCTTGTCACGGCCGGTGGACTACATAAGCCTAAAGCAAGAAAAGGGAAAACTAACTGCCCCAGAGCAGACCCCAAAGGAATAGATAGCCCCCACACATGTATTGATGGTGAAGCAAGATGAAGGCACAAACACAGACAGGAAAATAGGCTGAGCAAATGATGGGGCCCAAACTAACTAGACAGGAAAGGAAAGGCAAGTCACTGTCTGCAACCTGCAAAAAAACCCTACAAAAATAATGTCCAACACTTCTGATAGCAAAATTAACCCTGAAGTCACTAGACTTCTCCCACTATATCAGCACTCTTGGAATATTCTGAGACAGAGCAAAAAGAGACCGAACTAGTAAGGGACAAAAAGCCAATTGGCAAAATACTGATAAATAAGAGTGGAAATTCAGCTCAGCCCCCAGCCGGGGCTTGCAGACCACACAAAAAACTGAATAGACCAACAAAATCAAGTGTGAACATTATCAGAAAAACTTAGCTTTAGATGACTGGAACAGAGCTGAAAACCAAGAGCAGACAAGCCAGAAGGAATCACCAGCAACTGAATAGGGCGTCGGCTGTCTTAAATCCAATCTGAGATTCCTGAGATCCAATCATCATCCTCATTCTCAGGTGGCAGATCTCCACCGATCAAAGCAGCCGCACCACCTCCCGAACCAGAGAATGAACTCACAACAGTTAGGGTTAGGGTTGGAAAGAAGGTTAGGGTTGGAATTAGGGTTAGGGTTGGAATTAGGGTTAGAATTAGGGTTAGGGTTGGAATTAGGATTAGGCTTGTGGTTAGGGTTATGGTTAGGGTTGGGATTAGGGTTAGGGGTGTGTTGGGGTTAGGGTTGGGATTAGGGTTAGGGATGTGTTGCGGTTAGGGCTGTGGTTAGGGGTGTGTTGGGGTTAGGGTTGAAGATAGAATTGTGGAGTTTCCACTGTTTAGGCACATCAGGGGGTCTCCAAACGCGACATGGTGCAACCATTGATTCTAGCCAATTTTGCATTCAAAAAGTTAAACGGTGCTACCTCCCTTCCAAGCCCCGACGTGTGCCCAAACAGTGGTTTACCCCAACATATGGGGTATCAGCGTACTCAGGAAAAATTGCACAACAACTTTGGGGGTCTAATTTCTCCTGGTACCCTTGGGAAAATAAAAAATTGGGGGCTAAAACAATATTTTTGTTGACATTTTTTTTAAATTATTTTCAGGTCTCTGCGTTATAAACTTCTGTGAAGCACTTGGGGGTTCAAAGTGCTCACCAGGCATCTAGATAAGTTCCTTGGGAGGTCTAGTTTCCAAAATGGGGTCACTTGTGGGGGGTTTCTATTGTTAAGGCACATCAGGGGCTCTGCAAACGTATTGACGACCACAGATCAATCCATCAAAGTCCGCATTTCAAAACGTCACTACTTCCATTCCGAGCCCTTACGTGTGCCCAAACAATGGTTCCCCCCGATATATGGGGCACCAGCGTACTCAGCACAAACTGTACAACAACTTTTGGGGTCCAATTTATCCTGCTACCCTTGTGAAAATAAAAAATTGCTGTCTGAAAATCATTTTTTTGAGGAAAAAAAAATTATTTTTTATTTTCACTGCTCTGCGTTATAAACTTCTGTGATGCGCTTGGGGGTTCAAGGTGCTCACCAAACATCTAGATAAGTTCCTTGGGGGGTCTAGTTTCCAAAATGGGGTCACTTGTGGGGGGTTCCACAGTTTAGGTACATCAGGGGCTCTGAAAATGTTACATGATGCCCGCAGACCATTCTATCAAAGTCAGCATTTCATAATGTCACTACTTCCTTTCCGAACCCCGACGTGTACCCAAACAGTGGTCCCCACTCACATATGGGGTACCAGCGTACTCAGGACAAACTGGACAACAACTTTTGGGGTCCAATTTATCCTGCTACCCTTGTGAAAAAAAATTGCTGGCTAAAAATCATTTTTTTTAGGAAAAAAAATATTTTTTATTTTAACCGCTCTGCGTTATAAACTTCTGTGAAGCGCTTGGGGGTTTCAGGTGCTCACCACACATCTAGATAAGTTCCTTGCGGGGTCTAGTTTCCAAAATGGGCTCACTTGTGGGGGTTCCACAGTTTAGGTACATCAGGGGCTCTGCAAATGTAACATGATGCCCTCAGACCATTCCATCAAAAGTAAGCATTTCATAATGTCACTACTTCCCTTCCAAGCCCCGACGTGTACCCATACAGTGGTCCCCACCCACATATGGGGTACCAGCGTACTCAGGACAAACTGGACAACAACTTTTGAGGTCCATTTTATCCTGATACCCTTGTGAAAAAAAATTGCTAGCTAAAAATCTTTTTTTTGAGGAAAAAAAAATATTTTTTATTTTCACTGCTCTGCGTTATAAACTTCTGTGAAGTGCTTGGGGATTCAAGGTGCTCACCACACATCTAGATAAGTTCCTTGGGGGGGTCTAGTCTCCAAAATGGGGTCACTTGTGGGGGGTTCCACAGTTTAGGTACATCAGGGACTCTGCAAATGTAACATGATGCCCGCAGACCATTCCATCAAAGTCAACATCTCAAAATGTCACTACTTTCCTTCCGAGCCCCGACATGTGCCCAAACAGTGGTTCCCCCCCACATATGGGGTGCCAGCGTACTCACGACAAACTGGACAACTTTTGGGGTCTAATTTATCCTGGTACCCTTGTGAAACTAAAAAATTGCACACTAAAATATAATTTTTTGAGGAAACAAAATATTTTTTATTTTCATGGCTCTGCGTTATAAACTTTTGTGAAGCACTTGGGGGTTCAAAGTGCTCACTATGTATCTAGATAAGTTCCCTAGGGGGTCTAGTTTCTAAAATGGGGTCATTTGTTGGGGAGCTCCAATGTTTAGGCACACAGGGGCTCTCCAAACACGACATGGTGTCCTCTAACGATTAGAAGTAATTTGCATTTCAAAAAGTCAAATGGCGCGCCTTCCCTTCTGAGCCCTGCTGTGTGCCCAAACAGTGGTTCCCCCACATATGGGGTACCAGCATACTCAGGACAAACTGATCAACAACTTTTGTGGTCCAATTTCTCCTGTTAGCCTTGAGAAAATTAAAAATAGTGTGCTAAAAATCATTTTTGAGGAAAAAAAAATATTTTTTATTTTCACTGCTCTGTGTTATAAACTTTTGTGAAGCACTTGGGGGTTCAAAGTGCTCACTAAACATCTAGATAAGTTCCTTAGGGGGTCTAGTTTCCAAAATGGGGTCACTTGTGGGTGAGCTCCAATGTTTAGGTACACAGGGGCTCTCCAAACGCGACATGGTGTCCGATAACGATTGGAGCTAATTTTCCATTCAAAAAGTCAAATGGTGCTCCTTCCCTTCCGGACCCTGCCGTGCGCTCAAACAGTGGTTTATGACCACATATGAGGTATCGGTGTACTCAGGAACAATTGTTCAACAAATTTTACGATCCATTTTATCCTCTTGCCCATGTGAAAATGAAAAAACTGAGGCTAAAAGAAAATTTTTGTGAAAATAAAGTACTTTTTTTTTTACAGATCAATTTGTGAAGTACTTGGGGGTTCAAAGTGATCACTATGCATCTAGATAAGTTCCTTTGGGGGTCTAGTTTCCAAAATGGGGTCATTTGTGGAGGAGCTCCAATGTTTATGCACACAGGGGCTCTCCAAACGTGACATGGCAACCGCTAAATATTCCAGCATATTTTCCATTCAAAAAGTCAAATGGTGCTCCTTCCCTTCTGAGCCCTGCCGTGCGCCCAAACAGTAGTTTATGACCACATATGAGGTATCCGTGTACTCAGGAGAAATTGCCCAACAAATTTTATGATCCATTTTATCCTGTTGCCCATGTGAAAATCGAAAAATTGATGCTAAAAGAAAATTTTTGTTGGAAAAATTAAAATGTCCATTTTTTCTTTCCATGTTGCTTTAGCTCCTGTGAAACACCTGAAGGGTTAATAATCTTCTTGAATGTAGTTTTGAGTAGCTTGAGGGGTGCAGTTTTTAGAATGGTGTCACTTTTGGGTATTTTTTGCCATATAGACCCCTCAAAGTGACTTCAAATGTGAGGTGGTCCCTAAAAAAATGGTTTTGTAAATTTTAATGTATAAATGAGAAATCGCTGGTCAACTTTTAACCCTTATAACTTCCTAAGAAAAAAATATTTTGTTTCCAAAATTGTGCTGATGTAAAGTAGACATGTTGTAAATGTTATTTAGGTTATTTAGTAACTATTTTGTGTCACATAACTCTCTGGTTTAACAGAATAAAAATTAAAAATTTGAAAATTGCAAAATTTTCTAAATTTTCGCCAAATTTCTGATTTTTTCACAAATAAACGCAAAAATTATCAACCTAAATTTACCACTAACATGAAGCCCAATATGTCATGAAAAAACATTCTCAGAATCGCTAGGATCCATTGAAGCGTTCCTGAGTTATTACCTCATAAAGGGACACTGGTCAGAATTGCAAAAAATGGCCTGGTCATTAAAGTCAAAATAGGCTTGGTCATGAAGGGGTTAAAGAGGTTGGCTAGGCTTAAGGTTCAGAAGGCTGTGACTGCAGACTTTTGAATCCTTACAGATTGCACTGATTATTCTCCGGTGTCGGCACGGGGAGCAGGCGGTCATGTGACAGCAAGAGTGCAATTTCAATACATTTGGCCACATTCCAAGAAGAAGTGCCCAGCATTGCTCAGTTTTCATGTATTGAGTGATGCTGCCATGTCTGGTAGGCACGTGATGCCTGCATGCAAAACACATACTTGCAGTCACACGCCTGCCTGCTCTCAGCATTGGAGAATCTTGATACTGACCAGTGTACACACTGTGAGGATTCACAAGTCTGCAGTCACACAAAATGACTCTAGAATTGAACCCCAATCCTGGCCAAGCTCCTTTAATGAGTAAACTGCTGGGCATTTCAGAAGCAGTCATGGCGTTTTACATAGCACCACATTACTTTCATTTTAGCAATTACTGCAGGTATCAGCAGATTTGTCCTATTTATTCTAATTAGTAAGCAGCAGCAGATCCTCACCAAATAAAGCAATAATTCGATTACTCTATAAAGTTATACAGAAAGTCGGTCAGTTTTAATTCCAGGAATGATTTTCTATTCAAGTAAAATTTATCAATAATAACTCCAATTTATTTAGAATTGAGAGTCCTCAGTGGTTGATACCTTTTAATGGCTAACTGAAAAGATGGTAACAAATTGCAAGCTTTCGAGACTACGCAGGTCTCTTCATCAGGCTAGACTAATACAAAATCTGAAGAATCACATATTTATACACAAAACAGCACAGAAATAACACAATAGATAAGACAAGTGATGGGAAGCGGAATAGTCATTATGGGAGAGGGATAAGCATAAATATTGGAGCAGTTCATAGATAAGCAGTGTGGAGGCTTTATTGCCCTGTGATTGCAGTCTGGTTCTGTGTTGTGATGACCCCTGAAGGTCTGAGGAGCAAATTCCTTAATTGATGTAAAAAGACATAAATCCATGCGACACATTAATACCTGCACTGAATGTGTCAAAAGTTTTCATAAATTTGTACTCAGAGATTTTTTTCTCTCTCTGAGACATGAAGTTACCTTTTAATACAAGTAATTTAATGTCCATCATGTTATGACCAGGGATACAAAAATGTTTTGCCACATGTAGATCCATTCTTTTTTCTCTTATTGTGTGGCGATGAGAATTCATCCTTGTTCTCAGTTTTTGCCCGGTCTCCCTCCACATACAGACCCCCAGTTAGACATTTAGTACAAATAATTAAGTACACCACATTAGATGTGATGCAGCTGAATGTACCTGGGATCTTGTAGTCCTAATGTGAGTTGGGGATCTTTATCTTGTCCGTGGTCATTATAAATGGACAGGTTTTACATTTTTTCTGGTTGCAAGGAAAGGTTCCTACAACTGTTGGAGAGGACAGGGAGCTTCTGACAATTATGCTTCTTAAATTTGGGGGCTGCCTAAAACACAGCAGTGGGGGGTCTGGAAATATGGATTGTAATCGGGCATCTTTTTGCAGTAAAGGTTGCAATTTCCATGCTGCTCCCCTTAGCACCTCCAGATTTGGATTGTAGCTGACCACTAGAGGCACCCGGTTATTTTCTTCTTTAGCTTTCTAATGTAGCACGTGATTCCTTGATATTCTGGTGGCCCTTGTAATTTGGTTTTCAATTGTTCTTGGATGGTAGCCCTGGTTCAAAAAGGTTTTTCTGAGGCGACCAAGGTGTTCATCTCTATCCATGGGGTTGGAACATATACGATTGTATCTGATGGCTTGGCTGTAGATAATAGAGTTCTTTATGTGTTTTGGATGGAAACGGTCCCATTTAAGGTATGTTGGACGGTCGCTTGGCTTCTGATACAGGGATGTCTCTATTTCATTGTTCTTTAGCTTAATGATGGTGTCTAAAAAGTTAATTTCAATGCTGAAATAGTTGAGTGTTAAATTGATGGCGGAATGAAATTGATTAAACTGTTCATGGAACGTCTTTTACTGTTGCTCAGACTCCGTCCAGATGATTAAAATATCATCAATGAAGCGGTAGTAGGCCAGAGGCCTGATGGGACATGAGTACAAAAAGTCGCTTTCAAGCTTAGCCATGAAAAGATTTGCATACTGTGGAGCCATTTTACTTCCCATAGCTGTGCCAGTCTACTGTAAATAGATCTTATTGTCAAATTCAAGCAATTGTGGGTGAGGATACATTTTGTGAGTTTCACCACAGAATTCACATCATTCCCGGTGTTTTCCTTGAAGACTTTGCAGGCATTTAATCCATCCTGGTGTGGGATATTAGTGTACAAAGATTCCACATTGATGGTGGCCAGGATGGTTCCTTCTGGTAGAGGACCTATTGCTGCTAGTTTATTCAATAGGTCAGTTGTGTCCTGAATGTTGCTGGGTGTATCCTTTACCCGGGGTTTAAGAATACCCTCTACCCATCCAGATACCTGCTCAGTAAGTGTGCCCACACATGAAATAATCGGCCTCCCTGGATTTCCAGATTTGTGGAATTTGGGAAGCATGTAGAATGTCCCTATTCTTGGACTCTTTGGTATCAGGTCATTGCCTCTTCTGGATCCATCAGGCTGACCAGACACCAACTTGTTAAGTTCCTTGTAATAGTCCTGTGTAGGATCCGACTCCAATTTTCTGTAGTAGCGTGTGTCCATAAGTTGTCTGTTTGCTTCCTTCATATAGTCTGATGTGTTCATCATGACTATTGCACCTCCCTTGTCCGCAGGTTTAATGATTATTTCTTTGTTGGTTTTCAGCGACTGTATGGCCTTTCTCTCCTGGGCACTGATGTTGGATGCTAGTCTCCTGTTGCTGTTTATGATGGTGGATTTTATCAAATGTCTGAATGAGTCTATGTATTTATCCAAATGAAGGCTGCGTCCAGGTGGAGGTGTCCAGTCTGACCTCTTATTGGTTGTTAGGAACCCTTTTCCTTCAGTCTGAGTGTTTTCTGAATCTTCTGTATCATTGAAATATTCCCTCAGGCACAGTCTCCTGAAATAATGTTCCATATCACTGCAGAGTTCAATTTTATCTATGGCCTTAGTGGAGCAAAATGAGAGTCCTCTAGAAAGCATGGCCAGTTCCACTTTGTTGGGTTTATAATCCGAGAGATTGATGACACAGTTAGATGCTTTTGTGTCTGGAATGGTGTGGTTGTCCAAGTTGTCAGGTTTTGTCTTTGTTTTGTATCTGTTTGTATAGAATCCTGAGTTGAGGTGCAATCTGTGTAGTTTCTTTTCCTTGTTATGAATCAGAAATGTTCGTAGTTTGTTGTAGTATTGTTGTAATTTTTGCTCTGTGCTTTCTGTAAGTGTTTTCCTCAGAGTTTCAAATTGCCCTGGGTATTGTAGGTATGAAGAATTGGGTTTGTAATCCAGAGTCCTTTGGGAATTAGATTCTCCTTTTTGCATTTAGATGAGAAAAAAATGTCGCTGTCCATTTGTGCACGTTTCTTCAGAAGTGGTTTAAGTTCCATAAAGATGTGGTACATTTGGGTATCCTCCATTTTGATACAGGAAAGATATGTATCTTTGTACCGTGTTAGCCAGTAGATAGAAGAATATTTAGAATTGAGAGTCCTCAGTGGTTGATACCTTTTAATAGCTAACTAAAAAGATGGTAACAAATTGCAAGCTTTCAAGACTACGCAGGTCTCTTCATCAGGCTGACTAATACAAAATCTTAAGAATCACGTGTTTATACACAAGACAGCACAAGCTTTCGAGACTACGCAGGTCTCTTCATCAGGCTAGACTGATACAAAATCTGAAGAATCACATATTTATACACAAGACAGCACAGAAATAACACAATAGATAAGACAAGTGATGTGAAGCAGATAGTCATTATGAGAGAGGGATAAGCATAAGTATTGGAGCAGTTCATAGATTATTATTATTATTATTATTATTATTATTATTATTATTATTTATTGCTATAGCGCCATTTATTCCATGGCGCTTTACATGTAAGGAGGGGTATACATAATAAAAATAAGTACAATAATGTTAAACAATACAAGTCATAACTGGTACAGGAGGAGAGAGGACCCTGCCCGCGAAGGTTCACAATCTACAAGGGATGGGTGAGAATACAGTAGGCGAGGGTAGAGCTGGTCGTGCAGCGGTTTGGTCGATCGGTGGTTACTGCAGGTTATAGGATTGTCGGAAGAGGTGGGTCTTCAGGCTCTTTTTGAAGGTTTCGATGGTAGGTGAGAGTCTGATATGTTGTGGTAGAGAGTTCCAGAGTAGGGGTGATGCGCGAGAGAAATCTTGAAATCTTGTATGTGATTGTGGGAAGAGGAGATAAGAGGGGAGTAGAGAAGGAGATCTTGTGAGGATCAGAGGTTGCGTGCAGGAAAGTACCGGGAGACGAGGTCACAGATGTATGGAGGAGACAGGCTGTGGATGGCTTTGTATGTCATGGTAAGGGTTTTGTACTGGAGTCTCTGGGCAATGGGGAGCCAGTGAAGGGATTGACAGAGGGGAGAGGCTGGGGAATAGCGGGGGGACAGGTGGATTAGTCGGGCAGCAGAGTTTAGAATAGATTGGAGGGGTGCGAGAGTATTCGAGGGGAGGCCACAGAGCAGGAGGTTGCAGTAGTCAAGGCGAGAGATGATGAGGGCATGGACTAGGGTTTTTGCAGATTTTTGGTTGAGGAATGAACGGATTCGTGAAATATTTTTGAGTTGAAGTCGGCAGGAAGTGGAAAGGGCTTGGATATGTGGTTTGAAGGAGAGATCAGTGTCAAGGATTACCCCGAGGCAGCAAGCTTGTGGGACTAGGGAGAGTGGGCAGCCATTTACTGTAATGGATAGGTTCGTTGGGGGGTCACTTGAGATGGGGGAAAGATAATGAATTCTGTTTTGTCCATGTTAAGTTTCAGAAATCTAGCGGAGAAGAAGGATGAAATAGTGGACAGACATTGAGGGATTCTGGTTAGTAGGGAGGTGATATCTGGTCCAGAGATGTAGATCTGTGTGTCATCAGCATAGAGATGATACTGAGATTCTATGAGCTGTCCCAGGCCAAAGGTGTAAATGGAGAAGAGCAGGGGTCCTAGGACTGAACCTTGTGGGACTCCGACAAATAGGGGGCGAGGTGAGGAGGTGGTGTGTGAGTGGGAGACGCTGAATGTCCGGTCTGTTAGGTATGATGATATCCAGGATAGGGCCAAGTCTGTGATGCCAAGGGATGAAAGGGTCTGTAATAATAGGGAATGGTCCACTGTGTCAAAGGCAGCCGACAGGTCAAGGAGGAGGAGGACAGAGTAGTGTCGCTTGCTCTTGGCGGTTAAGAGGTCATTGGTGACCTTAGTAAGGGCAATTTCAGTGGAGTGGTGTGACCGGAAGCCAGATTGTAAGCGGTCGAAGAGGGAGCAAGAAGAGAGATGGGAGGACAGTTCAAGGTAGACGTGTTGTTCCAGTAGCTTGGAGGCATAGGGGAGAAGTGATATAGGGCGATAGCTAGATACAGAGGATGGGTCAAGAGAGGGCTTTTTGAGGATAGGTGTGATGGAGGCATGTTTAAAGCTTGAGGGGAAAACACCAGTTGTTAGTGATAGGTTGAAGAGATGGGTTAGGGTTGGGATGAAGACTGTGGTGAGGTTTGGGATGAAGTGGGATGGGATCGGGTCAAGTGCACAGGTGGTGAGATGTGATCTTGAGAGTAGAGTGGAGAGTCGATCTTCTGTAATGGTGGAGAAGTTGGTTTTGGAGGTGGAGGGCTGGGAAGTTGGGAGAAAGGGCTCTGGGGGTTGTTGACTAAAACTGTCTCTGATGTTATCAATCTTCTGCTTGAAAAATGAGGCAAAGTCTTCAGCTGAGATGAGTGGGGAGGGAGGAGGTGCTGGGGGACGGAGGTGAGAATTGAAGGTGTTGAATAACTGTTTAGGGTTGTGAGTCAGGGAGGATATGAGAGATGAGAAGTAGGTTTGTTTAGCTGTGGCGAGTGTGGTCTTGAAAGTAGTGAGGGACTGTTTGAATGCGATGAAGTGCTCGTTGGAGTGGGATCTTTTCCATCTGCGCTCAGCAGCCCTGGAAGCTCGCGTCAGTTCTTTGGTCAGGCTGGTGTGCCAGGGCTGTCTGTTGATTTTGCGAGCTTTGGTATGTGTAAGTGGGGCAGCAGATTTCAAAGCTACAGCTATTGTGGTGTTATATAGAGCAGCAGCATCATCCGCATTGTGTAAGGAACTTATATCTGTGAGAGGGAGGAGGGATTCAGAGAATGAGTGTAGGTCAAGGTGTTTAAGATTTCTGCGAGGGTGTGAAAGTTTATGGGGTGGGGATTGTAGACATGGAGTGGAGAGGGAAGAGAATGTGAGAAGGCTGTGGTCAGAGAGAGGAAGAGGTGAGTTAGAGAGGTTAGATAGGGAGCAGAGGCGGGTGAAGATGAGGTCCAGTGTGTGGCCATCTTTGTGGGTGGCTGTAGAAGACCATTGAGTGAGGCCGAAGGAGGAAGAGAGAGATAGAAGTTTAGTGGCAGCTGAGAGGGAAGTGTCAATGGGGATGTTGAAGTCACCCATGATGATAGTAGGGATGTCCGCAGAAAGGAAATGAAGTAGCCAGGTGGTGAAGTGGTCAAAGAAGGTGGTGGCTGGCCCTGGGGGGCGGTAGATGACAGCCAGTTGGAGGTTGGAGTGGGAGTAGATGCGCACAGAGTGCACCTCAAAGGAAAGGAGGGTAACAGAGGGTGGCAGTGGGATAGGGGTGAAGGAGCAGGTATCTGACAGGAGAAAACCAACTACTCTGCCATGTTTGCTGCTGGGGCGGGGGGATGTGAGAAAGGTGGAAGCCACCATATGAAAGTGCAGCAGGAGAGGCTGTGTCAGAAGGGGTGAGCCAGGTTTCGGTGATGGCGAGGAAGGAAAGTTTGGTAGTAACAAAAAGATCATGGATGCAGGAAAGCTTGTTGCAGACAGAGCGAGCGTTCCACAGAGCTCCTGTTAGTGGGACTGGGGAAGCGGGGGCTGGGTGAATGGGTATAAGGTTGGAGTGGTTACGGAAGGTTGTGATAGAGCGTGGATGGGAGGTAGAAATGACTGTGGGAATGTGGTGAGGAGGACCAGGATTTGGAGAGATATCACCAGCAGTGAGAAGGAGCAGAGAAAGTGTTAGCAGGTGGGAGCAAGAGAGGGCATGAGGGGGCTGTCTGTGTTTGGAGACAGAGGATTGTATGTTAAGGAATAGTTAAGATGAGCAGTATGAAGGTTTTATTGCCCTCTGATTGCAGTATGGTTCTGTGTTGTGATGACCCCGGAAGGTCTGTGTCGAAAGTTTTCATAAATTTGTACTCAGAGATTCTTCTCTCTCTCTGAGACTAGTTACCTTTTAATACAAGTAATTTAATGTCTATCATGCCATGACCAGGGATACAAAACGTTTTGCCACAGGTAGATCCATTCTTTTAATTACTTGAATTAAAAGGTAACTTCAAGTCTCAGAGAGAGAGAAGAATCTCTGAGTACAAATTTATGAAAACTTTCGACACATTCAGTGCAGGTATTAATGTGTCGCATGGATTTATGTCTTTTTACATCAATTAAGGAATTTGCTCCTCAGACCTTCAGGGGTCATCACAACACAGAACCAGACCGCAGTAAGAGGGCAATAAAGCCTTCACACTGCTTATCTATGAACTGCTCCAATATTTATGCTTATCCCTCTCCCATAATGACTATTCAGCTTCACATCACTTGTCTTATCTATTGCATTATTTCTGTCCTGTCTTGGGTATAAATATGTGATTCTTCAGATTTTGTATTAGTCTAGCGTGATGAAGAGACCTGCGTAGTCTCGAAAACTTGCAATTTGTTTCCATCTTTTCAGGTAGCCATTAAAAGGTATCAACCACTGAGGACTCTCTATTCTAAATATTCTTCTATCTACTAGCTAATGATGGGTTTGTGATTTGATGTTTATCTCTCAATGGGAGATCGATATGCTGGAAGGTTGCCAGATTTTGGTCTGAGGCCTACTCGAGTAGCGGAGAACAAACACACACAGAGACAGGATATGTATCTGCAGGATGTTCCCCCATTTCCTGATTTAATTAGGTAGCTTATATGCTCATTTGAGTAGGCGGTAACATTACATCATCACATTTCATTGGACAATTGATCATTCAACAGTAAGCATAAATGGTTCCAACCAATCATATTCATATTCGTTAACCAATCAGATTGTACTCGGCTGTTAATTATTAGTATTTGTGTAGACGTGCTGAAAGCTTTAATAGGTCTTGGGTAAATTACACAAGACCCCAATATTATTCTCATTAATCTATCCTCATGACAGTTATAGCTCCATTAGCCTCATTAACCTGTCTTACTAAGTATTCATGGCCCCAGTATCTACCTAACATGTGGACGTGTAGTTTCAATGTCCAACTGGGTGCAGTAAACAGTTTATCCATCACGTACAATTTCTTATGAAGAATAAGGTTATAGGTAATCATTATCATGAGACAGCATTTTCATATACAGAGTATGCATGTAAGACCCCAGGAATACATTGATATTAAAAGGACATATAGAATTCCCTGTCAGTCCCCCCTTTTGAGAACAGGTATGACTCTACCATTCACATATAGGTACATTCAAAGGCCTAATGCCAGTGTCGGACTTCCTAACCCTTCTTCTGCCGAATTCCCCATAGGGAAAGGGAGATCATATCTAATTCTCAACCTCAAACCATTTGCTCATAATCATTATTGTAAGGTTTCATTGTAATATACATAGTTTTAGTAATAGACGCATCAATCAATCTTTGAAGTAGTCCTCTGATACATGGTATGCAGCAGCATCCACAGGTCACAAGTACTGCTGCTACTACTGCCAGAGAGATGAGGAGGCTGGACACAAGATGACTCCATCTACCGAACCAGGATTCCAACCAGTCCATGAAGGGATTGTTGATACCCGAATTTTCTGCCAATTCTTCGGACAGGGATGTAAGACCCTCCAACGCCTTGGTGATACTCCCATCTGGACTTGTATTATTGGGGATGAAGGTACAGCAAAACGTTCCAAACATCTTGCACACGCCCCCTTTTTCCGCTAGCAACATATCCAAAGCCATCCTATTCTGATGTGTCATTAAAGAAGTTGGGCCTAATTGTTCAGCTATCCCTTTTACTGCATCCCTTGTGTAATTTATAAACCTTTGCTGATTATAATAAATATAATTTATCCAATCCACATTTTTATTAATTGTCACCCACCAAAAGAAAATTGATTCAAAACCTGCTGCTATCTGGTTCCTGGCCTTGTACTCATCAGGTACCCCTCTGGGTACCCCTATATTGTCTATATAAACTCTAGGATCAAAGGACCCAGCAGGTACTGATCTCCTATTTCTGTGTAGGGTTTCAATATTCATTCCACCTCCTTTAATCTCTTCTGATGAAATTATTTTAAATGGCATGAGCACTTGAACTAGAGCACAGCTGCCAACCCAACCTGGTGGCAACCTAGGCCTTAATTTCATATCTCCACATAACCACCATATGTCACTCCTTGCTATAGTTTGGTTTTGAAACCAACTGGCTTTAAACCCTCCTGTATCTGTATTTATTGGGATGGTGTTGTGACAAAACTCTGAAGTTAGATTTCCTACCCATCTTCCTGGTCCTGTTCTCAGGAAGCAAGTGTAGTCACCTGGATATGCATAAACTCTAGGTGGTACCTGATCAATTTTTGCTATTGGATACCGGACTGATAGAGATTGACACAGAACATTATCACTAGGGTCATATGTGGCATTATACAAAGCTAGAATACACTGTAAGTCTACTTGATCCTGTTCTGAATATCTGAGGGGAATAGTCACTAAATGGGGCCTAGCGGTTGCACATGCAATACAATCAGTTTTGTTATTTTGCTCTGTAGTATACTTCATCCATAGCAACCATTCATTCCTCTCTGTGTAGCCTGTTTCTACGGCTAACTTCTCCTCATAGCCTAATTCCCCAATTCCATCAACATCCAACATTTCTCCTGACCTTTTGGGTTTGTCCTCCTCTTGTTCCTTGTCCTGTGCAGGAACAGCTTTTAACCAAAATGTTCCCTGCTGAACCTGTCTACCTGGGGTATACAGTCCCAATACATAGAGACCTTCATCTCCAAGAGAGGGTTCATCCAGTGTTATAAGGAGAGGATTGCAAGAGAATCTCCAGTCCAAAACCTCTGGATCACAACCCCATTTTGGAATGGGTACAGCAATATTCATCCTCTTGAGGAGAGGCTTTCCTGATAAACTAACACGAGTCATGGCTTCCTCTGGCTTATACCCCCATGAAGTTCCCGTGTTCCAAGCTGCATCTGACCAAGAATTACAGTTCTCATTTCCAGGTCTAGTTACACAGATATATACCACCGCCCCTTCAACTCCTGTTAGATATTTATAATTGGGGTTGCTACTCTTCTTCCCAAATTTAAGATTCCATTGACACTTCACTATCTGACACAAGTCCACCCTAAATGTAGCCGTTGCTGCCTTGGTGTCAAACCACAAGGTTACTGATGTGCTGTTCTGAAGTGTCTCGTCCATTTGTCCTTCTTGCAGTAAAGCTGCCAACATCATCAGGGACAGGACCCATATTCTTCCACTCCAGGACCTCATAGTAGCTTATGTAGACCGGTCTTCCGTTTAACTCTACGGATGTGGCTTAGCGGGGACCATCAACCAGTGGCTCCAGTGGTCTTCGTGTCTTTTGGTCAGCAACCAATGTCTGGATTAACTAAAATAGAATCAAAAACTTATTTATACACAAATGGGAGTCCCTTTTGGACTCCGGACCTGCTGCAGGGGTTGTCAAATAGTTACAACATCTATGTGGACAAAAGAGTACCTCAGTTGTGGTAGCTTCTGACATCAGGAAGGCCTCCAGTCCCCTGAAAAGAGATCAACACACACGAGCACATACTTCATACATCTTACCTTGGGCAGCCTGTATGAAGTCAATCTGCAGTCATTGAAACGGATAGGAGGGCCCAGGCGCACGTGTATGTCTATGGCATCTTTCTAGTCTATCTGTGTTGTGCGCATATAATCTATGTTAATGTAAAGCTAAACAGGTGGACCCAGCATCTTTCTTCAGAGCACATAGTTTTTGTCTTCACTCACGTGCATTGAGTCATGAGCCATCACATGGTGCAAGGATTTTGGCAAACATACCCACTGTCCCACCATCCACGGTTCTGAGCTCCAGCTTCCGACCAGACTTCAGTCTCTTCCCCGGTTGGTGACCGAGTGAGAGCCTGTAAGATACTTAAGTCTAACTGGTTATCTTTAATGCTCACCATGACCAGTGGAGGCGCCTCAGGGGTCTCCCAGTACCTTGGTCTTCTGGCTGATTCCCAGCCACTTTGTTTGCTTCGTGCTCCACGGGTTCCTTCTCATATGTACCCTCACTTCCACTATGGCAACCTCTTCCAGGGCCTGTTGGTGTAAGAAAAGACCTTTCCTCCCCATATGGGGCTGCAGTTGTGGGTTCACCTGAAAACAATGACTTGTATATGTGGTGTCTTGCTTACCTTAAAGCCCCCTAAACGTCTCAATGAGTGCCGTCAACTCCACCTCCCCTGTAGAGTTATGAGGGAGGAGTGGTTCTGCTTTCTACTATCTCATGCTGTGTGATCGCCATACAACCAGGTTCTTGGACCTTCCGGAAAGAAAAACTCAAAATCCAGATTAATGAGAGATACCTTTATGGATTAAAAATATTTAAAAAAATTTAAAAATAGCTGACTCTCCTCTCTTCTCCCCCCCTTTGGAAATCACCATATTAATACCGAATAGGGGGCAGAGTGGTGGATTTCCATTACACATATAACGGGAGTTCCTCATTTTTTTTTTTTTTTTCCTTTCTTTCTAACACATACTAAAAGCATTCCTTATCTTTACTACCTGACAATTGCCTTCCATGGATATCTAACACTGCTTCAAGTCAAAGGCAACGTTGTACCTTGAAAATAGCAGAGTTGTTACAAAACTGGGTATGACAGAAGACTGTGTCACTGATAGCAGAACCCAGCAAGGTAGCAACATTGAGTATGAACGAGTATTTTTCTCTCTTGGTGGGTGATAGGCAGCCTGATTAGATAGGTTGGAAATCAGAAATAAGCATTCTTAGAATGTCAGTGTAATTAGAGTAATTTTACCCTACGTCTCCTTTACTTTTTTTTGTCTGCACAAACATGTGATCTAAGGAGTAATGTTTCTCCTCATGGAGAGTGCCAAGTCAGTGTAAGGAGATTTATAGTCTATGCATTATTCCCTGGAAATATAAATATGCAAATATTATCTTCAGAAAGGAAGAGAGTTTGAACTCTAGTGTCATCTATTGGATGTAGCAAGCTTAAAAGTCAATTTCAATCTTTTAAGGTGTCTTGCCACATGACTTAAGATAAGAAGTCAAACCACACAATCCATTTGTTTTGAGGAGTTGCGCCTCAACAGTGCAAAGTAGGAGGTCTGATTTGACTAACTGAGATGTCTCTGCCAAGGGGTTTATAGACTAATGTTTCTCCTTGTGCAGAATGCCAAGCCGGAGTAAAACGCATATATAACTTATAATGAACCTCTTGTAAAGACAGCACTGAAATAAATGGAGCTCATTTAATGTACCTACCAATGAATTAACCCCTTCACGACCAATGATGCCACATAGGCGTCATGAAAACTGGTGCCAATCTGACCAGTGACGCCTATGTGGAGTCATGACTTTAAAGCCCCCCTGCGGGTGGGGTGACCTAGGTCACTGAAAGGTCACCCGACCCGCAAATACAGGGGGCTTTGTTCTTCAGCATAGGGGGCGTGGCTTCACCCCCACTTGACTACGATCGCTCTGATTGGCTGTTAAAAGTGAAACAGCCAATCAGAGCGCTAGTAATATTTCATCAATGAAAATTGATGAAATATTACAATCCAGCCATGTCCGATACTGCTGTAGCATCGGACATGGCTAGTGACAGCGATCCGACCCCCCACCTGTTAACGGGGGCATTCTGCCCCCCGCCACTGAATGACACCGGTGATGTGCCGCCGCTGTCATCATCTCTGCCCCGCCTTCCCTCCGCTCCCCCAGCTTCCGATCGCCCCTCCTCCCACCCCCCGGTACTCACCGAGTGCCGTTATGGCTCCCGGTGTCCTGCGGTCCTGGACCATGGGAGCCGCCATATTGGAAAACTCTCACAGTGATCAAGATAGAATGAAAAGTATATCAGCACTCTGGAATATTCTGAGACAGAGCAAAAAGAGACTGAACTAGTAAGGGACAAAAAGCCAATTGGCAAAATACTGATAAACAAGAGTGGAAATTCAGCTCAGCCCCCAGCCGGGGCTGGCAGACCACACAAAAAACTGAATAGACCAACAAAATCAAGTGTGAACATTATCAGAAAAACTTAGCTTTAGATGGCTGGAACAGAGCTGAAAACTAAGAGCTGACAAGCCAGAAGGAATCACCAGCAACTGAATAGGGCGTCAACTGTCTTAAATCCAATCTGAGAATCCTGAGATCCAATCGTCATCCTCATTCTCAGGTGGCAGATCTCCACTGATCAAACCAGCCGCACCACCTCCCGAACCAGAGAATGAACTCACAACAGTACCCCCCCTTGAGGAGGGGTCACCAAACCCTCATCCACGCCACTAGGCCGATCAGCATGGGCCCGGTGAAAAGAACGAACCAATCTATTGGCATGAATATCAGAGGCAGAGACCAAATACTAGAGTCTCCGGATAACCAAACAAGAATCCAATATTTTCTCTACCTCATATTCCACATTGCCTTTGACTAACACGGGGTCAGGAGGTGCTGCCATAGGAACCACTGGCTCAACAAACCTCTTCAACAGAGATTTGTGAAATATGTTATGGATCTTGAACGTAACTGGAAGAGCCAATCTAAACGAAGCAGGATTAAGAATTTCCAAAATCTTATAAGGACCAATAAATCTTGGCTTAAATTTAGGAGATGCAACCGTCATAGGAATATTCTTAGACGACAACCAAATCATATCACCCACTTTAAACCGGGGACCAATGGTCCTATGCTAGTAGGAAAATCGCTCAAAAGGCATCACCAGGTACTCAAAATGTCCCTCCGGAGTATTAAACGCCGTCTTCCATTCATCCCCGTGCTTGATGCGAAGAAGATTATACGCCCCCCTGAGGTCAAGCTTAGTAAACCAGCAGGCACTCTTAACTCTGGAGAATAAATCAGACATCAGAAGTAACGGGTACTGATATTTAACCGTCATCTTGTTAAGGGAACGATAATCAATACACGGTCTTAATGAACCATCTTTCTTGGCCACAAAAAAACCCAGCGCCTAAAGGCGATGAGGATGGTCTAATATGACCCTTCTCCAATGACTCCTTAATATTGGATCGCATAGCATTATGTTCGGGTACTGATAAGTTGAAAAGCCGACCCTTGGGAAATTTACACCCAGGCATCAACTCAATTGCACAGTCATAACTCCTATGAGGAGGCAAAGACACAGACTCATTCTCACTAAATACATCAGAAAAATCCTCTAGATAATCAGGAATATCATGAGACTGAGGAGAGGTGGAGAAAACAGGAGCGTCCCTAAGAACACACTGACAACCCCAACTCACCACAGACCCAGATTTCCAATCCAAAACTGGATTATGAGTTTGCAACCAAGGAAAACCCAGAACAATGGTATCATGCAAATTACGCAGCTCCAAAAATTTACAATTTTCTTGGTGGTCTGGGGCAACCCGCATCGTCACCTGGGTCCAAAACTGAGGTTTATTCTCCGCCAAAGGAGTAGCATCAATACCCCTCAAAGGAATCAGCATCCGCAGAGGCGTCATGGAAAAACCACAACGTTTAGCAAAGTCCAAATCCATCAGATTCAATGCTGCTCCTGAATCCACAAAAGCCTTCGTGGAAAACGTGGATAAGGAGCAGATCAGAGTAATTGCCAAAAGAAACTTAGGTTGTATACTGCCCACAGCAAATGTGTGTGCAAAACGTTTCTCTCGTTTTGGACAAACAGAAATAGTATGAGAGATGTCTCCACAGAAAAAACACAGCTTATTACGCCTTCTAAACTCCTGACGTTGCACCCTAGACAAAACTCTATCATATTGCATAGGTTCAGACATTTGTCCAAAAGGTGGCAGCGCCTCTCGTGTAGTTTTGCGTTCACGTAAACGCCCATCAATTTGAATGCCTAATGACATTGAATCAAGACCAGAGGGAGCAGGAAATCCCACCATAGTATCTCTTACGGTTTCTGACAAACCCTTCCGAAAAAGAGCTGCCAAGGCACTATCATTCCATGTAGTAAGGACCGCCCACTTTTGGAATTTTTGACAGTATAACTCTGCAAAATAGTGACCCTCGTTCAATGCTAATAGGGCTTTCTCAGCTTGATCAATAGCATTAGGTTCATCATACGACAACCCCAAGGCTTGAAAAAATGCATCCACATTAGTCAGAATAGGATCTTCAGGTGTCAAAGAAAACGCCCAATCCTGGGGATCGCCGCACAGCAAAGAGATGACAATTTTAACCTGCTGCGCAGAGCTCCCCAATGAATTAGGCTTCAAGTCAAGAAATAATTTATAATTATTCTTAAAATTCAAAAATTTAGACCGATCCCCAAAAAAAACATCAGGAGTAGGGATCTTTGGTTCAGCAGCATGTGAATGAGCGAGATAGGCGGAAATTCCCCGCACTTCAGCAGTGAGCTGCTCCACACGATCAGACAATTGCTTAATCTCCATTAAAAACAAAAAAATCCTCCTACGGCCCCAGAGATAAAGAGGAAAAATATACATATGAAAAAAAAAATTCTGTCACTTTTTTTTTTTTTTTTTTTTACAATTCTTTCCTGCTTTTGAGAACCCTAGAATCTGCGGTATGGCTGGTGATTCTGTTATGAATGGGTCACCGAGGAGAAAAAAAACAAAACAAGCTAAGCCACAGAAAACCAGGGAAGTTGGTAACTATGCAGATTGCAGATCCCTGATCTTACCACACAATTAGCAGTAGCCGTGGAGCATGCCTACGATGTTCCTAGATGCCTTGTCACGGCCGGTGGACTACATAAGCCTAAAGCAAGAAAAGGGAAAACTAACTGCCCCAGAGCAGACCCCAAAGGAATAGATAGCCCCCACACATGTATTGATGGTGAAGCAAGATGAAGGCACAAACACAGACAGGAAAATAGGCTGAGCAAATGATGGGGCCCAAACTAACTAGACAGGAAAGGAAAGGCAAGTCACTGTCTGCAACCTGCAAAAAAACCCTACAAAAATAATGTCCAACACTTCTGATAGCAAAATTAACCCTGAAGTCACTAGACTTCTCCCACTATATCAGCACTCTTGGAATATTCTGAGACAGAGCAAAAAGAGACCGAACTAGTAAGGGACAAAAAGCCAATTGGCAAAATACTGATAAATAAGAGTGGAAATTCAGCTCAGCCCCCAGCCGGGGCTTGCAGACCACACAAAAAACTGAATAGACCAACAAAATCAAGTGTGAACATTATCAGAAAAACTTAGCTTTAGATGACTGGAACAGAGCTGAAAACCAAGAGCAGACAAGCCAGAAGGAATCACCAGCAACTGAATAGGGCGTCGGCTGTCTTAAATCCAATCTGAGATTCCTGAGATCCAATCATCATCCTCATTCTCAGGTGGCAGATCTCCACCGATCAAAGCAGCCGCACCACCTCCCGAACCAGAGAATGAACTCACAACAGTTAGGGTTAGGGTTGGAAAGAAGGTTAGGGTTGGAATTAGGGTTAGGGTTGGAATTAGGGTTAGAATTAGGGTTAGGGTTGGAATTAGGATTAGGCTTGTGGTTAGGGTTATGGTTAGGGTTGGGATTAGGGTTAGGGGTGTGTTGGGGTTAGGGTTGGGATTAGGGTTAGGGATGTGTTGCGGTTAGGGCTGTGGTTAGGGGTGTGTTGGGGTTAGGGTTGAAGATAGAATTGTGGAGTTTCCACTGTTTAGGCACATCAGGGGGTCTCCAAACGCGACATGGTGCAACCATTGATTCTAGCCAATTTTGCATTCAAAAAGTTAAACGGTGCTACCTCCCTTCCAAGCCCTGACGTGTGCCCAAACAGTGGTTTACCCCAACATATGGGGTATCAGCGTACTCAGGAAAAATTGCACAACAACTTTGGGGGTCTAATTTCTCCTGGTACCCTTGGGAAAATAAAAAATTGGGGGCTAAAACAATATTTTTGTTGACATTTTTTTTAAATTATTTTCAGGTCTCTGCGTTATAAACTTCTGTGAAGCACTTGGGGGTTCAAAGTGCTCACCAGGCATCTAGATAAGTTCCTTGGGAGGTCTAGTTTCCAAAATGGGGTCACTTGTGGGGGGTTTCTATTGTTAAGGCACATCAGGGGCTCTGCAAACGTATTGACGACCACAGATCAATCCATCAAAGTCCGCATTTCAAAACGTCACTACTTCCATTCCGAGCCCTTACGTGTGCCCAAACAATGGTTCCCCCCGATATATGGGGCACCAGCGTACTCAGCACAAACTGTACAACAACTTTTGGGGTCCAATTTATCCTGCTACCCTTGTGAAAATAAAAAATTGCTGTCTGAAAATCATTTTTTTGAGGAAAAAAAAATTATTTTTTATTTTCACTGCTCTGCGTTATAAACTTCTGTGATGCGCTTGGGGGTTCAAGGTGCTCACCAAACATCTAGATAAGTTCCTTGGGGGGTCTAGTTTCCAAAATGGGGTCACTTGTGGGGGGTTCCACAGTTTAGGTACATCAGGGGCTCTGAAAATGTTACATGATGCCCGCAGACCATTCTATCAAAGTCAGCATTTCATAATGTCACTACTTCCTTTCCGAACCCCGACGTGTACCCAAACAGTGGTCCCCACTCACATATGGGGTACCAGCGTACTCAGGACAAACTGGACAACAACTTTTGGGGTCCAATTTATCCTGCTACCCTTGTGAAAAAAAATTGCTGGCTAAAAATCATTTTTTTAGGAAAAAAAATATTTTTTATTTTAACTGCTCTGCGTTATAAACTTCTGTGAAGCGCTTGGGGGTTTCAGGTGCTCACCACACATCTAGATAAGTTCCTTGCGGGGTCTAGTTTCCAAAATGGGCTCACTTGTGGGGGGTTCCACAGTTTAGGTACATCAGGGGCTCTGCAAATGTAACATGATGCCCTCAGACCATTCCATCAAAAGTAAGCATTTCATAATGTCACTACTTCCCTTCCAAGCCCCGACGTGTACCCATACAGTGGTCCCCACCCACATATGGGGTACCAGCGTACTCAGGACAAACTGGACAACAACTTTTGAGGTCCATTTTATCCTGATACCCTTGTGAAAAAAAATTGCTAGCTAAAAATCTTTTTTTTGAGGAAAAAAAAATATTTTTTATTTTCACTGCTCTGCGTTATAAACTTCTGTGAAGTGCTTGGGGATTCAAGGTGCTCACCACACATCTAGATAAGTTCCTTGGGGGGGTCTAGTCTCCAAAATGGGGTCACTTGTGGGGGGTTCCACAGTTTAGGTACATCAGGGACTCTGCAAATGTAACATGATGCCCGCAGACCATTCTATCAAAGTCAGCATCTCAAAATGTCACTACTTGCCTTCCGAGCCCCGACATGTGCCCAAACAGTGGTTCCCCCCCACATATGGGGTGCCAGCGTACTCACGACAAACTGGACAACTTTTGGGGTCTAATTTATCCTGGTACCCTTGTGAAACTAAAAAATTGCACACTAAAATATAATTTTTTGAGGAAACAAAATATTTTTTATTTTCATGGCTCTGCGTTATAAACTTTTGTGAAGCACTTGGGGGTTCAAAGTGCTCACTATGTATCTAGATAAGTTCCCTAGGGGGTCTAGTTTCTAAAATGGGGTCATTTGTTGGGGAGCTCCAATGTTTAGGCACACAGGGGCTCTTCAAACACGACATGGTGTCCTCTAACGATTAGAAGTAATTTGCATTTCAAAAAGTCAAATGGCGCGCCTTCCCTTCTGAGCCCTGCTGTGTGCCCAAACAGTGGTTCCCCCACATATGGGGTACCAGCATACTCAGGACAAACTGATCAACAACTTTTGTGGTCCAATTTCTCCTGTTAGCCTTGAGAAAATTAAAAATAGTGTGCTAAAAATCATTTTTGAGGAAAAAAAAATATTTTTTATTTTCACTGCTCTGTGTTATAAACTTTTGTGAAGCACTTGGGGGTTCAAAGTGCTCACTAAACATCTAGATAAGTTCCTTAGGGGGTCTAGTTTCCAAAATGGGGTCACTTGTGGGTGAGCTCCAATGTTTAGGTACACAGGGGCTCTCCAAACGCGACATGGTGTCCGATAACGATTGGAGCTAATTTTCCATTCAAAAAGTCAAATGGTGCTCCTTCCCTTCCGGACCCTGCCGTGCGCTCAAACAGTGGTTTATGACCACATATGAGGTATCGGTGTACTCAGGAACAATTGTTCAACAAATTTTATGATCCATTTTATCCTCTTGCCCATGTGAAAATGAAAAAACTGAGGCTAAAAGAAAATTTTTGTGAAAATAAAGTACTTTTTTTTTTACAGATCAATTTGTGAAGTACCTGGGGGTTCAAAGTGATCACTATGCATCTAGATAAGTTCCTTTGGGGGTCTAGTTTCCAAAATGGGGTCATTTGTGGAGGAGCTCCAATGTTTATGCACACAGGGGCTCTCCAAACGTGACATGGCAACCGCTAAATATTCCAGCATATTTTCCATTCAAAAAGTCAAATGGTGCTCCTTCCCTTCTGAGCCCTGCCGTGCGCCCAAACAGTAGTTTATGACCACATATGAGGTATCCGTGTACTCAGGAGAAATTGCCCAACAAATTTCATGATCCATTTTATCCTGTTGCCCATGTGAAAATCGAAAAATTGATGCTAAAAGAAAATTTTTGTTGGAAAAATTAAAATGTCCATTTTTTCTTTCCATGTTGCTTTAGCTCCTGTGAAACACCTGAAGGGTTAATAATCTTCTTGAATGTAGTTTTGAGTAGCTTGAGGGGTGCAGTTTTTAGAATGGTGTCACTTTTGGGTATTTTTTGCCATATAGACCCCTCAAAGTGACTTCAAATGTGAGGTGGTCCCTAAAAAAATGGTTTTGTAAATTTTAATGTATAAATGAGAAATCGCTGGTCAACTTTTAACCCTTATAACTTCCTAAGAAAAAAATATTTTGTTTCCAAAATTGTGCTGATGTAAAGTAGACATGTTGTAAATGTTATTTAGGTTATTTAGTAACTATTTTGTGTCACATAACTCTCTGGTTTAACAGAATAAAAATTAAAAATTTGAAAATTGCAAAATTTTCTAAATTTTCGCCAAATTTCTGATTTTTTCACAAATAAACGCAAAAATTATCAACCTAAATTTACCACTAACATGAAGCCCAATATGTCATGAAAAAACATTCCCAGAATCGCTAGGATCCATAGAAGCGTTCCTGAGTTATTACCTCATAAAGGGACACTGGTCAGAATTGCAAAAAATGGCCTGGTCATTGAAGTCAAAATAGGCTTGGTCATGAAGGGGTTAAAGAGGTTGGCTAGGCTTAAGGTTCAGAAGGCTGTGACTGCAGACTTTTGAATCCTTACAGATTGCACTGATTATTCTCCGGTGTCGGCACGGGGAGCAGGCGGTCATGTGACAGCAAGAGTGCAATTTCAATACATTTGGCCACATTCCAACAAGAAGTGCCCAGCATTGCTCAGTTTTCATGTATTGAGTGATGCTGCCATGTCTGGTAGGCACGTGATGCCTGCATGCAAAACACATACTTGCAGTCACACGCCTGCCTGCTCTCAGCATTGGAGAATCTTGATACTGACCAGTGTACACACTGTGAGGATTCACAAGTCTGCAGTCACACAAAATGACTCTAGAATTGAACCCCAATCCTGGCCAAGCTCCTTTAATGAGTAAACTGCTGGGCATTTCAGAAGCAGTCATGGCGTTTTACATAGCACCACATTACTTTCATTTTAGCAATTACTGCAGGTATCAGCAGATTTGTCCTATTTATTCTAATTAGTAAGCAGCAGCAGATCCTCACCAAATAAAGCAATAATTCGATTACTCTATAAAGTTATACAGAAAGTCGGTCAGTTTTAATTCCAGGAATGATTTTCTATTCAAGTAAAATTTATCAATAATAACTCCAATTTATTTAGAATTGAGAGTCCTCAGTGGTTGATACCTTTTAATGGCTAACTGAAAAGATGGTAACAAATTGCAAGCTTTCGAGACTACGCAGGTCTCTTCATCAGGCTAGACTAATACAAAATCTGAAGAATCACATATTTATACACAAAACAGCACAGAAATAACACAATAGATAAGACAAGTGATGGGAAGCGGAATAGTCATTATGGGAGAGGGATAAGCATAAATATTGGAGCAGTTCATAGATAAGCAGTGTGAAGGCTTTATTGCCCTGTGATTGCAGTCTGGTTCTGTGTTGTGATGACCCCTGAAGGTCTGAGGAGCAAATTCCTTAATTGATGTAAAAAGACATAAATCCATGCGACACATTAATACCTGCACTGAATGTGTCAAAAGTTTTCATAAATTTGTACTCAGAGATTCTTTTCTCTCTCTGAGACATGAAGTTACCTTTTAATACAAGTAATTTAATGTCCATCATGTTATGACCAGGGATACAAAAATGTTTTGCCACATGTAGATCCATTCTTTTTTCTCTTATTGTGTGGCGATGAGAATTCATCCTTGTTCTCAGTTTTTGCCCGGTCTCCCTCCACATACAGACCCCCAGTTAGACATTTAGTACAAATAATTAAGTACACCACATTAGATGTGATGCAGCTGAATGTACCTGGGATCTTGTAGTCCTAATGTGAGTTGGGGATCTTTATCTTGTCCGTGGTCATTATAAATGGACAGGTTTTACATTTTTTCTGGTTGCAAGGAAAGGTTCCTACAACTGTTGGAGAGGACAGGGAGCTTCTGACAATTATGCTTCTTAAATTTGGGGGCTGCCTAAAACACAGCAGTGGGGGGTCTGGAAATATGGATTGTAATCGGGCATCTTTTTGCAGTAAAGGTTGCAATTTCCATGCTGCTCCCCTTAGCACCTCCAGATTTGGATTGTAGCTGACCACTAGAGGCACCCGGTTATTTTCTTCTTTAGCTTTCTAATGTAGCACGTGATTCCTTGATATTCTGGTGGCCCTTGTAATTTGGTTTTCAATTGTTCTTGGATGGTAGCCCTGGTTCAAAAAGGTTTTTCTGAGGCGACCAAGGTGTTCATCTCTATCCATGGGGTTGGAACATATACGATTGTATCTGATGGCTTGGCTGTAGATAATAGAGTTCTTTATGTGTTTTGGATGGAAACGGTCCCATTTAAGGTATGTTGGACGGTCGCTTGGCTTCTGATACAGGGATGTCTCTATTTCATTGTTCTTTAGCTTAATGATGGTGTCTAAAAAGTTAATTTCAATGCTGAAATAGTTGAGTGTTAAATTGATGGCGGAATGAAATTGATTAAACTGTTCATGGAACGTCTTTTACTGTTGCTCAGACTCCGTCCAGATGATTAAAATATCATCAATGAAGCGGTAGTAGGCCAGAGGCCTGATGGGACATGAGTACAAAAAGTCGCTTTCAAGCTTGGCCATGAAAAGATTTGCATACTGTGGAGCCATTTTACTTCCCATAGCTGTGCCAGTCTACTGTAAATAGATCTTATTGTCAAATTCAAGCAATTGTGGGTGAGGATACATTTTGTGAGTTTCACCACAGAATTCACATCATTCCCGGTGTTTTCCTTGAAGACTTTGCAGGCATTTAATCCATCCTGGTGTGGGATATTAGTGTACAAAGATTCCACATTGATGGTGGCCAGGATGGTTCCTTCTGGTAGAGAACCTATTGCTGCTAGTTTATTCAATAGGTCAGTTGTGTCCTGAATGTTGCTGGGTGTATCCTTTACCCGGGGTTTAAGAATACCCTCTACCCATCCAGATACCTGCTCAGTAAGTGTGCCCACACATGAAATAATCGGCCTCCCTGGATTTCCAGATTTGTGGAATTTGGGAAGCATGTAGAATGTCCCTATTCTTGGACTCTTTGGTATCAGGTCATTGCCTCTTCTGGATCCATCAGGCTGACCAGACACCAACTTGTTAAGTTCCTTGTAATAGTCCTGTGTAGGATCCGACTCCAATTTTCTGTAGTAGCGTGTGTCCATAAGTTGTCTGTTTGCTTCCTTCATATAGTCTGATGTGTTCATCATGACTATTGCACCTCCCTTGTCCGCAGGTTTAATGATTATTTCTTTGTTGGTTTTCAGCGACTGTATGGCCTTTCTCTCCTGGGCACTGATGTTGGATGCTAGTCTCCTGTTGCTGTTTATGATGGTGGATTTTATCAAATGTCTGAATGAGTCTATGTATTTATCCAAATGAAGGCTGCGTCCAGGTGGAGGTGTCCAGTCTGACCTCTTATTGGTTGTTAGGAACCCTTTTCCTTCAGTCTGAGTGTTTTCTGAATCTTCTGTATCATTGAAATATTCCCTCAGGCACAGTCTCCTGAAATAATGTTCCATATCACTGCAGAGTTCAATTTTATCTATGGCCTTAGTGGAGCAAAATGAGAGTCCTCTAGAAAGCATGGCCAGTTCCACTTTGTTGGGTTTATAATCCGAGAGATTGATGACACAGTTAGATGCTTTTGTGTCTGGAATGGTGTGGTTGTCCAAGTTGTCAGGTTTTGTCTTTGTTTTGTATCTGTTTGTATAGAATCCTGAGTTGAGGTGCAATCTGTGTAGTTTCTTTTCCTTGTTATGAATCAGAAATGTTCGTAGTTTGTTGTAGTATTGTTGTAATTTTTGCTCTGTGCTTTCTGTAAGTGTTTTCCTCAGAGTTTCAAATTGCCCTGGGTATTGTAGGTATGAAGAATTGGGTTTGTAATTCAGAGTCCTTTGGGAATTAGATTCTCCTTTTTGCATTTAGATGAGAAAAAAATGTCGCTGTCCATTTGTGCACGTTTCTTCAGAAGTGGTTTAAGTTCCATAAAGATGTGGTACATTTGGGTATCCTCCATTTTGATACAGGAAAGATATGTATCTTTGTACCGTGTTAGCCAGTAGATAGAAGAATATTTAGAATTGAGAGTCCTCAGTGGTTGATACCTTTTAATAGCTAACTAAAAAGATGGTAACAAATTGCAAGCTTTCAAGACTACGCAGGTCTCTTCATCAGGCTGACTAATACAAAATCTTAAGAATCACGTGTTTATACACAAGACAGCACAAGCTTTCGAGACTACGCAGGTCTCTTCATCAGGCTAGACTGATACAAAATCTGAAGAATCACATATTTATACACAAGACAGCACAGAAATAACACAATAGATAAGACAAGTGATGTGAAGCAGATAGTCATTATGAGAGAGGGATAAGCATAAGTATTGGAGCAGTTCATAGATTATTATTATTATTATTATTATTATTATTATTATTATTTATTGCTATAGCGCCATTTATTCCATGGCGCTTTACATGTAAGGAGGGGTATACATAATAAAAATAAGTACAATAATGTTAAACAATACAAGTCATAACTGGTACAGGAGGAGAGAGGACCCTGCCCGCGAAGGTTCACAATCTACAAGGGATGGGTGAGAATACAGTAGGCGAGGGTAGAGCTGGTCGTGCAGCGGTTTGGTCGATCGGTGGTTACTGCAGGTTATAGGATTGTCGGAAGAGGTGGGTCTTCAGGCTCTTTTTGAAGGTTTCGATGGTAGGTGAGAGTCTGATATGTTGTGGTAGAGAGTTCCAGAGTAGGGGTGATGCGCGAGAGAAATCTTGAAATCTTGTATGTGATTGTGGGAAGAGGAGATAAGAGGGGAGTAGAGAAGGAGATCTTGTGAGGATCAGAGGTTGCGTGCAGGAAAGTACCGGGAGACGAGGTCACAGATGTATGGAGGAGACAGGCTGTGGATGGCTTTGTATGTCATGGTAAGGGTTTTGTACTGGAGTCTCTGGGCAATGGGGAGCCAGTGAAGGGATTGACAGAGGGGAGAGGCTGGGGAATAGCGGGGGGGCAGGTGGATTAGTCGGGCAGCAGAGTTTAGAATAGATTGGAGGGGTGCGAGAGTATTCGAGGGGAGGCCACAGAGCAGGAGGTTGCAGTAGTCAAGGCGAGAGATGATGAGGGCATGGACTAGGGTTTTTGCAGATTTTTGGTTGAGGAATGAACGGATTCGTGAAATATTTTTGAGTTGAAGTCGGCAGGAAGTGGAAAGGGCTTGGATATGTGGTTTGAAGGAGAGATCAGTGTCAAGGATTACCCCGAGGCAGCAAGCTTGTGGGACTAGGGAGAGTGGGCAGCCATTTACTGTAATGGATAGGTTCGTTGGGGGGTCACTTGAGATGGGGGAAAGATAATGAATTCTGTTTTGTCCATGTTAAGTTTCAGAAATCTAGCGGAGAAGAAGGATGAAAGAGTGGACAGACATTGAGGGATTCTGGTTAGTAGGGAGGTGATATCTGGTCCAGAGATGTAGATCTGTGTGTCATCAGCATAGAGATGATACTGAGATTCTATGAGCTGTCCCAGGCCAAAGGTGTAAATGGAGAAGAGCAGGGGTCCTAGGACTGAACCTTGTGGGACTCCGACAAATAGGGGGCGAGGTGAGGAGGTGGTGTGTGAGTGGGAGACGCTGAATGTCCGGTCTGTTAGGTATGATGATATCCAGGATAGGGCCAAGTCTGTGATGCCAAGGGATGAAAGGGTCTGTAATAATAGGGAATGGTCCACTGTGTCAAAGGCAGCCGACAGGTCAAGGAGGAGGAGGACAGAGTAGTGTCGCTTGCTCTTGGCGGTTAAGAGGTCATTGGTGACCTTAGTAAGGGCAATTTCAGTGGAGTGGTGTGACCGGAAGCCAGATTGTAAGCGGTCGAAGAGGGAGCAAGAAGAGAGATGGGAGGACAGTTCAAGGTAGACGTGTTGTTCCAGTAGCTTGGAGGCATAGGGGAGAAGTGATATAGGGCGATAGCTAGATACAGAGGATGGGTCAAGAGAGGGCTTTTTGAGGATAGGTGTGATGGAGGCATGTTTAAAGCTTGAGGGGAAAACACCAGTTGTTAGTGATAGGTTGAAGAGATGGGTTAGGGTTGGGATGAAGACTGTGGTGAGGTTTGGGATGAAGTGGGATGGGATCGGGTCAAGTGCACAGGTGGTGAGATGTGATCTTGAGAGTAGAGTGGAGAGTCGATCTTCTGTAATGGTGGAGAAGTTGGTTTTGGAGGTGGAGGGCTGGGAAGTTGGGAGAAAGGGCTCTGGGGGTTGTTGACTAAAACTGTCTCTGATGTTATCAATCTTCTGCTTGAAAAATGAGGCAAAGTCTTCAGCTGAGATGAGTGGGGAGGGAGGAGGTGCTGGGGGACGGAGGTGAGAATTGAAGGTGTTGAATAACTGTTTAGGGTTGTGAGTCAGGGAGGATATGAGAGATGAGAAGTAGGTTTGTTTAGCTGTGGCGAGTGTGGTCTTGAAAGTAGTGAGGGACTGTTTGAATGCGATGAAGTGCTCGTTGGAGTGGGATCTTTTCCATCTGCGCTCAGCAGCCCTGGAAGCTCGCGTCAGTTCTTTGGTCAGGCTGGTGTGCCAGGGCTGTCTGTTGATTTTGCGAGCTTTGGTATGTGTAAGTGGGGCAGCAGATTTCAAAGCTACAGCTATTGTGGTGTTATATAGAGCAGCAGCATCATCCGCATTGTGTAAGGAACTTATATCTGTGAGAGGGAGGAGGGATTCAGAGAATGAGTGTAGGTCAAGGTGTTTAAGATTTCTGCGAGGGTGTGAAAGTTTATGGGGTGGGGATTGTAGACATGGAGTGGAGAGGGAAGAGAATGTGAGAAGGCTGTGGTCAGAGAGAGGAAGAGGTGAGTTAGAGAGGTTAGATAGGGAGCAGAGGCGGGTGAAGATGAGGTCCAGTGTGTGGCCATCTTTGTGGGTGGCTGTAGAAGACCATTGAGTGAGGCCGAAGGAGGAAGAGAGAGATAGAAGTTTAGTGGCAGCTGAGAGGGAAGTGTCAATGGGGATGTTGAAGTCACCCATGATGATAGTAGGGATGTCCGCAGAAAGGAAATGAAGTAGCCAGGTGGTGAAGTGGTCAAAGAAGGTGGTGGCTGGCCCTGGGGGGCGGTAGATGACAGCCAGTTGGAGGTTGGAGTGGGAGTAGATGCGCACAGAGTGCACCTCAAAGGAAAGGAGGGTAACAGAGGGTGGCAGTGGGATAGGGGTGAAGGAGCAGGTATCTGACAGGAGAAAACCAACTACTCTGCCATGTTTGCTGCTGGGGCGGGGGGATGTGAGAAAGGTGGAAGCCACCATATGAAAGTGCAGCAGGAGAGGCTGTGTCAGAAGGGGTGAGCCAGGTTTCGGTGATGGCGAGGAAGGAAAGTTTGGTAGTAACAAAAAGATCATGGATGCAGGAAAGCTTGTTGCAGACAGAGCGAGCGTTCCACAGAGCTCCTGTTAGTGGGACTGGGGAAGCGGGGGCTGGGTGAATGGGTATAAGGTTGGAGTGGTTACGGAAGGTTGTGATAGAGCGTGGATGGGAGGTAGAAATGACTGTGGGAATGTGGTGAGGAGGACCAGGATTTGGAGAGATATCACCAGCAGTGAGAAGGAGCAGAGAAAGTGTTAGCAGGTGGGAGCAAGAGAGGGCATGAGGGGGCTGTCTGTGTTTGGAGACAGAGGATTGTATGTTAAGGAATAGTTAAGATGAGCAGTATGAAGGTTTTATTGCCCTCTGATTGCAGTATGGTTCTGTGTTGTGATGACCCCGGAAGGTCTGTGTCGAAAGTTTTCATAAATTTGTACTCAGAGATTCTTCTCTCTCTCTGAGACTAGTTACCTTTTAATACAAGTAATTTAATGTCTATCATGCCATGACCAGGGATACAAAACGTTTTGCCACAGGTAGATCCATTCTTTTAATTACTTGAATTAAAAGGTAACTTCAAGTCTCAGAGAGAGAGAAGAATCTCTGAGTACAAATTTATGAAAACTTTCGACACATTCAGTGCAGGTATTAATGTGTCGCATGGATTTATGTCTTTTTACATCAATTAAGGAATTTGCTCCTCAGACCTTCAGGGGTCATCACAACACAGAACCAGACCGCAGTAAGAGGGCAATAAAGCCTTCACACTGCTTATCTATGAACTGCTCCAATATTTATGCTTATCCCTCTCCCATAATGACTATTCAGCTTCACATCACTTGTCTTATCTATTGCATTATTTCTGTCCTGTCTTGGGTATAAATATGTGATTCTTCAGATTTTGTATTAGTCTAGCGTGATGAAGAGACCTGCGTAGTCTCGAAAACTTGCAATTTGTTTCCATCTTTTCAGGTAGCCATTAAAAGGTATCAACCACTGAGGACTCTCTATTCTAAATATTCTTCTATCTACTAGCTAATGATGGGTTTGTGATTTGATGTTTATCTCTCAATGGGAGATCGATATGCTGGAAGGTTGCCAGATTTTGGTCTGAGGCCTACTCGAGTAGCGGAGAACAAACACACACAGAGACAGGATATGTATCTGCAGGATGTTCCCCCATTTCCTGATTTAATTAGGTAGCTTATATGCTCATTTGAGTAGGCGGTAACATTACATCATCACATTTCATTGGACAATTGATCATTCAACAGTAAGCATAAATGGTTCCAACCAATCATATTCATATTCGTTAACCAATCAGATTGTACTCGGCTGTTAATTATTAGTATTTGTGTAGACGTGCTGAAAGCTTTAATAGGTCTTGGGTAAATTACACAAGACCCCAATATTATTCTCATTAATCTATCCTCATGACAGTTATAGCTCCATTAGCCTCATTAACCTGTCTTACTAAGTATTCATGGCCCCAGTATCTACCTAACATGTGGACGTGTAGTTTCAATGTCCAACTGGGTGCAGTAAACAGTTTATCCATCACGTACAATTTCTTATGAAGAATAAGGTTATAGGTAATCATTATCATGAGACAGCATTTTCATATACAGAGTATGCATGTAAGACCCCAGAAATACATTGATATTAAAAGGACATATAGAATTCCCTGTCAGTCCCCCCTTTTGAGAACAGGTATGACTCTACCATTCACATATAGGTACATTCAAAGGCCTAATGCCAGTGTCGGACTTCCTAACCCTTCTTCTGCCGAATTCCCCATAGGGAAAGGGAGATCATATCTAATTCTCAACCTCAAACCATTTGCTCATAATCATTATTGTAAGGTTTCATTGTAATATACATAGTTTTAGTAATAGACGCATCAATCAATCTTTGAAGTAGTCCTCTGATACATGGTATGCAGCAGCATCCACAGGTCACAAGTACTGCTGCTACTACTGCCAGAGAGATGAGGAGGCTGGACACAAGATGACTCCATCAACCGAACCAGGATTCCAACCAGTCCATGAAGGGATTGTTGATACCCGAATTTTATGCCAATTCTTCGGACAGGGATGTAAGACCCTCCAACGCCTTGGTGATACTCCCATCTGGACTTGTATTATTGGGGATGAAGGTACAGCAAAACGTTCCAAACATCTTGCACACGCCCCCTTTTTCCGCTAGCAACATATCCAAAGCCATCCTATTCTGATGTGTCATTAAAGAAGTTGGGCCTAATTGTTCAGCTATCCCTTTTACTGCATCCCTGGTGTAATTTATAAACCTTTGCTGATTATAATAAATATAATTTATCCAATCCACATTTTTATTAATTGTCACCCACCAAAAGAAAATTGATTCAAAACCTGCTGCTATCTGGTTCCTGGCCTTGTACTCATCAGGTACCCCTCTGGGTACCCCTATATTGTCTATATAAACTCTAGGATCAAAGGACCCAGCAGGTACTGATCTCCTATTTCTGTGTAGGGTTTCAATATTCATTCCACCTCCTTTAATCTCTTCTGATGAAATTATTTTAAATGGCATGAGCACTTGAACTAGAGCACAGCTGCCAACCCAACCTGGTGGCAACCTAGGCCTTAATTTCATATCTCCACATAACCACCATATGTCACTCCTTGCTATAGTTTGGTTTTGAAACCAACTGGCTTTAAACCCTCCTGTATCTGTATTTATTGGGATGGTGTTGTGACAAAACTCTGAAGTTAGATTTCCTACCCATCTTCCTGGTCCTGTTCTCAGGAAGCAAGTGTAGTCACCTGGATATGCATAAACTCTAGGTGGTACCTGATCAATTTTTGCTATTGGATACCGGACTGATAGAGATTGACACAGAACATTATCACTAGGGTCATATGTGGCATTATACAAAGCTAGAATACACTGTAAGTCTACTTGATCCTGTTCTGAATATCTGAGGGGAATAGTCACTAAATGGGGCCTAGCGGTTGCACATGCAATACAATCAGTTTTGTTATTTTGCTCTGTAGTATACTTCATCCATAGCAACCATTCATTCCTCTCTGTGTAGCCTGTTTCTACGGCTAACTTCTCCTCATAGCCTAATTCCCCAATTCCATCAACATCCAACATTTCTCCTGACCTTTTGGGTTTGTCCTCCTCTTGTTCCTTGTCCTGTGCAGGAACAGCTTTTAACCAAAATGTTCCCTGCTGAACCTGTCTACCTGGGGTATACAGTCCCAATACATAGAGACCTTCATCTCCAAGAGAGGGTTCATCCAGTGTTATAAGGAGAGGATTGCAAGAGAATCTCCAGTCCAAAACCTCTGGATCACAACCCCATTTTGGAATGGGTACAGCAATATTCATCCTCTTGAGGAGAGGCTTTCCTGATAAACTAACACGAGTCATGGCTTCCTCTGGCTTATACCCCCATGAAGTTCCCGTGTTCCAAGCTGCATCTGACCAAGAATTACAGTTCTCATTTCCAGGTCTAGTTACACAGATATATACCACCGCCCCTTCAACTCCTGTTAGATATTTATAATTGGGGTTGCTACTCTTCTTCCCAAATTTAAGATTCCATTGACACTTCACTATCTGACACAAGTCCACCCTAAATGTAGCCGTTGCTGCCTTGGTGTCAAACCACAAGGTTACTGATGTGCTGTTCTGAAGTGTCTCGTCCATTTGTCCTTCTTGCAGTAAAGCTGCCAACATCATCAGGGACAGGACCCATATTCTTCCACTCCAGGACCTCATAGTAGCTTATGTAGACCGGTCTTCCGTTTAACTCTACGGATGTGGCTTAGCGGGGACCATCAACCAGTGGCTCCAGTGGTCTTCGTGTCTTTTGGTCAGCAACCAATGTCTGGATTAACTAAAATAGAATCAAAAACTTATTTATACACAAATGGGAGTCCCTTTTGGACTCCGGACCTGCTGCAGGGGTTGTCAAATAGTTACAACATCTATGTGGACAAAAGAGTACCTCAGTTGTGGTAGCTTCTGACATCAGGAAGGCCTCCAGTCCCCTGAAAAGAGATCAACACACACGAGCACATACTTCATACATCTTACCTTGGGCAGCCTGTATGAAGTCAATCTGCAGTCATTGAAACGGATAGGAGGGCCCAGGCGCACGTGTATGTCTATGGCATCTTTCTAGTCTATCTGTGTTGTGCGCATATAATCTATGTTAATGTAAAGCTAAACAGGTGGACCCAGCATCTTTCTTCAGAGCACATAGTTTTTGTCTTCACTCACGTGCGTTGAGTCATGAGCCATCACATGGTGCAAGGATTTTGGCAAACATACCCACTGTCCCACCATCCACGGTTCTGAGCTCCAGCTTCCGACCAGACTTCAGTCTCTTCCCCGGTTGGTGACCGAGTGAGAGCCTGTAAGATACTTAAGTCTAACTGGTTATCTTTAATGCTCACCATGACCAGTGGAGGCGCCTCAGGGGTCTCCCAGTACCTTGGTCTTCTGGCTGATTCCCAGCCACTTTGTTTGCTTCGTGCTCCACGAGTTCCTTCTCATATGTACCCTCACTTCCACTATGGCAACCTCTTCCAGGGCCTGTTGGTGTAAGAAAAGACCTTTCCTCCCCATATGGGGCTGCAGTTGTGGGTTCACCTGAAAACAATGACTTGTATATGTGGTGTCTTGCTTACCTTAAAGCCCCCTAAACGTCTCAATGAGTGCCGTCAACTCCACCTCCCCTGTAGAGTTATGAGGGAGGAGTGGTTCTGCTTTCTACTATCTCATGCTGTGTGATCGCCATACAACCAGGTTCTTGGACCTTCCGGAAAGAAAAACTCAAAATCCAGATTAATGAGAGATACCTTTATGGATTAAAAATATTTAAAAAAATTTAAAAATAGCTGACTCTCCTCTCTTCTCCCCCCCTTTGGAAATCACCATATTAATACCGAATAGGGGGCAGAGTGGTGGATTTCCATTACACATATAACGGGAGTTCCTCATTTTTTTTTTTTTTTCCTTTCTTTCTAACACATACTAAAAGCATTCCTTATCTTTACTACCTGACAATTGCCTTCCATGGATATCTAACACTGCTTCAAGTCAAAGGCAACGTTGTACCTTGAACCATCTGCCTCTCCTTTTTTTTTTTTTTTTCAACATGCATTCTAAAAAAAAAAACTTGACATTATGAAAAACTAGCTGTATACCTTCTACAAATACGTATTATGCTATAATGTGAATCCAGTGAGCAAAGCTGCAAGCTGCGCTTCAACCAGGTACGTCTCTGGCTGCCCATTATTTAATGGACATCTGACAAGATTATAATTTTCTATGTCACTTAATGAAATTCCGTCGACCCAGGGAGTTGCAGGAATACCATGCACATTGAGCCTAAAAACTTTATACTCTGGAAATCTGTCTGACAGAAATCCAAAACCAGTGAGCTGTTGGATATACCCTCCTGGTATAATTTTGACAATACTCCAACCTTCAGGAGATATAATCAACATTAATCCAAATGTGCAATTAGGGCACGACATTTTCTCATGGAATATCTGGCACACACACACACAAGGCAAGCAATACAACCCACAGTTTAAACCACAGGTGCCTCCTCGATTCCTGACACGGAACCGTCTATTGTGGAAAACTTGTCCGTCTGGGCTTTGCAATATAAACTGTTCACCAAGCCTCAGGTCTCGTAACGTGTGACCTTTCAATGCATTACTTAAAGGGATATGCGTGTTTAATGCTAACAGCACCCTCCACCAGTTCGCTGTATGTAATGGAATTTCTTCACATTCGTACCTGGGACTGTCCCAGCAAATATCCATCTGCCATACAAGACATGATTTGCATCAGATTTTCTTTTGAAAATCGCAGTCTGCAGACAGAACCTTCAGTGAGCTCTCATTCACACAGAATTTCACACATGAGATCATGCGCTTCCACTTATCAGCAGAGAGTCTCAAAGGTCATTCACATTCCTTCACACAGATTCAGTAAACTGTTAACTCCTTAAGCTTATTACCTCCTGGTGCTCCTGCTAAAAAAAATCCTATCTATGTTTTCTGGTTGATACTTGACTGTATTGGGGGCTAAAAATTCTCCTGGCTTGTCCTAAAGTGTAAAATGCCTATGGCTTGCGGACCCGTACTGACTGCACTTCGCTAACTCAATGTACAGGCCGCACCTAGACCATATCTCTCTATCTGCCTCTTTCTCTGGTTGCTATTCACTTATTCTCTTAATATACGCTGTTACTGTGTGCCCACATCTCAACAAGTGTACTTCATTATCACTCCTGCTTAGCAATATCCATGCCGACTGCACTGCGCGAATTCGATACATAGACTGCGTCCCGTTGTTATAAGAGGTTCCCGCTCACTGTTTGAACTTGCGTGTCCTAAACTGAAACTGATCAGTTGATAGGCATCAAACCCATGGGAACCTTGATAAGAAGGTTAACTATTTAGTGGTCTGGCCAGACCTCGTGACCCACCTGGTCACCTAACACTAAATCTCTACGTACTCAGTATGAGATGGCACTTCTCTACAGTTATAATAAACCTATATATACCAGAGAGCAAATCCAATTAACTGTAGGCAGACTAATATGACCCAAATTTTCTTATTAGCCCAGCAAAAATCTTTTCCCTCAACTAAACCTGCTGAGCCTTGTATACTCAGAGATCTTATTTATCAACCAGAAGACTAGAGCTATCATTAGTATGCAGGCTAATGTAATCCCTACTACCTCAAAGTTCTTTAGCACCATTAGAGGGCAGTTTGTGCGTATCAGACAGAATAGAAGGTGGATAGACCTATCCTGTCTGTAACCGGCGTTTTAACACCGTAATAGTACCTCTAGCACTCTCCAAGAGGACGTACGCAGCCTTCTTTATGCGTATGCCGCCAGAGACGTGTCCTCACATGAATCCTGGCAAGCCAGTTACCATGGAGAGACGCTCCCAAGGGGCAAAAACACAGTAAAGAATTCCTAGTACCCTCAAGGTTGGTTCAATCATTCATGCGCAATCATACGTAGCAGCTTTTAGGTTTTTCCCTCCAGCATACGTATTATGTATCACAAGGATATTCTACGGTTCTTAGCGCTGGTATTTAAGAAGACAGACTATACTGTACCCCAAGAGCCGGTTCAGAGCATGTAGCAGAGGGGAGACACAGAATTTGTAAGAATCAATGGCTCTTACCTTCACCGGTGATTTTGATCTGTGTGTCCTCTAGGCCGTCAGTCTGCGGGTGCCGGACTTCAGGATACTGGGGTCTTCTGTTGTAACCAGCCCACCCAGGGACGCCACTGATGGGTTTGTGATTTGATGTTTATCTCTCAATGGGAGATCGATATGCTGGAAGGTTGCCAGATTTTGGTCTGAGGCCTACTCGAGTAGCGGAGAACAAACACACACAGAGACAGGATATGTATCTGCAGGATGTTCCCCCATTTCCTGATTTAATTAGGTAGCTTATATGCTCATTTGAGTAGGCGGTAACATTACATCATCACATTTCATTGGACAATTGATCATTCAACAGTAAGCATAAATGGTTCCAACCAATCATATTCATATTCGTTAACCAATCAGATTGTACTCGGCTGTTAATTATTAGTATTTGTGTAGACGTGCTGAAAGCTTTAATAGGTCTTGGGTAAATTACACAAGACCCCAATATTATTCTCATTAATCTATCCTCATGACAGTTATAGCTCCATTAGCCTCATTAACCTGTCTTACTAAGTATTCATGGCCCCAGTATCTACCTAACATGTGGACGTGTAGTTTCAATGTCCAACTGGGTGCAGTAAACAGTTTATCCATCACGTACAATTTCTTATGAAGAATAAGGTTATAGGTAATCATTATCATGAGACAGCATTTTCATATACAGAGTATGCATGTAAGACCCCAGAAATACATTGATATTAAAAGGACATATAGAATACAAAGATATATATCTTTCCTGTAACTCCAGTTTAGTCATTGAAAGATATATAAGATTATCACAAAGAATATTGATGTCCTAGCTACTTGTTATGCACAAAATATTGCCAAAATTCACATTATTTGTTATATAGTTTATTAAAAAAATATTTTACATTTTTTCCTGAATATATAAACAAAATGTGAACCAATTTGCCTCTTACTTTTTATGTATACACTGGTTTCCTACTATCGTATTTCTAAAATGACCTAAAAGGTGGAACTGTTTCATGTTTGTACTACTCCATATGATTCGAGACAAAGAGTTGAAATGTTTTGGCTGGAAACTGAAACTCATGCCGTACTAACCTAGAGTCCCAGCCTCTCATGTATACTTAGCATATAATGCTAGTAGCCATAGATTAGATAAATTCCATCCAAATGTAAGTTTTCTTTGGATTAAATGTTAAATTTGACATTTCAGGATATTACTATTGACGGCAAATGGTACGTTTTCCAAGAACCATTTATGGGATAAAGTATAATTATACAGGACTTTTCAGACATGTAGATTGTGGTTACAACAGCACACAGTCTTCCTTTCGCTGACTGGTGCAAATTTCAATGTCAATGCACATGTCAATTCATCTGAAGAAATATTTGGTTTACGGAAATGTGAAGAGAGAGACGTCAGCATGTGCCTTAGACTTTTGATGAAGCTCTCGTTGATGTGCTCTGAATGACCCCTCTAGTGGTCAGACACACCTCAAGAAAGCCTTTTTATTAGCATTTAATGTGTTTAATTTTGAAAGGATTAGATGGGGAAATGTTACAATAACCAAGTAAAGTCAATATGAATTCCACATCTCCATACTTCACTTATCCAGATATCATTTCTCATTATAAAATAAAAGACTGCTTCTTGAGGCTAAAAGAAAATCAGCATTTTCCCTTAGCTAACAGACACACAGATTTATGGCTGCTGAGTGAAGAAAATTAATAGTTTGTGGTTTTCCGCTTAGTGCATTCAAAAGATCATACCAACTTTCCTGAAGCAAACCATGCTGACTCACATGGTGCAGGCATTTCTGAGTTTTCCTTTACTCTATTTTTTGCCGCTGTTCGGTTTGTACAATATATTGCCATGCTTACCTTTTGTTTTCATTTCTCACATTTATGACAGCTGTGCGTCATTTTCTGCTCATATTAATGTAATATATTTTCAGAATTCATTTGCTTGTTGTCACTGTTGATTTTATGAAAAGCTGCTTTATATTAAAGCCTGCTGCCTTTAGCTTCTGAACGCTATAGGTTTTTCTTTCTGAAATGTGGGGATTCTTTATGTGCTTAAACCTAGCAGCTTTAAGAAGTAATCCTTATCGCTATCCTTGGTGTATTTAATAGCAGCTGGGCAGTTTAGGGCTAAGGATCATGCAATGTCTATATTAAAACCCAGATTCACTGGTGCTGATTTTATGTCTGTAATAAATTAATGCACAATTCGAATTCTCGATCTAAATCTAGGGTAAACTTAGTAAAAATAGCTGCTCATCACATCCTGCCTCTGTTCAAGGTATTACGCAAACCTGGTTCAAATACCTTGGACGCACATATCCTTGAAGTCTCCTTGAGATTGGAAATAGAAAACTTCGAGCACTTTCTCAAGTAAAATTCAAACTTCATTTATGAAAAAGTACAGGAAAGATGTTGTACTCCTTGCACATTTCAGACATTTTCATTGGTGGTGCCAATTTTTTTATATGAAATGTGGCTTGCAAAAATAACGCTTTGTCTTATGTTTGATTTATGTATATGAAACCTTTTTTTGTACTAATTGCGATATTCATAACATTTATGCCATTATGTGTAATATATACAATATCTTATACAGTACGTTGATTAGATCACTAGGAAAACTAAGAAATGCATTTGCAAGCATATATCATATATTGGAAAATATATCAACCTTTCTCAACTTATCACGTGCACAAGAAATATTTTTGATCAGATTGGTGGTAATAACGATTTTTTTCCTTATTTTTTAAAGGTATATACACACAAAAGGGATGGGAAGCATAAAGCAACATTAATAAACATTCTGAATATTGTGTTTTGATTCAAGTAATCTATTATGTCTCAATTGGAGAAACAATTTACTATAAAACAATTAGATTAAATGGCATATCTATTCTCTAATTACTTTTTTAGGTTTGTCTGTGGTATTTGGCATTGTAGTTCATCAAAGCCTATTTAGGATACTGTTTCTTTTTAGTTCTCATTCTACCATCATAATTGCATGTTCAGTTTATTTAATTTGATACATCTTCTTCTCTTACTCTTAGGCCTGTTTCACACTTCAGCTTTCTGGCGTCAGTCAAAATCCATCGTTAGCAGAAAAAAACGGATCCGACGGAGTTGCCTGGTGGATCGTCTTTTTCTCCATAGACTTGTATTAGCGACAGATTGTGATGAATGGCCATCCGTTTCGTCCGTCGTGTGACGGATCCATTGGAAAATCAGTGTCCATTGGCCAGGAAAAACGTCCATAGGAAAGTTTTTTGTCTCAGTCAAAAAGGTCTGACAGTGACGGATCCATCGCCATCTGTCGTCTGCTAGAATGGACGTCTATGGGCGGCGGATCCATCGCCATCCGTCATATAGAATCATAGAATCGCAGAGTTGGAAGGGACCTCCTGGGCCATCTGGTCCAGCCCCCTGCTCAAAGCAGGATTTGCTAAATCATCTCAGTCAGATGTCTGTCCAGCCTCTGTTTGAAGACTTCCATTGAAGGAGAACTTACCACTTCTCGTGGCAGTCTGTTCCACTCATTGATCACTCTAACTGTCAAAAAGTTTTTTCTAATATCTAATCTGTGTCTCCTCCCATTCAGTTTCATCCCATTGCTTCTAGTCTTTCCTTGTGCAAATGAGAATAAAGATGATCCTTCTACAATGTGACAGCCCTTTAGATACTTGCAGACAGCTATTAAGTCTAATCTCAGTCTTCTCTTTTGCAAACTAAACATTCCCTGCCACCTTTCCTCATAAGAGGGTTTGCAGACCGGTCACCATTCAGGTCGCTCTTTTCTGAGTCCAGCGACGGAGTCCGTTTTTTTGCTCTGAGCATGCCTGGAAGATTTTCCATTCCTTTAATTTAACCCCAAAAGCCGTTTTGGCACTGAAAATATTCTCTCTCTCCAGAATCCTGGTGCTTTAAATTCCAAAAGCTGCAGCTGCGACGGAGCCATCAAAAAAACGGATCCAGTGCATCAGTTTTTTGGCAGTCTTCACCGGATCCATTTTTTCACACTTTGACGGATTTTGACTGATGCCGGAAAACTGAAGTCTGAAACAGGCCTTAGGGCTCATACCCATATATGTAAAAAAAGTTCCAATATCGGGACTGAAAAAACGGACAAGTGTCATGCAAGTATTACGTGAGTACAATGTGAGTGTCATGCGATTTTTAAACGGAACATCCGTATGTCATGCGTATGCAATCCATATGCAATGTTATCCCAGGAGGATGGTGTTGGATTTTTCGCTGTTGTTGCTTCGAGGGGGCGGCATAGATTTTGGGTGCATCCACTCCTCACAAAGTGTTCTGTAAGAAGGCATTTTGCCCAGCTGTATGGACATCTCAGCATGCATTTTTTGCCTACACGAGGATGTTACTTGAGACATTTGACATTCTTCTGGCTGATCTTCATCCAGCCATAACAGTTCCAATGTCCCTTTTTCACCCATGCAATTCAGCAGACAGTCTTCTACTTAGCCTGAGGTAATTAGAAATTTTAATTTGACATATTTGAAACATATATTAATCTATGTTTTGAAAGTAGCGAATTAGCATTTTTTTATGCAGTCTTTGAATATTTTTTGTGATAATTTCTAACACGACTTCAGGTAGAATGTCTGCCATTCCTCTTCATCAATGTATACTCTCCCTTAATTTTTAACTGTTTTTTCATTTTAGGTTTCTTGCAATGGGAGAGTCTTATGCTGCCCTCCATTTAGATTTTCCCCTTGGAGGAACAACCATCTACAATATTGTGAAACACATGTGTTCAAAAATCTGGGATCACCTTAAGGAGAAAGTTATGCTGGAGTCAAACCAAGAACACTGGAGACTAGAGTTGAGCGACTTTAGTCGGATCAGGTTTTATGAAACAAAATTTGTTTCAGATGAATCTGGTCCGAATAGGGCAAAAAAGTCGGAGTTTCATCCGAAACCCGACCCCAATGCAAGTCAATGGAGAATAAAAGTCGGCATTGAGTGGATGAATGTCATCCGCTCAATGCCGACTTTTATTCCCCATTGTCTTGCATTGGGGTCGGGTTTCGGACGAAACGCCAACTTTTTTTGCCCTAGTCGGACCAGTTTCATCTGAAACTAATTTTGTTTCATGAAACCCGATCCGACTAAAGTCGCTCAACTCTACTGGAGTCGCATCTCAAATGGGATGTACCAGAGTTATCATTTTCCAAATTGTCTGAATGCTTTAGATGGAAAGCACATCCTGGATAAAGAAGCTGCCAAACTCAGGGTTCCATTACTACAATTATAAGGGATTTTCTTTGGTAGTGTTTTTGGCATTAGTTGGCAGCAAATACAATTGTATAATTGTAGATATTGGGGCCCATGGAAGAACCGGAGATTCTCGAATCTTCAATTCTTCCTTTATGAGTAAGCGACTGAAGAAAAATCAAATGGGTGTGCAACCCCCAAGGATTTTTCCTGCTTCAGGTGGTCAACGAATTCCTTTTGTCATAGTGGTTGATGAGGCTTTTCAACTCACGTGTTATGTTATGAGGCCTTATCCTTGGCGGAGTCTTGACAGACGTCATAGGTTATTTAATTACAGTCTAACTCAGCCATGGCATCTGGTGGAATGTGCCTTTGGCATTTTGACCACACAACAGAGAAAAAAACAATGGCTGAACATTTAACTTCCCAGACACTCCCTTGAGGTGGAGATATGGTGAGTAGGCGTCCCGCCCATCACTGACCTACTCACCTAAAAACATCATCTCTTATCATGGCTTATTAACTCCTTTAGACATAGCATGCTGGAGAGAGACTGCAGGGGTGTCAATACTTTTGGCCACAACTGTATTTGTGCATTCTGCTCAATACATAAAGAAATGAAGGAGAAATCTAGAGGAAGTCAATGGAGTCGACATGTCATCCAGCCAATAGCGTTGGTATAACGATGATTTTTTCCCATGCTGCAAAACATCAAAAGTTTGCTCTTCATGAAGTATTTTTCAAACCTATACTTTCTGCTAATAATGGTTTGACTATTTTCATCTTTGAAATGAACGTCTTTTTTGAAAATCAATAAAAAAGCAAGAATGTTGATTCTCTGCAATAAAAAAAATTATTTAGAATAAGAGTCCCTCACCAAAGTGTTTATTTAATTTTTTTTCATTTTTTGTATTTTAAATATTAAGTTCAGCATATTCAAACTCGTATTCTACTACTTATTGGAGTGGCATTCCTCATATGTATGATAGATACCACAATTATTTATGCTGCCCCAGCTTTATTAAATGTGACGACAAGCAGCTGGTAAAAGATTTTTTTTTCCTTTCAATGAAACCAAATTAGTCAACTATTTATGCTGGGTAACCAGAATTTTTTTTTGCTTTTACTTGAATAAACATTCAATTCATGTAAGCAATATAGTGGGCACAGATGTTTATTTTGTATGGTGAGCTGTAAAAATCTTTTTTTTCTAAATAAGCAATTTCACTAATACTAAAATAACTGTCATTGATTTTTACCAGCAGTGAGATTCTGTCACAGGTTTAGCAAATTACAGTACTTTTTAAAGGTTTTAGAAAAAATGCTACAAAGTAAAAATGCTTAACAAAATAGAAGCATTCATTTTTTTTATTAAATTACAATACACGGACTTAATGAACAAAAAAGAAGTCAAAATCAAATCAATTTTGGTGAGACCTCCCTTTGCTTTCAAAGAAACTTCACCTCATCAATTCTTCTAGGTATACTTGCCCACAGTTTTGAAGGAACTCGGCAGAGAGGGTGCACTAAATACCTTAAATAACTAAGGCTAGCTTCACACTAGCGTTTTAGGCCGCTGAGCCCCGCCCCCTGCCCGTCCCCTCCGGTCATCTCCGCCTAGTAGCGCACATCGCTGCATGTGATTCTGCACACCCTATCTTTAGCAAAGGGTGCGCAGACTGTGCGCTGACTTTGCTCTAGTAGGATTCGAGCGCACCGAAATGCAACATGGTGCGTTCGGCACACCTTCAAAAGTGTGCAGCGCTCTCAAAAATCCTACTAGCGCACGTCATCGCATGATCTGCGCACCCTATGCTAAAGATAGGGTGTGCAGAATTGCATGCAGCGATGTGCGCTACAAGGCGGAGATGACCGGAGGGGGCGGGCAGGGGGCGGGGCTTAGCAGCGGCCATACGCTGCGGCCTAAAATGCTTGTGTGAAGCTAGCCTAAGATCTTATGTGAATATTGGGTAAGGCAATACTTCTTTCACTTCATATAATCCATGATGTTGAAATCATGGCTGTGTGAGGGTCATATCATCACTTCCAGAACTCCTTGACTGCTATTAATATTAATGACACCAATGAGAAATACAGACAGATATGTACCGTATATATCATGCAATATCATTTGGTAGATGTCTGATTTGCTCAAAATCTATTTTGTACTAGTTCAACAACACTAAAAATAAAGCTAATATCATTAAGAACTATCTTCAGTATAAAGATAAAAGGTAAGTCCTCAAAACGATTATATGGTCCTCACAGAGCCCCGATCTGAACATCATGGAGTCTGTCTGGGATTACATGAAGAGACAGAAGCATTTGTTAAGCCTACATCCACAAAAGTTCTGAGGTTCTCTAAGAAGTTTGGAGCAACCACCCTGCTGAGTTCCTTCATAAACAGTGTGCAAGTGTACCTAGAAAAATTGATGTTTTGATAGCAATTGTTCATTCACTTTCACTTTGCTAGTTGATAAAAAAGAAAGCATTAACACTTAATTAACACCCTTACCTAAAACTTTTCCACAGAATTGCATATATGGCTTAATTTTAGATAATTTTCTGAAAATATTAGTAAACTTCTTAAACAGCAATCCTTAATTGGGATGTCAGCGAAATACACTGCTCAATGTCTTTCGAACTGCAAATTAATAAGATTTGTTTTACTAATGCTCTGGAAATCAATCTAGCACATCCTTGTATGGTATACTCAGGACTTCTGCTTTATTAGCACACATAGGCACTTTAAACCATTTTTGCATGTTAATGACTGGGCCAATTTTAACAATTCTGACCACTGTCCCTTTATGAGGTGATTACTCTGGAACGCTTCCATGAAACCCGGTGTGTCTGACATTGTTTTCTCATGACATATTGCACTACATGTTAGTGGTAACATTTCTTTGATGTAACTTGTGGTTATTTGTGAAAAAAATGGAAATTTGGTGAAAATTTTGAAAATTTCACAATTTTTCAACTTCATGCCCTTAAATCACAGAGCTATGGCACACAAAATACTTAATAAGTAACATTTCTCATATGTCTACTTTACATCAGCACTATTTTGGAACCAAAATTTTTTATTGTTAGGAAGTTATAAGGGTTAAAAGTTAACTAGCGATTTCTCATTTTCACAACAGCATTTTTTTGGGGACCACATCACATTTGAAGTCACTTTGAGGGGTCTATATGAGAGAAAATACCCAAAAGTGATGCCATTCTAAAAACTGCACCCCTCAAGGTGCTCAAATTCACATTCAAGAAGTTTATTAACCCTTCAGGTGCTTCACAGAAATTTTTTGAATGTTTTTAAAAAATGAACATTTAACTTTTTTTCACAAAAAAATTATTTCAGGTCCAATTTTTTTTTAATTTCTCAAGGGTAACAGGAGAAATTGGACTCCAAAAGTTATTGTGCAATTTATCTTGAGTACGCTGATACCACATATGTGGGGGGGAACCACTGTTTCTGCGCATGGCAGAGCACGGATAGGAAGGAGTGCCGTTTGACTTTTTCAACTCAGAATTGGCTGGAATTGAGATAAGATGCCATGTTGCGTTGGGAGAGCCCCTGATGTGCCCAAACAGTGGTAACCCCCTAATTATAACTCCTACCCTAACTCCAACACATCCTAACCCTAATCCCAACTCTAACCTTAGCACTAACCCTAGCCCTAACACTAACCCTAACCATAACTGGAAAATGGAAATAAATACATTTTTTAAATTTTAATATTTTTCCCTAACTAAGGGAATGATAAAGGGGGTTTGATTTACTATTTATAGCGGGTTTTTATGTTTGGAAGCTGTCACATGCTAAAAGATGCTTTTTAATGCAAAAAATAGTTTTTGCATCACTTTTTTAGAGAGCTATAATTTTTCCATTTTTTGGCCCGCAGAGTCTTGTGAGGTCTTATTTTTTGTGGGACGAGTTGACATTTTTATTGGTGCCATTCCAGGGCACATGACATTTTTTGATCGCTTTTTATTATGATTTTTGGGAGGCAGAATGATCAAAAACCAACATTTCATGAATTTCTTTTGGGGGGTGTTTATACCATTCTGTGTGTGGTAAAATTAATAAAGCAGTTTTATTCTTAGGGTAAGTTCGATTACAGCAATACCTCATTTATATTTTTTTATGATTTGGCGCTTTTATACAATAAAAACAATTTTATATTAAAATAATTATTTTTTCATCATTTTATTCTGCGATGACACTGTGTGGCAGCTTGTTTTTTGCGGTACAAGATGATGTTTTCAGCGGTACCATGTTTATTTATATATGTCTTTTTGATCACATGTTATTGCACTTTTTGCTTGGCAGAATGATCATAAAGCATTGTTTTTTGCATTGTTTTTTCAAGGGGTTCACTAAAGGGATTAACTAGTGGGACAGTTTTATAGGGCAGGTCGTTATGGATGCGGTGATACTAAATATGTGTACTTTTATTTTATTTTTTATTTACATAAAGAAATGAATTTATTGGGGATTTTTTTTTCTTTATTTAGAATTTTTTTGAAAATGATTTTTACACATTTAATTTTTTTTTTACTTTTCTCATTGTCCCAGAGTGAAACATTACTATGCAAAGTCAGATCGCTGATCTACTTTGCACAGCATGTGTCAGATCAGTGATCTGACAGGCGGTGCAGAAGACTTCTCAGTTCCTGCTCTCAGCAGACACTGAGAAGCCACCTCCCTGCAAGACCTGGAAAGACCCCGCAACCATTTTGGATCCAAGGGCCTGCAGGGAGGAGGCCCTCAGAACAACACGATCACGTTGCGTTGTTCTGAGGGTCTCAGGGAAGCACGCAGGGAGCCCACTCCCTGCGCGATGCTTCCCTATGCCATGAGAACACTGCAATCATGTTTGATCTCAGTGTTAATGAGCCGGGAGTGGTCTGTGACCGATCCTGGCACATAGTGCCGGGTGTCAGCTGTGATAATCAGCTGACACCCGGCCGCAATCACCGGGGCTCTCCCCGAGAGCGCTGCTGATCGCCTATGATGTATTATTCGGTCCATGGGCATTAAGTCCCAGGGCACATGGACGGAAGAAGGTCCAATGTCAGGAAGGGGTTAAATAAAGTCACATAGAAAGGAAAAGTTCTCTCTCAACTCTAAGCCAATAAGAATTTTAGGGACATGAATAGAAATGTGAAACTTTATGGGCATGAATAGATATGTGAGATTTGATCATCATTACAAAGGGGTTACAGGGCAATATGGATACCATAGTCTCAAAATGAATTCTGTTCTCTCACTGGAATGTGTTAACAAGCATACTTTTAAAAAAAAAAATGTGCCAGTGCAGTATTTGATGCCAAAGTCAAAAATGGATTAAAAAGGATTTCAATTGTATCAAGTCCTAGCTAACAATAAAAATTCTGCATTAAAAACACTATTGAGTATTTCTTAAAAAATACTATATTACTATAATGACAACTGTAGTAAATAATGCAATCATTTGAAATTAAAACTAATTGGAAATTATTTTCTTGATTTTTTTTCTTTCAGCTGCTATAAAGGAACTTTTAGTGTATCTGCAGAAATATTTTTACCTAAATTTCTATAGAAGGTGCTGCATCTGAGCATAATCCATTGCATTTTCTCATTGTTATTGTTGGTGAAGTAGTATAAAAAATATTATACAGTTGTTTAAAAGATCTTTTTTTTCAGTGCAAGTGTGATATCAATATTATGCATCTACCCTTACCATAAAATAAAAGTAGGACCACACTATTGAAGGGAATTCCAGTCATGAAACCACCCTTGCACAGTAATGTTGCATATTAAAATGTATTGTAATGCTTGCTAACATAACAAAGAATGCAGCAGCACACTGTGTGAATCAAGATTCATGCAAATATTGATTATATGAAATATGGACAGCATTACTGACATATGGAATCTCTATATATAAAAGTGAATGTATGTATGTATATGTGTATCACCAGCCAATCACGAAGCATCTTTCATTTTACCAGAGCTGTTCAAAAGAAGCTGAGCTGTGATTGGTTGCTATGAACAACAGTTTTCCTTGCAACCAATCACTAAGCATCTCTCATTTCACCAGAGCTGGTTAAAAGTAGCTGAGCTGTGATTGGTTGCTATGAGCAAGTTTTCCCACTTGACAACACCTCAGCAGACACTGACATGGTGGGAGAAATCTAGCTTCTTCGGGAACATAAGCTCCCAGACATTGTCTGCCCCCAGAAAGGTGCAGAGAGCACATGACAGAAATGAATCCCCCTCTCTGCCCATATCCCCATCACACATCCTCCATCCCGTAGGCACATCTTCCCTCTTAAAGGGATCATTGGTATGGAAGTCAGAGCAAATCCATCCAGGGCTTTGGTTTTGACCCCAGGCCTCTCTTAAAGGGATCCCTGGTATGGAAATTAGGACCGTTCCACTCAGCTCTGTGGTTCTGACCCCAGGGTCTCTTAAAGCGATCATTGGTATGGAAGTTACGGAAAATCTACTCTGCACTTTAGTTCTGACGCCAGGCATTTCTTAAAGGGATCTCCGTTATTGAAGTCAGGGCAAATCCATCCTGTGCTTTGGTTCTGACCCCAGGTCTCTCTTAAAGGGATCCCTGGTATGGAAGTTAGGACCGTTCCACTCAGCTCTGTGGTTCTGAATCCAGGGTCTCTTAAAGTGATCAATGGTAAGGAAGTTAGCGAAAATCCACTCTACACTTTGGTACTGACCTCAGGTCTATCTTAAAGGGATCTCCGGTATGGAAGTTAGGGCAAATCCATCCAGCGCTTTGGTTCTCACCCCAGGCTCTCTTAAAGGGATTTCCTGTATGGAAGTTAGGGCAAATCCCTCAATGCTCTGATTCTGACCCCAGGGTTCTATTAAAGGGATCATTGGTATGCAAATCACGTCAACACTCTGGTTCTGATCCCAGTCTCTCTTAACGGGGTTCCCGGTATGGAAGTGAGGGCAAATCCACTCTGCGCTTTGGTACTGACCCAGGACTCTCTTAAAGGGATCTCCGGTATGGAAGTTAGGGTAAATCCCTTAGCTCTCTGATTCTCACCCCAGGCTTCTATTAAAGGGATCATTGGTATTGAAGTCAGGACAAATCCACTCAGTGCTCTGGTTCTGACCCCAGGCCTCTCTTAAACGGATCCCCGGTATGGAAGTTAGGACCATTCAACTCAGCACTCTGGTTCTGACCCCTGGCTGACGGTATGATGTGGGATATTAGGGGTAGTAGTCCGGTGGCTCTGGCTGATGGGATGATGTGGGATATTAGGGAGAGTAGTCCAGTGGCTCTGACGGGATGATGTGGAATATTAGGGGTAGTAGACCGGTGGCTCTGGCTGACGGGACGATGTGGGATATTAGGGGTAGTAGTCCGGTGGCTCTGGCTGACGGGATGATGTGGGATATTATAGTGAATGTGGCTATTCGGAGTGAGAGGGTCTCTACACTCAGCTTTATATATATATAGATATAATCATTATAATTTGTTATAACTAACTGTAGTTAGTTACTATGCCTGGGTAGGATAACTTTATTGCTATGTGATAGTTTCTATGGGCTTAAAGTAGTGACAACATTAAGTAAGAAGTATAATTTCAATGTACCATAGATGACTTATAATAGTTAATTTGCATCCATTTAATTGCAAATAACCAATTCATGGAGTCAGCTACTATTTTTCCTTTTGTAGTTCAAAAGTTCATACCAGACAATGTGACTTTAGTTAGTTGAATGCTAACAGACTATTACAATTTTACATCACATACATTGGCTGTCATATGCGTACTTTACAGAAAACATATTCCTTATACCTAGCAATGGTATATTCTAAGGGTCCCGTTACATTTAGCGATGCACCAGCGATTCCAACAACAATACGCTAAATGGTCGCTAGTGAGCTGCCAAACCTGCAGATCTCTCCAGCGATGGGTCGCTAGTGAGCTGCCAAACAGGCAGATCTCTCCAGCGACGGGTCGCTAGTGAGCTGCCAAACAGGCAGATCTCTCCAGCGACGCAGCAGTGATACAGCGATCCTTCGGGGGTCGCTGTTATCTGTCACACCGCAGCGATTCTGACAACTTCCGCTTGCGTCCATGAGTTCTACGACGTCGCTAGTCGGCGCCGAACACAGTGATGCATGCCGGTCAGTGGGACGCCAATGACAAAAAAATGGCTCAGGCCATTCAAGCACAATCAGCGATATCCAGCGGGGGGGCCAGTCGCAGATACGTGTCACACAAAGCGAGATCGATGTTGCGTCACAAAATCGGTGATGCTTTAGCGATCTCGCTATGTGAGAAAGGCCCTTAAGATTATTTATAAAAATTGCATAAAATCAGATCACAGAGAATGAAATTATTTAATATTTTCCTAATCCAGCCTTGACGTCACTTAGTGGGTCATTTTAGTTCTAAGATAACAATATTTCTATCTGTATCTGGGTGTTACCAGCTAATTTGTTAAGTTAAACAATGACGCTATACTGTATTTGTACAACCAGAAGCTAAAACTCTGTTTTTTTCTCTGATAGTCATGCTTACAAAGGAGGCCGGGCAAAACTCTGGAAATCACCAAGAGAATTTATGTATTTTTAAGAGGCTCTTTAAAGGAGACGTCCAAGTATCACTAGAAAATAAGAACTAAATAAAAAGAAAAGGAAGCCAAAAGATTACATACTAGTAGAAGAATAGACAGGAAGGTAACAAGTTCAAGTGATTGAAACTGAACACTTATGGAATTTGTTTCTCCATTGACTTTGCTTGTAATCAGAAGGAGACGTCCCAAGTGATGTCAATATAAAGGCATAAGACAAGGAATCAAATCAGAAAATATCCACACCCTGAAAGCTTAGCTGATATCTTTTAAAGAAAATAGGCAGAATTATTTTTTTTCATTTATAAATTAAAGTGTAATTTGTGAAAATTTAATACAAAATTTATGTTAATTTACCTCTATTCTGGATGATTTTATAAGGGTGCTAACAAGTGATTTCCAACTTTATTGCAGTTGACAACTGTTCTACTGCATTCTTTTGCCTTGACAGAGCATATAAATATGGGTTATTTAACTCAGATAACACTTTTTTTCCATCTGCAATACTTTGCCTGACAAGATCCGTGTAAAACACAGAAGACAAGTACATGACACGTCACTTGAGGTAAAAAATATGAGTGGTAATACCCACTGATATAATAATGGATAAATTAATACAAAGCATGCAAAGTTTTATTTTGAACAAATTACCTCTGTTCTTGGGGAAGATTTTGAAGTTTATGACTTAAGCTAAAGTTTATGGCAATATTATATAGCATATTACAAATTACCTTACCTTCACACTCAAGGCTAGATTTACATTAGCCCTTCCACTGGATTTTACAAATGCGCTGGTTCCAGGTGCAATGTTTGCACACATGCAATAGACAAATCCAAATTTATTTTTTCATACCAAGGTTTTTCTCAACAAATTACATCTTTTATCAATTGTGACAGTCAGTTTGTCGTTTATTGCATTTGTTGCACAGAGTGTAAGATTCAGTATATCGGCTGTACTATACGCAAATTAAAAAAAAGAATAGCTGAACATGTCCGAAATATAGAACAAAAAACGCTTCTTATTCAGGAGCGGTAAAACACTTCGTTCATGCTCATCATAGCAATATGGATTCATTTGCCTTCTATGGTCTAGAAAAGGTTAAAACTCCTGCACGAGGTGGTGATAGACACAAGCTATTAAATATACGTGAAGCTTTTAGGATATTAAAATTAGACACTAAATCTCCAAACGGTATGAATTTTAGGAACGATTTGTTCTATATTTATTAATGAAATTTATGTACTTATTATTTTTTTCTGTCAAAAATAATTTTACAGTGATCCGTATTTAGTTTATTTTGCGCATTTATTTTGTTATAGTAGGAAAGCATAGAATTTATCTCACAGTTCTTATTTTATTCATATGTTTATCAAGCATTCTGCAATAGTTCCACCATTGATTGCTATGTGTCTATAATTTAATTTTCATTTTTTATGTGCTAAAAATTCCATTTGATTGTCACCAAGTTTATATACTGTTTGCATGCACTCATTCACACCTCTTGCATGGAACCTTTTATTCCTGCGTACCTATAAATTATTTTCCAAGTCCAAAAAAACTTTTTTTTTTGTGACTAATTCTATATATTGTTCGCAAGCACTCATTCACACTCTTTGCATGAAATATTTTATTTCACGTGCAAAAAACTCCATCTGATTGTTATTAATTCCATATATTGTTTGTAGGCACTTATTCACACCTTTTGCATGGAACCACTCATTCCTGCGCATCTATAAATTATTTTTGAGGTGTAAAAAATTCCTTTTGATTCTGACTAACTCTATATATTGTCCATAGGCACTCATTCACACCTTTCGCATGGAATCATTTATTTCTGCGCAGAAAATCCATTTTCCATTGGAAGATCATTTTGGAGTTATTTAATTGCTTTTAGATATATCCATTTATATTATTGTAATTTTTTTTTTTTTCCTTGGGAACTTCAATCCTGGAGTAATCTGTATCATTGCAAGGAACCGCCCACTCTTCCTTTCATGTGTTGCCACTTTTTGTAATTAATTGCAAGCTTTGTGATTGGTTTGTAACCTGTATATATTTTTCTATGCATATTGTTTTTATTTACCTATGACTAAGGGTGCCATTGTGCACGAGAAACGCGTCAAGTGTTTTTTGCATTTTAATATGGCATATTAGCCTAATAAAGTTTTTTTTCATTTATGCCGGTGTGCCGAACAAACTTTCTTCTTCTTGTGGATATCTGCTGTGCTCACCAGCGAATTCGTGCACCCACCTGTGGATTAATGAACTCAGCCCAAAGTGGTTTTCATTTGGATGCGATGCAAGCTCCCAGTCCTCCCTCTCCTGTAGCCCTAAAGAAGCACTCCCTTCAAAGTTGTTTCCTCATAATATATTGCAATTATTACATTATATAGCACTGTGCATTTACAATTGCTCATTTTGCCTTTGTACCCAGCTAGGCCTTCTATATACTAGGTGCTCTATGTAGAAACACAAAGTGTCTTGTGCCTGCAGAAATCATTCCCCTCGTCAACTCCTGACCAGCTGCTCCATCATCCTCTTTGCCATTGACTTTTAGTGTGACTGATGAGTCATACAGGCAAAATGGACTTCCTGTTTCTACATAGAGATTAGAAGGATTCAGCTAGTCATTTTTCTATCATGTGATGCCACAGACCTAATGGAAAACAAAAGAATTAAGTGTCTAGAAAAGTAAAATGTTCAAGTGTAAGTACACAGCGCTAAATAATATGATGATTGCAATATAGTAGGCCCTTCACAACCTTTGACATATAGGTAGGTAATAGGTCGTGTCCCTCCTTTTGATGCAGGCTCTGGCGCTAAGCCCACATCTTTCCTAGCATATGACAGCTGATTTGAACAGCTGTCATGTGCCACTAACAGCCATGTGTTATGATTGGGTCACCGAGGAGGAGAGCAAGACCATGCTAAGCCACAGAAAACCAGAGAGGTTGGTAACTAAGCGAATTGCAGACCCCTGATCCTATCCACATAACTAGCAGTAGCTGTGGAGCGTACCTACGATGATCCTAGATGCCTCGACACAGCCAGAGAGCTAAATAAGCCTAAAGCAAGAAAGGGGAAATCTAAACTGCCCCCGAGCAGACCCCAAAGGAATAGATAGCCCCCAAACATATATTTTCAGTGAGACAAGATGAAAACACAAACGCAGGTAGGAAAATAGACTGAGCAAAGGATGGGGCCCACACTAACTAGACAGGACAGGGCGCCAATAGGTTAACATGACAGCTGCGGGTCTGCAGAAGACCCCAGTGCTTGTCATTGCAGATCACCTATGAATGCCGGCCCTTATCTGATTTTCATAGATGATGATTTCTGCTACACATAGCAGGGCTGAAGATTTATAACCTTGCAATGCCAATATTGATACAATACTCAGATGCTTATTGAACCTGTCTCAGCAATTTTGCGTAAATCACAGAAAAAGTCATGAATATTCACTATTACAGGTATTAGTGCTATCAGTGAAGAACAAGTAAAGCACTTTACAAGAAAAAAGTTTGTATGAGCCCTAACACTGAAAATGTAAAGTTAGGGTTCATGATACATAACACATTAAGTGCTTCCTAAGTCTGTTCATATTTTTATTACTATAATCTTTTCCAATATATTTCAACCTTTATTGTTTTTTCCATGTATGTGTGTAAGTAGAAGTATTTCATCTGAAAAATTTTAGTTTTCATTATTTAAATTGGAATGATTATTAGATAAGTTATCCATTTAATAAATATTTTTAATCCCAGCTCACAATGGTATAAAATAAATACATTTTTTTCTTTTCCCTGACAATAATGTGAATGCATTAAAAGAGTTGTCCAATGAACGAAGTACATTTTAATTAATAAATCTTAGACTAAGGTCCACAATTTGATTTTCTAAAAAATATGTTCATGTGCTGAGATAATCTTATAATGTGCCCCTGCTATATACTGTGTTAAGGGTGTGACCAAACAGTGCTGCTCCAGTTTATGGTCTGCTCATATTTCAACTCCTGGTCACAGAGGGAAAGCATAAGTCATCTATGATAAGAGAAAATACAGATGAAAAAGTATGGGATTGCAGATGCTATTTCCTGAATTAACATATTTCTTTGTCTACTTTTATCATGGAAGTGATGACTTAGCTACATCTATAGTACTCTGAGCTCATCATAAATGGAGCTCCTACTCCACTGATTAGATTTAAGATGAGCTCAGAGGGCTGGCAATGTGGCAAAAACACTCATTTTTGTGTGATCTCAGGAAGGGAGACTGTGCTACTTCAGGCAGGGAAATGTGTTGCCACATGCAAGAAAATGTGTTACCTCAGGAAGGGAAATGTGTTACCTCAGGCAGGGAAATAAGCTACCTCAGGAAGAAGCAGTTGTGAGCTGCATCAGTATTGTCTGTTTACTCACTTATCATTATTGACTTAAGCTTCTCCCTAGGCCTGGAACTGTGGCATGCGCAAACCATGAATTGTTGATCATTTGGCAGCACTGATTTAACCTAATCTTCCCCAACCTAGATGTATTCCAAGTCATGAGTTTGCAGCAGCCTTTTTAAGCCTTTTAAGAGGTTGGGATCATACAACCCTACCATGTGAGCAAATGTGTTCAAGCTTTCTCACTTTTTATCTGGACAAGACACTACTGCGCTTATTGTCTTTCCAGTTGACTATTCCTACTCCGGTAACATTTTTCAAGGCATCTAAATATGGAACTTATTATTATTCCAAGATCTATTAACCCCTTTCCTACATTAGATGTACTATTCCGTCCATGTGAACTGGGACCTAAGTCCCAAGGATGGAATAGTACGTCTAATGCGATCAGCGGCGCTCACGGGGGAGCGCCGCTGATCGTGGCCGGGTGTCAGCTGATTATCACAGCTGACACCTGGCACTATGTGTCAGGGGTGGTCACGGACCACACCTGGCACATTAACCCCCAGCACACTGTGATCAAACATGATCGCAGTGTACTGGAGGATAAGGGAAGCATCGGCAGGGAGGGGGCTCCTCCTGTGCTTCCCTGAGACCCCCGCAGCAGCGCGATGTGCAGCGCTGCTGGGGCCTCCTTCCCTCCAGGTCCCCGGATCCAATATGGCCACAGGGGCCTTCAGGGGCCTGCAGGGAGGCGTCTCCCTCAGTGCCTGCTGAGAGCAGGCTCAGAGAAAGCCTGCAGCAGCGCTTGTCACATCGCTGATCTGACAGAGTGCTGTGCAACCTGTCAGATCAGCTATCTGACATATTACAGTGATGTCCCCCCTGGGACAATGTAATAAAGTAAAAAAAGAGTGTAAACATAATTTATGAAAAAAATCGCTAAATAAATTTTAAAAAAATATTCCCTAATGAATTCATTTTTTGAAAATAAAAAAAATGATAAAAGTACACATATTTATTATTGCTGCATCCATAACGATCCACCCTATAATACTGTCCCACTAGTTAACCCATTTATTGAACCCCTTAAAAAATAATAAAAAACAAAGCAGAAATTAATGCTTTATCATCATACCGCCGAACAAAAAGTGCAATAACACGCGATCAAAAAGATGGATATAAATAATCATGGCAGCGCTGAAAACGTCGTCTTGTTCCACAAAAAACGAGCTACCACACAGCATCATTAGTGAAAAAATAAAAAAGTTATAGCTCTCAGAATAAAGCAATGCCAAACCATAAAAAAAGACATAAATGAGGTATCCCTGTAACTGTACTGACCTGAAGAATAAAACTGCCTTATCAATTTAACCTCACACGGAATGGTGTAAACGCACCCCCAAAAGAAATTCATGAAATGCTGGTTTTTGTTCATTCTGCGTCCCAAAAATCGAAATAAAAAGCAATCAAAAAATGTCACGTGCCCCAAAATGGTATGAGTAAAAACGTCAACATGTCCCTCAAAAAATAAGACCTCACATGACTCTGTGGGTCAAAATATGGAAAAATTATAGCTCTCAAAATGTGGTGATGCAAAAACTATTTTTACAATAAAAAGCATCTTTTAGCGTGTGACAACTGCCAAACATAAAAATCCACCACAAATAGTAATTCAAATCCCCAATATCATCCCCTTAGTTATGGAAAAATAATAAAATAAAAAAATGTATCTATTTCCATTTTCCTATTAGGGTTAGGGTTAGGGGCTCAGACTAGTGTTAGGGCTAGGGTTAGGGCTGAGATTAGGGTTAGGGGTGTGTTGGGGTTAGGGTTGGAGTTAGAATTGGGGTTTTCCACTGTTAAGGCACATCAGGCGCTCTCCAGACGCAACATGGCATCTGTAAAAACATGCAAAACACAAGCCGCGGAGACACCTTCACATGTTTCTCAATGCAAGCAATGACTAGCCAGGTCTTTCCTCGGGAAGGAACAACAACGGGAAGGACAGTCTCCAATGAAGGAAACCACCTATGCCAAAACATGGTATCCATCCACAGACAGCTGTTTCGGGGTATTGCCCCTCATGAGTGTGGAGTAGGAAACTGGCCAGTAGGAGCAATGCCTAGTAGAAGACTGTGAAAAATGAGAATGAATGAACTCATGGAGATCAACATTCAGCACTGAATGTGTTTTCCTACTCCACACTGATGAGGGGCAATACCCCGAAACAGCTGTCTGTGGATGGATACCATGTTTTGGCATAGGTGGTTTCCTTCATTGGAGACTGTCCTTCCCGTTGTTGTTCCTTCCCGGGGAAAGACCTGGCTAGTCATTGCTTGCATTGAGGAAACATGTGATGGTGTCTCAGCGGCTTGTGTTTTGCATGTTTTTACATATTTCCCATAAGGGATGGGGGCATTGCTTTAGAATCACTGCATTGAGAAACATGTGATGGTGTCTCCGCAGTGTTGGATGTTGATCTCCATTAGTTCATTCATCCTCATTTTTCACAGGTGCTTCCCAGAAGTTTACAACGCAGAGTCGTGAAAATAAAAATATTTTTTTTCCTCAAAAAATGATTTTTTAGCCAACTAATTTTTATTTTCACAATGGTAACAGGAGAAATTGGACCCCAAAAGTTGTTGTCCAGTTTGTCCTGAGTACGCTGGTACCCCATATGTGGGGGGAACCACTATTTGGGCACACGTCAGGGCTTGGAAGGGAAGTAGTGACGTTTTGAAATGCTAACTTGATGGAATGGTCTGCGGGCGTCATGTTACGTTTGCAAAGCCCCTGATGCGCCTAAACAGAGGAAACCCCTGACAAGTGACCCCATTTTGGAAACTAGACCACCCAAGGAACTAATCTAGATGTGTGGTGAGCACTTTGAACCCCCAAGTTCTTCACAGCAGTTTATAACGCAGAGCCGTGAGAATAAAAAATATTTTTTTCCTCAAAAAATGATTATTTAGCCCACAATATTTTATTTTAACAAGGGTAACAGGATAAATTCGACCCCAAAAGTTGTTGTCCAGTTTGTCTCAAGTACGATGGTACCCCATATGTGGGGGTAAACCACTGTTTGGGCACACGTAGGGGCTCGGAAGGGAAGTAGTGACGTTTTGAAATGCTAACTTGATGGAATGGTCTGCGGGCGTCATGTTACGTTTGCAAAGCCCCTGATGCGCCTAAACAGAGGAAACCCCTGACAAGTGACCCCATTTTGGAAACTAGACCACCCAAGGAACTAATCTAGATGTGTGGTGAGCACTTTGAACCCCCAAGTTCTTCACAGCAGTTTATAACGCAGAGCCGTGAGAATAAAAAATATTTTTTTCCTCAAAAAATGATTATTTAGCCCACAATATTTTATTTTAACAAGGGTAACAGGATAAATTCGACCCCAAAAGTTGTTGTCCAGTTTGTCTCAAGTACGATGGTACCCCATATGTGGGGGTAAACCACTGTTTGGGCACACGTAGGGGCTCGGAAGGGAAGTAGTGACGTTTTGAAATGCCGACTTGATGGAATGGTCTGTGGGTGTCATGTTACGTTTGCAGAGCCCCTGATGTGCCTAAACAGTGGAAATCCCCCACAAATAACCCCATTTTGGAAACTATACCACCCAAGGAACTTACGTAGGTGTGTGGTGAGCCCTTTGAACCCCCAAGTGCTTCACAGAATTTTATAATGCCCAGGCGTGAAAATAAAAAATAATTTTTTTCCACAAAAATAGTTATTTTAGCCCCCTTTTTTTATTTTCCCAAGGGTAACAGGAGAATTCAGACCACAAAAGTTATTGTGCAATTTTTCCTGAGTACGCTGATACCACACATGCGGTGGTAAACCACTGTTTGGGCACACGTCGGGGCTCGGAATGGAGGGAGCACTGTTTGACTTTTTGAGCGCAAAATTGGCTGGAATAAATGGTGGCTCCATGTCGCGTTTGGAGACCCCCTGATGTGCCTAAACAGTGGAAACCCCTCAATTCTAGCTCCAATCCTAACCCTAACACACCCCTAACCCTAATCCCTACCCTAATCATAACCCTAGCCACAACCCTAACCCCAATATACCGCTAACCCTAACCACAAGCCTTTCCCTAATCCCAACCCCAACCCACCCCTAAACCTATTCTAAACCCTAATTCCAACCCTAACCCTAATCCCAAACCTAATTCCACCCTAACCTTAATTCCAACCCTAACCCTAATTCCAACCCTAACCCTAATACCAACCCTAACCCTAATTCCAACCCTAACCCTAATTCCAACCCTAACCCTAGCCCTAACCCTGGCCCTAGCTCTAGCCCTAACCTAACCCTAACCCTAGCCCAAATTGAAAAATAAAAATATTTTCTTTATTTTATTACATGTGCCTGCCTATAAGGGGGACGGTGATTTACTTTTTTTTATTTTGATCACTGTGAGAGTTTATCACAGTGATCAAAATAAAAAAAATTGAATCTGCAGCCGGGAAATGCCGGTGGGCGCACTGCGCATGTGCCCGCCATCTTCCAAGATGGTGGCGCCCATGCAGGAGGGACAGCGGGACACCGGGAGGCAGAGCGGGACATAGGAGGTACTGGGGAGGGTGATGGGGGGATCGGACAGCGGGGGGGACAGGAGGGAAGGGGAGGGGGAGCAGATCGTGATGGCAGTGGCCCATAACTGCCATCAATCCGTGGCGGGGGCCGATCGCCCCTGCCAGCCGGTGTGGGGGGTTAAATTAGTGTTTCCAGCCATGTCCGATGCTAGAGCTGCATCGGCCATGGCTGGATTGTAATATTTCATCAATTTTCATTGATGAAATATTACTTTCGCTCTGATTGGCTGTTTCACTTTTAAGAGCCAATCAGAGCGATCCTAACCACATGGGGGCGAAGCCACCCCCCCGGGCTTAACTCAATATTATCCTGTATCTGCGGGTCAGGTGACATTTCAGTGACCCCGGTCACCCGACCCGCAGGAACGCTATTTATAGCATGACGCCTACGGGGGCATCATGGGTCGTTTGGGCACGACTTTTCATGATGCCTACGTAGGCGTCATGGGTCGTGAAATGGTTAAGTAAACCAGCCTCATCTACTTAAGAAAATATATAGTTTGTATTGATTAATCAGACAATAAATAGGTTCAACACTATTGCAACTGCTATGTCAGGTGTTGAGATGTTTGCCAATCCTGTGATCCCACATGCATACCAAACCAAAAATTATGTAAACGAAAATATTTTAGATAAATAGCAATTGGACTGCCCAACATGACATTATAGTTTTATTTTTCGGTTATAAGCCAGTGATGTCCTACTTTGATCAGGTAAAGTAAATGAAGGTACTCTTAAATATGAAAGGAAGAGTATTCATGACCACTAAAGCATACCTGTCATTTCAGGTGACTTTTCAGGATGAGCAGGAATAGTTGCACACATGACGAATAACATTATTTCTAGCAGTTACATGATTTTTAATGTACAATTATACTAGTATGCATCTCTGTTAGTTGTCCCTGAGTTCAGCTCTAAAATGAGTGGAGACTAAATTCCACTAAGTTTGCCAGGCACAGGACTTAGATCGGAAGGGATCATGTTCTTCTAACTTTCAGTATAAAATCTATAAATGGCACTGAGTCAAGATACCGGATCAGAGCAGAAGGGGTTAAACAGATGGATGGTGAGAACGAGGTTCATGGTCAGGCATTGAAAGATCAACAAACAAAATGAAAGGCACAGAGAGAACAAACCACACAGTAACTGAATAAATGTCTGGTGGTGGTCATCTGGGACAATGACCACCTAGAGACAAGCAGTGCCTCCCAGTCGCATGTAGGTCAGCTGAGCTGTCATTCAATAAACCAACAGATCAGCACACCCCCACGCCAGACTGCTTGACTGAGCTGTCAGTCAAAGTACTGACAGCTTCAGTATGCCCCTGTTCCAGATTGGATGGCTGAGCGATCAGTAACTGCATCCCGGACACACTGAGGGGTGGTACCATGACACTCAAAACTTGTAAAAGGAGCTGCTAGTAGCAACATCATCAATACCATCTAACTTCACCTGTCACCTAAGAGAAGCATTTCCAGCCATCACATTAGAGGTTAATTAATTAAATATGTGACTAAAAATAGCATGACTCATTTTTTAGTTGATATTTTTGTATGACCCCCTAATGATGTTATTCATATGGCCCTTAACCCCTTAGTGACAGAGTCAGTTTGCAGCTTAATGACCAGGCCAATTTTTACAATTCTGACCACTGCCACTTTATGAGGTTATAACTCTGGAACGATTTAGTGGATCCCGGTGATTCTGAGAATGTTTTTTCGTGAGATATAATAATAATAATAATAAATTTTATTTTTATAGCGCCGACATATTCCGCAGCACTTTACATTTCAGAGGGGATTTGTACAGACAATAGACATTACAGCATAACAATAATCACATACAGTAGATTAAAACAAATACCAAGAGGAATGAGGGCCCTGCTCGCAAGCTTACAGTCTATGAGGAAAGAGGTAGACACGAAAGGTGGGTGGTAACAGTTGCCCTGATTGTATGAACCAGCCATAAAGTGTGTGACAGTACAGACACAGAGGGCTAATGGATGCATAAAGCATGTGGGAACATGATGCAGGAAATCTGGTTATGGTAAAACTTTTGGCTGTGACACACAGGGATAGATTAGGTTAATGTGTTGAGGCGATAGGCCAGTCTGAATAAATGCGTTTTCAGGGCACGCTTAAAATTGTGGGGATTGGGGACTAATCGTATTGACCTGGGAAGTGCATTCCAAAGAATTGGCGCGGCACGTGTAAAGTCTTGGAGACGGGAGTGGGAGGTTCTGACTATTGAGGATACTAACCTCAGGTCATCAGCAGAACGGAGGGCGCGGGTAGGGTGGTATACTGAAACAAGGGAGGAGATGTAGGGTGGTGCTGAGCCATGGAGGGCTTTGTGGGTGAGGGTAATAAGTTTATACTGAATTCTGGAGTGGATGGGTAGCCAGTGTAATGACTGGCACAAGGTAGAGGCATCGGTGTAGCGATTGGTGAGGAATATGATCCTGGCTGCAGCATTCAAGACAGATTGGAGAGGGGAGAGTTTGGTAAGAGGGAGACCGATTAGAAGAGAGTTACAATAGTCCAGACGAGAATGAATAAGAGAAACAGTAAGAGTTTTTGCAGAGTCAAAAGTAAGAAAAGGTCGAATTCTAGAAATGTTTTTGAGGTGCAGATGACAAGAGCGAGCCAGTGATCGAATGTGGGGGGCAAAGGAAAGCTCAGAATCAAGTATGACCCCAAGACAGCGGGCCTGTTGCTGGGGAGTAATAGTGGAGCCACACACAGAAATAGCAATGTCGGGTATAGGTACATTAGTAGAGGGAGGAAACACCAGGAGTTCAGTCTTTGACAGGTTCAGTTTCAGATATAGTGAGGACATGATATTAGACACAGCGTTTAGACAATCGCCGGTGTTTTCTAGAAAGGCTGGTGTGATGTCAGGAGAAGAAGCGTATAATTGGGTGCATTCAGCATAGAGATGGTACTGGAAACCAAATCTACTGATTGTTTGACCAATAGGGGCAGTGTACAAGGAGAAGAGGAGGGGGCCTAGAACCGATCCTTGGGGGACCCCAACAGTAAGGGGAAGGTGAGAGGAGGAGGAACCGGCAAAAGATACAGTAAAGGAGCGGTCGGAGAGATAGGAGGAGAACCAGGAGAGAACGGTATCCTTGAGGCCAATGGAACTGAGCATAGTGAGTAGGAGCTGATGATCCACCGTGTTGAATGCTGCAGAGAGATCCAAGAGAATTAGCATGGAGTAATGACCATTTGATTTAGCTGTTAGCAGATCATTAGAGACTTTAGTGAGGGCAGTTTCAGTGGAGTGTAAAGAGCGGAAACCGGATTGGAGAGGGTCGAGAACAGAGTTTTCTGAGAGATAGCGGATAAGACGGGAGTGGACCAGGCGTTCCAGGAGTTTAGAGATGAAGGGAAGATTAGAGACAGGTCTATAGTTAGCGGCACAGTTTTGGTCGAGGGATGGTTTTTTAAGTAGTGGATGAATGATGGCATGCTTAAATGAGGAGGGAAAAATACCTGAAGAGAGAGAGAGGTTAAATATTTTAGTTAGGTGAGGGGTGACAGCAGGGGAAAGGGACTGGAGGAGATGTGACGGAAATGGGTCACTGGTGCAAGTAGTTGGGCGAGAAGATGCAAGGAGCCTGCTTACTTCTTCTTCTGTGACTGGTTCAAAATCAGAGAGTGAGCTAGATGCAGTGGGGGAGGAAGGACAGTGCATGGTATGTGGTGATTGGAAGATAACTTCCTGTCGAATCTGGTCAATTTTTTCTTTGAAGTAATTGGCCAGATCGTCAGCTCGGAGCTCCGTGGTTGGGGCCTGCACTCTTGAATTGAGTAGAGAATGAAAAGTGTCAAAGAGACGTTTCGGGTTATTGGACAGTGAGGTGATGAGGGTGTTGAAATAGGTTTGTCTGGAGAGGTGAAGGGCAGTGTTGTATGTTCTAAGCATAAACTTAAAATGGATGAAATCTTCGTGTAGATTGGATTTTCTCCACAGACGTTCGGCGCACCTGGAGCATCGCTGCAGGAAACGTGTTTGCACCGTGTGCCAGGGTTGTCGCCGTCTGCGTTGTGGTGTTCTATTTATAGGGGGTGCAAATTCATCCAGGGCACTTTGAGATATTGTACTTCATGTTAGTGGTAAAATTTCTTTGATATGTATTGTGTTTATTTATGAAAAAAATGAAAATATGGTGAAAATTTTGCAATTTTAAAACTTTAAATTTTAATGCCCTTAAATCAGAGAGTTGTCACACAAATTTCTTAATAAATAACATTTCCCTCATGTCTACTTTACATCAGCACAATTTTGGAAGCAAAATTTTTTTGTTAGGAAGTTATAAGGGTTAAAAGTTGACCAGCGATTTCTCATTTTTACAACAAAATTTACAAAACCATTTTTTTAGGGACTACATCATATTTAAAGTCATTTTGAGGGGTGTACATGACAGAAAATACCCAAAATTGACACCGTTCTTCAAGGTGATCAAAGCCACATTCAAGAAGTTTACTAACCCTTTACGTGCTTCACAGGTACTAAAGCAATGTGGAAGGAAAAAATTAACATTTAACTTTTTTTTGCAAAAAATTAACTTCAGAACCAATTTTTTTTATTTTCTCAAGTGTTAAAAGAGAAAATAAACCACAAAATTTGTTATTCAATTTCTCCTGAATACGCCGATATGCCATATGTGGGGGTAAACCACTTTTTCAGCGCACGGCAGAGCTTGCAAGGGAAGGAGCACCATTTGACTTTTTCAGCGCAGAATTGACTGGAATTGAGATCGGACACCATGTCACGTTTGGAGAGCCCCTGATGTTCCTAAACAGTGGAAACCCACAACAAGTGACCCCATTTTGGAAACTAGACCCTTAATGGTACTTATCTAGATGTGTGGTGAGCACTTTGAACCTTCAAGTGCTTCACAGAAGTTTATAACGTAGAGCTGTGAAAATTAAAAATCATTTTTTTTCCTCAAAAATGATTTTTTAGCCCAATATTTTTTATTTTCACAAGGCTAACAGGAGAAATTGGACCACAAAAGTTTTTGTGCAATTTGTCCTGAGTACACTGATACCCCATATGGGGGGACCACTGTTTGGGTGCATGGGAGAGCTTGGAAGGGAAGGAGTGCCATTTTGGAATCCAGACTTTGATGGAATGTTCTGCGGGCATCATGTTGCATTTGCAGAGCCCCTGATGTACCTAAACAGTGTAAAACCTCAACAAGTGACCCCATTTTGGAAAGTAGACCCCCCAAGGAGCTTATCTAGATGTGTGGTGAGCACTTTGAACCCCCAAGTGCTTCATAGAAGTTTATAACGCAGAGCCATGAAAATAAAAAAATCATTTTTTTCCTCAAAAATAATTTTTTTAGCCCGCTATTTTTTATTTTCCTAAGGGTAACAGGAGAAATTGGACCACAAAGGTTGTTGTGCAATTTGTCCTGAGTACACTTATACCCCATATGTGGGGGGGAACCACTGTTTGGACGCATGGGAGAGCTTGGAAGGGAAGGAGTGCCATTTTGGAATGCAGACTTTGATGGAATGGTCTGTGGGCATCATGTTTCGTTCGCAGAGCCACTGATGCACCTAAACAGTGGAAACCCCCCACAAGTGACCCCATTTTGGAAACTAGATATGTGTGGTGAGTAGAGTTGAGCGACTTTTGCTTTTTTAGGGTCACGTTTCGTTTCGTGAAACCCGACTTTTCCAAAAGTCGGGTCGAGCAAGATCGTCCGATTATAGGGAAAAGTCGGGGTCGTCCCGAAACACGAAACCCAATGTAAGTCAATGGGGAATAAAAGTCGGCAGTGAGAGGAGGACAGGAAACACACCTACAGTGCCCATTTGAATGCCAAAAGCATCAATTCTTCTTACTTAAGCTTGTCAACCTTAATTAACTTCATAATACAAGTTACGCACTGAAAAATGGGGGTTATTTGGCTAAAGTTGTGGGGGGGGAGGGCTGGTTGCAGGTTTTCATGTGCCCTGGGCAAAAGAGCGCCCCTTTAACACATACCACAACTCATCATGCTCCGATACGGCAGAGAAATAGCGGTGTAGTACAATGAAAAATACCTCACTTTTTACATCTCATGACGAGGCCCATCTATTTCTCCATACAAAATCATTGGTCCCATATAATGTTTGAAACAGTATATGATGAGCTCCACATAATGCTACAGTATATGTTGGTCCCCATGGATGAAGCTCCACTGTCTTATGGGCCCAAATAATGCTCCAAACATAATGGGCCCCATTTCTAATGCTCTAGTGTATAATGGGCCCTGTAAATGCTGCTCCAGTGTCTGATGTCCACCTTTGGAATGTTCCAGTGTATGGTGGGCCCCATCTATCATTCTCCAGAGTATAGTGCTCCCCAAAAATTGCTGTCCCAACATAGAAAACAATCAAATAAGTCTCCTCGCTAGGGAATCCCTGTACTTGTCTGGACAGGTGCTGTAGCTTGCTTAACAGCTCGCCAGCCGTTCTCACGCCCAGTATGGATTGCACGTGATTGCACAAAGGTTAGAAAGGGTACCGTATCCCTGGATATCATGTATGGATAGCGTACACATTCAAAATATATGTCTATACAGCATGAGGCAGGCTCAGACGGTGTTAGGCCCAGTATGGATTGCACGTCATTGCACAAAGGTTAGAAGGGGTACCGTATCCCCGGATAACATGTATGGATAGCGTACACATTCAAAATATATGTCAATACAGCATGAGGCAGGCTCAGACGGTGTTAGGCCCAGTATGGATTGCACGTCATTGCACAAAGGTTAGAAGGGGTACCGTATCCCCGGATAACATGTATGGATAGCGTACACATTCAAAATATATGTCTATACAGCATGAGGCAGGCTCAGACGGTGTTAGGCCCAGTATGGATTGCACGTCATTGCACAAAGGTTAGAAAGGGTACCGTATCCCTGGATAACATGTATGGATAGCGTACACATTCAAAATATATGTCTATACAGCATGAGGCAGGCTCAGACGGTGTTAGGCTCAGTATGGATTGCACGTCATTGCACAAAGGTTAGAAGGGGTACCGTATCCCCGGATAACATGTATGGATAGCGAACACATTCAAAATATATGTCTATACAGCATGAGGCAGGCTCAGATGGTGTTAGGCCCAGTATGGATTGCACGTCATTGCACAAAGGTTAGAAAGGGTACCGTATCCCTGGATAACATGTATGGATAGCGTACACATTCAAAATATATGTCTATACAGCATGAGGCAGGCTCAGACGGTGTTAGGCCCAGTATGGATTGCACGTCATTGCACAAAGGTTAGAAGGGGTACCGTATCCCCGGATAACATGTATGGATAGCGTACACATTCAAAATATATGTCTATACAGCATGAGGCAGGCTCAGACGGTGTTAGGCCCAGTATGGATTGCACGTCATTGCACAAAGGTTAGAAGGGGTACCGTATCCCCGGATAACATGTATGGATAGCGTACACATTCAAAATATATGTCTATACAGCATGAGGCAGGCTCAGACGGTGTTAGGCCCAGTATGGATTGCACGTCATTGCACAAAGGTTAGAAAGGGTACCGTATCCCTGGATAACATGTATGGATAGCGTACACATTCAAAATATATGTCTATACAGCATGAGGCAGGCTCAGACGGTGTTAGGCCCAGTATGGATTGCACGTCATTGCACAAAGGTTAGAAGGGGTACCGTATCCCCGGATAACATGTATGGATAGCGTACACATTCAAAATATATGTCTATACAGCATGAGGCAGGCTCAGACGGTGTTAGGCCCAGTATGGATTGCACGTCATTGCACAAAGGTTAGAAGGGGTACCGTATCCACGGATAACATGTGTGGATAGCGTACACATTCAAAATATATGTCTATACAGCATGAGGCAGGCTCAGACGGTGTTAGGCCCAGTATGGATTGCACGTCATTGCACAAAGGTTAGAAAGGGTACCGTATCCCTGGATAACATGTATGGATAGTGTACACATTCAAAATATATGTCTATACAGCATGAGGCAGGCTCAGACAGTGTTAGGCCCAGTATGGATTGCACGTCATTGCACAAAGGTTAGAAGGGGTACCGTATCCCCGGATAACATGTATGGATAGCGTACACATTCAAAATATATGTCTATACAGCATGAGGCAGGCTCAGACGGTGTTAGGCCCAGTATGGATTGCACGTCATTGCACAAAGGTTAGAAGGGGTACCGTATCCCCGGATAACATGTATGGATAGCGTACACATTCAAAATATATGTCTATACAGCATGAGGCAGGCTCAGACGGTGTTAGGCCCAGTATGGATTGCACGTCATTGCACAAAGGTTAGAAAGGTACCGTATCCCTGGATAACATGTATGGATAGCGTACACATTCAAAATATATGTCTATACAGCATGAGGCAGGCTCAGACGGTGTTAGGCCCAGTATGGATTGCACGTCATTGCACAAAGGTTAGAAAGGGTACCGTATCCCTGGATAACATGTATGGATAGCGTACACATTCAAAATATATGTCTATACAGCATGAGGCAGGCTCAGAAGGTGTTAGGCCCAGTATAGATTGCACGTCATTGCACAAAGGTTAGAAGGGGTACCGTATCCCCGGATAACATGTATGGATAGCGTACACATTCAAAATATATGTCTATACAGCATGAGGCAGGCTCAGACGGTGTTAGGCCCAGTATGGATTGCACGTCATTGCACAAAGGTTAGAAAGGGTACCGTATCCCTGGATAACATGTATGGATAGCGTACACATTCAAAATATATGTCTATACAGCATGAGGCAGGCTCAGAAGGTGTTAGGCCCAGTATGGATTGCACGTCATTGCACAAAGGTTAGAAGGGGTACCGTATCCCCGGATAACATGTATGGATAGCGTACACATTCAAAATATATGTCTATACAGCATGAGGCAGGCTCAGACGGTGTTAGGCCCAGTATGGATTGCACGTCATTGCACAAAGGTTAGAAGGGGTACCGTATCCCCGGATAACATGTATGGATAGTGTACACATTCAAAATATATGTCTATACAGCATGAGGCAGGCTCAGACGGTGTTAGGCCCAGTATGGATTGCACGTCATTGCACAAAGGTTAGAAGGGGTACCGTATCCACGGATAACATGTATGGATAGCGTACACATTCAAAATATATGTCTATACAGCATGAGGCAGGCTCAGACGGTGTTAGGCCCAGTATGGATTGCACGTCATTGCACAAAGGTTAGAAGGGGTACCGTATCCCCGGATAACATGTATGGATAGCGTACACATTCAAAATATATGTCTATACAGCATGAGGCAGGCTCAGACGGTGTTAGGCCCATTATGGATTGCACGTCATTGCACAAAGGTTAGAAAGGGTACCGTATCCCTGGATAACATGTATGGATAGCGTACACATTCAAAATATATGTCTATACAGCATGAGGCAGGCTCAGACGGTGTTAGGCCCAGTATGGATTGCACGTCATTGCACAAAGGTTAGAAGGGGTACTGTATCCCCGGATAACATGTATGGATAGCGTACACATTCAAAATATATGTCTATACAGCATGAGGCAGGCTCAGACGGTGTTAGGCCCAGTATGGATTGCACGTCATTGCACAAAGGTTAGAAGGGGTACCGTATCCACGGATAACATGTATGGATAGCGTACACATTCAAAATATATGTCTATACAGCATGAGGCAGGCTCAGACGGTGTTAGGCCCAGTATGGATTGCACGTCATTGCACAAACGTTAAAAAGGGTACCGTATCCCTGGATAACATGTATGGATAGCGTACACATTCAAAATATATGTCTATACAGCATGAGGCAGGCTCAGACGGTGTTAGGCCCAGTATGGATTGCACGTCATTGCACAAAGGTTAGAAGGGGTACCGTATCCCCGGATAACATGTATGGATAGCGTACACATTCAAAATATATGTCTATACAGCATGAGGCAGGCTCAGACGGTGTTAGGCCCAGTATGGATTGCACGTCATTGCACAAAGTTTAGAAGGGGTAACGTATCCCCGGATAACATGTATGGATAGCGTACACATTCAAAATATTTGTCTATACATCAGGAGGCAGGCTCAGACGGTGTCAGGCACAGTATGGATTTGACGGCCCAGATTACACAGCGGAGGAGCAGGGAGAGGTAAAGATTGCAAATGCTGGGGCCCTGGCCAAGCAAGGGGGGCCCACTCGTGGGCGTCGGTACTGGCACTGGGCCCCTCATAGTACAGCGGTGTGTCTGACGGCGGGTGTGCACCACCACCGTCAGAGACACTTGATTGCACTATGAGGGACCCTGTGCCAGTGCCCGCGCCCAAGAGTCGGCCTACCCACCTGTCCAGGGCAACGGCACTCGCACGGTGTCGTGCGCTAGGTGGTGACCCCGGCCATGGGGGGGAGGCAGCACAGTTAGGGAGTTTTAGAAAGTGGCATATGTTGATGTTGGACATTCAACTGATGCAAAAGGCGAAATAGGTGAAGTACCAGGAAGAGGTGGACCAAAGCAAGCCATTTTTCTGTCACCCTATGTGTCATCAGGGGAAGGTGGGACAAAATCCTTGGAAACCCATGTGTGGTTCATTTTAATGAAGGTTAGATCATCCACATTTTGGGTTGACAGACGGGTCCTTTTTTCTGTCAGGATTGATCCAGCTGCACTGAAGACTCTTTCCGATAGCACACTTGCAGCTGGGCAAGCGAGCTCCTGTAAGGCATATTGGGCCAATTCAGGCCAGGTGTCCAGTTTAGCGGCCCAATAGTCAAAGGGGAATGACCTGTGTGGGAGAACATCGATATGGGAGGAAAAGTAGTTTGTAACCATAGTTGACAACTGCTGTCTCCTGTCACTTTCCATCGATGCAGTATTACCAGTTGTGTGAGCAGTATTTGAAAAATCAGTCCACAACATTGTCATGAAACCCCTGTCTCCAACGCCACTTCTGCTGTGTGCACCACGAACACCTCTGCCAAGCTGCCCCTGGCCCGTACGGCTCGTGTGAGAACCATCACCGCTGCTGTGTGCTGGGAATGCCTCAAGCAACCGATTTACCAGAGTTGCTTGTTTATTAGCCAATATTAGGTCAAGGTTCTCCTGTGGCATGATGTTTTGTAATTTGCCTTTATAGCGTGGATCCAGGATGCTGGCCAACCAGTAGTCGTCATCGTTCATCATTTTGGCAATGCGGGGGTCCCTTTTTAGGATCCGCAAGGCATAATCTGACATGTGGGCCAATGTTCCCGGTGTCAATGATGCACTGCGAGTGCTGGGTGGAGGAGCACTTTCTGGCAAATCCACATCCCTCCAGTCACGCACAAACCCTGTACCAGACCTTGCCACGCCAACATTTTCACTTGCCCCACGAGATGCATCCTCCTCCCCTAAGTAATCATCCCCATCATCCTCCTCCTCCTCCTCCTCTTCTTCCTCCACCTCATCCAGGAGAGGTCCCTGAGCAGACAATGGCTGAATGTCATCAAGGATTCCCTCCTCCTCTTCCTCCTCATCAACATTGGCTGCAGACGCCTGCTCCTTAAGGTGCGTCAAAGTTTGCATGAGCAGACGCATAAGTGGGATGCTCATGCTTAGGATGGCGTCGTCTGCGCTTACCAGCCGTGTGCATTCCTCAAAACACTGAAGGACTTTACAAAGGTCTTTCAGCTTCGACCACTGCACGCCTGTCAACTCCATGTCTGCTCTCAAAGTGCCTGGCCGTGTATCCTCCCACAAATGCATTATGGCCTGCCTCTGCTCGCACAGCCGCTCCACCATGTGCAGGGTGGAGTTCCACCTTGTTGCAATGTCGATAATGAGGCGGTGGTTGGGAAGGTGGAGCAATCGCTGCAGCTTCTGCATACGAACGGAGTGTACAGGCGACCGGCGGATGTGCGCGCACAGTCTTCGCACCTTCTGGAGCAGGGCTGTTAACTCCAGATAATTTTTGAGGAAGCACTGCACCACCAGGTTCAAGGTATGAGCCAAGCAAGGTATGTGGCTGAGTTTTGAAAGGGCTATGGCTGCCACAAAATTACGGCCGTTATCACTAACTACCTTGCCTGCCTCAAGATGTACACTGCCCAGCCATGACTCAGTTTGTCGCTTCAAGTACTCGGCCAGCACCTCGGCGGTGTGTCTGTCGCCCAAACACATCATCTGCAACACAGCCTGCTGACGCTTTCCACTAGCTGCTCGATAGGGGGACACATCGTGTGCAACAGTGGCAGCTGCAGATGGAGTGCTCGTACGACTGCGCTCTGTCGACGAGCTGTCGCTTCTGGAGGAGGAGAAGGAGGAGGAGGGTCGAACGCCTACAGCCAACTGTTTCCTAGACTGTGGGCTAGGCAGCACTGTCCCACCACCGCTGTCCCCTGTGGACCCTGCATCCACCACATTAACCCAGTGCGCAGTGATGGACACGTAACGGCCCTGGCCATGCCGACTGGACCATGCATCAGTTGTGAGGTGCACCTTTCCGCTCACTGACTGCTTGAGTGCATGGACAATGCGGTCTTTCACATGATGGTGGAGGGCTGGGATGGCTTTGCGAGAGAAGAAGTGGCGACTGGGTAGGTCATAGCGTGGTACTGCATAGGCCATGAGTTCGCGGAAAGCTGTGCTTTCCACCAACCGAAAGGGCATCATCTCAAACGAGATTAGTTTGGCAATGTGGGCGTTCAAACCCAGTGTACGCGGATGAGAGACTGAGTACTTTCTTGACCTACTCATAGTGTCTGGGAGGGTGAGCTGGACTTGAGAGCTGCATATGGTGGAAGTAGCGGTGGACAGGGCGGACTGAGAGAGGGTTGATGATGGTGATGGAGTTGGTGTTCTTTCTGATGGCCTAGAATCAGTCTTTCGTTGATATAACAGTGGGATTCCCTGACTGCTGTGGCCTTGCAACGACACCTCAACATTTGCTGCTGTGCTAACCGGTGGGCTTACAGTGGGGGAAACAATGTAGCGTTGCTGACTACCTTCGTTGTGATCAGTTGCACATGTGGCACTTGAGGTTTGGTGTTGTGTCCACGCTTGCAAGTGCATGCTGGTTAAATGTCTAAGCATGCAACTGGTATTCAAATTTTTCAGATTTTTCCCTCGGCTAAAGGTCTTTGCGCACTTCTTACAGATAACCTTGGCCTGATCATGAGGATTTTGGTCAAAAAACTGCCACACTGCACTCTTCCTACTTTGGCAGACATTTTGCGGCCTAGCACGCTGTGATCTTTTGACCCTCTGGACAAGCTGTCCAGCAACTCTTTTGATGTTTGGAACCTGTCTTTGGAGTGCTCCGGGCCTGCCAGATAACAGCTGTTGCGATGTTGATGTCTGCTGTGGATGCTCCTCATCTGAGCTATTGGAAGCAGCACCCTCTTCCCCCAATGGATGCCAATCTGGGTCAACAACTGGGTCATCCATCACCTCCTCTTCTATGTCATGTGCACCTTTCTCTGTGTCACCGTGTATGGTGGTATAGTGTGCGGGAAGGGGCACCTGAGTCTCATCAGGGTCAAAATCTGGCTCTGTACACTGCGAGGACAATGTAGTGCTCTGAGTGAATGTACCAGCAGAATCATCCATCAGCGGCTGTGCATCAGTGCACTCCATGTCAGATTCATCTTGGCCTGGGTAATTCACCATTTGACTTGATAATCCAGGCATGGTATGTGAAAACAGCTCCATGGAGTAATCAGTAGTATGGCCTGCGTCATCCTTCAATCTTGGTTGGGGTGAAGGACACAAGGAAAGGTGTGGTTCATGAACATGAGCCTCCAATGACGACTCAGTGCTTTTCCTTTTTACAACTGAAGAAGAGGAGGCGATACAGCTGGAGGCTGAGTCAGCAATGTAAGACAAAACTTTTTCCAGATGCTCTGCCTTTAAAAGCGGTTTGCCAACTCCTAGAAAACTAAGCGTTCGAGGCCTTATGTAGACAGACGATGACGCAGGGTCAGCACCTCCTGCATTTGGTCCTATTTTGCTCTTGCCACTACCATCAGATCCACCACCAACACCATCATTACCAGCTGCCAACCCCCGCCCAATTCCACGGCCTCTTCCACCAGCCTTCCTCATTTTTGGTAGAAATGTAGACAAAATCCAACAAACTATATAGTAGTAATGTAAAACAAGGTACAAGGTGTCTATAGGACAGGGGAGTTTTAGAATTTCTGCACACACTTGTGGACAGTGGACACTTGTGGATTGTGTGCGGCCCACTGATATCTGAGCGCTATGTGACACGCTCGATGGCACAGCTGCCTGTGACCAAAGTGACGAGAGGATAATGGAGATTTTGAATCTCTGCGTACACTTGTGGACAGTGGACACTTGTGGATTGTGTGCGGCCCACTGATATCTGAGCTCTATGTGACACGCTCGATGGCACAGCTGCCTGTGACCAAAGTGACGAGAGGATAATGGAGATTTTGAATCTCTGCGTACACTTTTGGACACTGGACACTTGTGGATTGTGTGCGGCCCACTGATATCTGAGCGCTATGTGACACGCTCGATGGCACAGCTGCCTGTGACCAAAGTGACGAGAAGATAATGGAGATTTTGAATCTCTGCGTACACTTGTGGACAGTGGACACTTGTGGATTGTGTGCGGCCCACTGATATCTGAGCACTATGTGACACGCTCGATGGCACAGCTGCCTGTGACCAAAGTGACGAGAGGATAATGGAGATTTTGAATCTCTGCGTACACTTGTGGACAGTGGACACTTGTGGATTGTGTGCGGCCCACTGATATCTGAGCGCTATGTGACACGCTCGATGGCACAGCTGCCTGTGACCAAAGTGACGAGAGGATAATGGAGATTTTGAATCTCTGCGTACACTTGTGGACAGTGGACACTTGTGGATTGTGTGCAGCCCACTGATATCTGAGCGCTATGTGACACTCTCGATGGCACAGCTGCCTGTGACCAAAGTGACGAGAGGATAATGGAGATTTTGAATCTCTGCGTACACTTTTGGACACTGGACACTTGTGGATTGTGTGCGGCCCACTGATATCTGAGCGCTATGTGACACGCTCGATGGCACAGCTGCCTGTGACCAAAGTGACGAGAGGATAATGGAGATTTTGAATCTCTGCGTACACTTGTGGACAGTGGACACTTGTGGATTGTGTGCGGCCCACTGATATCTGAGCGCTATGTGACACGCTCGATGGCACAGCTGCCTGTGACCAAAGTGACGAGAGGATAATGGAGATTTTGAATCTCTGCGTACACTTGTGGACAGTGGACACTTGTGGATTGTGTGCGGCCCACTGATATCTGAGCGCTATGTGACACGCTCGATGGCACAGCTGCCTGTGACCAAAGTGACGAGAGGATAATGGAGATTTTGAATCTCTGCGTACACTTGTGGACAGTGGACACTTGTGGATTGTGTGCGGCCCACTGATATCTGAGCGCTATGTGACACGCTCGATGGCACAGCTGCCTGTGACCAAAGTGACGAGAGGATAATGGAGATTTTGAATCTCTGCGTACACTATTGGACAGTGGACACTTGTGGATTGTGTGCGGCCCACTGATATCTGAGCGCTATGTGACACGCTCTATGGCACAGCTGCCTGTGACCAAAGTGACGAGAGGATAATGGAGATTTTGAATCTCTGCGTACACTTTTGGACACTGGACACTTGTGGATTGTGTGCGGCCCACTGATATCTGAGCGCTATGTGACACGCTCGATGGCACAGCTGCCTGTGACCAAAGTGACGAGAGGATAATGGAGATTTTGAATCTCTGCGTACACTATTGGACAGTGGACACTTGTGGATTGTGTGCGGCCCACTGATATCTGAGTGCTATGTGACACGCTCGATGGCACAGCTGCCTGTGACCAAAGTGACGAGAGGATAATGGAGATTTTGAATCTCTGCGTACACTTTTGGACACTGGACACTTGTGGATTGTGTGCGGCCCACTGATATCTGAGCGCTATGTGACACGCTCTATGGCACAGCTGCCTGTGACCAAAGTGACGAGAGGATAATGGAGATTGGATTGCTTTTAAAAAAGCAGTTTGCAGAGCAGTGGGTAAACAGCAATGCCAGCGTGTCAGGAAGCCTTAGAAGGCAGCCCAACAACCAACACCACTGATACACCACAATATAGCCTCCCCTTGCACTGCACACACAGTGACTTGTGTGTTGTGCAGGCCAAATCGCTAGCAGCAGAAGCAGTTTTTTTGTCTTCTTCCCTGCCTAACGCTCTCCCTACAGAATCAGCAGCAACCTCTCCCTATACTAAGATCGGCAGAAGTAAGATGGCGGTCGGCGTGCACTCCCTTTTATACCCCCTGTGACGCCCACCAAAGCAAGCCAATCACTTGCATGCCCTTCTGAAAGATGGTGGTGACCCGTGCCTATGTCATCACATTGCCCACAGTGTCCATGGATCCTGATTGGCTGAAAAAGAGCGCAAAACAAACTTTTGAAACGCGACTTTGGCGCGTAAGTCGCCGACCTCGTGGCCGACCTCATCCTAGGGTCGGGTTTCGTTTCATGAAACTCGACTTTGCCAAAAGTCAGCGACTTTTGAATTTTTTCGACCCGTTTCGCTCAACTCTAGTGGTGAGCACTTTGAACCCACAAGTGCTTCACAGAAGTTTATAACGCAGAGCCGCGAAAATAAAAAGTCTTTTTTATTTTCACAAAAGTGATTTTTTAGCCCCCAATTTTTAGACCCCCAAAGTTGGTAAATAGTGAAAAACCCTCAATTCTTGCTCCAACCCTAACCCCAACACACCCCTAACATTAATCCCAACCCTAACCCTAATCCCAACCCTAATACCTAATCCTAATTCTAACCCTAATCCTAATTTGCCCTAACCCTAATTCTAACCCTAGCCCTAACCCTAGCCCTAACCCTAGGCCTAACCCTAACCCTAGTCCTAACCTTAACCCTAACCCTAGCCCTAACCTTAGCCCTAAACCTAGTCCTAACTCTAACCCTAATGGAAAAATGAAAAAAAAATATTTTCTTTATTTTGTTATGTTTGCCTAACTAAGGGGGTGATAAGCAGGGGGTTATTTACTATTTTTTTATTTTGATCACTATGATAGTTTATCAAAGTGATCAAAATGAATGAAATAGGCCAGCCGGAGCCTGCAAATTCCCGGTGGGCGCACTGCGCATGCTCCCGCCATTTTCTTCCAGATCCAAGATGGCGGCACCCACCGGAGGATGCCAGCGGGACGCAGGACCTCTGAGAGGGGACCCTGGACCACGGAAAGGTACTGGGGGGATCGGGGACCCTCTTTCTCTCTCCTCTGATGTGCAATCACATCAGAGGAAAGAGAAATTAAATGCAAAATTGTGGCTTTTTTTGCGGTCGCCATTATAGGGTTAATAACGGCGATCGCAAAAGCGGGGTCAGTAAAAACCAACCCGATTCATGTTCTCTGGGGTCTCGGCTACCCCCTGCAGCCGAGACCCCGGAGAAAATCCGACACTGGGGGGCGCTATTTACTTACTCCACAGCGCCGTGAATTCTTGGCGCTCTGGTTTAAGTACCCTTAATTATCGCTGTTAAAAAGACGTATCGGTGGTCATTAAGGGATTAAGAGAAAAAAAGCTAGCTCTTTTCTTTCATGTTAGAAAAACAGATGCTCCAAGTATTGTAAAAACTGACGCACAAAGAAAAAATGGACTCATTATGTTGAAAAATCATTGACAGTATAAAGATTTTCATATTTAATGTTGTAATGGGTTGAAGAACCTTTGTATTTTATTTCATACTGAAGAGCCGGGCGTTGCCAGGGCATAGTAACTAACTGTGGTTGGTTATAACAAATTATAATGATTATATTGCACATAAAAACATTTCAAATCATATATTCAACACTACAGATTTGCAACACAATTTAACTAAACAATTACCTAAGTATTGATAGTATTTTATTTTCAACTCATTCAAGAGCCTTTTGGTAAACAACATTTTTGGTTTTTCCTTTTGGTGCAAAGATGAACAGATTTTTGGCAGTTCCAACTCTTGAACAGGCCACGTAAAGTTGCCATGAGAAAAGCATGGAGATTGCAAATCAATCTCTACTACTTTCAAGGACTGTCCCTGAATCTTGTTAATGAACATTGCAAATGCCAGTCAAAGTGGAAACTGGAGGCGTTTGAAATCAAAAGGCAAATCAGATGGATGAGTGGAATTCTTGGAATCAAAATGTCCTATCCTTTGGCACATCCTGTTGCTGAGCTGTGTATCTAATCCTATCCCATGTGATACCATCTGCTGAGCTGTGTATCTAATCCTGTTCTGTGTGATACTGTTTGCTGAGCCTTGTATCTAATCCTATTCTGTGTGATACTGTCTACTGAGCTGTGTATCTAATCTTATTCTGTGTGTTACTGTCTGCTGAGCCATGTATCTAATCTTATCCTGTGTGATACTGACTGCTGAGCTGTGTATCTAATCCTCTCCTGTGTGATACTGAGTGCTGAGCCATGTATGTAATCCTCTCCTGTGTCTTATTTTCTGCTGAGCCGTGTATCTAATCCTATCCTTTGTGATACTGTGTGCTGAGCCATGTAAGGAATCCTATCCTGTGTGATACTGTCTGCTGAGCCGTGTATTTAATCCTATTCTGTGTGTTACTGTCTGCTGAGCTGTGTATCTATTCCTATCCTGTGTGATACAGTCTGCTGAGCCATGTATCTAATTCTATCCTGTGTGATACTAACCGCTGAACCTGTGTATCTAATTGTATCCTGTGTGATAAGTACTGAATAACAGTGTATTGAATCCTATTCTGTGTGATACAGTCTGCTGAGATGTGTATCTAATCCTCTCCTGTGTGATACAGTCTGCTGATCCATGTATCTAATCTTATCCTGTGTGACACTGACTGCTGAACCGTGTATCAAATCCTATCCTGTGTGATACAGTCTGCAGAGCCGTGTATCTAATCCTATCCTGTATAATACTATCTGCTGAGCTGTGTATCTAATCCTATCATGTGTGATACAGTCTGCTGAGCCATGTATCAAATCCTATCATGTTTGACACAGTCTGCAGAGCCGTGTATCTAATCCTATCCTGTGTGATACTGTCTGCTGAGCTGTGCATCTAATCCTATCCTGTGTTACTGACTGCTGAGCCATGTATCTAATCCTATCCTGTGTGATTTTGGGCTGTGTTTCTAATCCTATCCTGAGTGATACAGTCTGCTAAGCCGTGTATCTAATCCTATACTGTGTGATACTGGGCTCCCCTGCAGTCTGTGTCAGAGGATGGTCTGTGTCAGCACTGTAATAAATTGTGTTGTTTCCAGCTTTACAGAAGGACGATAACACCATAGAAATGATAAGAATAATAGGCCTCAGTTACCACAACTGTCTACAAGGAAAACCGTTGCTCAAAGCAACCAAGCTTCTTCTAAACAGCTCTGGTGAAATGAAAGATGCTTAGTGATTGGTTGCTATGTTGAGTGGGCATGGCCGATACACACACACATACACTCATGTTATATACAATGCTTAAAAAAATAAAGGGAACACTTAAACAACAGAATATAACTCCAAGTAAATCAAACTTCTGTGAAGTCAAACTGTCCACTTAGGAAACAACACTGATTGACAACCAATTTCACATGCTGTTGGGCAAATAGAATAGACAACAGATGGAAATTATTGGCAATTATCAAGACACCCTCAATAAAGGAGTGGTTCTGGAGATGGGGACCACAGACCACATCTCAGTACCAATACTTTCTGGCTGATGTTTTGGTCACTTTTGAATGTTGGTTGTGCAAGGCTCTGGCAGTGCTCCTCCTGTCTCTCATTGCACAAAGGCTGAGGTAGTGTTCCTGATGCTGGGTTGTTGCCCTCCTATGGCCCCCTCCATGTCTCCTGGTGTACTGGCCTGTCTCCTGGTAGCTACTCTGACAGACACAGCAAACCTTCTTGCCACAGCTCGCATTGATGTGCCTTCCTGGATGAGCTGCATTACCTGAGCCACTTGTGTGGGTTGTGGAGTCCATCTCACGCTACCACGAATGTGAAATCACAACCAACATTCAAAAGTGATTGTAACAACTCTTCTGGCATCACTGCATGATCTCCCATCCCCCACACACCAACTTACTCACTGCTCTAGGCCTTGCTGTGTGTTCTGTCTGCTGCCAGCTCCATGCTGTGTGCCTCTTGCTTCCTGCCTGCTCTCTGCATGCTTCCTGGCTGTGTGCATAGGGGGCGGCACCAGAACTCTCTGTTTCTTAAGGCATTAGGGTGCACCTGTCTAATGTGTCCCTGACCAATTACCAAGAGGCTTCTAGTATTTAGGACAGCTTCACCCGGTGGTAGCTGCCTGTGTAAAGCCTTAACTCAGTTAGTGTCTTGCTGCTGTGTCTTTCCGCCCTATAGGAGGCAGAATATCCTAGTTTCTGTGTCCTTGTACCTTGCCTTGTACCTCTCTGTCCACCCTCCAGGAGGCAGAATATCCTGATCCCTGTGCTATAGTTCTTTACCTTGCCTTGTACCTCTCTGTCTGCCCTTCAGGAGGCAGAATATCCATCTCCCTGTGTCTTTGTCCCCTGTACCTTGTCTCATACCATTACCTTGTCTGAACTTGGTCCTACCCCTGCCTGTGCTCCGTACTCTTGTGACTCTGCCTGTGCTCCATACTCTTGTGACTCTGCCTTTGCTCCGTACTCTCGCAGCTTGGTCCATGCTCCGTACTCGTGACTCTACCTGCTCCATACTCTCTTCACTCTGCCTGTGCTCCGCACTCTTGCGGCACTGCCTGCTCCACACACTTGCAGCTCTGCCTGTACTCCGCCCTCTTGCGGCTCTGCCTGTTTCGCACTCTTGCGGCTCTGCCTGTGCTCCGCACTCTTGCGGCGCTGCCTGCTCCACACTCTTGCGGCTCTGCCTCTACTCCGCTCTCTTGCGACTCTGCTTGTGCTCCGCACTCCTGCAGCTTTACTTGTGCTCTGTACTCTTGCGGCTCTGCTTGTGCTCCGCACTCCTGTGATTCCATTTTGTTCTGCTTCTGCTGCTGCAGAGACTCTTGCTGTTAATTGCAGCTCCTCACCGCAGTCTTGCGGTTCTTCACCTCCTGTGTGAACAGTTCTCTACTCGTTGTTTCATACACCATTCCTTGCTGCCAGTACCAGTACCTGCACCTGCTGTGTGAACAGGTCTCTACATTTTCCTTACACCACTCCTTTCTGCCCATGTCCCTGTCTCAGCCGTGCCCACCTGCCAGTGTCTCTGCCATGTCCCCCTGCCTGTGTCTCAGCCGGGCTTGTCTGCCAGGGTACCAGCTGTGCTTACAGTGCTCACCTGCCTATCTGTCAGTCATGCCTGTCCTAGTGTCCTGTTCCACAGTGGGATCAGCAGCCACTCCCAGACACCACCCTGGAGTGGCACTTGACAGGTACCTGCTGCACAAGCCTGACCTCACCATCAGATGCTCCAATGAAGACCGATGCAGCTGTCTTAGTCACGCCCCTTTCAGGGTAGTCTGGTTTGTGACACAGTGGGGCCACAACCCCTTCACTCACGCCAACCTGCCAAGGTGCCAGCATGACAGTGACCAAAACATCAGCCAGAAAGCATTGGTACTGAGATGTGGTCTGTGGTCCCCACCTGCAGAACCACTCCTTTAATGAGGGTGTCTAGATAATTGCCAATAATTTCCTTCTGTTGTCTATTACATTTGCACAACAGCATGTGAAATTGATTGTCAAACAGTGTTGCTTCCTAAGTGGACAGTTTGATTTCACTGAAGTTTGATTTACTTGGAGTTATATTCTGTTGCTTAAGTGTTCCCTTTATTTTTTTGAGCAGTGTATATAGATAAAAAAATCACTTTATGTAAAAGCTGATGCACTGACCAAACACTGGTCAAAATTTGATCTAAAACACAGATGAAAATTTGTGCAGCACGATGGTTCAGTGGTTAGTACTGCAGACTTACAACACTGGATCTTTGGAAAATATGTTTGCATTCCTGTGGCTAACAAACAGGCAATCCCCACATGTGTTGTGGCTAAAAGGCCGTGAATCATGCGGGGACTCAAACAAATTAACTGAGCGTGCCCAAGATGCTCGGATGCTATTTGTAGTCTATTCATTTCTTTATCCATACATAAAAATCATTGATGAAACACTGATGGTAAAAACTGCAACACCGACCAAACACTGATGAAAACTGGATCCAAAATGCTGATGACTCTTGTACCATTTAATGTGCATGTGAAGCAACATGTATGTCTAACCTAAGCTCCAGCGATAATAATTTAAAGGTGTCTGTCTGATGTTTCCATTACTAATGCTATAATAAAGTGTTCAAAAAAATTAAAATACTTTATTCTAAAAAACACTACTTGACACCATTCTCCTTTGACTATTTTATTAATGATCTAGATCTCGTGCTGGCTCGATGTAGTCCACAAAATCTAATGAAGTCCAAGTAGGGAAACCTGAAAGAAGCAGAAACACTACACAATCATGAAAAGTAAAACAATTGTCAGATATTTAGTTTCACATGTCTTAACGCACGCTATGCTACCCTTGTTCTTTTTGTTGCAGCTTTCTTATTTCTATATTGCTGCATGGTGGGCTCCAAGAATGATTTTCTCTTGTAGGGCCAATGTCCTCCTGTCCGACACTGTCTTTGAATGCTGAACTGTGTATAACACACCACTGATTTGCAGCTTTTTTTGTACACTATGCATAGGCAGAAAGCTGCCAGTCAATGGAGGATGAGAGGTGCTTGGACGACCTGGCAGCAGGTTTACCAGTCATTTTGCGATAATCTTCTGGTGATAAGACTGATTTTATCAAAACTACAGCAAGCAGCCTATTAAGTTATACATCGCTGTCTCTGTCCTTCCATTATGCTGGTCTCAGATTAAGCACAAAATCCTGGTTACAGATTACCATTAATGTACAATAAAAAAATATGCAAATTGCCTCTTCAGTCACAATCGACCCTTTAATGAGTCTTGTAATATGATTTAGGATTAAAGCCAAGTCAGAATCTTAGTTTGCAGACACAGGGTTTCGGGCTATTGGCCCTCGTCAGTGCAAAGTATGAGAACTGATTTGGCTAGGTGAGAGGCTCTCGACGATAAAAAAAATAATTCATACTCTTACTCCATCTCTTTTTAGAGATAAAGGCAGCGAGTGAGTCAGAGAAATATGTGTAAGAAAATAAACCCAAGCACTAAGGGCATTGTGAAAAGTGACATGGCGGAATAACCCCTCTTTGAGGAGAACGAAATTGTTTCCAATACCTGGTATTAACAAGCCTTTAATGAAACCATCATGTAATAGTTTGGTCATTGGATATTTTAGGCCCTTAATCTTTTGAAAATATCTTTTACCCAAATATCTAGGAGTTCAGTGTGCAGATTATGCCATAACCACAAGTAAGTAAATATACAATATACATAGTTTCAGTACAAAATGAAACTCTTTTTTATCATGTTTGTGAAAAATCAGGACTTTCAAAGCCATTCTCAGGTAACAGGAATGTGCAGCATATACATTTATTATTACCACATTTTAAATCGGTTTTGAATGGAGTGAATTTTACAATATCATTTATATACAAGAAACAAACGGAACAAACAGTGTAATTAGCATTTTACTGCACATGTTCTCCATACTTTACATCTCTATATACATTGTTTATTTATCCCTAAAGAAACAAACAGACCATAGGTCGTGTAAACTCCAAAATTATATTCCTATCCATTATGACGTTTGAACCACGATGAGGATCTGAACTACAATCAAAACCACAGCTTTCAGTTTGTAGGTTCACAGGCTTTTACATTCACAAACAACTATTTCTAGATTTACTAACACTAGCTAAATTAGAAAACTGGCATCTGACCGGGTAAGTGGCAAGGAAACAAAATATCTGCACAAATTGAATTTTTTTTCTGCACAGTAAAATGTGAATTGAATGGGGTGAACTTGAATTTTACAAAAATTCACATTCTCCAGAAGATGGAAGTTTTACAATTCACTCCATGAATATTCAGCAAAAATAGCAACCGGTTGGTCACTGAATTGCTAAACCATGGAAAGTTTGCATTACATGAAAAAAATAATATTTCTCTCACTTCCATTGAGATTAGACCTCTGACATCCCTGTGTGCCAGAATTTGTAGCCTAGAATGAAGCAAGCTACTGTATGCTTTGTGTTAATGGTCAGTAATGAAACAACATTCTGTCAGTGGGTGGTTATGACGTGACAGAGAAAAGCCTGAGCTGATAGCAAAGAGGATGATCTGAGAGAAGATGTTCACCAAGACCAAAGGCATAGTGTTCAATCTACCCATGCCAGCTCAACCAGCAAAAGATCTATCATTGGAGACATGACCCACGTGGCAACCACATAATCATTGGAGCATATTACCATTTAAATGTCTAACTGCAAATAGAGGGTTACTTAGGAGGTACACCTCAAGCACCAGTAGTGCTGACCACCAATAAATATCATGACTAGCCCTGGCTGGAACTTGTGTCCCAAAAAGGAATATAACAGTGTAGATGCAGGGCACAGAAGAGTTAACAGTTAGTCAGCCCTGCAAATGTGAGGAGTCTTTGGAAGTAAAAAGAGAGTTAAGGGCCTGTCACACTATAATGTCACTGGTTTTAACTCCGACCGCTCCCCCGCTGGTTATCGCTGATCGCGCGAGAACGGCCTGGACCATTTCTTGTCATCAGCTTCCTGCTGGACTTCCTGCTGTGGAGACGAGCGACGCGTGGACGCAGACTGGAGGTTGTCAGGATCGCCTAGTGTGACAGGTAAGTAGCGACCCCTGACCCCAGCGATGTCGCTGGTGAGATCTGCCTGTGTGGCAGCTCACTAGCGACCACTTAGCGATGCACCAGTGATCCTGACTGCGTCATATTGCTGGTCGGCATCGCTGGTGCATCGCTAAGTGTGACAGCACCTTTACTCCATGGTTATAGTGAGCCAGCAGTTAGCAGTGAAGATAAGTGTGTGAAGCCAGTAACAAGAGAGTGCTAGACTAGACAACATATTCGCTGTGAATGCAAGAAAGAGGTTGCTGAGGTAGCATGCTGAAAAGTAAATGGAGCAATCATAGCCAGATACAGACAGAAGATACTTGACATTGAGAAGTCAGACTGAATGATGGTCATCCAATTGTACTGAGTACAGCCTGAGCCCAGAAGTAGAGCTATGTGTTCTGGGGTTCAAGACAGCTGAAATGAGGTAGGTTGAAGGAGGCAACAAGCAAGCTGCCCCTGCGGTAATGGGGCACCTCCGGCCAGCCAGTCTCTTTGTGGTTCAATACTATTGCTTCCACGGCTCTTTAAACCCAGGTAAAATACTTTTATTTTATGTGCTTCTGGCTATCCTTTTTATGCAGGTCCACCTTGGCTATTAATTATTGGTACGGTATTAGAGTTTGTTAATACCATTCAACTATATAACATTTATCTATAGTCCTATTGGTTGGGTCCTTTTCTCATATACAAGCAATGCTATTTTTTCTAACTTAGTATTTATTTAGGTAATTTTTCATCTATCGATTTTTACCTTTTATGAGCTTGGAATTTACATAAGCATTTTAATTTTTATTCTGGGTCTTTGATCTGGTGCCCCCTACTGGGCATTTCAAGGTATTCATGTTTTGTGTCCTTTATTTTTAATATTTATCAATTAATGTCTAATTTTAATGAAGAAAAAATATTTTTTGTTCTCTTCATGTTGTCTGCTGTCCATTCTCAGTTAGACTTCTTGTTGTTTTCAGAAATATGATACAGACAGCAAGAAGATAACATGCTGATGGAGAGTAGAATAGCTGCTACCCTGTGTACATAGTTTCCAACAATTTCGACCTATGTGGCGTCATGAATTGATTGCCCCCCTGTGGGTCAGGTGAACGGGGTCACTGAAAGGTCACCCAACCTGCACACAGAGTACCCTTTGTAGTTAACCCCAGGGGGCGTGGCCTAGCCCCCACTTGCCTACGATCGCTCTGATTGGCTGTTAAAAGTGAAACAACCAATCAGAGTTATAGTAATATTTCATCAATGAAATTTTATGAAATCTTACAATCCAGACATGGCCGATGCAGCAGTAGCATCAGACATGGCTGGAGAACAAAACCCGATCCCCCCACACTGACTGGCGGGGGTGATCGTCCCACGCCACGGACTGACAGCAGCGATCGGCTGCTGCCATCATGATCTGCTCCCCCTCCCCTTCCCTCCGCTCCCCCTGCAGTCCGATCCCTCTCACCCCTCCCGGTACCTAGTATGTCCTGTTCTGGTTCCCGATGTCCCAGATCATGGGCAACGCCATCTTGGAAAATGGCGGGCGCATGCGCAGTGCGCCCGCTCAAATCTGCAATGCTGCAGATTCATTCATTTATTTTGATCACTGTGACAAACTCTCACAGTGATCAAAATAATAAAACAGTAAATCACCGCCCCCTTATCACCCCCATATGTAGGGACAAATAATAAAATAGAGAAAATATTTTTATCTTTCCATTAGGGCTAGGGTTACGCTTAGAGATAGGGTTAGGGTTGGAATTAGGGTTAGGGTTAGAAATAGAGTTAGGGTTGGAATTAGGGTTAGGGTTGGAATTAGGGATACGGTTGGAATTAGGGTTACGGTTGGGATTAGGGTTACGGTTGGGATTAGGGTTACGGTTGGAATTAGGGTTGGGATTAGGGTGAGGGTTGTAGTTAGGGTTAGGGTTGGAATTAGGGTTAATATTAGGGTTAGGGGTGGGTTGGGATTAGGGTTAGGCTTGTGGTTAGGGTTAGAGTTGGGATTAGGGTTAGGGGTGTGTTGGGGTTAGGGTTGTGGTTAGGGTTAAGATTAGGGTTGGGATTAGGATTAAGGGTGTGTTGGGGTTAGGGTTGGAGATAGAAATGAATGGTTTCCACTGTTTAGGCACATCACGGGGTCTCCAAACGCGACATGGAGCCACCATTTATTCCAGCCAATTTTGCATTCAAAAAGTCAAACAGTGCTCCCTCCATTCCGAGTCCCGACATGTGCCCAAACAGTGGTTTACCCCCACATATGGGGTATCATCGTACTCAGGAAAAATTGTGCAACAATTTTGAGGGTCTAATTTCTCCTGTTACCCTTGGGAAAATAAAAAATTGGGGGATAAATAAATTATCTTTGTGAAAAAAAAACTATTTTTTATCTTCACGGCACTGCGTTATAAACTTCTGTGAAGCACTTGGGGGTTAAAAGTGCTCACCACACATCTAGATTAGTTCCTTGAGTGGTCTAGTTTCCAAAATGGGGTCACTTGTGGGGGGTTTCCACTGTTTAGGTACATCAGGGGCTCTGCAAAAGTAACATGACGCCCGCAGACCATTCCATCAAGTCGGCAATTCAAAACGTCACTACTTCCCTTCCGAGCCCCGACGTGTGCCCAAACAGTGGTCCCGCCGACATATGGGGTACCAGCGTACTCAAGACAAACTGGACAACAACTTTTGGGGTCTAATTTATCCTGTTACCCTTGTGAAAATTAAACATAGTGGGCTAAAATTCATTTTTTGAGGAAAAAAATATTTTTTTATTTTCACGGCTCTGCGTTATAAACTTCTGTGAAGCACTTGGGGGTTCAAAGTGCTCACCACACATCTAGATTAGTTCCTTGGGTGGTCTAGTTTCCAAAATGGAGTCACTTGTGGGGGATTTACACTGTTTAGGTACATCAGGTGCTCTGCAAGAGTAACATGACGCCCGCAGACCATTCCATCAAGTCGGAATTTCAAAACGTCACTACTTCCCTTCCGAGCCCCGACGTGTGCACAAAAAAATAGTTGGCTAAAAATCATTTTTTGAGGAAAAAAAAATTTTTTTTTATTTTCACGGCTCTGCGTTATAAACTTCTGTGGAGCACTTGGGGAGTTCAAAGTGCTCACCACTAGAGTTGAGCGATACAGTCCGATACTTCAAAGTATCGGATCGGAATGGATCGGCCGATCTTAAGAAAAAGTATCGGTATCGCCGATTCCGATACCGGAAGTCCCATTCAAGTCTATGGGACTTCCGGTATCGGAATAAGAAAATCCCTGTTTTTGCCTTGTACAGCCTCTCTGGGGTCTGTACGGGCCTTTCGGGGGGCTGTGCCGGCCTGCAGGGGGTCTGTGCAGGCTCCGGTGGTCTGTGCCGGCCTGCCGGGGGGCTGTGCCGGCCTGCCGGTGGTCTGTGCAGGCTCCGGTGGGCTGTGCCGGCCTGCCGGGGGGCTGTGCCGGCCTGCCGGGGGGCTGTGCAGGCTCCGGGGAGCTGTGCCGGCCTGCCGGGGGGCTGTGCAGGCTCCGGGGGGCTGTGCCGGCCTGCCGGTGGTCTGTGCAGGCTTCGGGGGTCTGCGCAGGCATCGTCCGATGGGACTACAAGTCCCATCGGGCGATGCCTGCTACCATGACAGTGATTGACACATTAGCCAATGATGGGACAGTAGTAGTCCCATCATCCGGCTAATGTGTTGAATGTAAAAAAAAAAAAAAAAAAAAATTACATGCTACATACATGCTACATACATACAACATGCATACTACATGTAACATACATACTACATATATACTACATGCAACATGCATACTACATACATGCTACATTCATACTACATACTACATACATGCTACATTCATACTACATATATACTACATGCAACATACATACTACATATATACTACATGCATGCAACATGCATACTACATATATACTACATGCTACATACATACTACATATATACTACATGCATGCTACATACACTCACTGGCCACTTTATTAGGTACACCATGCTAGTAAGGGGTTGGACCCCCTTTTGCCTTCAGAACTGCCTCAATTCTTCGTGGCAGAGATTCAACAAGGTGCTGGAAGCATTCCTCAGAGATTTTGGACCATATTGACATGATGGCATCACACAGTTGGCGCAGATTTGTCGGCTGCACATCCCTGATGCGAATCTCCCGTTCCACCACATCCCAAAGATGCTCTATTGGATTGAGATCTGGTGACTGAGGAGGCCATTTGAGTACAGTAAACTCATTGTCATGTTCAAGAAACCAATCTGAGATGATTCGAGCTTTATGACATGGCGCATTATCCTGCTGAAAGTAGCCATCAGATGTTGGGTACATTGTGGTCATAAAGGGATGGACATGGTCAGCAACAATACTCAGGTAGGCTGTGGCGTTGCAACGATGCTCAATTGGTACCAAGGGGCCCAAAGAGTGCCCAGAAAAAATTCCCCACACCATGACACCACCACCACCAGCCTGAACCGTTGATACAAGGCAGGATGGATCCATGCTTTCATGTTGTTTACGCCAAATTCTGACCCTACCATCCGAATGTCGCAGCAGAAATCGAGACTCATCAGACCAGGCAACGTTTTTCCAATCTTCTACTGTCCAATTTCGATGAGCTTGTGCAAATTGTAGCCTCAGTTTCCTGTTCTTAGCTGAGAGGAGTGGTACCCAGTGTGGTCTTCTGCTGCTGTAGCCCATCTGCCTCAAAGTTCGACGCACTGTGCGTTCAGAGATGCTCTTCTGCCTACCTTGGTTGTAACAGGTGGCAATTTGAGTCACTGTTGCCTTTCTATCAGCTCGAACCAGTCTGCCCATTCTCCTCTGACCTCTGGCATCAACATGGCATTTCCGGCCACAGAACTGCCGCTCACTGGATTTTTTTTCTTTTTCGGACCATTCTCTGTAAACCCTAGAGATGGTTGTGCGTGAAAATCCCAGTAGATCAGCAGTTTCTGAAATTCTCAGACCAGCCCTTCTGGCACCAACAATCATGCCACGTTCAAAGGCACTCAAATCACCTTTCTTCCCCATACTGATGCTCGGTTTGAACTGCAGGAGATTGTCTTGACCATGTCTACATGCCTAAATGCACTGAGTTGCCGCCATGTGATTGGCTGATTAGAAATTAAGTCTTAACACACAGTTGGACAGGTGTACCTAATAAAGTGGCCAGTGAGTGTACATACTACATATATACTACATGCATGCTACATACATACTGCATGCTACATACATACTACATGCTACATACATACCACATATATACTACATACATACTACATGCATGCTACATGCTACATACATACCACATAAATACTACATACATACTACATACATACTACATGCATGCTACATGCATGCTACATGCTACATACATAACACATATATACTACATGCATGCTACATACATACTACATGCTACATACATACCACAGACATACTACATACATACTACATACATACTACATGCATGCTACATACATACTACATGTTACATACATACTACATATATACTACATGCATGCTACATACATACTGCATGCTACATGCATGCTACATACATACTACATACATACTACATGCTACATACATACCACATATATACTACATACATACTACATACATGCTACATACAATACATTCATACAATACATACATAGACATACAGTACATATAACATAGAGTAACATACTTACCAATACTTGTCACATTGTTCCCCGAAGCAATTGTCTTTTACGGAATAAATATTAACATAACAAACCACAAAAATACTCACCCACGATCCGAAGCAGTCCAAGAGTGTGTCCCACGACGATCTTGGGTAGAGAACTGCAGCATCAGCTGATGCTGCCGTTCTCTACGGGCTGCAGGAATCCAATGACGGAAGGTAGGTATCCTTCCGCACTGTATTCCTCCGCCACTTAAAAAAAAAAAGTCCCTAGTCTCACTTTATGCCATTGCTGTGTGGGAATTTCCCACGCAGCAATGGCATAAAGTGAGACTAGGGACTTTTTTTTTTAAGTGGCGGAGGAATACAGTGCGGAAGGATACCTACCTTCCGTCATTGGATTCCTGCAGCCCGTAGAGAATGGCAGCATCAGCTGATGCTGCCGTTCTCTACCCAAGATCGTCGTGGGACACACTCATGGACTGCTTCGGATCGTGGGTGAGTATTTTTGTGGTTTGTTATGTTAATATTTATTCCGTAAAAGACAATGGCTTCGGGGAACAATGTGACAAGTATTGGTAAGTATGTTACTCTATGTTATATGTACTGTATGTCTATGTATGTATTGTATGAATGTATTGTATGCAGCATGCATGTGGTATGTATGTAGTATATATGTGGTATGTATGTAGCATGTAGTATGTATGTAGCATGCATGTAGTATGTATGTAGTATATATGTGGTATGTATGTAGCATGTAGTATGTATGTAGTATGTATGTAGCATGCATGTAGTATGTATGTAGTATGTATGTAGTATGTATGTAGCATGCAGTATGTATGTAGCATGCATGTAGTATATATGTAGTATGTATGTAGCATGTAGTATGTATGTAGCATGCATGTAGTATGTATGTAGTATATATGTGGTATGTATGTAGCATGTAGTATGTATGTAGCATGCATGTAGTATGCATGTAGTATATATGTGGTATGTATGTAGCATGTAGTATGTATGTAGTATGTATGTAGCATGCATGTAGTATGTATGTAGTATGTATGTAGTATGTATGTAGCATGCAGTATGTATGTAGCATGCTTGTAGTATATATGTAGTATGTATGTAGCATGTAGTATGTATGTAACATGCATGTAGTATGTATGTAGTATATATGTGGTATGTATGTAGCATGTAGTATGTATGCAGCATGCATTATGTATGTAGCATGCATGTAGTATATATGTAGTATGTATGTAGCATGTAGTATGTATGTAGCATGCATGTAGTGTATATGTAGTATGTATGTAGCATGTAGTATGTATGTAGCATGCATGTAGTATATATGTAGTATGTATGTAGCATGTAGTATGTATGTAGCATGCATGTAGTATATATGTGGTATGTATGTAGCATGTAGTATGTATGTAGCATGCATGTAGTATGTATGTAGTATTTTTTTTTTTTTACATTTAACACATTAGCCGGATGATGGGACTACTACTGTCCCATCATTGGCTAATGTGTCAATCACTGTCATGGTAGCAGGCATCGCCAGATGGGACTTGTAGTCCCATCGGACGATGCTTGCACAGACCCCCGGACATCAGCACAGCCCCCCGGCAGGCCGGCACAGCCCCCGGCAGGCCGGTACAGACCCCCACAGGGTGCACAGACAACCGGCAGGCTGGCACAGCCCCCCGGCAGGCCGGTACAGACCCCGGGCAGTCCACACAGCCCCCCGGCAGGCCGGCACAGCCCCCCGGCAGGCCGGCAGAGACCCCCGGAAGGCCCAAAATGATGGCGCATCATGATGCGCACACACCGCGCATCATGATGACGTCATTTCGGCTGTCAATCAACTTTGAACTTCCGATTCCGATGCCGACTTCCGATATTGAAAAAATATCGGAAGTCGGTATCGGAATTCCGATACAGCAAGTATCGGCCGATACCCGATACTTGCAGTATCGGAATGCTCAACACTACTCACCACACATCTAGATTAGTTCCTTGGGTGGTCTAGTTTCCAAAATGGAGTCACTTGTGGGGGGATTTCCACTGTTTAGGTACATCAGGGGCTCTGCAAGAGTAACATGATGCCCGCAGACCATTCCATCAAGTCGGCATTTCAAAACATCACTACTTCCCTTCCGAGTCCCGACGTGTCCCCAAACAGTGGTTCCTCTCCACATATGGGGTAACAGCATACTCAGGACAAACTCGACAACAACTTTCGGGGTCCAATTTCTCCTGTTACCATTGTGAAAATAAAAAATAATGGGCTAAAAAATCATTTATTGAGGAATAAAAAAATATTTTTTATTTTCACGGCTCTTCGTTATAAACGTCTGTGAAGCATCTTGGAGTTCAAAGTGCTCACTATGCATCTAGATAAGTTCCTTAGGGGTCTAGTTTCCAAAATGGGGTCATTTGTGGGGGAGCTCCAAAGTTTAGGCTCACAGGGGCTTTCCAAACACGACATGGTGTCCGCTAATGATTGGAGCTAATTTTCCATTCATAAAGTCAAATGATGCTCCTTCCCTTCTGAGTCCTGCCGTGTGCCCAAACAGTGGTTCCCCCATATATGGGGTACCAGTGTACTCGGGACAAACTAGCAACAACTTTTGGGGTCCAATTTATCCCGTTACCCTTGGGAAAATAAAAAATAGCGGGCTAAAAATCATTTTTGAGAAAAATTTTTTTTTTTAATTTTCATGGCTCTGCGTTATAAACTTCTGTGAAGCACTTAGGGGTTCAAAGTGCTCACTACACATCTAAATAAGCTCCTTGGGGGTTCTAGTTTCCAAAATGGGGTCACTTGTGGGAGGTTTCTAATGTTTAGGCACATCAGGGGCTCTGCAAACACAAAATGACGCCCACAAAACATTCCATCAAAGTCTGCATTCTAAAATGGTGCTCCTTCCATTCTCCCATGCTTCCAAACAGTGGTTCCCCCCACATATGGGGTATCGGTGTACTCAGGATAAATTTCACAACAACTTTTGTGGTCCAATTTCTCCTGTTAGCCTTGTGAAAATAAAACATAGCGGGCTAAAAAATCCTTTTTGAGGAAAAAATGATTTTTTCATTTTCACTGCTCTGCGTTATAAACTTCTGTGAAGCACTTGGGGGTTCAAAGTGCTCACCACACATCTAGATAAGTTCCTTCGGGGGTCTAGTTTCCAAAATAGGGTCACTTGTGGGGGAGCTCCAATGTTTAGGCGCATAGGGGCTCTCCAAACGTGACATGGTGTCTGCTAATGATTGGAGCTAATTTTCGTTTCAAAAAGTCAAATGGTGCTCCTTCCCTTCTGAGCCCTGCCGTGCACCCAAACAGTGGTTTATGACCACATATGAGGTATCTGTGTACTCAGGAGAAATTGCCCAACAAATTTTAGGATCCATTTTATCCTGTTGCCCATGTGAAAATGAAACAATTGGAAAAATTAAAATGTCAATTTTTTCCTTCCACGTTGCTTTTGTTCCTGTGAAGCACCTGAAGGGTTGATAATCTTCTTGAATGTAGTTTTGAGTAGCTTGAGGAGTGCAGTTTTTAGAATGGTGTCATTTTTGGGTATTTTCTGCCATATAGACCCCTCAAAGTGACTACAAATGTTAGGTGGTCCCTAAAAAAATGGTCTTGTAAATTTTGTTGTAAAAATGAGAAATCACTGGTCAATTTTTAACCCTTATAACTTTCTAACAAAAAAATGTTGTTTCCAAAATTGTGCTGATGTAAAGTAGACATGTGGGAAATGTTATTTATTAACTATTTTGTGTCACATAACTCTCTGGTTTAACAGAATAAAAATTCAAAATTTGAAAATTGTGAAATTTTCAAAATTTTCGCCAAATTTCCATTTTTTTCACAAATAAACGCGAAAATTATCAACCTAAATTTACCACTAACATGAAGCCCAATATGTCACGAAAAAACATTCTCAGAATCACTGGGATGCATTTAAGCATTCCTTAGTTATTACCTCATAAAGGGACACTGGTCAGAATTGCAAAAAATGACCAGGTGATTAAGGTCAAAATAGGCTGGGTCATGAAGGGGTTAAAGAATGTTCTATTTTCACAAAATGGACTGAGACCTTCCTTGCATATTGCACAAACCAAGAGATTACATGTCATCATATAGTAGATGACCTAAACGGAAAGCTTCTGAAGGGAATTCCATCACCTGAAAAGAAAAATATTAAAAAAGACCCTCTTACTATTTACAAAAACTTATATTTAAATACCATAAGAAGGCAGGGCTAAAGAGTCTAATAGGATTTGATAACAATGCAGAAAGAGGTAAGGAAAGTGGATGAGACTGTTATTGGGCTAGCCCAACAGTCCCCTCCCCTTTCTGTATTGTTATCAAATCCCATTAGACTCTTTTGCCTTGCATTTTCATGGGATTTGAGTAAAAGTTTTTGTAAATAGTAGGAAGGTTTCTTTTTTGTTTTTTTCTTCCTTTTGAATTTCAGGGACCTTGTTTTGTTTCTCAGTAAGTCTTGCTTGTAAATACCATCACCTAACCAGAGGACCCCATCTCACTAAAGTCTGGGGTCATAACACAAAACCTCAGTTTGTGTGTTGCTTACATATTGGTCTTGGGTTGTATTCAGGAATATAATTTAGTATTTGCTATTTAGAAAGTGTATAGGTGCAATATTTACAGTGCCTTGTGAAAGTATTCTGCCCCCTGGAACTTTTCAACCTTTTCGCACATATCATGCTTCAAACATAAAGATACCAAATGTAAATTTTTGGTGAAGAATCAACAACAAGTGGTACCAGTTGTGAAGTTGAACAAAATTTATTGGTTATTTTAAATTTTTGTGGAAATTCAAAAACTGAAAAGTTGGGCGTGCAATATTATTCGGCCCCTTTAACGTAATACTTTGTTGCGCCACCGTTTGCTGCGATTACAGCTGCAAGTCGCTTGGGATATGTCTCTATCAGTTTTGTACATTGAGAGACTGAAATTCTTGCCCATTCTTCCTTGGCAAGATGTCTGAATTCCTGGGTGAATGTGGACACCTCTGTCAGCAATGCCTGCATTTATGGGTAAGTAGGGACCTGCTGTAATTAAATCACCACCTGATGGAGGGCGGAGTGCTCGGTCATTAAGTTAATATACAAAAGACAAAAAACTGACTCTCACATCCAGACTAGCGTGAATAGGTGCATACCAGGAGGAGCTACCTCCATATACAATATACAAAATAAAGCTGCACTCTAACATGCTAAAGCATGTCAAAGTGAAATAAGTGAAATTTGAATAGCAATACAGCTTTGAAATACTAGGAGAAAGCATGAGACGCTTAGCATAAAATTTGGCCATTCTTGTGTGCAGTTAGCACAGTTCAGTTACAGAACCTATGTGCCGCACTTCTTTGTGAAGTCAGCTGGGTTTTGCACCTAGTGTCATTTGAGTTGTTTCTCTTGACTTGGCATCTCTTTCGTTTTAGTGTGCCGTTAGCACAGTTCAATTACAGAGCAAGCTCAACCCTTTTGCTCTACCTGTCTGTGAAGTTAACAGAGCTGGGTATTCTGTGTTCTGTTCATACTGTGTGGAGTTAACACAGTCTGATTAAGGTGAACGCTCGCTGCTTCATTCCGCCATTGTTCACACTAGCAGAAGTTATACATCTCTGCACTGTGGACCCTGGGTTGCGATTGCACTAATTTATATTTTATTTTATTTAGTGCAATCGCCAACCCTAACAATATGTCACTTTGGCTTGTGGAAAGATTACAAATATAATATATAAGAACAATGGGGCCTGCACTTAAAGAAAAAAAACATTTTCAACTCTGAAGTAAGAAGTAGAATTTACTCCCACATACATTTCATCTGAACATGTTTAGGTAATGTCATCTTAAGTGCTAATTTATAGAATTTATTACTGACATATTTTAAAATACAGATTTAGACATTACAATTTAAGCACTTCAAGCTCATTAAATGGGGAAAATAGACAAAGCTTGAGTCTTCTATTCATTCTATATGAAGTCTAGCAGGCACATGTCCTATGTTACGGTACATGCACAGTAAACAGATACAGATCTGTTCATTCATGTTTGACATAATTTTGACAAAAGCATCGAATTACCCTAGTTATGTCCCAATTTAACAACTTAAAGTGAAGATAATAAAATAAAGAGTAATTAAAGACTAAAGCATTAATAAGATCTTTGGTATAGTCTATCATTGCTTGAAAGATAAATGATCCAATATCAAGACATCGATTGATGATCAAATAGGAGGGGCAATATCATTATATCTATAGTTTCAGAAGCTCACTTGTACAGGTGGCTGTGCCTGGTATGACAGCTAACTTTCTATTTAACAAGCAAGTCATTAATAGATTAATAATTAAAGTAATGGTAGTAAAAGATTCCAAAATGTAGAAGCAATTAGAGGATCTTTTTTATGATGTTGCTTTTAGGTTATCAAATATCAAGTCTCTGTCTGTTTTTTTATGAGTTTTAGGAACACGTCGTCCCGCCAAATGAAAGGTTTTCAAAAGATGATTCCTTATGTTGTTGCTTTTTTCGTTCTGACCCAAAATCAGATATGCCGGATCACCAGTGAGGCCGAATTAAGAGATTACGCCCTCAAATAAATAAGCGCTCAGGTGCCGCCTTCGGCGGTCCACGGCTTTTGGAAAATGAGCGCTGGGCAAGCAATGCACTCTGCTCTACCTGACCGCCAACACTGAGCCTGCAGCATTGTACCTCTTCTGCAGCTGACCGCTTCATGAGAAAGGAACCATGCCTCCTGCGATCCCACTCTACCACCGCTGCAACCCCTGGTAAGCTATATTTGGACTATAAGATCCACACCCCATTTCCCCCACACATTTTTTGGGAAAAAAGTGAGGTTTATAGCTCAAAAAACACAGTAATTTACCATATGTCATGTGCACCATAGAGTCCTTGAGTATACTAAGTCAGGCTTGGACTAGTCCATAGGGGAACAGGGGAATCCCCCAGAGGGCCCATGTGCAAAATCTGAGCCACCAACCCCACTGTATGGCAGTATTTGACATAGTTCACTTGATTCACTCTGTACCAAAAAAAGCAGCAGCTCATCATTCATAAACTAAACTATTCAGTTTATTATTATATAGAGATATTGGTAAATTTGCAAATGAGGATAGTGTATTATTTTATGAAGGTGAAAAGTGAGCCCCCCAAAGTCAATGTTACTGGTGGGTCCTTGGCTCCCCTGTCCGACACTGTCCTAAGTGATGTATACAGCAGAATCTCTATTTATCCAATGGGATGTTTACTGTAGAGTTCAGTGAATCCTATGTAATGTATACTGCAGAGTATTCTAGTAGGGATCTTGTGTACTCTAAATGATTTATACAGCAGAGTCTCAGTGTTTCTTACATGATGTATAAAGTAGAGTCTCAGTTTATCCTATGTGATGTATGCAGCAGAGTCTTAGTGTATCTTATGTGATGTATACAGCAAAGTATCAATTTTTTTTAATGTGATGTACACCACAGAGCATCATTGTACCATTTTTGCTGAATACAGCTGATTCTTTGTGTATCTGATGTGAAGAATGCAGCAGAGACTCAGTTTGTACTAAGTGATCTACACAGACAGTCCTAATATATTTGATATATATAGTGGCACAAATAGAAGAAAAGATGGGCTAAAAAAGCCCTAGCCAGCTCACCAACCACAGTGACAGCGCGGAACCTCGTCTGGACCCAACAATAGTTGATAGTAGACAGAAACATAAGGGGGGTTCCAGCTGATAAAATTTCTTGCTTTATTGAAAAATTAAAATAGTACAGCTGCTTACTCCTCAGGAGTAGATGGATGTGCTATGAGGCACTGAGACAACAGCTACGCGTTTCGACCCTGCATGGGTCTTTATCACAGCTGCAAATTACTAGCATAATGCAAACCTATACTTAGTGCTGACCAATGAGAACTGCAATGTAAATCACATGAGCAAGCCAAAGGTCCTGTGAGCATTACTACAATGCCTATGTTCCATAGAGACCAATGACGATATCACCCTTTATCACATGTTCTAATAGAAAGGTCCTGTGTGCAAAATTCCGCATTCTCTAGGTTTGCATAATGATACCACATAAAAACAAATTAATTAACATATATACAAAACCTTAAAATATAGCAATAACCATCAATAATGATACATGATCTCTGTTCTTTAGTTTAACCCATTTGGATATCTAGACCCCAGACAGAATATCCAAAAAGCCTCTCTTGTAAGAAGACATCTTTTTCCATCTCCACCACGCTTTGAATTTTTAACCCATTCTATTCCTGCAACTGACATCGCTTCCAAATCCCCATTATGCTGCATTAGAAAATGTTTGGACACCATAGAAATGTTGCGTGTATTGCTACTATTATTTTCTACATTCCTAATGTGCTCCAGGATGCGAGTTTTTAGTTTCCTTGTTGTACAGCCTACATAGGATAAATTGCATATTTTACAGTGTATCCTATAGACCACATTTTCTGTATTGCAATTAATAAATTGTTTGATGTAATACCTCTGGAAATTGCCTGAGTTATTAAATGTTTTTGTTTTTTGTGCATATCTGCACATTTTACATTTACTAGAACCGCATCTACAAAAGTATATATAAAGTGCTCTCAGTGAGAGAAACAAAATAGGAATCTTGTGGGTGTGATACCTTTAAATAAATAAATAAATCTTTATTTTTATATAGCGCTAACATATTCCACAGCGCTTTACAGTTTGCACACATTTTCATCACTGTCCCGGGTGGGGCTCACAATCTATATTCCCTATCAGTATGTCTTTGGAGTGTGGGAGTAAACCGGAGTGCCCGGAGGAAACCCACGCAAACACGGGAGAACATACAAACTACTTGCAGATGTTGTCCTTGGTGGGATACGAACCCAGGACCCAGCGCTGCAAGGCTGCAGCGCTAACCACTGAGCCACCGTGCTGCCCCTACCTACATACCTTTTAATGGCTAACAAAATATAGTGAATGATGTTACAAAGCAAGCTTTCGAGACAGCTTACGTCCCTTCATCAGGCTGATATAGCAAAATATTTGAAGAAACCTAATTATATACAGTAAAGAGCACAGGCATGGTGTGATACATGGACATTTCAAAAAACAAACACTGAGCTTTACAGCCCCCGTTACACACAGCGAGATTGCTAGCGATATCGCTAAAGCATCACCGAGTATGTGTGATACTTACCTCCGACCGGCTCCCCCGCTGGCTATCGCTGATCGCGCGAGAGCATACTGGACCATTTCTCGTCGGCCACTTCCTGCTGGGCGACGCGTGGACGCGGGCGGGAGGACGTCTTCATCGCCACATCTGACAGGTAAGTAACGACCCCCGACCGCTACTATGTCGCTGGTGAGATCTGCCTGTTTGGCAGCTCACTAGCAACCATTTAGCGATGCACCAGTGATCCTGAACGGGTTTTATCGTGGTCAGAATCGCTGGTCTATCGCTAAATGTAACGGTACCCTAAGAGAGAATCCTTAATTAGGTAAGATTAGATAAGTAGTGTGAAAGTTTAAGCTCTTTAAGCTGTGTTTGTTTATTGAAATGTCCATGTATCACACCATGCCTGTACTCTTTACTATATATAATTAGGTTTCTTCAACTATTTTGTTATATCAGCCTGATGAAGGAACGTAAGCAGTCCCGAAAGCTTGCTTTGTAACATCATTCACTATATTTTGTTAGCCATTAAGAGGTATCACACCCACAAGATTCCTATTTTGTTTCTCTCACTGAGAGCACTTTATATATATTTTTTCTACTGGCTAACATGGTACCAAACTACTTTTTTCATTTAACTAATATATTCTATGTGATGTATATAGTAGAGTCCAAGTGTATTCTGTTTGATGTATATAGCAGAGTCTCACTTTTTCCTTCATGATGCATGAAGCAGAATCTCAGTTTAACCTATAGGATGTATAGAGCAGAGTCTCAGTTTACAGTGTATTCTATGTGATGCATGCAACTCAGTCTCAGGGTATCCTATACGATGTATATAACAAAACCTCTGTGAATCTTTTATGATATATACAACAGAATCTCATTATATACCGTGTGATGTATACAGTAGGATCTCAGTGTATCCAATAGGATGTATGATTCTCAATGTGTCCTATTTTATATATATATATACAATGTATACAATAGCGTCTCGGTGTATCCCATATTTTAGATACAGAAGTCTCTCAGAATATTCTATATGATGTATACAGAATCCATGTGCATCCCATGTAATGTACACAGCAAAGTCTTCAGTTACCTTGTGTGATATTTACTACAGAGTCTTAAAGTATCCTAAATGATGTATACAACAGAGGATTCTAGTATAAATCCTACATGATGCATACAGCAGAGTCTTAGCATATCTTACCTGATGTATTAAACAAAGTCTCACTGTATCCTATCTGATGTATGCAACAGAGTCTCAGTGTATCCAATGTGATGTATACAGCAGCCTCAGTGTATCATATGGAACGAATGAATGAGAGCATCAGTTTATCCTATGTGATATATACAGCAGAAAGTCAGTTGATTCTGTGTAATGTACAAAGAAATTTCATTGTATCCTATGTGATGCATACAGCAGACTCTCAGTGTTTCTTATGTGATGTATGGAGGAGAATCTCAGTTTATCCTATATGATGTATGCAGCAGAGTCTCAGTATATATCATGTGTTGTTTACAAAAAAATCTGTTTATCCAATCTGATATCTAAAGTAGAGACTCACTATACCTTATGTAATGTTTACAGTAGCATGTCAGTATATCTTATGTGATGTATATAACATAATCTCTATGCATCCAATGTAATGTATATAACAGACGTTTGTTATCTACTGTAATGTATACATTAGAAACGCACTGTATTCAATATGATGAATTTAACAGTATTAAACAGTATTAGTGTATATTATGTGATGTATACAGTAGTCTTAACCCCTTCAAGTCGCAGCCCTTTTTCATTTTTTGTGTTTCTGTTTTTTGCTGCCCTTCTTCTCAGAGCCATAACTTTTTTTTTGCTTTGTTTTTTCATCAATATGACCATGTGAGGGCTGTTTTTTTGTGGGATGAGTTGTACTTTTGAACGACACCATTAATTTTACCATATTGCGCACTCGACAATGGGGAAAAAATTCCAAGTGCAGTGAAATTGCAAAAAAGTGCTATTCCACAACTGTTTTTTGGATTTTTTTTTACCATGTTCAACAAATGCTAAAACTAACCTGCCTTTACTATTCTCCAGGTCATTATGAGTTTGAGTTCATAGATACCAAAGATGTATAGGTTGTTTTTTTATTTAGGTGGTGAAAAAAAAATCCAAAGTTTGTTAAAAAAACTAAAAATTGCGTCATTTTCCGAGACCCATAGCGTCTCCATTTTTTATGATCTGGGGTTGGATTATGGCATTTTTTTGAGTGCTGAGATGATGTTTCTAATGATATGATTTTGGTGTGGATATGATATTTCGATCACCTCTCATTGCATTTTAATGCCTTAAAACCATAATTCTGGAGCCTTAACTTTTTTCTTCACTACACCATTTACTGATCAGATTAATTATTTTTATATCTTGATAGATAGGGCAATTCTGAAGGAGGCAATACCAATTCTTTTTACTGTTTTATTTTGAATGGGGCAAATGGGGTGATTTGAACTTTTATATTTTTTTATATTTTTTAAAACTTTTTATTTTAACTTTTCACTTGCTTCAAAAATCTCCTTGGGAGAAAGGAAACTGTGATAATCTGATTGCCTCTGTTACACACAGGCAATGATCAGATCACCTGTGTGTAGCAGAAATGCTCACTTGCTATGAGCACCAATCCCTGCGAGGCGCTCATAGCAATCCGGAAATGACAATCATTCGGGTCTGCTGCAGACCCCGGGTTTTCATGCCTACCCATCAGCAACCTGTGGTCATGTAACATGGGTGCCAATGGGCGGGATTAGTGACGCGCTTCCAGCACGATCACATTATATGCCACTGTCAGAGATTGACAGCGGCATTTAACAGTTTAACAACTGTGGGTGGATCGCGATTCCACTGGCTGCTGTTATGGGCACATGTCAGCTGTTCAAAACAGCTGACGGGCCAGGAAAGATGTGGGCTTAGTGCCGAAGAGAACATCAAAGGGAGGGACACAACTTACACAGTACATGTATGGCGCATGTCATGATGGGGTTAAAGTATCCTGTGACATAAACAGCAGATTCTAAAGATTTCCTATGTGATGCCGACAGCAGAGTATTTTAGTATATATTCTATATATTGCCTTTTGGAAGTGCATTGAGCAGCAGGGTGGTGTACTGGTAAAAGGGAAAAAAAATCTTTTAAATCTTCTGCCTGAGCGAGTGTGAGCTAGCTGAGTGTGACCTTAGCATAAGTGTGAACTGTGGTAAGTGTGTGACTTGAGATTCAGTGAAGAGGTGTTTGGAAAATGTATAACAAATACCTGTGTGAATTGTAGCTGCTGAATTGTAGGTTGCTGAGTGCTTTCTACCTGTTCAATTTTTGGGGGCTTGGGGGCTTGTTTAACCTATTTTTTCTCTCTACAGCGTTAATCTCTTATTTTACTATCTGTGTTTTTAAGGGTTAACTATATTGCATTTAAATCTTGAGGTGTAACTATATTCACAAGGGGTTAATTAAGGGTGGGAGTTTATAATTAAGGGTTTATAAGGGGCAGCTGGTTGGGGCTCAACTCCTTTTGGAAGTGCATTGAGCAGCAGGGTGGTGTACTGGTAAAAGGGAAAAAAAATCTTTTAAATCTTCTGCCTGAGCGAGTGTGACCTGAGTGTAAGTGCAAACTGTGGTAAGTGTGTGACTTGAGATTCAGTGACTTTGGATTCAGGGAGTTTCCAAGGGAGGTATTACTGAATTGCTGTTATATTTTATTAATACTTTTTATTTATTTTTGCTTATCCTATTGTCTGGTGCAATCCTCATTAGGATGTGCTCCACTATTGCCAATGCCATCCGGTGCACGTCTTGCCACATGTATGAAATCCTTGAACAGCCGGTCGAGGGTGCATACTGCTGTGCGAGATGTGAGCACGTTGTGCATTTGGAAGCCCAGATACTGGATCTAAATGTGCAGCTGGCAACACTGAGATCCATAGACAATAAGGAAAGGAGTCTTCTGCTCGCTGAGCAGATGCTCAATGGGATAGATGAGGGGGGATGCTAGGTTGGAGCTGCAGGACAATGAAGCAGCTAGCTGGGTGACAGAAGGCGGGGTAGAGGGAAGAGCACCAGGGAGGCTAGTCCTGATCTGGCACACCCCAATAAGTTTGCTAAGTTGGCAGATGAGGGCAGTGTTAGCCAGAGGAGTGTCTGCTCCAGTAAGGGGGGAAATAGGAGAGCAGGGCAGGCCAGACAGTTTCTGGTAGTGGGAGACTCAATTATTAGGGTAACAGATCGGGCAATCTGTCACAAAGACAGGGATCGTCGAACGGTTGACAGATTACTTGGAGGGGCTGGTGAGGATCCAGCGGTCATGGTGCACATTGGCACAAATGACAAAGTTAGAGGTAGGTGGAAGTTCCTTAATGATGATTTCAGGGAATTAGGCTGTAAGCTTAAAGCAAGGACCTCCAAGGTGGTATTTTCAGAAATACTTCCTGTAGCACGTGCCACGCCAGAGAGGCAATGGGAAATTAGGGAGATTAATAAGTGGCTCAGGAATTGGTGTAGGAAGGAGGGGTTTGGGTTCCTGCAGAACTGGGCCGACTTTTCAGTTGGCTACAGGTTCTGCACTAGGGACGGTCTGCACCTCAATGGGGGAGCAGCTGTGCTGGGGGAGAAAATGGCTAGAAGGTTGGAGGAGTGTTTAAACTAGGGACGGGGGGAGGGTTTTCCTTTTATAGGAGGGGAAGACAGTGCAGATAGAGACCTGGGCACAAATAATGAAATTAGGGGTGGGGTTGCATGGGGGGTGGGGTTAGAACAGTTAATAATTTAAGAAAGAATAGAGGTACAGAGAGATACATAAAGTGCGTGTATACTAATGCCAGAAGCCTCGCCAACAAAATGGAGGAATTGGAGTTAATGTTGTTGGAACATAATTATGACATGGTTGGGATATCTTAGACATGGCTGGACGAGATCCATGACTGGGAGGTTAATTTACAGGGCTATAGTCTGTTCAGAAATGACCGAACAAATAAACGAGGGGGAGGCGTTTGTTTATATGTAAAATCATCCTTAAAACCCATCCTTCGTGATAATATATATGAATCTAATGAAAACGTAGAGTCCCTGTGGGTAGAGATAAGGGGAATTACTGATAAGGGTTTGTTATAAGTCTCCAAAAATAATGGAAGCAACAGAGAATATCCTCATAAAGCAAATAGATGAAGCAGCGACTCAAGGAGAAGTCATTATTATGGGGGACTTCAACTACCCTGAAATACATTGGGGAACCGAAACCTGCAGTTCCAGCAAAGGTAATAGGTTTTTGGCAACTATGAGAGACAATTACCTTTCACAACTGGTTCAGGACCCAACAAGATGGGGGGCACTGCTAGACCTAATATTAACCAACAGGCCAGACCGCATATCAAATGTAATGGTTGGGGGTCACTTGGGTAATAGTGATCACTAGAGTTGAGCGAAACGGGTCGAAAAAATTCAAAAGTCGCCGACTTTCGCCAAAGTCGGGTTTCATGAAACGAAACCCGACCTTAGCTTGAGGTCGGCCACAAGGTCGGCGACCATCGCGCCAAAGTCGCGTTTCAAAAGATGGCTGAAAAAGGGCACAAAAGCAATCAGGAAGAACGGACACTAAGGGCAATGTGATGACATAGGCAGCGGTTACCACCATGTTTGTGAAGGGCATGCAAGTGATTGGCTTGCTTTGTGTGGCGTCACAGGGGGTATAAAAGGGCGTGCACGCCGACCGCCATGTTACTTATGCTGATCTCAGAATAGGGAGAGCTGCTGCTGCTGCTGATTCTGTAGGGAGAGTGTTAGGCAGGGAAGAAGATACCAAAAACTACTTCTGATGCTAGCGATTTTGCCTGTACAACACACCAGTTACTGTGCAGTGCAAGGGGAGACTATATTTCGGTGCATCAGCTCTGTTGGTTATTAGGCTGCCTTTTAAGGCTCCCTGATAGCTGCATTGCTGTTTTCACCCTGCTGAGAAAACTGCTTTTTTCAAAGCAATCCAAATTTTATTGTTTTGTCCTGGTGAATTACTGAGCGTTCATTTTTTCACACACCATACAGCGGTGTACGCTCCTCACACAGTACCGTGTTCCGGCTGTTATCAAGGCCAAATTGAAGCTATCTATGTGTGTGACTCTGTAAGGAAAAGTCGAGGAGTTTGTCCGTTCTTACAGACCTACACCTTATAGTTTTGTCCGTTTTTCAAATAGTTTAATATATTTGCTGTTTGATTATATTCAAAACTAGAGAGAGACAACGTGTGTCAGTCCGTATACAAAAACACGGAGCTTGACAATTTTACATACACCGTACAGCGGTGTACGTGCATGCTCCTCTCTCAGTACCGTGTAACGGCTGTTATGACAGCCAAATTGATGCTATCTACGTGTGTGACTCTGTAAGGAAAAGTCGAGGAATTTGTCCTTTATTACAGACCTACACTCAAGGGAGATTCCAATTCTGCCCAATTCTATATACACCTTGTAGTTAGTCATACACTACACAATTTCTGCCTGTCACATTGCGGTGTAATCTGTCCTGGGCCTGAGACAATAGTTCAGCGTCCTCCAATCTACAGTGAGATTAAAATTCTCACCAACACTCTATACAGCTTCTGCCTTCTCATACACTAGCCAATTTCTGCCTGTCACATAGCGGTGTAATCTATACTGGGCCTGAGACAATAGTTCAGCGTCCTCCAATCTACATTGAGATTCAAATTCTCACCAATACTCTATACAGCTTTTGCTTTCTCACACACCAGCCAATTTTTGCCTGTCACATTGCGGTGTAATCTATACTGGGCCTGAGACAATAGTTCAGCATCCTCCAATCTACAGTGAGATTAAAATTCTCACCAATACTCTCTACAGCTTCTGCCTTCTCATACACCAGACAATTTCTGCCTGTCACATAGCGGTGTAATCTATACTGGGCCTGAGACAATAGTTCAGCGTCCTCCAATCTACATTGAGATTCAAATTCTCACCAATACTCTATACAGCTTTTGCCTTCTCATACACCAGCCAATTTCTGCCTGTCACATTGCCGTGTAATCTATACTGGGCCTGAGACAATAGTTCAGCATCCTCCAATCTACAGTGAGATTAAAATTCTCACCAATACTCTATACAGCTTCTGCCTTCTCATACACCAGCCAATTTCTGCCTGTCACATTGCGGTGTAATCTATACTGGGCCTGAGACTATAGTTCAGCATCCTACAATCTACAGTGAGATTCAAATTCTCACCAATACTCTATAGACCCCTTACCTTGTTTTACAGTACCATATAGCTGTTGTTATTTTGGGTACTTTTTTCAAAAAAATGAAGAAGTATGGTGGAAGAGGCCGTGGAAGTGGGCGGGGGTTGACAGCTGGTCCTGATGGTGGTGTTGGTGGTGGTGCTTCTGCTGGTTGTGGCAAAAGCACAATAGCACCTAAGGCAGGAGGTGGTGAGCCAGCGTCATTGTCTGGCTCCACAAGGCCTCGTAGGCGCCCTTTTCTGGGAGTAGGTAAACCGATTTTAAAGCCGGAGCTTCAGGAACAAGTTTTGGCTTACATTGCTGACACAGCGTCCAGCTCTATCGCCTCCTCTTCTGAAGTTTCAAAAAATAAAAGCACTGCGTTGTCAGTGGAGGCTCCTGGTCAGGAACACCTTTCCTTGTGTCCTTCACCCCTACCAAAAGTGAAGGATGCGGCAGGCCACACTACAGATTACTCCATGGAGCTCTTATCTCATACCATGCCTTGGTTATCAAGTCAAATCGTGAATTACCCAGTCCAAGATGAATCTGACATGGAGTGCACTGATGCACAGCCACTGGTAGATTTATCTGCTGGTACATTCACTCAGAGCACTACATTGTCCTCGCAGTGTACTGAGCCAGAATCTGACCCTGATGAAACTCAGGTGCCCCTTCCCGCATACTATCCCACCATACACAGTGACACAGGGGAAGGTGCACATGACATTGAAGAGGAGGTGATGGATGACCCAGTTGTTGACCCAGATTGGCATCCATTGGGGGAAGAGGGTGCTGCTGCCAATAGCTCAGAAGAGGAGGAGGAGCATCCGCAGCAGGCATCGACATCGCAACAGCTGTTATCTGGCAGGCCCGAAGCAGTCCAAACACGGGTTACAAAAACCAAAAGAGTTGCTGGACAGCTTTGCCAGACGGTTAAAATAGCACAGCATGCAAGGCCTCAAAATGTCTTCCATAGTAGGAAGAGTGCAGTGTGGCACTTTTTTGAACAAAATCCTAATGATCAGGCAAAGGTTATCTGTAAGAAGTGTGCAAAGACCTTTAGCCGAGGGAAAAATCTGAGAAATTTGAATACCAGTTGCATGCTTAGACATTTAACCACCATGCACTTGCAAGCGTGGACTGACTACCAAACCTCACGTACCACATGTGCAACTGCTCCAAAAGAAGGTAGTCAGCAACGCTCCATTGTTTCCCCCACTGTAAGCCCACCATTTACCACACCACCAGCAGCAAATGTTGAGGTGTCGTCGCAAGGCCAAAGCAGTCAGGGAATCACAATGTTATATCAATGAAAGACTGAATCTAGGCCATCAGAAAGATCACTAACTCCATCACCATCATCAACCCTCTGTCAGTCCACCATGTCCACCGCTAGTTCCACCATATGCAGCTCTCAAGTCCAGCTCACCTTACCAGAGACTATTAGTAGGACAAGAAAGTACTCATCCTCTCATCCGTGTACACTGGGTTTGAACGCCCACATTGCCATACTAATCTCGTTAGAGATGATGCCCTACCAGTTGGTTGAAAGCGCAGCTTTACGTGAACTCATGGCCTACGCAGTACCACGCTATGACCTACCCAGTCGCCACTTCTTTTCTCGCAAAGCCATCCCAGCCCTCCACCTTCATGTGAAAGAATGCATTGTCCATGCACTCAAGCAATCAGTGAGTGGAAAGGTGCACCTCACAACTGATGCATGGTCCAGTAGGCATGGCCAGGGCGGTTACGTGTCCATCACTGCACACTGGGTTAATGTGGTGGATGCAGGGTCCACAGGGGACAGTGGTGGTGGGACAGTGCTGCCTAGCCCACGGTATAGGAAACAGTTGGCTGTTTCGACCCTCCTCCTCCTCCAGAAGCAAAAGCTCATCCACAGAGCGCAGTCGCACGAGCACTCCATCCGCAGCTGCCAGTGTTGCACAAGAGGTGTCCCCCTATCGATCAGCTAGTGGAAAGCGTCAGCAGGCTGTGTTGCAGATGATGTGATTGGGCGACAGACACACCGCGGAGGTACTGGCCGACTACTTTCAGTGACAAACTGAGTCATGGCTGGGCAGTCTACATCTTGAGGCAGGCAAGGTAGTTAGTGATAACGGCCAGAATTTTGTGGCAGCCATAGCCCTTTCAAAACTCAGACACATACCTTGCTTGGCTCACACCTTGAACCTGGTGGTGCAGTGCTTCCTCAATAATTATCCGGAGTTAACAGGCCTGCTCCATAAGGTTCGAAGACTGTGCTCGAACATCCGCCGGTCGCCGGTACACTCCAGTCATATGCAGAAGCTGCAGCGATTGCTCCACCTTCCCAAGCACCGCCTAATCGACGTTGCAACAAGCTGGAACTCTACCCTGCACATGGTTGAGCGGCTGTGCGAACAGAGGCAGGCCGTAATGCATTTGTGGGAGGATACACAGGCAGGCACTTTGAGGGCAGACATGGAGTTGACAGGTGTGCAGTGGTCGAAGCTGAAAGACCTTTGTAAAGTCCTTCAGTGCTTTGAGGAATGCACACGGCTGGTAAGCGCAGACGATGCCATCATAAGCATGAGTATCCCACTTATGCGTCTGCTCATGCAAACTTTGATGCACATTAAGGAGCAGGCGTCTGCAGCCGAGGTAGATGAGGAGGAAGAGGAGGAGGGAAGCCTTGATGATAGTCAGCCATTGTCTGCTCCAGGACCTCTCCTGGACGAGGTGGAGGAAGAAGAGGAAGAGGAGGAGGAGGATGATGATGGGGATGATTATTTAGGGGAGGAGGATGCTTCTCATGGGGCAAGAGGAAATGTTGGCGTTGCAAGGTCTGGTACAGGGTTTGTGCATGACTGGAGGGATGTGGATTTGCCAGAAAGTGCTCCTCCACCCAGCACTCGCAGTGCATCATTGACACCGGGAACATTGGCCCACATGTCAGATTATGCCTTGCAGATCCTAAAAAGGGACACCCGCATTGCCAAAATGATGAACGATGACGACTACTGGTTGACCAGCATCTTGGATCCACGCTATAAAGGCAAATTCCAAAACATAATGCCACAGGAGAACCTTGAGAATATTGACTAACAAACAAGCAACTCTGGTAAACCGGTTGGTTGAGGCATTCCCAGCACACAGCAGCGGTGATGTTTCTCACAGGAGCCGTAGGGGCCAGGGCAGCTTGGAAGAGATGTTCGTGGTGCACACATCAGAAGTGGCGTTGGAGACAGGGGTTTCATGACCATGTTGTCGACTGATTTTTCAAGTCCCGCTCACACGACTGGTAATACTGCATCGATTGAAAGTGACAGGAGACAGCAGTTGTCAACTATGGTTACAAACTACTTCTCGTCCCATATCGATGTTCTCCCTCACAGGTCATTCCCATTTGACTATTGGGCCGCTAAACTGGACACCTGGCTTGAATTGGCACAATATGCCTTACAGGAGCTCGCTTGCCCAGCTGCAAGTGTGCTATCAGAAAGAGTCTTCAGTGCAGCTGGATCAATCCTGACTGAAAAAAGGACCCGTCTGTCGACCCAAAATGAGGATGATCTAACCTTCATTAAAATGAACCATGCTTGGGTTTCCAAGGATTTTGTCCCACCTTCCCCTGATGACAACTAGGTTGCCAGAAAAATGACTTGCTTTGGTCCTCCTCTTCCTCGCACTTGCCCAATTTTGCCTTTTGCAGCAGCTGAATGTCCAACATCAACATATGCCATTTTGTAAACCTCCCTAACTGGACTGCCTCCCCCCCATGGCCGGGGTCACCACCTAGCGCACCCAACCGTGCAAGTGCCGTTGTTCTGAACAGGTGGGTGGGCCGACTCTTGGACGCGGGCACTGGCACAGGGTTCCTCATAGTGCAATCAAGTGTCTCTGACAGTGGGGGTGCACACCCACCGTCAGACACACCGCCGTACTATGATGGACCCAGTGCCAGTACCGACACCCACGAGTGTGCCTCCCTTGCTTTGGCAGGGCCACAGCATTTGCAATGTTTACCTCTCCCTGCTCCTCCGCTGTTTAGTCTGGGCTGTCAAATCCTTCACTGGGACTGTCACTACAAATTTGTTGAACTGATAGATGATAGTTAAGACGTAGCTATGCCCTGTCCCGCTGGCCGGGCTCTAGCTTCAGATGATCAATGCCTTCCATTTCTTATGGACCTCGACTCACAATGACATGCAGTGGTGGTTTATCATCAGCTTTCACAGTTTTCCTACTCACAGACGCGTGACATTCCGGCGCACATTTTTAAATGTGCCCTCTCATGCCAATCCCGTAGAATCACCTACGGCCTGTGGCTTCTGCCTTTTGCACTCCAAAGTTACGTGACAGATCATGATAGGCAGTGAGCAACATGTTTACATCTCTCCCTGTGATTAAAATTTGATGGAGATGAGTAATGCTGATGGGATCAACGGTACTGCGATACAGCAATACTTTCTTCACAAAGTTATGTTTTCGCTGTCTCCACACACAAATTAATTGAGGGTCAGCATCGACTCAGAGAATTGTGACGGCAGATTTTCCCATGATTGTTAATTCCTAGATTTCTGCAATCACTAGACTTTATGTCAGTAATTGTATGCATCTCATTTCCTATGTCGGAGAGGCTGGACTGTCTTATTGAGACAGAAATATATATGAAGATTTAAAAATACCACCAAAAGTGTATACTGGTGTACGCTTCAAAAACATTTCCTTTTTTCTACTTTTTAGCTTGTTGTCTAATCCTTACGGAAAACACAGAGATTTAAAATGTTTAAACTATGCTATATATACCTGCTATACAGTGATAATGTACCATTTCTCACCTTTGTCCAATCACGTCTAACCCATACTGGGCCTGAGACCGTCTGAGCCTGCCTCCTGATCTATAGACATAGGTTTTTAATCTGTAAACTATGCTATACATACCTGTAATCCAGTGATACGTTACCCTTTCTCACCTTTGTCCAATCACGTCTAATCCATACTGGGCCTGAGACCGTCTGAGCCTGCCTCCTGATCTATAGGCATAGGTTTGTAATGTGTAAACTATGCTACATATATACGTGTTATCCGGTGAAACTGTACCCTTTATCAGCTTTCTACAATGTTGTCGAATCCATACTGGGCCTGAGAACGGCTGCCGAGCTGTTAAGCAAGCTACAGCACCTGTGGTTTGGACACGTAATTTCTTCATTTTGTCAGGAATGCCGGTTAGGCCTAATTACGTAATTGCGGTTGACCTGCACTTACTGGGAAATCATTGTTCGCGGGGAATAATTGGAATCCCAGATCCCCATCACTAACGGTGTTCAGCGGGTTATCAGCACCTGAAGCGACAAAAGCTGGTCCTTTCAGTGTAGCGCGCATGCAGCTCCGGACATGTAAGGGCATGATAGACCTGTTATTGCTCGATCTCGCGTGCCAGAGCCTCACGTATCCCTCTAGTAAGCTTGACGCGTACCGCGGGGGCATGCCGGAGTCTCGGTCGTTAACGGAATAAAGCTGAGAAATCGCTAGCATAACTACAAACTGACATACCACACCACACACAGAAACGACAAAGCTTGCAATCTGTCCATCTTTTCTGTAGCTTGTATGGTTGTGGTTTCCCGGGTGGAGTCCAATTAAGCCACAGGCTCCACTCCTGGTGGTGCCCTTTTGGACATTCCTTTAAGGTTCAGCTTTGCAATCATACAGCCCACGGAAACCAAACACTTTGCCTTCATGGACGCAGTATGGAGGTTCGTGAGAATAACACCGCCCCATCGGCAGTTGCCATAATTTATGGGTGGGCAGTCCGACGGTATATGATCGTGTTCGATTTCAGAATTTTTTTTTTTTGTTTTGTATTTTAAATTTTTATTCCAGCCTTTCTTGACTTCATAAGGGCATGACAAGCCTATATCTGTGTCTCCTCCACCTCCTCCTTTTTCTTCTCCACCTCTTTTCTAAATGTAGTTGCCCTTTTCCATATGTTATTTTTGTCTTCTGAGCATTTTGTCTGCTTTGGGACACCTTTAAAGGTGTTTTGCAATTGTTTTCTATGTGTTTGTATGTGTTTGTTTGCCTGCCATTGTTTTGAATGGTGTTCAACGGTGTTCTTCGAACGTTCGACGAACATTCGACGAACTTGCCTCCTGTGCGACGAACCAAAACACTAGCGGGGTGGCTCATCGCTACTTCTGATATATAGACGTACATTGTTAATGTTTAATGTTAATGTTGTGTAGACTATATACTGTATCTGTCTTGTTAGATGTTACTTGTTGTATCTGTTGTTATATATTATGTTGCCTCTTTGCCACAAAGAATTCCTTGTATATATGTAATATGTACTTGGCGATAATAAATTTGATTTGATTTGATTTGATTTAAACTATGCTATATATACCTGGTATCTGGTGATACTGTACCCTTTCTGCCAGGAAGTCCTTCTCCAACCAACACTCTAAGTGTATCATTGACACCTGGAACATTGTCCCACATGTGTGATTATTTCTTGCGGATCTTCTTGTTATATTGTGGTGTGATCCATCCTGAGCGTGTGAGTGTCTATGGGTTACTCCTGCAATTTAGATGTACATTTAAAAATTACCCCAACACTGTATACAGCTCTACGCTTTGGATACATTACCCATTTACTGCTTGTTATATTCTGGTCTAATCCAAACTGACCAAGTGAGAGTTATTTTCTGACTGGAAATAAATACTGAAATTGACAACAATGACACCTACACTGTGTACAGCTGTACTCTTGAGATCCATTACCGTTTTACGGCTTTTTAGATTGTGTTGTAATCCAATACTGAGCCTGAGAGTGTTTGTGTGTGCCTCCTCAAATATCTACGGAGATTTAGAATGTTTAAACTATACTATATATACCTGCTATCTGATGATACTGTACACGTTGTCTAATTTTTATATTCTTGTCTAATCCATACTGAGCCTGTGAGCGTCTCTGTGTGACTGATGGAATATATAGGGAGATTGACAATTATCCTTTGACTGAATAGAGCTGTACGCTTCTGATACAGTGCCATATATCTGATGTTATTTTGGGTCTATTTTCTGCAAAATTTTGAAGTTTGGTGGAAGAGGCCGCGGACGTGGGCGTGAGGGGGCCAGCTGGTGCTGATGGTGGTGGTGCATCTGCTGGTAGTGGAAAAAGGAAAAATAGCAGCTAAGGCAGGAGGTGTTGAGCCTGCGTCATGGTCTGGCTCCGGAACGCCTGGAAGGCTACCTTTTCTGGGAGTAGGTTAACCGCTTTTAAAGGCGGAGCATGAGGAACTGGTTTTGGCTTACTTTGCCGAAACAGACTCCAGTAAATATGCCCTCCTCTTCTGAAGTTTCAAAAAATGCAAGCACTGAGTGGTCAAGTGCTGGCTCCTGGTCAGGAAGAACCCCTTTCCTTGTGTCCTTCACCCCCACCAAAAGTGAATGATGCAGCAGGCCACACTTCACATTAGTCCATGTAGCTCTTTCTATCATACCATGCCTGGGTAATCAAGTCAAATCGTGAATTCCCAAGTCCAAGATGAATCAGACATGGAGTGTGGGTGGCCAGCCAGAGCAGTGGGGTTAATTGGTACAGGGCCAGTGTCTCACAGGGATGCGTCACGGTGGTGGTGACCCGTTCCGTGGCCCTGGGCGTCCATACTAAGCGGTGAATTACGTTTATAGGTGAATGATACATGATGCCACCTGTCGTTTCTGATTAGATTGACCAGCGCTGCAGTGTCGCTTCTCTGGGACAAATGTTGTGGTGCAGCTAAGATGTAGAAGCCCTGCACAGGTAGGGCCGTAGTCGCAGGGCAGATGAAAGAGTTGGTAGATGGTGTGCAGTGCAGGATGTAGCAGGGCCGTGCGCAAGGCGCAGGAGAAAGATGACAGACACGGTCATGCAGTTCCTTTACCTGTACTTGGTAAGTGCCATCCAGGACCCAGAGTACAGATGGAGAAGGAGTTGGTCAGCCTGGAAGCCAATTTGGAATTCTCTCTCTGCAGATAGGTAGTAGGGCCTCCATTCTAGCGCTTATCTGAGGTATTCGCAGTGCTGAGTTCAATGAAGTTCCCCCTGTTGACTCTCTTTTGGAACTTTCTCGTATGGCAGGCAGCCGTAGCCTTTTCCTCCTGGCTCCCACACGTCAATGCTGGGGCCTCCGAGCCTTAGTTGGGTGCAGAGCATTTACAACTGCTACTTCCTCCGGTTTCGGCTGCAGGAACGTCAGTGTCACTACAAACTTGGAGACCGGAATCCAGACCATGCGCTCCAGCTAGGAGTGAGCCTTAACTCTGCTCATCCTCCAGCTCCCCTTCTCACATTCACACACTTCCCCTTCCCTGCACAGAGTGCCCTAACTTACCTCCTCCCGACCACAGAGAGCAGCTCCTCAGCAGTCAGGTTCAGAGGTTTGGAGTGGGAAATGCGTTGTGTGTTGGTTGAACTGCTAGAGAGATCCTTCGTTGCTCCCAAGCATGACATCATACTCCCTAGGAGGAAGGTAATGCCACTGTGGCGACCGTACTCCTGGGGACGCCACTAGTGCACTGATTCCCAGCCACTGCTAGATGATTCTACTGTTACATTGACCCAGACCACTACATTCCCCTCACACTCTACACCGCCAGAATATGACCCTGAGGAAACTCAGGTTCCCCTTCCCGCATACTATACCACCTTACAAGGTGACAAAGAGGAAGGTGCAGATGAAAGTGCAGGTTCCTTGAGCAGGTGGGAGGCATACTCATGGGCGATGGCACTGGCACAGGGCCCCTCATAGTACGCAAAAGTGTCTCTGCCGGTGGGGGGCCCAACTGCCGTCAGACACACCGCCGTACTATGAGGGGCCCTGTGCCAGTGCCATCGCCAACGAGTGTGCCCCCCCTGCTTGCTCCAGATCACAGCACTTGCAATGTTGAAATACTTACCTCTCCCTGCTCCACCACCATGATGTCTTCCACATCTCCTGACAGTGATATTCTGATCAGAGAGCGCAATGACATCACATCTGTAAGTCCTCTGCCTAAACAGTCAAGTGCAGTGACATGGAAGATGGGGACGACGAGGAGTCCAGACTAGTACAGGGATTCCCTAGCGAGGAGACTTATTTAATTGTTTTCAATGTTGGGACAGCAATTTTTGGGGAGCACTATACTCTGGAGAATGATAGATGGGGCCCACCATACACTGGAGCATTCCAAAGGTGGACATCAGACACTGGAGCAGCATTTACAGGGCCCATTAAACACTGGAGCATTAGAAATGGGGCCCATTATATATGGAGCATTATTTGGGCCCATAAGACAGTGGAGCTTCATCCATGGGGACCAACATATACTGTAGCATTATGTGGAGCTCATCATACACTGTTTCAAACATTATATGGGACCAATGATTCTGTATGGAGAAATATATGGGCCTCATTACTCTGTATAGTGCACTATGCGGTGCCCATAATACTGTATGGAGTAATATACTGTCCGTTTTTGGAGCTATTGGAGAATTTAAATCGATATCAGTCATGAGATGTAAAAAGTGAAGTATTTTTCATTGTACTATACCGCTATTTCTCTACCATATCGGAGCATCATGAGTTGTGGTATGTGTTAAAGGGGTGCTCTTTGGCCCAGGGCACATGAAAACCTGGAGCCAGCCCTACCCCTCCACAACTTTAACCAAATAACCCCCAGTTTTCAGTGCGTAACTATTATTATGAAGTAAATTAAGGTTGACGAGCTTCAGTAATAAAAATTGATGTTTTTGCCATTCAAATGGGCACTGTAGGTGTGTTTAATGTCCTCCACTCCCTGCCGACTTTGCTTCCCCATTGACTTGCATTGGGTCTCGTGTTTCAGTCGGCCTTCGACATTTCACGATAATCGGCCGATTTCGTTCGACCAGACTTTTGAGAATGTCGGGTTTCATGAAACCCGACTTGACCTGAAAAAAAGCAAAGTCGCTCATCTCTAGTGATCACAAAACTAATAAGTTTTCATGTATCCTTTAATAAGATGTGTAGTAGAGGGATTACAAGGACACTAAACTTCAGGAAATCTTGGTGCAATTAACTGGGACGATATCCTGAGCCATAAAATACACAAAGAAAATGGGAGACATTTATTAGCATCCTGAATAGGACCTGTGCACAATATATACCGTATGGGAATAAACATGCAATAAATTTGGAGGAAGCCACTATGGCTAAATAGAGCTGTAAGAGGCGCAATAAGGGACAAAAATAAAGCATTTAGAGAATTAAAGCAAGTAGGTAGTGATGAGGCATTAACTAAATACAGAAGATTAAATAAATTCTGTAAAAAACATATCAAGACAGCAAAGATTGAGACAGAGAGACTCATTGCCAGAGAAAATAAAAATAATTACAAAATATTCTTTAACTACATAAATAGTAAGAAACTGAAAAGTGATAGTGTTGGTCCCCTTAAAAATAGTTTTGGTGAAATGGTGGATGAGGATGAGGAAAAAGCCAATATGCTAAATGAATTTTTTCTACAGTATTTACACAAGAAAATCCCATGACGGATAACATTATCAGGGATAAAAATTCTCCATTAAATGTCACCTGCTTAACCCAGCAGGAAGTACGGAGACGTCTAAAAATCACTAAAATTGACAAATCCTCCGGCCCGTATGGGATACACCCATGAGTACTGCAGGAATTAAGCACAGTCATAGATAGACCATTATTTTTAATCTTTAAAGATTCCATAATAACAGGGTCTGTACCACAGGACTGGCGTATATCAAATGTGGTGCCAATATTCAAAAAGGGGACAAAAACTGAACTTGGAAATTTTAGGCCAGTAAGTTTTACCTCAACTGTGGGTAAAATCCTGGAGGGTTTTCTAAGAGATACTATACTGGAGTATCTGAAGAAGAATAACCTCACGACCCAATATCAACATGGGTTTACAAGGGACCGTTCCTGTCAGACTAATCTAATAAGCTTTAATGAAGAAGTTAGTTTCGGACTGGACCAAGGGAATGCAGTGGACGTGGTGTAAATGGACTTTTCAAAAGCTTTTGATATGGTGCCACACAAAAGGTTGATACATAAAATGAGAACAATAAGGATAGGGGAAAATATGTGTAGGTGGGTTAAGAGCTGGCTCAGGGATAGGAAACAAAGGGTGGTTATTAATGGAGCACACTCGGACTGGGTCACGGTTAGCAGTGGGGTACCACAGGGGTCAGTTTTGTGCCCTCTTCTTTTTAACATATTTATTAATGACCTTGTAGGGGGCATAGAGAGTAGAATTTCAATATTTGCAGATGACACTAAACTCTGCAGGGTAATCAATACAGAGGAGGACAATTTTATATTACAGGAGGATTTATGTAAACTAGAAGCTTGGGCTGATAAATGGCAAATGAGCTTTAATGGGGATAAATGTAAGGTCATGCACTTGGGTAGAACAAACAAGATATATAATTATGTGCTTAATTGTAAAACACTGGGCAAAACTGTCACTGAAAAAAACCTGGGTGTATGGGTGGACGACAAACTCACATTTAGTGGCCAGTGTCAGGCAGCTGCTGCAAAGGCAAATAAAATAATGGGATGCATTAAAAGAGGCATAGACGCTCATGAGGAGAACATAATTTTACCTCTATATAAGTCACTAGTGCGACCACACTTAGAATACAGTGTACAGTTCTGGTCTCCGGTGTATAAGAAAGACATAGCTGAACTGGAGCGGGTGCAGAGAAGAGTGACAAAGGTTATTAGGGAACTCTGGGGTCTGCAATACCAAGACAGGTTATTACACTTGGGGTTATTTAGTTTGGAGAATCAAAGGCTTAGGGGTGATCTTATTACAAAGTATAAATATATGTGGGGACAGTACAAAGACCTTTCTAATGATCTTTTTACTCTTAGACCTGTGATGGGGACAAGGGGGCATCCTCTACATCTCGAGGAAAGAAGGTTTAAGCATAATCACAGATGCGGATTCTTTACTGTAAGAGCAGTGAGACTATGGAACTCTCTGCCATATGATGTTGTAATGAGTGATTCCCTACTAAAATTTAAGAAGGGACTGGATGCCTTTCTTGAAAAGTATAATATTACAGGGTATATACACTCATTTCCTTAATATTGCGTTGATCCAGGGAGCTAGTCTGATTGCGGTATGTGGAGTCGGGAAGGAATTTTTTAACCCAATGTGAAGCTTACTATTTTCCACATGGGTTTTTTTTGCCTTCCTCTGGATCAACATGTTAGTGCAGGTTAGTATAGGATATGGGTTGAACTAGATGGACTTAAAGTCTCCCTTCAACCTTAATAACTATGTATATATCCTATGTCATGCATCAACAGACTCTCAGTGCATCCTACTTGATGTATACATTAGAGTCCCAGTTTTTCCAGTATATATATAAATGAGAGTCTCAGTTTATCCTTTATCTGTATCAGTGTAGCTTACTTGATGTATACAGCAAAGTATTCTAGTGTAAATCCTGTGTATCCTATGTGATGTATACAGGAGAGTCTCAGTGTTTTTAAATTTAATAAATGAAGGAAAATCTCAGTTTATCCTATGTGTTGTATAAAATGGAGACTTATAATGTCCTATAAGATGTATACAGCAGAGTCTCAGTGTATCCTATGTAATGTATATAAAAGAGTACCAAAATCGGCTGGACGTCCAAGGTCAGTAAGTAGCAGCCGAACAAGACGTACTGAGTACGTCCAAGATTGGGAAGGGGTTAAAGATTGCAAATAAAATTATATTGTAAGGAGGTAACTACTGGAGCTAGATAAGAACATAATTGAAGGCAACAAAAGGCATATTGGACCACCTTCCTTAACCTCTTAACGTCCAATGACAGGCATAGCTTGTCATGGCCGGGTGTCAGTTCCCGCACCAGGACGGACTATGCCCATCATATATTTAAACTATCACTGCGTGTAAACACACATTGATAGTTCAGTGCTGACAGCTGCCTGTGAGAGCTGAGACGCGCAGGAAGAGGTGCAGGGACCCATGCTGTCAGTCCCTGCAACCAGTGCACTGTGATCGGTCAGTCAATCTGACCGATCATAGCATGATCGCGCAGGAGATGCTGAAATATCAGCATTTCCTGCCTGATCAGTGCATCATCTCATCTCTGTCAGTGGCTGAGCGCCTGCACTAACAGCCAGGAGTGATGTCCGCGCCACACATGGCTGTTAAACCCCTAATTGCTGTGATCGAGTGCAATCTCAGTGTTCAGGAGAGAAGGCAGAAGGAGGGGAGCTCCCTCTGCCTTCAGATTGGCGTCTCCATGATATCATGATGGGGCCTGATCATTGCCATGGCAACCTGGGATCATCATGATGATCCCCGGTCATCAAGCTTTGGAAATCCTCTGAGACCATGCTCACAGCATGGTGTCAGAAGCTTTCAGTAAAGGTACAATGCACTGCAATGCCAGTACATTGCAATGCATTATACCTTCGATCAAAGTGAAAAAGTGAAAGAAATGGACTAAGTAAAGGAAACATTTTTTAAAAAATATGTAAAAAAAATTACAAAATAAAAATAATAAAAAAAAATCACTAATAAATACACATTTTTATGTAAAAAAATAAACAAAAAAAGTACACGTTTGATATCTTCGTATCCGGAACAATCCGATCTATAAAAGTGTCACACTAGTTAAACCCTTCAGGGAACGCCATAAACAAACACAAAAAAGTAGCAATTTATACTTTATCATCATACCACTTGGAAAAAGTGGAATAAAATGCGATCAAAAAGACGAATTTTAATAAAAATAGAATCACTGAAAACGCCACCTTTTCCCGCAAAAAAACAAGATGCTATACAGCTCCATCAGCAGAAAAATAAAATAGCCAAATCTCTCAGAATAAACCAATGCAAAAATAATTATCTTTTCTGTAAAAGTTTTTATTGTGTAAAAGCGCCAAAACATAAAAAAATAAATGTAGCATCGCTGTAATCATACTGACCTGAACAATAAAACTGCCTTATCAATTTACCACACACAGAATGGAGAAAAAAAAACAATCCCTGAATTGCTGGTTTTTGATCATTCTGCTTCCACAAAATCGGAATAGAAAGCGATCAAAAAAAGTCATATGCCCGAAAATGGTATCAATAAAAAATCTGCTCGTCTTGCAAAAAACAAGCCTACGCATGACTCTGTGGACCAAAATATGGAAAAATTATCACTCTCAAAATATGGTGATGCAAAACTTTTTCTTGCCAATAAAAGCATCTTTTAGCGTGCGACAGAAGCTAAACATAAAAAAGGATATAAATCTGGTATCACTGTAATCTCACTGACCAGAAGAATAAAGTCGCCTAATCACTTATACCACACGAGGAACAGTGTAAAAAATAAGTAAAACCAATTCTTCACCTGATGTGGATTTATTCATTCTGTCTCCCAAAGATCACAGTAAGGATTGGCGCACATTTATCCTGTGCTCTACACTGAGCACTTGCATTGGGGTTTCCATGTAAATCTCTGAAATATGTGATTCAGACAGAACCATCAGTGGAAGATCTCTATAATGGGGCAGATGGAGGCACTGTGAACGCCATAGGACCTGTGATCCAGCGGTGTCCATCTCTTTCGGCTTGATAAAAACACAGTCCATCATAGTTTTGTGCACCTCTGAAGGAAGGACAATACTGAGCAGAGGTCAGAGGGAGTCGAGAGTAACACTGCTGCCTCATTATAGTGAATGGATCCCTCATGGGTTTCATCTATCACGTAGCTCCGAGATTTAGATGGAAACCCCAAAGTATGTGCTCAGCATAGAGCGCCGGATAAATGTGATAACAAACATTATGAAAAATGTTCCCAATAAAAGCTTCAACTCAATCCTCAAAAAAGTCCCTTCTCAGGTCTGTCATCTGTAAACAGAAATATAGGGGGCTTCGACATTACCGGTAGCACAAAGGCTCTGGAAAAGCCAAAAGAAATTCAGCAAATTTTACGCTTCCAAATCCAAACGCCCCACTCCCTTCTGAGCCTGTGTGCATAAACCACTTTTAGCATTCACGTTTAACAGGGGTATAATTTCCAAAATGGGTAACTTGGGGGAAGGAAGATTCTGCTCCCTATCTCTTAGGGGGCTCTGTATATGGAGTTCACAAACTATTCTAGTAAAATCTGCACTCCAGGAGGCAAATAGTGCTTCATTCCTACCGAGGCTCTCCATATGGCTAAGCAGTACTGTATAGCCACATATAGTGTGTTTCTATATTCAGCAGAAATTGTGGGACACATTCTGGTGCCAATTTTACCCACTTCTCGTGTGAAAATGTTAAATCTGGGGCTCAAGCAAAATTTTTGCTGTAAAAATGTAATTATTTTTCTTCACTGCCCAATGGTATAAAATTCTGTGACACAGCCTTGGTATCATTATGATCATTACACCCCTACACTAATTCACTGAGAGGTGTAGTATGTAAAATGGGGTCACTTATGGAGTGCTGTACTGTTCTGGCACCTCAGGGGCTTTTCCAGTGGGTCATGGCACCCTCAAAACATAATAGTAAAATCTGCATTAAAATAAGGCACGTCTTCCCTTCTGACCTTTGCACTGTGCCTCAAAAGTAGTTTTCACCCACACATGGGGTATTGGCACTCTTAGGAGAAGTTGCACAATAATTTCTGTGGTCCATTTTCTCCAGTTACCCTTGAGAAAATAAAAATTTGGGGCTAAAAGGAAAAAATTTCAGGAAAATTTTTTTTTTTATTTCTTAGCTCTGTTATAAACTTCTATAAATCACCTAGATGCTCACCACACATCTAGATAAGTTCCTTGATTGGTCTAGTTTTCAAAATGGTAGCACTTGTGGGGGGTTTCCATTATGTAGGCACATCAGGGACCCTCCAAAAGTTACATGGCATCGGCTCTCGATTCCTAGCCAATTTTGTGCTCAAAATGTCAAACCTTTCTCCTTCCCTTCTGGGTCCTGCCATGCGCCCAAACAGTGGTCTTCCACCACACATGGGGTATTGGCAAACTCAGGAGAAATTACACAACAATTTTTGGGGTCCATTTTCTCCTGTGACCTTTGTTAAAATAAAAAATGGTGCTAAAATATGATTTTTGAGGAAAAAATGTGATTTTTTATTTTAACAGCTGTACATTATAAACTTCTGTGACGCACCTGGGAGTTCAAGGTGCTTACCATGCATATAAATACATTCATTGAGGGATCTAGTTTCCAAAACGGGGTCACTTGTTGGGGGCTTCCACTATTTAGATACATCAGGGACTCTCCAAATGCGACATGGAATTTAATCTCAATTCCAGCCAATTTTGCGTTGAAAAAGTCATGCGGCACTCCTTTCCCTCTGAATTCTGCCATGCACCCAAACAGTGGTTTACCCCCACATATAGGGTATCAGCATACTCAGGACAAATTGCACAACAACTTTTGTGGTCCAATTTCTCCTGTTACCCTTTAGTAAATAAAAATGTGGGCAAAAAGATCACCTTTGTTGAAAAAATATGATTTTTTATTTTCACGGTTCTACATTATATACAGTATTTCTGTGAAGCACTTGGGTGTTCAAAGTGCTCACCACACATCTAGATAATTTTCTTGGGGGTCTACATTCAAAAATGGGGTGATTTATGAGGGTTTCCACTGTTTAGGTACATCAGGGGCTCTCCAAACACTCTCGATTCCAGCCTATTTTACATTCAGAACCTTAAAAGGTGCTCATTCCTTTCTGAGCCCTGCTGTGCACCTGAAAAGTGGTATTCCTTTACAGACAGGGTATCAGTGTACTCAGGAAAAATTGTACAACAAATATTGTGGTTCATTTTCTCCTGATACCCTAATAAAATAAAAAAATTGCGTCCGAAATAAAATTTTGGGGGAAAAAGTTAAATGTTCATTTTTTTTCCCTTCCATATTGCTTCAATTCTTGTGAAGCACCTAAAGGGTTAATAAACTTTTTGAATGTGGTTTTGAACACCTTAAATGGTGCAGTTTTTAAAATGGTGTCAATTTTGAGTATTTTCTGTGATACAGGCCCCCAAAGTGACTTCAAATGTGAGGTGGTCCTTAAAAAAATGGTTTTGTAATTTTTTGTTACTGTTTAAAAATGAGAAATCGCTGGTCAAGTTTTAATCATTAAAACTTCGTAACAGATAAAAATTGTGTTTCACAAATTGTAAAATAGACATGTGGGAAATGTTATCTATTAACTATTTTGTGTGATATAAAGCTCTGATTTAGAGGCATAAAAATTGAAAGTTTGAAAATTGTGAAATTTTTTCACAAGTAAACACAAGAAATTTTAAAGAAATTTTACCACTATCATAAAGTACAATATTTCATAAAAAACAGTTCCGTTGAAGCGCTCCAGAGTTATAACGACATAAAGTGACAGTGGCCAGATTTAAAAATTAAGGCCTGGTCATTAATCTACAAAGTGGATTGGTCCTTAAGGGGTTAAGTAATCACATGTGCAATTACATTTTCGATATGATATTATTCAATTATAGTAGACAAACCTCTAATACTGACCTTCATTTCGAATCACATACAGTAAGCCCGATAGAGATGCCTGTTTTCACCACTTCAGCGTTAGGCTGTGTGCACACGCTGCGGATTTTGCTGCGGTTCCGCAGCGGTTTTGGCCGCTGCGGACCCGCAGGAGTTTTTGCTGCGGTGTACAGTACCATGATTCCCTATGGGAATCAAAAACCGCAGTGCAGACGGTGCGGAATTTTCCGCGCGGATTATCTGCGGTTTTCAATCCGCAGAAAGAATTGAGATGTCAATTCTTTCTGCGGATTCTCCTGCGGTTTGCCATCTCCTCCATTGAGGAGATGAAAAACCGCAGGGCAAAACCGCAGAGCAATCCGCAGGTAAAACCGCAGGTCTTTTGACCTGCGGTTTCACCTGCGGATTTTACAAAATCCGCGCGGATGAATCCGCACATAATCCGCAGCGTGTGCACACAGCCTTAGAGTTATAATATTTACCTATTACTTTGCACATTTTGCTCCTATAACACAGTAGTTTATATTGTTATTTGCTTTGCACTTCTTTCATTGTTGTAATTTTTTTACACTTTCGCTATTGCAATTATTCAATTTGTTATATCAGTCATTTATTTTATGTGAATAGAATACAAAGTGAAAAAAGAATAACTTCTTAATTTTCTTATTCCGTTACATTGTAAATGCGGTGTATGGATAGAGAAGAACCTCACTATTTACAATTGCTTGTTGTTATAACATTTTTCAATTTTTTTGCATGTAATAACAAAATATACAGTCCACAAAGGCTTTTCTTGTACCCACCTGTATTATAACATAAATAAATAATACTTTTTTTGCAAATGTCGGCGTATCCAAATGTAATGCAGCAAAACCGTACAAAGAAACTTCAAAAAAAAATTTTTTTTTAATTCATACAAAATAAATTTGAACGTTTTTAAGGAAAAAATAAATGTGACATGCCCACATAAGACAGAAAAATGTCTAAAAATGTCCTGTCATGACAGTAGAACTTGCAGCAGACTGTCTGTGTCTGCCAGTAGCTCCTCCCTCGACCTGCCCTTTTCTTTCTCCACAGAACTATGTGCGCATCAACTCTCATCTTTTATATTAGTATGACCTCATTCAGGCATTTTTTTTCTGTATGTGTTCTATCTGTGGATTTTATAGATAGGATATGTATCTATTATAATTTATTATAATTCATGAAGCTGTTCGCCTGTCCATTAATTTTGGGGTACAATGTAAAAAAAAAACGATAGCAACATATCTGTTTTTGATCCAAGACACAAATTAAAATTACCCTTACAAATGAATGGATCCATGAAAATCACAGATAGCACACAGATTACATTAAAATTGTAATCATTATACTGTCTGTGATTAACATTGTAATGGACATGAGGATCATTGCACTTTATATACAGCTCTGGCAAAAAATTAAGAGACCACTTCCAAATGTTCAGTTTGTCTGATTTTTCTCTTTATAGGTATATTTTTGAGTAAAATGTAAATTGTTCTTTTAGACAAACTTCTGACAATATGTCTCCAAATTTCCATGCAATAAATTATGATTTTTCTGAAAAGGAGAAATGGTCAAAATTAAAAAAAAAACAAAAAAAAACCAGTGCTTTCTGACCTCAAATAATGCAAAGAAAACAAGTTCATAATCATTTAGATACTAATGTTTTAACTCAGGAAGAGTTCAGAAATCAATATTTTGTGGAATAACCATGATTTCTAATCATAGCTTTCATGCGTCTTGGCATGCTTTCCACCAGTCTTTCACACTGCTTCTGGCACAAAAATTTAAGCAGTTCTTCTTTGTTTGATGGCTTGTGGCTATACATCATCCTTTTGATTACATTCCAGAGGTTTTCAATGGGGTTCAGGTCTGGAGAATGGGCTGCCCATGACAGGGTTTTGATGTGGTGGTCTCTTAATGTTTGCCAGAGCTGTATTTCTCCATACATAAAAAAATAAATCCCTGATGAATCATTGATAATGAAAACTGACACACTTAACATACACTGACGAAATTCAGATTCAAAACATTGATGACACAAACCATTGTTTGCATATGTAAAGAATTACTGATGCCTGAATGAGGTCTTAAGGGAAAGTCTGTATTCACTGAATTGAATGGTTATTATTCCTTTTTGTCTATAATAATCTTTTTAAAAAAAGTCACTGGAAAAAAAACAGCCTTTCCAAGAGGATTTCAGAATATCAATGCACTAACAGGATACAGCAGACTACAATAGTAAAGGCGGGGGAAGCACGGGTGCAAAATTTTTAAGAATCAACCACTCACAAATCTATCAATGCACAGAGGGGTTGGTTGCCTATTATTAGAAATACATATAGATGAGGTTGCATAGAATGTCAGTCACATAGGTGACATAAGTATGATGCACAGTCTCTGGCTTACAGCCTGTTGATGACACCCATACCATTAGATCAGGCAAGCTGCCCAGCACCCACAATTCACCAAATCAACACTAAATGGCCTGGCAGCATCCTGAAAAAGATGTATGGCTGATGCCATATGCAAGTCTCATCTGTGTGCGTTTTTAATACTAGGCAACCACCCTAGGTTGGTCAGTCGCTGTTTCATCACTATTTTACTCCTTTGCTTCCCCGACTTTATCATGGGGGTTTACTGCATCATATAGTGCATTGGTATTCTGACCTGGTGTTGGTAAGGATGTTTTTCTGTGAAATATTTTTAAATTTATGCCCTTTCTGCTGTGAATAAGCTTTAATAACAATTTTTTGACTGCTGGCCATTGACTTCACACTACAGACATTATTATTTAAGGCCCCTCAAGTCTTTCTTTCATCAAATGTTTCAGTAGTCTCTTCCATCCAAAAATGACTGATGTTTCATCATTAGTGTTGAGCGATACCATCCGATATTCAGAAATATCGGATCAGATTGGATCTGCCCGATACACAAAAAGTATTGGGTATCGCCAATTCCGATACCGGAAGTCCCATTCAAGTCAATGGGACAGAAATATCGGAATTAAAAAACCCCTTTCTTGCCTTGTACATTCTGTTCGGGAGGGGGGAAGAGTGTGGGCGGTGCTTGGGCGGACACTGTGCGTGTCTGTGTGTGTGGGCGGGGTCTGTGCGGGCCTCTCAGGGGTCTGTGCCGACTGTCGGGGGCCTGTGCCGGCTGCCGGTGGTCTGTACGGGCCTCTCGGGGGTCTGTACAGGCCTGTCGTGGGCCTGTGCCGGCTGCCGGTGGTCTGTATGGTCCTCTCGGGGGCCTGTGCCGGCTGTCGGTGGTATGTGCCGGCTGCCGGTGGTCTGTGCAGGCCTGCCGGGGGTCATGTGTGTGTGCAGGCATCGTCCGATGGGACTACAAGTCCCATCGGGCGATGCCTGCTCAATGACAGTGATTGACACATTAGCCAATGATGGGACTGTAGTAGTCCCATCATCCGGCTAATGTGTTGAATGTAAAAAAAAAAAAACATACTACATACATACTACATATATACTACATTCATACAACATACATACATACTACATACATACTACATATATACTACATTCATACAGCATACATACATACTACATACTACATACATGCTACATATATACTACATTCATACAACATACATACATACTACATACTACATACATGTTACATATATACTACATTCATACAACATACATGCATACTACATACTACATACATGCTACATATATACTACATTCATACAACATACATACTGCATACATACTACATGTATACTACATTCATACAACATACATATATACTGCTTACATACTACATGTATACTACATTCATACAACATACATACATACTACATACTACATACATGCTACATATATACTACATTCATACAACATACATACATACTACATACATGCTTCATATATACTACATTCATACAACATACATACATAGTACATACATACTACATACATGCATACATACATACATACAACATGCTACAGACATACAACATACATACATACTACATACTGCATACATACTACATACTACATACAATACATTCATACAATACATACATATAGACATACAGTACATATAACATAGAGAACATACTCACCATCACTTGTCACTTTGATCCCCGAAGCCAGTGTCATCTGTGGAAAAATATGAAAATAACAAGCAAACAATATACTCCCTGATGCGCAGAAATCCACGCTTGTCCCACGCCGATCTCCCATGGAGAACAGCAGTATCAGCTGATGTGACCGCTCTCTACGGGGCTCCAGGAATCCAGTGACGGGAGGTAGGTATCCTTCCGCACTGTATTCCTCCGCCACTGTAAAAAAATAGTCCCTGGTCTCACTTTATGGCAAAAGCTGCGTGGGAACTTTATCACACAGCAATGCCAAAAGTGAGACTAGGGACTGTTTTTTTACAGTGGCGGAGGAATATAGTGTGGAAGGATACCTACCTCCCATCATTGGATTATTGAAGCCCCTAGAGAGCGGTTGCATCAGCTGATGCTGCTATTCTCCATGGGAAATTGGCTGGGACCCTCGTGGATTTCTGCGGATCAGGGAGTATATGGCTTGTTTGTTATTTTCATATTTTTTCATAGATGACACTGGCTTCGGGGATCAAAGTGACAAGTGATGATGAGTATGGTCTATATGTTATATGTACTGTATGTCTATGTATGTATTGTATGAATGTATTGTATGCAGTATATATGTAGTATGTATGCAGTATGTAGTATGTATGTATGTTGTATGTCTGTAGCATGTTGTATGTATTTAGTATGTATGTAGTATGTACTATGTATGTATGTTGTATGAATGTAGTATATATGAAGAATGTATGTTGTATGTAGTATGTATGTATTTTGTATGAATGTAGTATATATGTAGCATGTACGTAGTATGTAGTATGTATTTATGTTGCATGAATGTAGTATATATGTAGCATGTATTTAGTATGTAGTATGTATGTATGTTGTATGAATGTAGCATATATGTAGCATGTATGTAGTATGTAGTATGTATGTTTGTTGTATGAATGTAGTATATATGTTACATGTATGTAGTATGTAGTATGTATGTATGTTGTATGAATGTAGTATATATGTAGCATGTATGTAGTATGTATGTATGTTGTATGAATGTAGTATATATGAAGCATGTATGTAGTATGTAGTATGTATGTATGTTGTATGAATGTAGTATATATGTAGCATGTATGTAGTATGTATGTAGTATGTAGTATGTATGTATGTTGTATGAATGTAGTATATATGTAGCATGTATGTAGTATGTATCTATGTATGTTGCATGAATGTAGTATATATGAAGCATGTATGTTGTATGTAGTATGTTTGTATGTTGTATGAATGTAGTATATATGTAGCATGTATGTAGTATTTAGTATGTATGTATGTTGTATGAATGTAGTATACATGTAGTATGTATGTAGTATGTATGTGTGTTGCATGAAGGTAGCATATATGTAGCATGTATGTAGTATGTATGTATGTTGTATGAATGTAGTATATATGTAGCATGTATGTAGTATGTATGTATGTATGCATGTTGTATGAATGTAGTATATATGTAGCATGTATGCAGTATGTATGTATGTTGTATGAATGTAGTATACATGTAGTATGTATGTTGTATAAATGTAGTATATATGTAGTATGTATGTAGTATGTAGTATGTATGTATGTTGTATGAATGTAGTATATATGTTGCATGTATGTAGTATGTATGTTGTATGAATGTACTACATATGTAGCATGTATGTAGTATGTAGTATATATGTATGTTGTATGAATGTAGTATATATGTAGCATGTATGTAGTATGTATGTATGTTGTATGAATGTAGTATATATGTAGCATGTATGTAGTATGTATGTATGTATGTTGTATGAATGTAGTATATATGAAGTATGTATGTAGTTTGTATGTATGTTGCATGAATGTAGTATATATGAAGTATGTACGTAGTATATATGTATGTTGCATGAATGTAGTATGTATGTAGTATGCTGTTTTTTTTTTACATTCAACACATTAGCCGGATGATGGGACTACTACTGGCCCATCATTGGCTAATGTGTCAATCACTCTCATTGTAGCAGGCATCGCCCGATGGGACTTGTAGTCCCATCGGACGATGCCTGCACACACACAAGACCCCCAGCAGGCCTGCACAGACCACCGGCAGTCGGCACATACCACCGACAACCAGCACAGGCCCCTGAGAGGTCCGTACAGACCACCGGCAGCCGGCACAGGCCCCGGCAGCTGGCACAGACCACCGACAGCCGGCACAGGCCCCTGAGAGGCCCGTACAGACCACCGGCAGCCTGCACAGGCCCCCGACAGGCCTGTACAGACCCCCAAGAGGCCCGTACAGACCACCGGCAGCCGGCACAGGCCCCCAAGAGACCCATACAGACCACTGGCAGCCGGCACAGGCCCCCGAGAGGCCCGTACAGACCACCGGCAGCCGGCACAGGCCCCCGACAAGCCTGTGCAAATCCCCGAGTGGCCCGTACAGACCACCGGCAGCCGGCACAGGCCCCCAAGTGGCTCGTACAGACCACCAGCAGCCGACACAGGCCCCCGACAGGCCTGTACAGACCTCCGAGAGGCCCGTACAGACCACCGGCAGCAGGCACAGACCCCCGAGAGACCGGTACAGACCACTGGAAGCCGGCACAGGCCCCCGAGAGGCCCGTACAGACCACCGGCAGCCGGCACAGACCCCCGACAGGCCTGTGCAAACCCCCGAGAGGCCAGTACAGACCACCGGCAGCCGGCACAGGCCCCCGACAGGCCTGTACAGACCCCCGAGAGGCCCCTACAGACCACCGGCAGCCAGCACAGACCCCCGACAGTCGGCACAGACCCCCCGCAGTCGGCACAGACCGCGCATCATGATGCGCACAGACCGTGCATCATGATGACATCATTTCAGCAGCCAATCACAGCCACAACAGTGGCTCATTGCATTATGGGGACTTTCGATTCCGGTATCCGATATTGAAAAAATATCAGTACTCGGTATCGGAATTCCGATACAGCGAATATCGGCCGATACCCGATATTTGCAGTATCGGAATGCTCAACACTATTCATCATCTCTTAGCAATTTGGCCACGCCCCCTGAGGAAGCGACATCCTGCGCTGCGAAATGCATGTCGGGGTATATGTCCAGGGTCTGGATGGGACTTTATACACACCGTTATGGGTAAATATTCCTTACTATTTCCTCTCTCACAATGCACTTGATGATGTATATGTAAAGGCACAACACTGCGTCAATATGAGGCTATCTTAGTATTGGCAACAATTATTTATCCGTATCATGAGATGCTTACTTAGCTATATTATGATTGCTATGTACTGGGTGACTTTGGCACGATGTATTTTTATTAATTCACTTTTTTTTCTATACCGCTAAGCACATGTAATGGAATGATCTAAGTACCTTAACGGTGATAATTTTACTGACACATGTGTTATTATGCAGTCTGGTCCCATACTCTCTGGTCATTTTATTGACTCATGGAGTTAGTCACATGATTTTGATATATGCTCATGCATTTCTGTAATTAATATATTACAAAATCTCTGTACAATTTATTGATAAATTATTAAAATAATTTTTGATACATGTATTTTATTGATTTTTTGGCAATATATGCTTGTTGTTTCTCCTTGTTTGATTATAAGACACACTGCAAATTTTGGGGAAGATAATGGAAATATTTTTTCTATAAAATGGTGGTGCGTCTTATAGTCCGTTTTACTGTAGCCTATCATGGGTGGTGGCTATGGTGTAGTGGAGTTCAAGGAGGCAGTATAACTGCTGGCAGCAGAGGAAGGAGGGGGCAATGCTTCAGGCCCCAGGTTGGGAAAAGGGGGTGTTTGGAGTTGCGATTCTGCTGGCTGATGCTGCGGATCCCAGGCTGGTAAGAGGGGTTGTTTGGGAATACAAGGGCTCCGCTTACAGGATCCCTCACTCTTTCCATAGTTTTCAATGTGGTGTACTTTGGGAAAATGGTCACCAGAAGCAGTGCATGTGCAGATTGAGATCTCGGCACCAAAATCTTATCTCCCGAGATCTCAACTTCCGAGATCTCAATCAATCATCGCCTAAATCCACCATATTAATAAACAATTGAAGGGGCAGAGTCTAAAGGCTTTTATAAAATGTAAGGGGAGCTTCAGCATCATTGAACACCCACCTCCTACCACCAGCCTGTGACCCACAGCGTCACACCTCCGAAAATCCCATCTTTCCAGCTGGTAAGCTACATTCGGAATCTCCACCGTCTCCCCCTAAATTTTGGGGAAAAAAAGTGCTTCCTTAAAATGAAAAATATGGTAATTAAGAAACCACTATATAGAATCTGCTTGGTTAATAGACTTTTGAATCCTTTTTTAATCAATGGCATTTTAACCACCTGTAATTTTAAACAAATTTACTGGTTGAGTGTTAATGCAATACACAATTTGGATAGATGTGTAAAATATTCAACATTTATATAAATCAATACAATATTTTACAAAGCTTTGCATGAAACCAAGTCAGTTGAACATTCTACTTTCATCAATACTTTACATCTCCAAGGACAATTATTATTGATTTTGAATATTTAATCTGTACCGGTCATGCCCTTGTAGTAAACAGTTCAGCATTTTGATGCGTAGGGTTAGGTTCAAGCCATAATCCATACAAGATAAAAATATGTAAAATATGTGCATAGAACTTACAAATGAGAGCACTTAAAGTGCATGATATCTATAATTAAATATCAGAGGAGAGACTTGTCAACATCAAGTTGAAAGAAGTAATTTATGATGTCCAAAACATCAAAAAAATCTGTGAAATAGCATCTCAATTTTCAAAGACAAAAAAGCAAATATGGTTACACTTTGAAAAGGTCAAGTACTTACACATCTGAAGGGAAGTCCTGTGATGGTATTTGAAGCTATAAATAGATAAGTTTATCAAATCAAGTTAAAATCCAACTTCTACATTTGCAATGTATAACATATTTATAACTTTAAATTGATATTTAAATTTCTAGATATCTTTAATTTTTTATTAGAGAAAAATTGATTTTATTTTGTCTAGAGTAAATGTTCTTACATGGTTATGAGTTAGGATCATCAGTTATTAGGTAGCATAAGAGACTTAAAGAACACCAAATGAGTCAGGTCAAAGTATAATCCAATATCTTAAAATTAAAGTGTATGTCTTGTCTCTTCAACCCCTTCACCCCTGAAGGTGCTTTGCACGTTAATGACCAGGCCAATTTTTACAATTCTGACCACTGTCATTTTATGAGGTAATAACTCTAGAATGCTTCAACGGATCCTGGTGATTCGGCTTCTTTCATGATATATTGTACTTCTTGATAGTGGTAAAACTTCTATATGACTTGCATTTTTCAAACTTCGAATTTTTATGCCCTTAAAACACAGAGATATGTCGCACAAAATAGTTAATAATTAATATTTTCACATGTCTACTAGGGATGAGTGAGCATACTCGTTAGAATTCGGTACTCGTCAAGTAATGCGATACTCGTGGTACTCGAATCCTCGAGAGTATTTCACTACTTGCCTCACAATATTCGGCACAGCCCGCACAGTCCCACACAGCCCAGCATAGTCCCTGCACAGTACCTGCAAAGTCCTGCACAGTCCCGCACTGCACGGCACAGTCTTTGCACAGGCCAGCACAGTCCCACACAGCCCGACACAGTCTTCACACAGGCCAGCACAGTCCCGCACAGCCCGGCACAGTCCCCGCACAGTCCTGCACAGCCCGGCACAGTCTTCACACAGGCAAGCATAGTCCGCACAGCCTAGCACAGTCCCCGCACAGGCCAGCACAGTCTCGCATAGCCTGGCACAGTCTTCGCACAGTCCCCGCCCAGCCCAGCCCAGCACAGTCCCCGCCCCTGTAATCGCATTTCCCATAGACTTACATTGGACTCGTTACTCATTACGAGTACCCGAGTATTAGAAGGTACTCATAACGAGCACAGCGAGTCCGAATACTACACTACTCGCTGATCCCTAATGTCTACATCAGCACCATTTTGGAATCACTTTTTTTGTTAGGAAGTTATGTGCTAAAAGTTGACCAGCAATTTTTTCATTTTACCAAAAAAAATTTACTAAACCATTTTTTGTGGCGACCACAACACATTTGAAGTCATTTTGAGCAGTCTATATGATAGAAAGTACCCCAAATGACACCATTCTAAAAACTGCATCCCTCAAGGTGCTGAAAAACACATTCAAGAAGCTTATTAACCCTTCAGGTGCTTTGTATGAATTTTTTGGAATGTGGAAAGCAAAAGGAACATTTAATTTTTTTTCACAAAAATTTAGTTCAGATCCAATTTTTTTTATTTTGACAAGGGTAACAGGAAAAAATGGATCCCAAAATGTGTTGTATAATTTCTCCTTAGCATGTCGATACCCTATTAAAAGGAGCATGGGCATACGGCAGAGCTCAGAAGGGAAGAAGGACCATTTGGCTTTTTGAATTCAAAATTTTCTGTAACAATTGGGGACACCATGTTGCATTTGGAGATTGTAAGGAAAACCCAGGAGAGGGAGCTGAGGTATACGGATATCCCCCCACCATCACATCTCTTTGGTGCCCCCATACCATCAGGTCAGTCAGGGAACTGCACCTAGGATAAGTAGTCGCCGGAGAGACTGTTCTGTCACGTACTGGTTATCGGGGAACTCTGCAGTGAGGGCGGTATATATATCGCCAGTCCCAGACCGGGAATATATATACATAAACCTCCTGTCCAGCACTGCCATGATCCCCCAATTACACCAAGATGGTATGCTGCTACCAGTTCCTCATTAGAAATACGCCTGGTCCATTAACAAGCTTATATCAAATCAGAAACCAAACTCAGGTAGCGTATAAGTACTAGCCGAACTCACAGACATGGGGAATCGGGTTTCAAGATAAAAGAGCAGCCCAAAATTAATTGATATTTTAATTGCTAAAAGGCTCACTAGATAATACAAACATATACAGAGTATTATACAGGTATTGCAGCTAAAAGCACAGATAAAAGAAGGGTACAGGTTGGGGATGGCAGGTAGCTGTATGTGTCACGCTAACATTCCTTATAACTTTTGGATGGAGTGAAGCTCTCGTATGCACAGGCACCTTTTAGTTTACTGTCCGTCTCCACATGTGACATGAAGCAGCTTTCATGGCAGATGTCACGTCCGCCATGTCTGTTTTGCCTCATGAACCCCTGGAGCGGTGTGCACACGCACCTTGAGTCTGCTATCCTGCTTGTTCCCTAGAGCAGTGTGCACACTGACCTCATGTCTGCTGAGCTGCAAGATGCCTGCGTTTCTGCTTTGCTTTCTGTGATCTTCTCGTCATGTCTAGAATCCCTGATCATGTGACGTTTCCTAGGATCCTGCACTGTCTTGTTCTGCAATCATCTCGTCATGTCTGAAACCTTGATCATGTGACGTTTCCTAAGATCCTGCACTGTCTGGTTCTGCAATCATCTCGTCACGTCTGAAACTCTGATCATGTGACCTTTCCTAGGATCCTGCACTGTCTGGTTCTGCAATCATCTCGTCATGTCTAGAAACCTTGATCATGTGTCCTTCCTAGGATCCTGCACTGTCTGGTTTGGTGATCATCTCGTCATGTCTGAAACCCTGATAATGTGACTGCGCTCTGTGATCCTGGAGCATCTGAACTAGGAAGCTCTCCCCTGGTCCTGACCCGGAAGAGGAGGTGCTGTGCCCTATATCAGACCACCCCTTCCTTTGCTCAGGGCCTGATTATTGTGTTGCTTCCCTGCATGGCTCTTGGTCAGTGGGGTTGCTCCCTCTATTCTGTGCCCTTGCCCTTTGCTCTGTAGTGCGTCTCTGCACACGCTCCGTGCTCGTATTCCGTCTCTTGTCTTGTGCCATGTCTTGTGTTGTCTCTCGTGCCATGTTTGTCTTTGCCTTGCTTTGCCTTGTAGTCCTTCCGCTGTTCTCTGCTTTAGTCTGTTTTGCTATGTCTCGCCTTAGCTATTCTTTGACTTGTAGTCCTTCCTCTGTTCTCTGCCTTGCCTGTTTCGCCATGTCTGGTCTTTGCTATTCTGAGCCTTGTAGTACTTCTCATGTTCTTGTCTCAGCCTGGTTTTCCACGCTCTGTCCTCTGGTGCTCTCTTGCACATTTCCAAGTCTAGTCCCAAGGTTCTCCCTTGGCCCAGCTCTGGGTTTCGGCCTACGCTCCGCTGCTAGACTCTGTCCTCGCTCTGACCTGGCTCTGTTTCTGCCTATGTTCCGCTCCGTGTTCCGTACCTTGTTTCTTGCCTAGTCTTGCCTTGTTCCTTGCCTTGAACCCCGGCGTGGGTTCCCCTTGGCCGTCTCCTGTGCCGTGGTAAGTGCCTCGTGTTTGTGTACAGCCGTGTGCACTGGCCAGTGTGGCGTGCCTCCTGCGTGGCTCCTAGCACGCAGCCCTTCCTTGAACCCTGGCGTGGCTCCTAGCACGCACCCTGCCTTGAACCCTGGCATGGCTCCTAGCATGCACCCTGCCCTGAACCTGGCATGGCTCCTAGCACGCACTCTGCCCTGAACCTGGCGTGGCTCCTAGCACGAAGGTTCCTTTGCCCGCCTCCTGTGCCAAGGTCGTGCCTCGTGCTGGCGTTACAGCCGTGTGCACTGGCCAGTGAGGTGTGCGTCCCGTGTGGCTCCTAGCACGCGTCCTGCCCTGAACCCTGGCGTGGCTCCTAGCACGCATCCTGCCCTGAACCCTGGCATGGTTCCGAGCATGCACCCTGCCTTGAACCCTGACCCTGGCATGTCTCTTTGCACGCGCAGGACTCTGTCTTGTACCTTGTGCCTTGGTGTGTCTCTACACACGCACTCTGTCTTGTACCTTGTGCTTTGGCGTGTCTCACACGCACTCTGTCTTGTACCTTGTGTTTTGGCGTGTCTCTACACAGGCACCCTGTCTCGTTTTGTGAACCCTGGTGTGTCCCCTACACACGCTCCTTGCTTTGCACCTCGCTTTGAACCCTGGCGTGTCCCCTACACATGCACCTTGCCTTGCACCTAGCCTTGAACCCTGGCGTGTCTTTACACCCACACCCTTTCTCGCTTTGAACCTTGGCATGTCCCCTACACACGCACCTCGCTTTGAACCCTGGCGTGTCCCTTACACACGCACCTTGCTTTGCACCTCGCTTTGAACCCTGGCGTGTCCCCTACACTCGCACCTTGCCTTGCACCTTGGCGTGTTCCCTAACACGCACCATGCCTGGATATCTGTTGTGCCTCCTTGCCTGAACCCTGGTTTGCCTGCCGGATGCCCAGAACCTGCCGATCGCTGCCAGAGATCGTTAGCTGGATGACTGCGGCCTGATGTCCGGAGCTGATGTTCACAGCCTGATGCCTTGATCATGTCGATCGTCGCCAGCGGTCCGGAGTCCGATGCCATTGTGCCTTTACCTGTACCTAGGCATGCCACCTGGCACGTACTATGCTATGGACCTTGGCGTGCCCACGCGCGCACCTTACACGTTTTGCTTGTTTTCACGTTTGCACTGAATGTGATCCTGAAGATCTTAATGAAGTTACCTTGCACTTACCTCTTGTCTTGTTTCCTGCTTGTCTCTGGTTGTCAGACACTCCCATAGTGTCCCCCTGAGCTGTCCCAGCAGTCGTGGTGGCTCAACCCCTTGGTCTTGCCCCTGACACTCCCTGTATAGGGGGTGGATTCTCACAAGGTCAGCTCGCCCTCGGTGGGTGGGTGCCACGACCCAGAGGGTCCACTCAAAAAATAGGCTCAGCAGGAGCTGAGTCTGTCACAGCAGAACAACGACAATGGCTAAATGTGTGTAGCTAGCTTTTAACCCCTAGCTTACCCCCTCTCATATTCGCCACCGCCCCTCTGGGTCGGACTGAATACTCCTGCCTTGACCTCCTAGCTGAAATAATTCCCAATATCTAGGATTGGTCATAGCTTCCTAGTGGGATGTCCAATCGAGACAACTGACGTCTCAATGGGTTCAATGGGGCTGGACTGATATGGAGAGACCAAACGGATAGGCTAAGTGGTTCTGGAGAGCCAATCTCGATAGCTCGGTATCCAGGACAGCTAGGGAAAGGTGAGACGCAGGGTGCACACAGACAGCTCCCAGGGTTCCGGTTGTATATTGGACTTAACCCTGAGATTCACGGTACTCTCATAATTCATCTCTGTCTAGAGTTTACATTGATAGATAATAGATGCTGGCCGCCTTTCACAAAAGACAGCAGGGAGTCTCAACTCTTCTCCTCCTTGCCTTCATTAACACGTGGCCTCTAATTCTCTGGCCAAATGACAAAGTTATGTCCTTTTTCGATATGATATGATACACTTTATTGATCCCGAGGGAAATTATGGTATCACAGCAGAGTTACAACAGTATTACAAACATAACATTATGAACAGCATTACTACATTACAAACAGCATTACATAGAGTAATTACTAGACACAGATCTTGCACATGACTAACCACAATATGTAACAAGCAAAGGTACACAAATTTCTGATCATTTCAATTAGTGTGCCAGCCCTAGGTCGTAGCCATCTTTTACCCTTAGTGAATTGCTATACATCCCCATAGCAGTAGGCACAAACGATTTCCTGAATTTCTCCTTCTTGCACCTTAGTAGGATTAGACGGCTGCTGAATGTGCTCTTCTGATTCAAGAACAGCTCGTATAGTGGGTGTGTATTATTCATTATAGCCCTGCACTTCTTTTGAATCCTATCCTCCACTACCTCCTCAAAAGAGTCAAGATGGAGGCCAACAGCTGCACTTGCCTTCTTGATAAGTTTGTTGAGCTTATTAGCATCAGCTACTCACACACTGCTGCCCCAGCAAATGATAGCAAAAAAGATGGCGCTTGCTACAACGGACTGGTAGAACATTTCCAGCATTTTACTGCACACATTGAACAATCTGAGCTTCTGCAGTCTTCTCATTCCCTTCTTGTGAACCTTCGCTGTATGACACCTCCAATCAAGTTTGCTGTCAAGGTGAACCCCCATATATTTGTAGCTCTCAACCATCTCCACCTCCTGGCCAGCAATAGTGATTGGTAAGTGTTGTGAACACTTTTGACTTGGCTTCTGAGTTTGGGGTCCCTCTGGTGGTTGTTGCTGGTAATGGAGCTGGTCTTGCTGACAGAAGTCAATCACCTGAGCAGGATGATTGGAGGTCAGGTGTTACAGACTGGGGAGATTTAAGTGAGCAACTTTCCCTCAACTCTTGCCAGTGATTTGTTTTCCTCCTGAGCTTTTGGGAAGTCTGCTTGCCTCATGTCCTGCTTCCTCCTACATCTTTCAGATAAGTTATTTGTCTGCTTGAATCTTTTTGCATTTGATCCATTTTTTGCTTGTCTCTGATTTCTGCCTTGCTGGTGTTAGGCCAGCCTGGTTCCTTGCTGGGGCCAGTCCTGGACTCTGCTTCAGTTGCCACAGCGTATGGCAGTCTTTGCAGTATTTCTAATCCCCTGTTATATCAGTATCTTTTGTTTGCGTCCAGTTACACCAGAGTGCTGATTTAGTGGGGGAGAGGTCAGGTGGCCTCAGTATTTTTGCATATCAGACATGTTGAAATTTTGCTTAGGGTTTTTGCGTGATTGCAGACAGTATCCTTCCCTGTCCTATTCTATCTAGACAGTTTGGGTCCCATCATTTGCTTACTATATTTTCTGCCTGTGTTCGTGCCTCATCTTGTCTCACCAGCAATATATGTTTGGGGGCTATCTATTCCTTTGGGGTTTTACTCTGGGGCAGTTTAGCTTTCCCCTTTCACTCTTTAGGCTTAGTTAATTCTTTGGCTGTGCTGAGGCATCTAGGGCATCGTAGGTACGTCCCACAGCTAATTCTAGTTGTGTTGTCAGTTTAGGGATCTGCAATCTGCTAAGTTACCAACCTCTCTGGTTATCTGGTTGCTTCGCTTATTTCCTTGCTATCCTCCTCGGTTACCTAATCATAACAGAATCACCGGCCCAATTGTAGATTATAGGGTAATCTAAAGAAGGAAAGAATAGTAAAAAAAAAAAAAGGGTCAGAATTATTTATATATTTTTTCTTCTTTTTCTCTGGGGGTCGTAGGAGGATTTTGTCTTTAATGGATACTAAGCAATTGTCGGATCGTGTTGAGCAGCTCGCTGCTGAAGTTCGGAGAATTTCTACTTATCTTTCTCAGTTGTCTGCTGTGGAACATAAAGTCCCTATTCCTGATGTATTTTCTGAGGATCGGTCTAAATTTTTTAACTTTAAGAATAATTGTAAACTGTTTTTTGCTTTGAAACCTAATTCCTCGGGGAACTCGGTGCAGCAGGTTAAAATTAACAACTCCCTGTTTCGCAGCGACCCACAGGACTGGGCTTTTTCCCTTACACCTGGGGATCCATTTCTGGGTAAAGTGGATGCTTTTTTTCAGGCTCTGGGGGCTGTTGTATGATGAACCTAATGTTATTGATCAAGCTGAGAAAACCTTACTAGCATTGAACCAGGGTCAGGAAGCCGCAGAGTTATATTGTCAGAAATTCCGAAAGTGGGCGGCCCTTACTAAATGAAACGATGATGCGCTAGCTGCTCTTTTTCGGAAGGGTCTAGCAGAGACCGTGAAAGATGTTATGGTGGGATTTCCTGTCCCCTCTGGTCTCAGCAACTCTATGTCATTAGCCATTCAAATTGACAGACGTTTACGTGAATGTAAAACTATGAGAGAGGCGGTGTTGCCTTTTGAACAAACTGCTGAGCCCATGCAGTGTGATAGGGTTTTGTTATGATTGAGTCACCGTAGGAGGCAAAAATAGAAATGCCAGCTAAGTCCAGAAAACCAGAGAAGTTGGCAGCTATCGGATTGCAGACCCCTGAACCTATCAACACAACTAGAAGCAGCCGTGGGGGGCTCCTAAGATGCCCTAGGCCCCCCCATCACAGCCGGAGGACTACATAGCCTAAAGACAGAAAGGGAAATCTAAACTGCCCCAGAGCAGACCCTAAAGCAAAAGGCAGCCTCCACATATAATGACGGTGAAGCAAGAAGAAAGAACAAAACACAGACAGAAAGATAGACTGAGCAAAGATGGGGCCCAAGCTAGCTTAGATAGGAAAGGACAGGAAGGCTGCTGTCTGCAATCCGTGAAAAACCCTATGAAAATAAGAGCCAACAAACTGACAGTAAAAAGGCCCTGAAGACGCTAGGCTTCAAAAAAGGCTATGTCAGTACTCAGGAATTTTCTGAAGACAGAGCAACAGGCAAAAGGAGATTCAGCTCACCCCAGCAGGGAATGGCAGAATCCAGAAAAGCAAGGAAAACAAAACACTAATGCAAAAAGGCAAAGCAGAAATCTTAGCTTTAGATGAGCAGGAATCAGACTGGTTTCCTAGAAGTCCACAGAGAAATCACCCACAGGGCAGAAGGGCGTCGGCAGCCTTATATCCAGTCATTAACTCCACTCAGCCAGTCATCATCATCAGCCCCAGGTGTTTGACAATCAGGCTCACTACCTTTCTTCACCAGAAGAGGGAGTTCCTCGGGCCTCAGTAGTGAAGGGGAAAATGAACTCACAACAGTACCTCCCCCTTGAGGAGGGGTCACCGAACCCTCAACCACGCCACCAGGGCGATCAGGGTGAGCCCGATGAAAGGCACGCACCAATCTTTTGGCATGAATATCAGAGGCAGAGACCCAGGAATTATCCTCCTGACCATAACCCTTCCACTTAACCAAATACTGGAGTCTCCGTCTAGCCAGACGGGAATCCAGTACTTTCTCTACCTCATATTCCATGTTACCTTCAACCAATACAGGGTCTGGAGGTGCAATCCCTGGAACAACAGGTTCAACAAACCTCTTCAACAAAGATTTATGGAACACATTATGGATTTTAAATGTGACAGGAAGAGCCAAACGAAAAGAGACCGGATTAATAATCTCCAAAATCTTGTAAGGTCCAATAAATCTAGGCTTAAACTTAGGACAAGCCACCTTCATAGCAATATTTTTTGATGATAACCACACCATATCACCAACCTTAAACTGGGGACCAATGGTCCTATGTCGGTTGGAAAACCGCTGGGCCTTTTCCTGGGAGAGAGATAACTTATCCACCACTTGGTCCCAGATCTGGTGCATTCTCTCCACCACAGTGTCAACACCTGGGCAGGCAGAGGGCTCCACCTGCCCTGAAGAAAATCGGGGATGAAACCCAAAAAAAGGTGACATCAAAGTGGCAGAACTAGCTCTATTATTTAAAGCAAATTCGGCCAAGGGCAAAAATGAAACCCAATCATCCTGATCAGCAGAAATAAAACATCTCAAATATGACTCCAAGGTCTGGTTTGTTCTCTCTGTCTGCCCATTGGTCTGAGGGTGAAAAGCAGAGGAGAAGGACAACTGAATTCCCAGCTTGGAACAGAAAGTTCTCCAAAATCTAGACACAAACTGGACTCCTCTGTCAGATACAATGTTCTCAGGAATCCCGTGCAAGCGAACCACCTGTTGTAAAAACAGGGGCACCAATTCAAAGGAAGACGGCAACTTAGGGAGTGGTACAAGATGAACCATCTTAGAGAACCTATCACAAATCACCCATATAACAGTCATCCTTTGAGAGACAGGCATATCCGAGATGAAATCCATTGAAATATGGGTCCATGGCCTCTTGGGGACAGGCAAAGGCATCAACAACCCACTAGAGCGAGAACACGATTTAGACTGGGAGCACGTCCCACAGGACTGCACAAAATTCCTGACATCACGAGACAAGGAGGGCCACCAAAAAGACCGACTCACCAGATCTCTAGTACCAAAAATACCTGGATGACCAGCCAAAGCAGAGCAATGAACTTCAGACATCACTCTCTTCTTCCACTGGTCAGGAACATACAACTTTCCACTGGGACAACGCTCAGGTTTGTCCTCCTGGAACTCTTCCAGAGCACGTCTCAAATCGGGCGAGATGGCAGAAAGAACTACCCCTTCGCCTGAGATGGTAGCAGGCTTGGTCACCACAGGAGAATCAGCAAAGAAGCTCCTAGAGAGGGAGTCAGCCTTGACATTCTTAGTTCCAGGAAGAAAAGAAACCACAAAATCGAAACGTGTAAAAAACAAGGCCCACCTAGCCTGTCTAGGGTTCAAGCGCTTAGCCGACTCTAGGTAAATCAAATTCTTGTGGTCAGTGAGGACCACGACTTGATGCTTAGCTCCCTCCAACCAATGTCTCCACTCCTCAAATGCCCATTTCATGGCTAACAGTTCCCGATTCCCCACATCATAGTTACGTTCAGATGGAGAGAACTTTCGGGAAAAGAAAGCACAGGGATTGATTTTAGATGTTACAGGATCCTTTTGGGACAAAAGAGCTCCTGCACCAATCTCAGAAGCATCCACCTCTACCTCGAATGGAAGTGAGACATCAGGTTGCCGCAAAACCGGGGCGGAGGTGAATCTTCGCTTCAGCTCCTGAAAGGAAGAAACAGCCTCCGGAGACCAATTTAACACATCAGCACCTTTCTTAGTCAAATCAGTCAATGGCTTGGCAATACTAAAAAATTTTGCTATAAATTTCCGATAAAAATTATCAAAACCCAAAAACTTCTGGAGGGCCTTCAAAGAAGTGGGCTGAACCCAATCGTAAATGGCCTGTACCTTGGCTGGGTCCATTTCAATAGTTGACGGGGACAAAATAAATCCCAAAAAAGAAATCCTCTGTACTCCAAAAAGGCATTTAGATCCTTTGACATACAGGGAATTCTCCCTCAAGATCCGGAACACAGTCCAAATATGTTCCACATGAGAATCCCAATCCTTGGAGAAGATCAAAATATCATCCAGATAGATCATCAAAAATTTATCGACAAAATCTTGGAAAATATCGTTCATGAAGCACTGGAAGACAGAAGGGGCATTAGTGAGCCCAAAAAGGCACCACCAGGTACTCCAAATGTCCCTCCGGAGTATTAAACGCCGTCTTCCATTCATCCCCATGCTTAATGCGAATAAGATTATACGCCCCCCTGAGGTCAAGCTTGGTAAACCAGCAAGCACCTTTAACTCTGGAGAATAGATCAGAAATCAGGGGTAACGGATACTGATATTTAACAGTAATTTTGTTGAGAGCACGATAATCAATACAAGGTCTTAATGATCCATCCTTTTTGGCTACAAAAGAAAAAAAACGGCACCTAAGGGTGACGAGGATGGTCTAATATGACCCTTCTCCAACGCCTCCTTAATAAAGGATCGCATAGCCTCGTGCTCGGGTACAGATAAATTGAAGAGCCGACCCTTGGGAAATTTACACCCCGGGCTCAGTTCAATTGCACAGTCATAACTCCTCTGAGGAGGCAGAGACGCAGACTCATTCTCACTAAATACATCATAAAAGTCCGCCAAATAATCAGGAACATCATGCGACTGAGGAGAGGTGGAAAACACCGGAGCCTCACTAAAGGCACACCGACAACCCCAACTCACGACAGACACAGATTTCCAATCCAAAACTGGATTATGAATTTGTAACCAGGGAAACCCCAGGACAATAGTATCATGCAGATTATGTAACACCAAAAACCTGCAATTTTTTTGATGGTCTGGGGCAACCCGCATTACCACCTGGGTCCAAAACTGAGGTTTATTTTTAGCCAAAGGAGTAACATCAATCCCCCTCAAAGGGATAGGCGTCTGCAGAGGTGTCATCGGTAGTGTTGAGCATTCCGATACCGCAAGTATCGGGTATCGGCCGATACTTGCTGTATCGGAATTCCGATACCGACTTCCGATATTTTTTCAATATCGGAAGTCGGCATCGGAATCAGAAGTTCAAAGTTGATTGACAGCCTGACGTCATCATGATGCGCGGTGTGTGCGCATCATGATGCGCCGTCATTTCGGGCCTTCCGGGGGTCTCTGCCGGCCTGCCGGGGGGCTGTGTGGACTGCCCGGGGTCTGAAATTCCCACGCAGCAATGGCATAAAGTGAGACTAGGGACTTTTTTTTTTTAAGTGGCGGAGGAATACAGTGCGGAAGGATACCTACCTTCCGTCATTGGATTCCTGCAGCCCGTAGAGAATGGCAGCATCAGCTGATGCTGCAGTTCTCTACCCAAGATCGTCGTGGGACACACTCGTGGACTGCTTCGGATCGTGGGTGAGTATTTTTGTGGTTTGTTATGTTAATATTTATTCCGTAAAAGACAATGGCTTCGGGGAACAATGTGACAAATATTGGTAAGTATGTTACTCTATGTTATATGTACTGTATGTCTATGTATGTATTGTATGAATGTATTGTATGTAGTATGTATGTAGTATATATGTGGTATGTATGTAGCATGTAGTATGTATGTAGTATGTATGTAGCATGCATGTAGCATGCAGTATGTATGTAGCATGCATGTAGTGTATATGTAGTATGTATGTAGCATGTAGTATGTATGTAGCATGCATGTAGTATGTATGTAGTATGTATGTAGTATGTATGTGGTATGTATGTAGCATGTAGTATGTATGTAGCATGCATGTAGTATATATGTGTTATGTATGTAGCATGCATGTAGTATGTATGTAGTATGTATGTAGTATGTATGTAGCATGCATGTAGTATGTATGTAGTATGTATGTAGTATATATGTAGTATGTATGTAGCATGTAGTATGTATGTAGCATGCATGTAGTATATATGTAGTATGTATGTAGCATGTAGTATGTATGTAGCATGCATGTAGTATGTATGTAGTATGTATGTAGTATGTATGTGGTATGTATGTAGCATGTAGTATGTATGTAGCATGCATGTAGTATATATGTGTTATGTATGTAGCATGCATGTAGTATGTATGTAGTATGTATGTAGTATGTATGTAGCATGCATGTAGTATGTATGTAGTATATATGTGGTATGTATGTAGTATGTATGTAGCATGCAGTATGTATGTAGCATGCATGTAGTATATATGTAGTATGTATGTAGCATGTAGTATGTATGTAGCATGCATGTAGTATATATGTAGTATGTATGTAGCATGTAGTATGTATGTAGCATGCATGTAGTATGTATGTAGTATGTATGTGGTATGTATGTAGCATGTAGCATGCATGTAGTATGTATGTAGTATATATGTGGTATGTATGTAGCATGTAGTATGTATGTAGCATGCAGTATGTATGTAGCATGCATGTAGTATATATGTAGTATGTATGTAGCATATATGTAGTATGTATGTAGCGTGTAGTATGTATGTAGCATGCAGTATGTATGTAGCATGCAGTATGTATGTAGCATGCATGTAGTATATATGTAGCATATATGTAGTATGTATGTAGCATGTAGTATATATGTAGTATGCATGTTGCATGCATGTAGTATATATGTAGTATGTATGTTGCATGTAGTATATATGTAGTATGCATGTTGCATGCATGTAGTATATATGTAGTATGTATGTTGCATGTAGTATATATGTAGTATGAATGTAGCATGTATGTAGTATGTAGTATGAATGTAGCATGTATGTAGCATGTAATTTTTTTTTTTTTTTTTTCACATTCAACACATTAGCCGGATGATGGGACTACTACTGTCCCATCATTGGCTAATGTGTCAATCACTGTCATGGTAGCAGGCATCACCCGATGGGACTTGTAGTCCCATCGGACGATGCTTGCACAGACCCCCGAAGCCTGCACAGACCCCCAGCAGGCCGGCACAGCCCCCCGGCAGGCCGGCACAGCCCACCGGAGCCTGCACAGACCACCGGCAGGCCGGCACAGCCCCCCGGCAGGCCGGCACAGCCCACCGGAGCCTGCACAGACCACCGGCAGGCCGGCACAGCCCCCCGGAGCCTGCACAGCCCCCCCGGCAGGCCGGCACAGCCCCCCGGCAGGCCGGCACAGACCACCGGAGCCTGCACAGACCCCCTGGCAGGCCGGCACAGCCCCCCGAAAGGCCCGTACAGACCCCAGAGAGGCTGTACAAGGCAAAAACAGGGTTTTTCTTATTCCGATACCGGAAGTCCCATAGACTTGAATGGGACTTCCGGTATCGGAATCGGCGATACCGATACTTTTTTTTAAGATCGGCCGATCCATTCCGATCCGATACTTTGAAGTATCGGACGGTATCGCTCAACTCTAGTCATCGGAAATCCACAACGTTTAGCAAAATCCAAGTCCATTAGGTTTAGAGCTGCTCCCGAATCCACAAAAGCCTTGGCGGAAAATGTGGACAGGGAGCAGAACAGAGTAATAGCCAGAAGAAACTTAGGTTGAACACACCAACAGAAAACGTGTGTGCAAGGCGTTTCTCACGTTTAGGACAGACAGAAATAATATGCGAGGCATCTCCACAGAAAAAACACAACTTATTACGCCTTCTAAACTCCTGACGTTGCTCTCTGGAAAAAACTATCACATTGCATAGGTTCAGACATCTGTTCAACAGGTGGCAACACCTCTCGTGCAGCTCTGCGTTCGCGCAAACGTCGATCAACCTGAATGGCTAAAGACATAGAATCGTCAAGACCAGAGGGAACAGGAAATCCCACCATAGTATCTTTTACGGCTTCTGACAACCCCTTCCGAAAGAGAGCAGCCAAGGCATTATCATTCCAGGTAGTAAGTACTGCCCACTTTCAGAATTTTTAACAGTACAATTCTGCAGAATCACGACACTGGTTCAATGCCAGCAGGTTCTTTTCAGCCTGATCAATGGCATTAGGTTCGTCATACAACAACCCCAAGGCCTGAAAAAATGCGTTCACATTAGTCAGAATAGGATCATCTGGTTTCAAAGAAAACGCCCAATCCTGGGGATCGCCACGCAGCAAAGAGATGACAATTTTAACCTGCTGCGCGGAGCTCCCTGACGAGTTAGGCTTCAAGGCAAAAAATAATTCACAATTATTTTTGAAATTCAAAAATTTAGACCGATCCCCAAAAAATACATCAGGTGTAGGAATCTTTGGTTCAGCAGCATGTGAATGAGCAAAGTAGGCGGAAATTCCCCGCACTTCCGCAGCAAGCTGCTCCACACGATCAGACAATTGCTTTATCTCCATTGAGAGAAAAAAAAAATTCCCCCTACGGCCTCAGAGATATAGAGGAAAAAATATACACTTTTTTTTTTTATACAATTCTTTCCTGCAATTGAGTACCCTAGGATCTGCGGTAGGGCGGGTGATTCTGTTATGATTGAGTCACTGTAGGAGGCAAAAATAGAAATGCCAGCTAAGTCCAGAAAACCAGAGAAGTTGGCAGCTATCGGATTGCAGACCCCTGAACCTATCAACACAACTAGCAGCAGCCGTGGGGGGCTCCTATGATGCCCTAGGCCCCTCGATCACAGCCAGAGGACTACATAGCCTAAAGACAGAAAGGGAAAGCTAAACTGCCCCAGAGCAGACCCCAAAGCAAAAGGCAGCCTCCACATATAATGACGGTGAAGCAAGAAGAAAGAACAAAACACAGACAGAAAGATAGACTGAGCAAAGATGGGGCCCAAGCTAGCTTAGATAGGAAAGGACAGGAAGGCTGCTGTCTGCAATCCGTGAAAAACCCTATGAAAATAAGAGCCAACAAACTGACAGTAAAAAGGCCCTGAAGATGCTAGGCTTCAAAAAAGGCTATGTCAGTACTCAGGAATATTCTGAAGACAGAGCAACAGGCAAAAGGAGATTCAGCTTACCCCAGCAGGGAATGGCAGAATCCAGAAAAGCAAGGAAAACAAAACACTAATGCAAAAAGCAGAAATCTTAGCTTTAGATGAGCAGGAATCAGACTGGTTTCCTAGAAGTCCACAGAGAAATTACCCGCAGGGCAGAAGGGCGTCGGCAGCCTTATATCCATTCATTAACTCCACTCAGCCAGTCATCATCATCAGCCCCAGGTGTTTGACAATCAGGCTCACTACCTTTCTTCACCAGAAGAGGGAGTTCCTCGGGCCTCAGTAGTGAAGGGGAAAATGAACTCACAACAGGGTTTTTTCTAGGGCTCAACATCAAGAATTTAGAAGGTGTAATAAGTTGTGCTTCTTTTGTGGGGACGCCTCTCATACTATTTCCATCTGCCCTAAGCGGGAAAAACGTTTTGCTCACTCATCTGTTTTGGGCAATGTACAGCCTAAATTCCTTTTGTCGGTTTTCTTGATCTGCTCCTTATCTTCATTTTCTGTTAAGGCTTTTGTTGATTCAGGAGCAGCACTGAACCTGATGGATTTTGACTTTGCCAAACATTGTGATTTTCCCATGGTACCCCTGCAGACTCCTATTTGTTATGAATGAGTCACCGAAGGAGGAAAAAACAAAAATACAAGCTAAGTCCAGAAAACCAGAGAGGTTGGTAGCTATCGGATTGCAGACCCCTGATCCTATCCACAAAAACTAACAGTAGTCGTGGGGGGTTCCTACGATGCCCTAGACCCCTCGATCACAGCCGGAGAACTAAATAGGCCTAAAGAAAGAAAGGGGAAATCTAAACTGCCCCAGAGCAGACCCCAAAGCAATAGGCAGCCCCCAACATATAATGACGGTGAAGCAAGATGAAAACACTAACACAGATAGAAAGATAGGTTGAGCAAACGATGGGGCCCAAGCTAACTAAAAAGGACAGGATAGAAAAGCTGCTGTCTGCAATCCGCAAAAAACCCTACCAAAAAAAGTCCCAACCGTCTGATAGGAAAAACAGGCCCTGAAGTCGCTAGGACTTCAAAATGACTATATCAGCACTCAGGTAAATTCTGAAGACAGAGCAAAGAGACAAACTGATCAGAGACAAAAATGGAACTCAGCACACCCCCGATCGGGGATGGCTGAACTCCAAAAAACAAGGTAAACAAAACAAAACTAATAAGTTCAATAGCAGAGCAAAAACTTATCTTTGGGAAGCAGGAATCAGACTGGTCTCCAAGAATCCAGCAGAGAAATCACCAGCGACTCAGAAGGGCGTCGGCTGCCTTACATCCAGTCAGCAGTTCCTGTTACCCAGTCATCATCTACCAGATCAGGTGTTTGGTAATCAGCCTCACTACCTTCCTTCACCAGAAGAGGGAGTTCATCAGACATCGACGGTGAAGGGGAAAATGAACTCACAACAGTACCTCCCCCTTGAGGAGCAGTCACCGAACCCTCATCCACGCCACCAGGGCGATCAGGATGGGCCCGATGAAAGGCACGAACCAATTTTTCGGCATGGATATCGGATGCAGGGACCCAAGAATTATCCTCCTGGCCATAACCCTTCCATTTAACCAAATACTGGAGTCTCCGTCTAGCCAGGCAAGAATCCAGTATCTTCTCAACCTCATATTCCACATTACCTTCAACCAATACCGGGTCAGGAGGTGCCACCACAGGAACTACTGGTTCAACAAACCTCTTTAACAGAGACTTATGAAACACGTTACGGAGCTTAAATGTAACAGGAAGAACCAATCGAAAAGAGACTGGATTAAGAATCTCCAAAATCTTGTAAGGTCCAATAAATCTAGGTTTAAACTTTGGAGAAGCCACCTTCATAGCAATATTCTTTGATGACAACCAAACCATATCACCCACCTTAAACTGGGGACCAATGGTCCTATGCCGGTTGGAAAACCGCTGGGCCTTTTCCTGGGAGAGAGACAACTTATCCACCACTTGGTCCCAGATCTGGAGCATTCTCTCCACCACAGTGTCAACACCTGGGCAGGCAGAAGGCTCCACATGCCCTGAAGAGAATCGAAGATGAAACCCATAGTTGCAAAAAAAAGGTGACATCAAAGTATCAGAACTAGCTCTATTATTTAAAGCAAATTCGGCCAAGGGCAAAAATGAAACCCAATCATCCTGATCAGCAGAAATAAAACATCTCAAATACGACTCCAAAGTCTGGTTTGTTCTCTCCGTCTGCCCATTGGTCTGAGGGTGAAACGCAGAGGAGAAGGACAAGTGAATTCCCAGCTTGGAACAGAAAGTCCTCCAAAATCTAGACACAAACTGAACTCCTCTGTCAGATACAATGTTCTCAGGAATCCCGTGCAAGCGAACCACCTGTTGCAAAAACAAGGGCACCAACTCTGAGGAAGATGGCAACTTAGGAAGTGATACAAGATGGACCATCTTAGAGAATCTATCACAAATCACCCAAATAACAGTCATTCCCTGAGAGACAGGCATATCCGAGATAAAATCCATTGAAATATGGGTCCATGGCCTCCTGGGCACCGGCAAAGGCATCAACAACCCACTAGAGCGAGAACAAGGTTTAGACCGAGAGCAAGTCCCACAGGACTGCACAAAATTCCTGACATCACGAGACAAGGCGGGCCACCAAAAAGACCGACTCACCAAATCTCTACTACCAAAAATACCTGGATGACCAGCCAATGCAGAGCAATGAACTTCAGACATCACTCTCTTCCTCCACTGGTCAGGAACATACAATTTTCCAATGGGATAACGCTCAGGTTTGTCCTCCTGAAACTCTTCCAGAGCACGTCTCAAATCGGGCGAGATGGCAGAAAGAACTACCCCCTCACCTAAGATGGTAGCAGGCTTGGTCATTTGTTGGCATTTTTACAAATTAAAAACTATTTTATAAAAAAATACTTATTTTTGCTTCCCCTTATTCTGAGAACTAGTTTTGAGCATTCCGATACTGCAATATCGGGTATCGGCCGATATTCGCTGTATCGGAGTTCCGATACAGAGTTCCGATACTTTTAGAATATCGAATCCCGGAATCGGAAGTTCCCATAATGCAATGAGCCAGTATGATTTTATTCAGCCAATGAGGAATCCAAAGAAGTGTGGGCACATCCTGTTATGCATGTTAGGCATGTTAACTAATGGCATGGCTGTGATTGGCTGCTGAAATGATGTCATGATGCACTATAAAAGCCGCCGCTGCCATTTTGGGTTCACTCTGCTGTGAATTTACTTAGGGACAGGACGCTGCTGTTCTGACTCTGAGGGACAGCTGAGCTAGCGATTTGCTTTATTGTGCTTTACCCAGGCTACTTTAGCAACCGCTGTGTGAGAAGCTTTCTTTTGCCTTGCAGCACTGTTCACGGCTGTCTGTGAGGTCTCTGTGTGTGAGTGCAGCTCACGCTGTAGTGTGTTCCGCAGCCACCTCCGGTTGTAGTCCGCTCAGCGTGCGTCACTGCCTCATTCATTGTCCTTTCTTGCATTAGTGCTGCTCAATTTTCCAGATTTCTCCTATTAGTGTGGTTCCATCTGTATCCAGCTAGAATATTTGCAAACACTATATAGGGGTAGATAGAGGAGCCTTTCTGCTGGCTTGTGCCCTGCAGCCCCAGCCAGATCAGTTTTAGTCTATTTTTTGGAGCCTCATCTATTGCATTCTAGGTTACCTTCCTGCATTGTAATAGCTACAAAAAGTTTGTGATACTATCGGTATTACATCTTTGGGCACATCCAGTGTCTTTTTGTGAGGAAAAAAAAGTTAATAAAGTTCACCAAACTCTCCACTTTACAGTTGTGTATGCCACATTAGCTCATATTAAAGTCTAGTCCACAGTTGTCGGATGGATGGCAACTAACGCATCGACTTCAATTAGTTCCAGATTCTCTCAGGTCCAGAGCACTGAAGAGCACCCATCTGTCTCTTCACCACCTGCCAATTTCCCCAGGCAGTCAGAGAGCCCTGGACAGGAGCCATCTCTACTTCTGCTCTCTGAATCTGTTGGCTTGGAAAGAGAGTGCCAGCAAAGCAGCATTCGAGAATTTGAAGAAGAGGTAGTATGCAGTGATGCACAACAGCTTTGTCTCTCTGAATCTGAAGAGGCGGGTGGGCCAGTGACTATGGTCAGCACACCTCAGTACGCATCTGATGATGAGACTCAGGTGCCACTTTCTGGTGCGTACTGTGCTGTCGAGACAACCCAGGAGAAGCAGTCATTTGAAGAGAGTAGTGTAGTTATGACATCCTTGACCCATCATGGCGTGAGGTACAGGAAGGTGGTGGGAGCAGCTCTGAGGAAGAGATTCGCCGAACGGCCAAAAAAGGAGGGAGAGAGAGGGGGCAGACTCAGTTGCCTGTAGCCTCCACTTCGGCACCCATTAGGAACATGCCTCTTCCAAAACCCAAAACGGGCTCTCCCAAGACAGGCAGTGCCTGGTCCTTTTTTTACATAGTTGCAGATGACATTTACTTTGTCAAATGCAAGCTGTGTAATCAGAAAGTGAAAAGAGGTAAAAGTGTCAGCAACCTCAATACCACAAATATGTGGAAACATGTGCGGACCAAGCACGTGGTGGAGTTGCAAAGACACACTGAAGAACTAGGCCAACCTACAGCGCCACCTATCACCTCTTCAGCTCATGTTGTAGCCTCTTCCTCCAGCTCACACACAGCTGGTTCGGCTTCCTCACAGGATTGCTATGGAAGAACCTCTGGCACTATTGTACAGAGACACAGTGTCATTCCACCCACAGCACCACGTTCCCTGTCATCCTCACACTCCCAGGCCAGTCTACAGCCATCGGTAGCACAGGCATGAGAAAAAGGCGCCCATACTCGGCAAACCACCCCCGAGCACAGGCTCTGAATGCTGGCATTGCAAAACTACTGTCCCTTGAAATGCTATCATTCAGGCTGGTGGAGACATAACTTCATGGTATTGGCAGTCCCACAATACAACGTGCCCAGCCACTTTTATTTCAGCAGGCAAGCCGTCCCTGCCCTGCAAAAGCTTGTGGAGGGAAAAATTAAACATGCGCTACTAAACGCCGTCAGTAGCAAGGTCCACCTGACCACCGATGCGTGGACCAGTAACCATGGAGAGGGACGATATCTTTCAATGTTGTGAGCCGGGTACAGATCTTGAGAGTGGCGCTGTACGTGTTCTGCCAACTCCAAGGATTGCAGGAATCCAGTCTGTACACATTGACTCCTCCTCATACTACAGTTCCTCTGAATCAGCGCTGCAGGAGCCGTCACAGTCTACCTCCATATGGACCCATGAACGCTTACCTCTTACGACCGATATGAGCACAGACATGGTCAAACGTCAACAGGCCATATTGAAATTAATTTCTTTGGGGAATCGAGGTCACACAGTGCAGGAGCTCTGGAATGCCATCAAGCAGGAGAGCGATGTGTGGTTTGTGCCAGCGAATCTCCAGCCAGGCATGGTAGTGTGTGGCACTGGCCGAAATCTGGTGGCAGCTCTGAGTCTAGGCAACCTCACTCACATCCCATGTCTGGCACATGTGCTCAATTTGGTCGTGCAGAGTTTTTGGAGGGACTATCTGGATCTTGATGCACTGCTGCACAAGGTCCTCATAGAGTGCGCTCACTTGCGGCGTTCCAGCATGACAAGATCGCGCATTGCCGCTCTGCAGCGCCCGATTCCTCCTTCCGGAACATCGCATCATATGTGACCTACCCACCAGGTGGAATTCAACGTTACATATGTTGGAGAGGTTGTGTGAGCAGCAGGCAGCAGGCAGCAGTAATGGAGTACCAGCTGCATCAGGCGCAAACAAGTCGCACTGCGCGCCGTTCACACTTCACCACCACTGAGTGGGCCTCTATGAAGGACATCTGCCACGTTTTGTGTGCCTTCGATAATTCCACTCGGATGGCGAGTGCAGATGATGCACTAGTCAGCATGACTATCCCCCTTATCTGCCTGCTTGAAAAAACACTGCAAGCACTAAGGGAGGAGGTTGTGGAAGAGGTGGAGGATGAGGAGTCACAAATGCCATCTGCTTCTGGGCAGTCTGTGCAACGTGGTTCCTCAAAAAGGCCTAGGCAGGGGACACTTTGTGAGGAGGATGAGGAGGAGTCAATGGAGGAGGAAGACATCTGTCCAGAGGAGGGAGGTACACAATGCTCTAGTAGTCAGTATGTAGAGCGAGGGTGGGGTGATGCAGAGCAGGCAGAGATGACGCCTCAAGCAGGGGACAGCGTTTCTTGGCCAGTTGACAGTCTGCAGCACATGGTTGATTTCATGCTGCAGTGCCTGAGAAATGAGTGCCGCATCGCCCACATTCTCAACACGGCTGATTATTGGGTGTACACCCTCCTAGATCCTCGCTACCGGGACATCTTACAAAGCCTCATAACACCGTTGAACCGGGAGTGTAAAATGCGGGAGTACCAAGACACACTGGTGCATTCCATCATGTTCTCCATTCCACCCGATAACAGTGCTGCTAGTGCTTCACAAAGCAGCTCAGTGCGTCGAGGCAGTGGAGGAAGCTCTGCACAAAGAGGGAGCAGAAGCAGCGCCTCAGCACAAGGCAAGACAAGTATGGCCCAAATGTGGCAAAGTTTTGTGTCCCCGTCACAAATGTCTACACCATCACAGACGGCTCCAGTCAGCAGGAGGCAACGTTTCCGTCAGATGGTGACAGACTACATGTCTTGCCCTCTCAATGTTCTCCCACATGGCTCTTCCCCCTTCAAATTTTGTGTCTCTAAGCTGGATACATAGCCAGAGCTTAGCCAGTATGCATTGGAGGTGCTGGCTTGCCCTGCTGCTAGTGTATTATCGGAACGCATCTTTAGTGCCGCAGGTGGTGTACTAACAGACCGTCGTATGCGACTATTCACCGATAACATTGACCGGCTTATTTTTCTTAAAATGAACAAGGCCTGGATCTCGCAGGAATTTGCCAGTCCTCTTCCAGATTAAATAATTGGTTGGCAACAGTATCCAGGTCTCCTGTTGTGTTCATGTTTCTACCACCTGACTGTAATCCCTGGGCTCCAACACCGCCAGTTGCTGCTCAGAAGTGCCGTCTGCACAGTCAACACTTGCTCCTGTGTTATTGGGGTTCAGTAACGTTAACTGATCCCCTGCTGTGTGTCCGGCAATTTCGCCTGCTCTGTCCACATTCACACTACTACAGAAATTAAACTTGCTCCAATTAGGCCTCTGGCTACACTCTGTTTCTACTGTATTCCCTGGGCTCCAACACCACCAGTTGCTGCTCAGACGTGTCTTTGGCACGGGTACTCCCTCCTGCCCAGGCTGGTTCCAGCACGCCAGCTGTTTCCAGGTAGTGTCAACGTCACTTTGCCTCCAATACGTTGTCCTGTCATGTTGCGGTCGGGTTAGCTGACTCTATGGTGCCTGCAGTTTATGTGCTTCCTATGTGGGCTGCGGTATCTGGCAATGAAGGCTGGTTCCATAGTGCCAATAGGACAAGCTCCCCCTGTAGGACTGTGGGTTTCGGTATCCCCGGCCGGCTTGCGGCCTTGCAACTTTTTTTTTCATGTGTACCTTCTGCTGCCTATCTGAGTTCCAGTACCATAAGCAGGTTCTTTGGAAGTCAATCTTGAATATGTCCCACTGGGTTCCAGTAACGTCAGCTTGTTCCAGGCAGAGCCTTTGGCTTAGATGCCTCCTTCTCTGTATCCGAGTTCCACCAACATCTGCTGGTCCTTGTTAGTGCTTTCTGGCACAGGTACCTCCTGCTTAGTAACCGGGTTCCAGTACCATCAGCTGGTCCTCGGTAGTTCCATTGGCTCTTGTACCTTCAGCTACCCATCCAGGTTCCAGTACCATCAGCTGGTTCTCAGCAGTTCCACAGCCTTCTTGTACCTTCTGCTACATTTCCAAGTTCAAGCTTTTTGAAATGGTTTTTGGTAATCCCTCTGGATCTCCCTGATGATGACCCTAAAGACGACAACCCTGAAGACCACCCCGAAGAAGACGACGACCCCGAAAATGATGACCCTGAAGACCACCCCGAAGAATTAAAAAAATGTAAAAAAAAAATTAATTCCTGCTATTCCATTTGATGGGGCTAAACCTCTATGCCTTTAATGTCTCCTCTGCCTCCCCCAATACATTCTACATTATTCTTAGTTGTTTTCCTTCATGTAGAATTAACCTACAAGAAAAGTAAGGGTTTTTTTCATTCCGATATTTGTGTCCCACTGACTTGCATTGGTTTCCGGTATCGGAATCGGCGATATCCGATATTTTTGGGGTATCTGTCCAATCCAATCTGATCCGATATTTCCCGATATCGGAAGGTATCGCTCAACACTACTGAGAACAATAACTTTTTTATCTTTCTGCTGATGAAGCTGTATGGTGGCTTGTTTCTTGTGGGATAAGATGATGTTTTCAGTGGTATTATGTTTATTTATGTCTTTTTGATCGTGTTTTATTCCACTTTTTGTTCAGCGATATGATCATGAAGCATTATTTTTTGCCTTGTTTTTTATTTATTTTTCATGGTGTTCAGTAAAGTGATTAACTAGTGGGACAGTTTTATAGGTTGGGTCATTCCGGACGCAACAATACTAAATATGTGTACATTCATTATTTATATTTTTCTTACAAATATTTATTTATTGGTACAATATCTTTTGATTTTTTTTATTATTTTTAAAAAATATTTTTACGATGACTTTTTTTAACTTTTTTACTTTGTCCCACTCTGGCACTATCATTTTTTGCCTGCTGATCACTTGTTTAGCATGGGGATGAAGCAGCATCCCTATGCTATGCAAACTGTCTGCTTTGCACTGACAGATAAAGTTGCTGATCATGCACTGTGCATAATCTAGCAACTTTACAAGCTCAGGTGACCCAGATGTTGTTATGCCACAGGGACTGTGATCCAAAGGGCTGTCTTCCCTCTGACTGCTCCCAGAATGCTGTGATCAAGTTCGATCGCAGCATTTACAGGGTTAAAGTGCCAGGAGCAGCGTTGGACCACTCCTGACACCTGGCAGCAATTGAACACACACAGCCTGTGTGCGCGCATAATCACGTGAATATAATAATCTATCCTGTGTCAATAAGTACCAGGGCAGAGGAAGGTACCTGGTCTTCACCCGTCTCTGCTCTCTTTCTAACGTCACCAACTCTCCTCTCCCTCTATCTGATCATTATCTACTCACTTTCTCATCCCTGTCCTCCTCACCTGGCACCCATGTCCAGCAACACGCACACCCCCGCAGAAACCTTGCAGACCTAGACACCCACGCGCTCTCTGACTCTATTCTTCCACTGGCATCCATAGCCTCACTCCATGACACAGACAGTGCCACTGCTTTCTACAATGCCACTCTCGCATCAGCTATTGACAGGGTTGCCCCTCTCATTCATGGCAGAATGCGACGTATCAACAGACAACCCTGGCACAATAGCACCACTAAAAAGCTCCGGCAAGTGTCCAGGACTGCAGAGCGATGCTGGAAGAAAACAAATTCGCAAGATGACTTCACCACATTCAAACAGGCAACACTCGATTTCAAATCTGCCCTCACCTCTGCTAAACAGGCCTACTTCACAACCCTCGTATCCTCCCTATCTTACAAACCAAAACAGTTATTCAAACTTTTAACTCCCTCCTCCACCCACCACGGCCTCCTACAACCTCCCTCATCTCTGCCGAGGACTTTGCCACACACTTCAAAAACAAGATTGACCAAACAAGGCAAGTCTTCATCACTCAACCACCACAACCCCTTTGTACACCAGACCAATGCCCAAACCCCATAACCTCACTCTCCAACATCACTGAAGGGGAGCTTAATCGCCTCTTCTCCAAATCACACTTCACAACCTGTGCACTTGACCCCATCCCATCCCACCTCCTCCCCAACCTCACCACCACACTTATCCCATAATTAACCCACCTCTTCAACCTATCACTAACGTCCAGTACCTTCCCTTCTGCTTTCAAGCATGCCACAATCACGCCTATCCTTAAAAAGCCAACCCTCGACCCAACCGCCATGTCCAGCTATCGCCCAATATCATTGCTTCCATTCGCTTCCAAACTCCTGGAACAGCATATCCACGCTGAACTTTCCTCCCACCTCTCATCTAACTTGCTCTTTGACAATCTACAATCTGGTTTCCGCCCCCATCACTCCACTGAGACAGCCCTGACCAATATTACTAATGACCTACTTACAGCCAAATCAAATGGACATTACTCTATACTCCTGCTTCTAGACCTGTCAGCTGCATTTGACACAGTTGACCACTGCCTCCTACTACAGATCCTCTCCTCCTTCGGCATCAAAGGCCTCGCCCTATCCTGGATGTCCTCATACCTTTCCAACCGCACATTCAGCGTCTCCCACTCCCACACCACCTCCTCATCCCACCCTCTCTCTGTTGGAGTCCCTCAAGGCTCTGTTTTAGGACCCCTACTCTTCTCAATCTATACACTTGGTCTGGGGCAACTCATAAAGTCCCACGGATTCCACTACCACCTTTATGCTGATGACACTCAGATCTACCTCTCTGGCCCAGACATCACCTTTCTGCTGTCCAGAATCCCAGAGTGTCTATCAGCCATATCCTCCTTCTTCTCCTCTCGCTTCCTCAAACTCAATGTAGACAAATCTGAACTCATCATCTTTCCTCCATCTCACAGATCTTCTTTACCCGACCTAGCTACAACAATTAATGACATCACACTTTCCCCAGTACTAGAAGTCCGCTGCCTCGGAGTAACCTTTGACTCTGCCCTGTCCTTCAAACCGCACATCCAAGCTCTTTCAACCTCCTGTCACTTCCAGCTCAAAAATATTTCCACAATCCGTCCTTTCCTCAACCCTCAATCTACTAAAATGCTTGTGCATGCCCTCATCATCTCCCGCCTCGACTACTGCAAAATCCTTTTCTGTGGTCTCCCTGCTAACACCCTCGCACCTCTCCAGTCCATCCTTAACTCTGCCGCCCGACTAATTCATCTCTCTCCTCGCTACTCCTCCGCTTCTCCCCTCTGCAAATCTCTTCACTGGCTCCCATTCCCTCAGCGTATCCAGTTCAAATGACTAATTCTGACCTACAAGGCCATCTATAACCTGTCTCCCCCATATGTCTCTGAACTAATCTCCCGATACCTTCCCTCACGTAATCTCCGGTCCTCCCAAGACCTCCTTCTCTCCTCCACACTTATTCGCTCCTCACCCAACCGCCTCCAAGACTTCTCCCGAATAGCCCCTATTCTCTGGAATTCTTTGCCCCAACAAGTCCGACTATCAACCACATTTGGATCCTTCAGATGGAACCTGAAAACCCACCTCTTCAAGAAAGCCTACAGCCTGCAGTGACCCCGCTACCTCCTTCTCTCTCACCACTACCGGTGATATTACCTCAACCAACACCGGAACTGCTGCAACCCACCAACCTACTGTCTCCTTCCCCACCAGCCTGTAGCATGTAAGCCCGAAAGGGCAGGGTCCTCTCTCCACTCTGTATCAGTCTGTCATTGTTAGTTTGTTTACTGTAAGTGATATCTGTAATTTGTAAGTAACCCCCTTCTCATGTACAGCACCATGGAATCAATGGTACTATATAAATAAATAATAATTAATAATAATAATAATAATAATAATAATAAAAAAAGGTATTATTATGGACCAAGTTGGAAAGGGGTTAATGCAATTTACCTTTAGAAAGTACAAATTGAAAAATTGGGGCTGATTTAGATAATTTTTAGGTAATTCTTAAACAGTGTAAGCTTTCACCAGATGGTTTTAGAATATAGCAAATTTATGAAAGAGTCTCTCACTATTTGATCAACATAGTGGCTTTTTAGTAACGTTGGTGCAAATTTATGCACACAATAATTTCCATCGACTATGATAGTGGTCTGTGTTCACCAGAGGAAATTGGTAACATCTTACCTGGCAGTGTCTTCTTTTGATTAGCTGACATCATACGATGTAACACATGCATCATGCCACAACAATGGCATCGTGTCAGGCCAGCTAATCAAAAGAAGAGCAGAATATGCTGATATGTAAGAGGTGGTACTCCCTTTCCCATCAAACAGCCACAGACCGGTGCCATGGCCACTGGAATGACACATACAAAACTGATTTACACAACTCGATTCACACCAACTCTACTTTTTAGACTGAGTCTATTGTTTTATGTTTACACCTAGTGTTATCTATCTTGCAATGCTCCTAAGATTTCAGCCAAAATTTTCTTGCAATATTCTCATACTGTGTTACATTTCAGGCCATAACTTTTTCAACAAAGCCATGCCCCTTGTTCTGTCTCAGAGATTTAATTCATAATCCCTGATTAGCTGCTTGTTAATGTATACAGTGTTTTCTGGCTCCATCTAGTGACCAGAGTCATAACCGCAGTGTTATTGTGTGTTTTACTTTCACTTTGCTATTTCCCTCCATTTACAGTGCATTCTGGTAAGGTTGCAATGCATCCTGGTAGCCCTTTGCAATGGATTATGGTTAGCTCAGCCCCCAATTTCCCTCCAGTCCACCATTTTCCTTCTGCCTGATAAACCCAGTATTGATTTATTTTGTTTGTAGTTTCACAGCGCCAATATACCTTCATGTTCAATAAAGCACAGATTCAACCTACAGTCTCCTTATTGGACCCCGGTATAGCGGTTTAGCTGCCTGTATAAGCTGCATGAATTCTGCTTCATTTAGTGAGGACAGAACACCCCTTGTTAAATAAGTGAGAAAATGTATATGAAAGCAAGCAACATGTTTTAAGCCAAAAATCTGTCATACTAAATCTCGCCCAATATGCTTCTATACCAGAGATTGATTCATCCAGAGAAATGTATGTTATCTCATATATTCAAAACTATAAATGTGAAGAGGTTGTTGACTGTAACTTAGTTTTCGTGAATAATAGGGCAATAAAGGTGCTCTGCTCAATAAGAGGAGACAGTGCTCTGATTTACTCCTGATAGTTGTGGGTGCTTTTACAAAAAGATTTAGCTCTGGCAGAGTACACTCCAGGACCCTCTTATTCTGCATTATTTGTAGTAAGGAATACATTATTTCTGATAATTAGTTTTAAGCTGCTGCATAACCTCTTTGCAGAGTAGCTTGGATATTTCATTATTTTATTAATTAGATGTTATCATTTTCTAAGTGAAATCCTTTAACCCCTTCCTGACATGAGACGTACTATCCCGTCCACGGTACCCGGGCCCGTATGACCGGGGACGGGATAGTACGTCTACCGCGATCAGCGGCGCCCACGTGGTGAGCGCCGCTGATCGCGGCCGGGTGTCAGCTGATTATCACAGCTGACACCCGGCACAATGTGTCAGGGGCGGTCACGGACCGCCCCCGACACATTAACCCCTTGCACACCGCGATCAAACGCGATCGCGGTGTACCGGGAGTTAAAGGGAAGCATCGGGAGGGAGGGGGCTCCCTCCGTGCTTCCCTGAGCCCCCCACGGCAGCGCAATGTGCAGCGCTGCTGCGGGGGACTCCTATCCTCCAGGCCCCCGAATCCAAGATGGCGACGGGGGCCTTCGGGGGCCTGGGGAAGCTGGCTTCCTCAGTGCCTGCAAAGCGCAGGCATGAGGAAGCCTTGTGCACTGCCTGTGACAGATTGCTGATCTGTCACAGTGATCTGTGATGTGACAGATCAGCGATCTGTCACAGGACAGTGATGTCCCACCTGGGACTATGTAATAAAGTAAAAAAAAATTTAAAAAAAAGTGTAAAAATAAATTAAAAAAAATCGCCAAATAAATTAGTAAAAAAAAAAAAAAATATTCCCCAATAAATTCATTTTTTTAAAATAATAAAAAAAAAAAACAATAAATGTACACATATTAGGTATCGCCGCGTCCGTAACGACCTGCCCTATAAAACTGTCCCATTAGTTAACCCCTTTAGCGAACCCCTTAAAAAATAAAAATAAAAAACGAAGCAAAAAATAATGATTTATTATCATACCGCCAAACAAAAAGTGCAATAACGCGAGATCAAAAAGACGCATATAAATATCCATGGTACCGCTGAAAACGTCATCTTGTCCCGCAAAAAACAAGCCGCCACACAGCATCATCAGCAAAAAAATAAAAAAGTTATAACTCGCAGAATAAAGCGATGCAAAAATAATTATTTTTTATATAAAATAGTTTTCATTGCATAAAACCGACAAAAACATAAAAAAAGACCTAAATGAGGTATCGCTGTAACCGTACTGACCCGAAGAATAAAAGCGCTTTATCAATTTTACCGTACGCGGAACGGTGTAAACGCACCCCCCCCAAAAGAAATTCATGAAACGCTGGTTTTTGTTCATTCTGCGTCCCAAAAATCAGAATAAAAAGCGATCAAAAAATTTCACGTGCCCGAAAATGGTACCAATAAAAACGTCAACTCGTCCCGCAAAAAATAAGACCTCACATGACTCGGTGGGTCAAAATACGGAAAAATTATAGCTCTCAATATGTGGTGATGCAAAAACTATTTTTACAATAAAAAGCGTCTTTTAGCGTGCGACAGCCGCCAAAAATAAAAACCGCCATAAATAGTAAATCAAACCCCCCGTTATCACCCCTTTAGTTAGGGAAAAATAATAAAATAAAAAAAATGTATTTATTTCCATTTTTCCATTAGGGTTAGGGCTAGGGTTAGGGCTAGGGGTGTGTTGGGGTGGGGTTAGGTTAGGGTTAGGGTTAGGGCTAGGGTTAGGGTTAGGGCTAGGGCTAGGGTTAGGGCTAGGGTTAGGGCTAGGGTTAGGGGCGTGTTGGGGTTCGGGTTGGAGTTAGAATTGGGGGTTTCCACTGTTTGGGCACATCAGGGGCTCTCCAAATGCAACATGGCGTCTGATCTCAATTCCAGCCAATTCTGAGTTGAAAAAGTCAAATGGTGCTCCTTCCCTTCCAAGCTCTGCTATGCGCCCAAACAGTGTTTTACCCCCTCATGTAGGGTATCAGCCTACTCAGGACAAATTGCAAAACAATTTTTGGGGTCCAATTTCTCCTGTTACCCTTAGGAAAATAAAAAATTGGGGGCAAAAATATCATTTTTGTGGAAAAAAAATGATTTTTTTATTTTCACGTCCGAGTGTTATAAACTTCTGTGAAGCACTTGGGGGTTCAAAGTGCTCACCACACATCTAGATAAGTTCCGTGGGGGGTCTAGTGTCCAAAATGGGGTCACTTGTGGGGAGTTTCAATAGTTTAGGTACATCAGGGGCTCTCCAAACGCACATGACAACCGCAGACCATTCCATCAAAGTCTGCGTTCCAAAACGTCACTGCTTCCCTTCCGAGCCCCGACGTGTGTCCATACAGTAGTTTTCTCCCACATATGGGGTGTCAGCGTACTCAGGACAAATTGGACAACAACTTTTGGGGTCCAATTTCTCCTGGTACCCTTGGGAAAATAAAAAAATGGTGACTAAAAGATCATGTTTGTGGAAAAAATAGGAATTTTTTATTTTCACGCCCGGGCGTTGTAAACTTCTGTGAAGCACTGGGGGGGTCAAAGTGCTCACCACACATCTAGATAAGTTCCTTGGGGGGTCTAGTTTACAAAATGGTGTCATTTGTGGGGGGTTTCCACTGTTTAGGTACATTAGGGGCTCTCCAAAGGCAACATGACACCCGCAGACCATTCAATCAAAGTCTGCATTCCAAAACGTCACTACTTCCCTTCCGAGCCCTGACGTGTGCCCATACAGTAGTTTTCTCCCACATATGGGGTAGCAGCGTACTCAGGACAAATTGGAAAACAACTTTTGGGGTCCAATTTCTCCTGGTACCCTTGGGAAAATAAAAAAAATGGTGACTAAAAGATCATGTTTGTGGAAAAAATACGAATTTTTTATTTTCACGCCCGGGCGTTGTAAACTTCTGTGAAGCACTGGGGGGGTCAAAGTGCTCACCACACATCTAGATAAGTTCCTTGGGGGGTCTAGTTTACAAAATGGTGTCATTTGTGGGGGGTTTCCACTGTTTAGGTACATTAGGGGCTCTCCAAAGGCAACATGACACCCGCAGACCATTCCATCAAAGTCTGCATTCCAAAACGTCACTACTTCCCTTCCGAGCCCTGACGTGTGCCCATACAGTAGTTTTCTCCCACATATGGGGTAGCAGCGTACTCAGGACAAATTGGAAAACAACTTTTGGGGTCCAATTTCTCCTGGTACCCTTGGGAAAATAAAAAAATGGTGACTAAAAGATCATGTTTGTGGAAAAAATACGAATTTTTTATTTTCACGCCCGGGCGTTGTAAACTTCTGTGAAGCACTGGGGGGGTCAAAGTGCTCACCACACATCTAGATAAGTTCCTTGGGGGGGTCTAGTTTACAAAATGGTGTCATTTGTGGGGGGTTTCCACTGTTTAGGTACATTAGGGGCTCTCCAAAGGCAATATCACACCCGCAGACCATTCCATCAAAGTCTGCATTCCAAAACGTCACTACTTCCCTTCCGAGCCCCGACGTGTGCCCATACAGTAGTTTTCTCCCACATATGGGGTATCAGCATACTCAGGACAAATTGGACAACAACTTTTGGGGTCCAATTTCTCCTGGTACCCTTGGGAAAATAAAAAAATGGTGACTAAAAGATCATGTTTGTGGAAAAAATACGAATTTTTTATTTTCACGCCCGGGCGTTGTAAACTTCTGTGAAGCACTGGGGGGGTCAAAGTGCTCACCACACATCTAGATAAGTTCCTTAGGGGGTCTAGTTTCCAAAATGGTGTCATTTGTGGGGGGTTCCACTGTTTTGGTACATCAGGAGTTTTCCAAACGCGACATGGTGTCCGATCTCAATTCCAGCCAAAAACGTCAAATGGCGCTGCTTCCCTTCCGAGCTCTGCCATGCCCCCAAATAGTGGTTTACCCCCACATGTGGGGTATCAGCGTACTCAGGACAAATTGCACAATAACTTTTAGGGTCCTGTTACCCTTGGAAAAATAAGAATTGAGGGTGAAAAGATCATTTTTGTGGAAAAAATATGATTTTTTAATTGTATGGCTTTATGTTATAAACTTCTGTGAAGCCCATGGGGGTTCAAAGTTCTCACCACACATCTAGATAAGTTCCTTAGGGTGTCTAGTTTCCAAAATGGTGTCATTTGTGGGGGGTTTCCACTGTTTTGGTACATCAGGGGTTTTCCAAACGCGACATGGTGTCCGATCTCAATTCCAGCCAAAAACGTCAAATGGCGCTGCTTCCCTTCCGAGCTCTGCCATGCGCCCAAATAGTGGTTTACCCCCACATGTGGGGTATCAGCGTACTCAGGACAAATTGCACAATAACTTTTAGGGTCCTGTTACCCTTGGAAAAATAAGAATTGAGGGTGAAAAGATCATTTTTGTTTAAAAAATATGATTTTTTAATTGTATGGCTTTATGTTATAAACTTCTGTGAAGCCCATGGGGGTTCAAAGTTCTCACCACACATCTAGATAAGTTCCTTAGGGGGTCTAGTTTCCAAAATGGTGTCATTTGTGGGGGGTTTCCACTGTTTTGGTACATCAGGGGTTTTCCAAACGCGACATGGTGTCCGATCTCAATTCCAGCCAAAAACGTCAAATGGCGCTGCTTCCCTTCCGAGCTCTGCCATGCGCCCAAATAGTGGTTTACCCCCACATGTGGGGTATCAGCGTACTCAGGACAAATTGCACAATAACTTTTAGGGTCCTGTTACCCTTGGGAAAATAAAAATTGGGGTGAAAAGATCATTTTTGTGGAAAAAATATGATTTTTTAATTGTACCGCTGTACGTTATAAACTTCTGTAAAGCCCTTGTGGGTTCAAAGTTCTCACCACATATCTAGATAAGTTCCTTGGGGGGTCTAGTTTCCAAAATGGGGTCACTTGTAGGGGGTTTCCACTGTTTAGGTACATCAGGGACTCTCCAAACGTGACATGGCGTCCAATCTGAATTCCAGCCAATTTTGCATTGAAAAAGTCAAACGGCGCTCCTTCCATTCTGAGCTCTGCCATGCGCCGAAACAGTCGTTCCCCCCCACATATCAGGTATCTGCGTACTCAGGACAAATTGCACAATAACTTTTGCAGTTCAATTTCTCCTGTTACCCTTGGTAAAATAAAAAAAATTGAACCTGAAGTATTTTTTTTATGAAAAAAAGTTAGATGTTCATTTTTTTTTAAATATTCAAAAAAATTCCTGTGACGCACCTAAAGGGTTAATAAACTTCTTGAATGTGGTTTTGAGCACCTTAAGGGGTGCAGTTTTTAGAATGGTGTCACTTTTGTGTATTTTCTATCATATAGACCCCTCAAAGTGGCTTCAAATGTGATGTGGTCCTAAAAATAAAATGGTGTTGTAAAAATGAGAAATCGCTGGTCAACTTTTAACCCTTATAACTTCCTAACAAAAAAAAATTTTGGTTCCAAAATTGTGCTGATGTAAAGTAAACATGTGGGAAATGTTAGTTATCAAGTTTTTTGTGTGCCTTATCTCTGTGATTTAAGGGCATAAAAATTCAAAGTTGGAAAATTGCGAAATTTTCAAAATTTTCGCCAAATTTCCGTTTTTCTCACAAATAAACGCAAGTTATTTGAATGAAATTTTACCACTAACATGAAGTACAATATGTCACGAGAAAACAATGTCAGAATCACCGGGATCCATGGAAGCGTTCGAGAGTTATGACCTCATAAAGGTACAGTGGTCAGAATTGTAAAAATTGGCCCGGTCATGAACGTGCAAACCACCCTTGGGGGTGAAGGGGTTAATGTCTGAGATGTGCATCATGTAGTTTTACAGCAGGTTGGGTCCAAAGCTCTGTAATATGCCATGCAGCTGCTTAAGAATCTGTGTGTTAAGAGAAAAGGAGCATGACAGGAATAAGTACCTAAAGATTTGTAGTGTCTATGTAAAATCACTCATCTCTATTGCTGTCTTGTTTAGGATGTGATGATTACAGAAATGTTATTTTCATTGACATGAATTATATAATTATACATCTTCTTACCAAGTCTAATAATGTACAGCTAAAATACTTATGGTAATGTCTGCTTTACATCAGTTTGGTGCCAATTCTGTAAAACTCCCCAGAATTGCTAATCCACATTTACTGACTATAGCCAACTCTTCTATGTCACCAGGAATAACATTTCACAAAAAGATAAACATATCATGGTATTATTTTATGTATTTTCATTGTAGATGTTGGTCAGACTGGTGTTTGTAGCATATTTACCTTCAATCACTGAAGTTTATGAACTGGTAATACCATGACATAAACTCCTTACCTCGCTAATGACTGCAACACACGGCATAAATCATGTTCCTTGTCTTGGCATTGCGCCATGAAATCACTGTAGCAACCTTATGTCAGATGCTGTGAATTTTCAAAATATTAATGTTCCTTTGTGCTATGTACTTTTACACATATTGATTTTGCAACTGCTGCCACTTTATCTACTTGTTATGTATTTGGATGTCACTTGTTGTGAACACCAAGTGAATAGAATCAATACAGTTATCTGTGTTTGCAGGCATTTTCCGTAAAGTAGAACCTCTAGACAATGGCAGAGATTGACTGACTGTCAAATATTTGTGTCTTGAACCAATATATATTGGCTGGCACATTAGCTGAAGTGATTAACCTTGTCACAAGAAAACATGTGTCAGACAGTCGTAAAATTATTTAATATTTTCACAGCAATATGTAAATCAATGTTAGAAGTGATGTAGAGCAGTTGTGTTTATTCCACGCTCAATTAAGATAAATTATTGAATTTCAAATTCATGGTGGAGACAATTCCATTAAATGAAAAGGATACATTCATGGGTTATCAAGAAATCACGTAAAAATAATATTTTTCAACTTAAACAATCAACGATATATTTGTTTAAAAGTAACAATGAGTGAGTCTGCTGAAATTCAAACTCGACTATTTACTCACATTTGGCCATAAAATTTGAGTCATACCAAAGTAATTTGATCTGACTGTAATTTTCCTTAAATGAGTTGTCCCACAATCAAAATACATTTTAATTAAAAGATCTTGGAATAATAATAAATTCCACAATTGGATGTGTTTAAAATAAATGTTCCTGTGCTGATATAATCTTATAAATTTGCCCTTGCTATGTGCTGTGTAATGCATATGTCTCACAGTACAGGGACACGGTCTGACTATACTACAGCTCCTGGAAAAGGGGGAAGAAAAAGAGAAGGTACAGACATTACAGCATGGGATCGAAAATGATTCTTTTTGTGATGCAAAACATTTTACTGCCTGTTTTTAAGCAGTGTTTTACATCAAAGAAAGGATCATTTGCAATTCCATGCTGTCCTGCCTGTATACTCTCTTTTGCAGTACATAGCAGGGGCACATTTATAAGATTATCTTAACACAGGAACATTTTTTTAAACACATCCAATTGTGTAAATTATTATTATTCAAAGAATTATTGATTAAAATTAACTGTGTTCATGGAACAACCACTTTAAGTATAATTAGGTGCATATGTTAACTGGTATGCACAACCACCAGCTCTACTACAAACCACCAACTCTCTAATAATAGATCTCCCTGTTACTAAACTCTCCCTTCTCCAATCCATTCTGATTGCAGCAGCCAGTGTTAGCACCCGGCGCACCAGGGCAAGTGCCGAGGCCCAATTGCCGTCGGAGTCATTGGCGTGCTATGGGGGTGCAGTGTCTGTACCAGTTCCGGCACCCACGAGTAGGCCCCCTGCTTGCTGAGGGCCCTGGCACTTGTGATACTTGCCTCTCCCCGTTGTACCACTGCAGTGTCTTCAGCGTCTCCTGACTGTGATGTTTTGATAGGGGATGCAATGATGTCATTAGTATGCGCCCTCTGCTTCTGCAGTCACAGTGCAGAGAGCCAGAAGATGGTGATGCTGAGGAGTCTGGAGCAGAGCAGCAGCCAGCGATGAAAGGTGAGTATTTATTTAGTTTTTTATGTTTGGAGAATTATATCTGGCCGACCATCTTATACTGGAGCATCATATATGGGGCCCATTACATATGGAGCATTATTTGGGGCCCATTACACACTGGAGCATCATACTGTATATGGGGTCCATTATATATGGAGCATTATATGAGGTGCATCATATGGGGCCCAATATATGGAGCATTAAATGGGGACTATTCTGTATGGAGCATTATATGGGGTCTCTCCTGTATGGAACAATATATGGGCACATCATATACTGTATGGAGAATTATATGGGTCTCATTCTACTCTATGGAGCATTATATGTGTCTCATTCTACTCCATGGGACCTATCCCTTACTTTATGGAGCATTATATATGGAGCAATATATGGTGCCCATCATATACCGGAACATTATATGGAGCCCATCTTATACTGTATGGAACATTATATGGGACCAATTATGTATGGAGCAATAAAAGGGGCTCATTATTCCGTGTGGTGTCCATAATACAGGAGGACTATACTGTCCGGTTTATGACCTATTGTAGAATTTACTTTATTATTTAATATTAAAACCATAAAACATCCAAAAACCACCAAGCAATTAATTGCTGATCCGAATTGTAACCCTAGTCACACAAATGAAAAGAATAGGATAGGGGAATCAATGGCCTAGTTGCCCCTGTGTGGCCCTTTACTTCCCCCTGCCTAACAGCGGAGGTTGGCACCCTCTTGAAGTGCAAATGGCGCCCCCGCTCCCTGGTGGCTATCCCTACTCACCCTATTAAATACTGTTCTCAGGGGTAACAATCATCAGAGTAAGGAAATACATAGGAAAACAGGACATCTGGTCAATAATGTAGACATAGTCCAATAAATATAATTCCAATAACCTTAAATCATATTATATTAACTCTCCTTTAACCAAAAATATCCCTTAGTACATACAGGGATTAGTATTCACGGGAGCATCAAAAAATGGATGCCAAAGATGAACCCACCATAGCTCCCATACATCTGTAAACATATCAAATGCCACTCTTATTGCTGTATGCCCTCATATTCCATGATGGCCGAATCATGACAAATGGGGCTATCAAATGAGCGACGGATACTGCGTTTAGCCCTGCACACCTGATGCCTATACTCGCATGGTAAGCGCTCTTATAGTAGCCCACCTTTTGTTACCAGGCACTGCTACCGTTATTCCATTGTTTATTATGTTTCTCCTCATTCTCAGCCCCATATGGGCCTTGGACTACCGGGTTCTATACAGGCAGCACAAACAGGTAGAATTTCATTCAATACTAAATATGCCTTATTCATACCTAATTTTTGACTTTGAAACACATTATTATTGTAGGCAAATTGCTTTAGCAATTTAATGAAACCTGTCTTTACCCCATGGAACATTCTCTCCATTAAGCAGAATCAATATTGTTCCTAGTTGATTTACCAGGTATATATTCATTTTTTACTATTTTCTTTTCCTTTTTTCTCCCACTCATGCTCTATAGCTCATTATCTCATGTCTCTTTCTAATATAGCACAGCACGCCACAAGGCTAGCTGGAAGAACAGCACACACCTGCACTATACCTTGAAGCAGGTATAATTATGATACCACTTTCTTTTGTAAGAACAACACCATCATATGACACAATATTCTGAAATCATTCTACTTACCTCTTTAAAGGAATCCACATAAAAAACTTTTTTCGTGGACTTGTATTTAATTATTATACCGTGACAGCAGTCGGGTAGGTCTTTTTTCAGTAATTACTTCACTCATCTTCTCCTCCACTGCATTCTTCTGACACATGGTTAATATATGTGTCTCGTAACATACTCCTTATGTAAATATTTGTACTGTTTTTAAATTTGTATTAATGACAGATATTGGTTGGATAATGTATGCTTGTAATTTTTTTGTATTTGTTATGAGGACATGTTATGACTTCATGTTTTTGCTTTATACCTGTTGTAGCAGACTGACGAAGGCTGATTGCAGGCCGAAATGTCTTTTCTAGGACTGCACATTAATAAAAACCTCATTTATAAAGGATCATTCAGTTGAGTGCCAAGTTACTTTATTATTAAGATATTTCTTGGCCCAGTCTTGACATTTAACCTCATGTTTCTTGATCAAAGGTGGTCATTTTTCAGCCTTCCTTACCTTGGCCATGTCCCTGAGTATGGCACACCTTGTGCTTTTTGATACTCCAGTAACGTTGCAGCTCTGAAATATGGCAAAACTGGTGGCAAATGGCATCTTGGCAGCTTGATGCTTGATTTTCCTCAATTCATGGGCAGTTATTTTGTGCCTTTTTTTATCAACACGCTTTTTGTGACCCTGTTGGCTATTTGCCATGAAACGCTTGATTGTTAGGTGATCACGCTTCAAAAGTTTGGCGATTTCAAGACTGCTGCATCCCTCTGCAAGACATCTCACAATTTTTGACTGTTCAGAGTCCGTCAAATCTTTCTTCTGACCCATTTTGCCAAAGGAAAGGAAGTTGTCTAATAATTAAGCACACCTTATATAGGGTGTTGATGTCATTAGACCACACTCCTCCTCATTACAGAGATGCAAATCACCTGATTTACATAATTGGCAGTTGGCTTTCAAGCCTATACAGCTTGCATTAGGACAACATGTATAAAAAGGATGATGTGATCAAAACACTCATTTGCATAATAGTTCTGCACGAAGTGTAGGGTTACAATTCTGATCAGCAATTAATTGCTTAGTGGTTTTGGGATGTTTTATGGTTTTAATATTAAATAATAAAGTATATGCACTTTTAGAATTAGTCTTTGCTTAGGAGCCATTTTCATGACTAATTCATTTTTGAACTTTTTCTGATTCTATTGTAGAATTTACAATAGATATCAATCATGTAATCTAAGAAGTGAAATCTTTGGCATTTTACTATACTTATATTTCTCTGCTGTATCTGTACATCATGAAATGTGATATGTGTTAAAGGGGCCCAGTGAAACTCTTTGACACACCTTACGCCGAGGCCCACAAAAAGCTGGAGCCGGCCCTGCCTCTACCCTTTGTCAGTTGTTGGACTGGTTATCCATCACCCTACAGAGTTAAATATAAACTTATCACTCTCACCCACAAAGCGCTCCACGCTTTAACACTAGTCTATATCTCCTTCATCTCAGTCTACCACCTTACCCATGTCCTATGTTCTGCTAATGACCTAAGATTAACATTCTCAGTAATTCGAACCTTCTCTCCCATCACTAAGACTTCTCACATGTTGCACCAATAATTTGGAATACATTACCCAGGACACTTCAATTAATCCCCAATAACCACAGTTTTAATCATGCTGTAAAAATAAATTTCTTTAGACTGGCGTATAGCCTCAACATATTTATCTTAAGGTACTGAAACACTTAGCGATGTACCAGCGATCCCGACCGGCGATATGACGAGGTCAGGATCGCTGGTACATCGCTAAGCGGTCGCTAGTGAGCTGCCACACAGGCAGATCTCACCAGTGACATCGCAGGGGTCGGGGGTCGCTACTTACGTGTCAGACGAGTCGATGAAGACGTCCTCCCACCCACGTCCATGCGTCGCTCGTTGTCACAGCAGGAAGCCCCAGCAGGAAGCTGACGACGAGAAACAGTCCAGGACGTTCTCATGTGATCAGCGGTAGCCAGCGGGGGAGCGGTCGGAGGTAAGTATCAGACATAGCGATATCGCTAGCAATATCGCTTAACTTCACAAAAACCAGTGATGTTATAGCGATATTGCTAGCAATATCGCTTAGTGTGACAGGCCCTTTACTCTCTCTGTTTTGCTCATACAAAATTTTCTTCAAAGCCATGACCCTCATACTTTCACAGTAAAGTAGAATGCTAGCACAACCAGTGAGGTGAGGTGCCTATAGTAGGTTCCCAAACCTTACAATATATAATAGATACATGGCACACTCAGGTGGATGAGGTGAGAAAGATTTAATGTGAAATACATACAGTAGTCACAAATGTTTCGGTCTTTCAAGACCTTCATCAGTGTGCTACAATAAAAATAAGAAAAAATAAACAAACCAAAAAATCATACATAACAAAAGTATATACAGAGATACCATTAATGTGAAAAAGGGTCACAATATAGTAAAAAGGTAATGCAGTGAGTGTGTCATACATAATTGACATACATAAAATACCAGATAGCCATAAGAAGAGACAAATACTGAGATATAGACCTACCTATAAGAAGTAGTGAGAGAATGTGTAGTTTGTCACAATCACCAAATTGGTGATTTAAAATGGGGAAAGGGTAAATTTATAACAGTGATTTATAGTAGTAACTGAGACGTGGTGGTGAAAATACAGAGACACCTACCAGTATATGGAATATGCCAAATGGACTGGTGGTCAGGAGCCAGTTAATAGTGTATCTGTGGTAAATTTCTGTAATTAGTAAAGGTTGCCACGGTAGATAGCAAGCTGGGCCTAAAGGTGCATCCACTTACCGAAAGATCTGAGGGGGGAATGTGTCCTGAGACACGGTATGCACCGATAGTCTGAAAGGTGATAAAATGTGTCCGGAGCACCTATTTAGGCCAGACAGAGTGCGTGTGCTGCATGCTGTGCTGGGAAGCCGGAAGCAGCTTACCGGAAGTGACGCGTGCTTGTCAGTGGCCGGAAGTCACGGCGCTATGCATTCCACATAACGGAACAGGATGGTGTGCATTCCAGGACAGATGAGCGCTTGCATGTCACCGGGTAAAGAGAGGCTGAAGCTTGAAAGTTGCTATGGAGAAGTCTATGGGTCCATGGTAGAACAGTGACATAGAGAGGATGGAGTGCTGTAGCTGTAATCATGGAGGACATTCAATAGAGATGGCTCTGTAAGAGAGATAATATGTCAGAATCCAGTATATATGGAATATAAAGTATAACTGAGAAAAAGAAAAAGTTAATGTCAGGATATGAAAATATAAATTACAAATAAAATCCATGCAATAATTTGAATGCCAATAAAGTTACATAAATTATTGCAGATCATAATCCCTATTAAGTCCTTTAGGAGCCAAGGTGTTCAACTCGTGGATCCAGAATGCCTCCCTACGCTTAAGTATTTTGACACGATCACCACCATGGCGGGGAAGTGAGATGTGTTCAATGACTTGAAATCTTAACTGGGAAACATTATGACCTCTGGATATAAAATCTTGTGGAATAGGGAGTAGGAGATAATGCACCTAGTAGTTGATTTGTGCTTTGAAATTCTGTCTTTGATTGATTGGGTGGTCTCACTCACATAGAGGAGACCACAGGAGTGCTTGATCAGGTATGCTACAAAGTTGTAGTCGCAAGTAAAAAATTGGTTAACATTATATCTCTTGCCAGTGTAGGGGTGGTGGATGGTATCTCCCTTGAGAACATTGCTGCACTGGTCGTATTCTCACACCCTTCTTTACAATTAGTAGCCATCTGTATCTCTACTTTTACACATGCTGGTTGGTTACCATGCAGCATTACGTGAACACACTATTTATTATGTTGATGGCTGGACCATACAAAACAAGCAATTGTTACTATCCACAATTCATGTCTCCCCTATTTGCTCAGATTGAAAGCTTGCGAGCAGGGCCCTCACTCCTCATGGTATCGGTTGATTTATGTACTGTAATTATTGTTATTGTGCAATGTCTTTGCTGTCTGTACATGCCCCTTCTAATATGTAAAGTTCTGCAGAATATGTTATCGCTATAGAAATAAAATTATTATTATCCACCAGATAAGTGCTGCACTTAGAGACTGGTGAAAATGTCTGGTGTAAGTTATAGCACCAAAGTAGCGTAATGTTTCATGAATTTGAGAGACATGTGTAACTATGCCCCTTCCCAACCAAGTCCTATATTTACTACACCTATATTTTTGTAGCTGGCAAAGACTGACATGTAAACAACCAGTGTCACGATATTTTGTGAAACTTCCAAGTTGTGCAAAAGTATTGTGACTTATAAAGATGTTTCAGGACAGAATTCTACTCAAAACACCTCAATAAAATAGGGCCTTAGTTTTTGAAATGAATATGTTGTAAGCAGGAAAAATAGATTTAACCTCTTAGTGACAGAGCCAATTTGGTACTTAACCCCTTTCCGACATCGGGCGTAATAGTACACTGATGTTGGACTCCTTCTCTTTGATGTGGGCTCTGGTGGTGAGCCCACATCTTTCCTGGCACATGTCAGCTGTTTTCAACAGCTGACAAGTGCCCGGAAAAGCCGCGGATAGAATCAAAATCCACCCGTGACTATTAACCCGTTAAATACCACTGTCAAACGCTGACAGCGGCATTTAACATCTGTTCCGGCAATAGAGTCGGAAATGCGCCCATCGATGATCGTGGGTTGGCATGACAACCGGAGGTCTACTGGAGACCTCTCTGGTTAACACTGCCAGCTTGCTGTGAGCGCTGCTCAGTGGTCGGCGCTCATAGCAAGAGAGTAATTCAGTTACATTTAGGCAATCTGATCATCGACTGTATGTAGCAGTGTCGATCAGGTTATGGCAGCTTCTAATCTCCCAAGAAGACTAATGAAGCATGCCAAAAGTAAAAAAAAGGTTTTTAAACATATAAAAAAATATAAAAGTTCAAATCACCCCTATTTCACCCCATTCAATTTGGAAAAATAGAAAAAATTAAACATACACATATTTAGTATTACCGCATTCAGCATTGCCAGATCTATGAAAAAAAGGATTAACCTGATCGCTAAGTGGCGTAGCGAGAAAAAAGTCAAAATGCCAGAATTCCATTTTTTTGGTCGCCGCGACATTGCATTGAAATGCAATAACGGGAGATCAAAAGATTGTATCTTCAGCAAAATGGTATCAATAAAAACGTCAGCTCAGCACGCCAAAAATAAGCCCAAGATCACAAAAAAATGGAAATGCTGCGGATATCAGAAAATGGCGCAATTTTTTTTTAGCAAAGTTTGGAATTTTTTTCACCACTTAGATAAAAAAAGAATCTAGACATGTTTGGTGTCTATGAACTCAGAATGAAGCAGAGAACCATAATGACAGGTCAGTTTTAACATTTAATGAACCTAGTTAAAAAGCCAAAGAAAATACAAGTGAGGTATTGAACTTTTTTTTTACAATTTCTCCACACTTGGAATTTTTTTCCCATTTTCTAGTACAAGACATGGTAAAACCAATGGTGTCATTCAAAAGTACAACTAGTCCTGCAAAAAACAAGCCCTTACATGGCCATATTGATGGAAAAATATAAAAGTTATGGCTCTGGGAAGAAGGGGAGCGAAAAACAGAAATGCAAAAACGAAAATACCTCCGAGGGTTAAGGGGTTAATGACCAAGCCAATTTTTACAACCACTGTCATTTTATGAGGTTATAGCTCTGGAATACTTCAACGGATCCCACTGATTCTGAGACTGTTTTTTCTTGACATATTGTACTTCATGATAGTGGTAAAATTTCTTTGCTATGTTTTGCGTTTATTTATAAAAAACACGGAAATTTTGCAAAAATTTTGAAAAATTTGCAATCAGAGAGTCATATAGCACAAAATAGTTAACAAATAACATTTCCCACATGTCTACTTTACATCAGCACAATTTTGGAAATATAACTTTTTTATAGGATGCTATAAGGTTAAAATTTGACCAGTGATTTCTCATTCTTCCAACAAAATTTACAAAACCATTTTTTTAGTGACCACCTCACATTTGCAGTGAGTCTGGGGGGGTCAATATGACAGAAAATACCCAAAAGTGACACCATTCTAAAAACTGCACCCCTCAAGGTACTCAAAACCGCATTCAAGAAGTTTATTAACCTTTCTGGTGCTTCACAAGAACTAAAGCAATGTGGAAGGAAAAAAATTAACATTTTACTTTTTCACAAAAAAGTTACTTTGGAACCAAACTTTTTATTTTCACATGGGTATCAGGAGAAAACAGACCGCAAATTTTGTTGTGCAATTTCTCTTGAGTATGCTAATACCCCTTATGTGGGGGAAAGACACTGTTTGGGTGCCTGGCAGAGTTCAGAAAGGAGGGAGCACCGTTTGACTTTTTGAACGCAAAATTGCTGGAATCAATGGCGGGCACCATGTCGCGTTTGGAGACCCCCTGATATACCTAAACAGTGGAAACTCCCAATTTTAACTCCAACCTTAACACAACCCTTACCCCAACCGTAACCCCAACACAGCCATTACATTAATCCCAACCCTAACTATAACCTTAACCCCAACCCTAACCACAATAAAACCCTAACCCCAACGCGACAACACTACCCCAACACAAACCTAACCTAACCCCAACACAACCCAAACCCCACACTAACCCCAACTCTGACCCTAGCTGCAACCCTAGCCCTATCCCTAGTCCAACCCTAACCCTCCTTCTAACCCTGGCCCCTGCCCTAACCCTAGCACAACCCTAACCCTAGCTCTAACCCTAGCACCAACCCTAACCCCAGCCCAATCCTAACCCTAACCCTAGCCTCAACCCTAACCTTAGCTATAACCCCAACCGTAACCCTAGCCCAACCATAACCCTATCTATAACACCAATCATAACTTCAACCCTTGCCCCAACCCTCACTTTAGCTATAGCCCCAATTGTAACCCCAACCTTAACCATAGCTCTAACCTCAACCATGATAATAGCCCCAATCCTATATACCATATATACATACAGTGGGGCAAAAAAGTATTTAGTCAGTCAGCAATAGTGCAAGTTCCACCACTTAAAAAGATGAGAGGCGTCTGTAATTTACATCATAGGTAGACCTCAACTATGGGAGACAAATTGAGAAAAAAAAATCCAGAAAATCACATTGTCTGTTTTTTTTTCATTTTATTTGCATATTATGGTGGAAAATAAGTATTTGGTCAGAAACAAAATTTCATCTCAATACTTTGTGATATATCCTTTGTTGGCAATGACAGAGGTCAAACGTTTTCTGTAAGTCTTCACAAGGTTGCCACACACTGTTGTTGGTATGTTGGCCCATTCCTCCATGCAGATCTCCTCTAGAGCAGTGATGTTTTTGGCTTTTCGCTTGGCAACATGGACTTTCAACTCCCTCCAAAGGTTTTCTATGAGATCTGGAGACTGGCTAGGCCACTCCAGGACCTTGAAATGCTTCTTACGAAGCCACTCCTTCGTTGCCCTGGCAGTGTGCTTTGGATCATTGTCATGTTGAAAGACCCAGCCACGTTTCATCTTCAATGCCTTGCTGATGGAAGGAGGTTTGCACTCAAAATCTCACGATACATGGCCCCATTCATTCTTTCATGTACCCGGATCAGTCATCCTGGCCCCTTTGCAGAGAAACAGCCCCAAAGCATGATGTTTCCACCACCATGCTTTACAGTAGGTATGGTGTTTGATGGATGCAACTCAGTATTCTTTTTCCTCCAAACACGACAAGTTGTGTTTCTACCAAACAGTTCCAGTTTGGTTTCATCAGACCATAGGACATTCTCCCAAAACTCCTCTGGATCATCCAAATGCTCTCTAGCAAACTTCAGACGGGCCCAGACATGTACAGGCTTAAGCAGTGGGACACGTCTGGCACTGCAGGATTTGAGTCCATGGTGGCATAGTGTGTTACTTATGGTAGGCCTTGTTACATTGGTCCCAGCTCTCTGCAGTTCATTCACTAGGTCCCCCCGCATGGTTCTGGGATTTTTGCTCACCGTTCTTGTGATCTTTCTGAACCCACGGGGTGGGATTTTGCGTGGAGCACCAGATCAAGGGAGATTATCAGTGGTCTTGTATGTCTTCCATTTTCTAATTATTGCTCCCACAGTTGATTTCTTCACTCCAAGCTGGTTGGCTATTGCAGATTCAGTCTTCCCAGCCTGGTGCAGGGCTACAATTTTGTTTCTGGTGTCTTTTGACAGCTCTTTGGTCTTCACCATAGTAGAGTTTGGAGTCAGACTGTTTGAGGGTGTGCACAGGTGTCTTTTTATACTGATAACAAGTTTAAACAGGTGCCATTACTACAGGTAATGAGTGGAGGAAAGAGGAGACTCTTAAAGAAGAAGTTACAGGTCTGTGAGAGCCAGAAATCTTGATTGCTTGTTTCTGACCAAATACTTATTTTCCACCATAATATGCAAATAAAATGAAAAAAAAAACAGACAATGTGATTTTCTGAATTTTTTTTTCTCAGTTTGTCTCCCATAGTTGAGGTCTACCTATGATGTAAATTACAGACGCCTCTCATCTTTTTAAGTGGTGGAACTTGCACTATTGCTGACTGACTAAATACTTTTTTGCCCCACTGTATATATTTTCATTTCCTATGGAAAAAATGAGGCGTGATTCAAACTATTATATTCTATTACATTTTTTTTTAATATATTTTTCCATTTTAAATATTTAGAATTTTTTCTTAAATGTTATCCACTTGGGTGGCTTGAACCTGTTATTTTACGATCATACCAGCGGCGATCAGAGATAAACTACACTCACTGCTGTTTAAGACTGATGATGGGTGTATAATATAGGCACCAACTACAGTGAATGAGGTGGTCTCAGCCTCTGGGCACACTTCCTTAAGCAATGTTTCGACTTGTGTGTATATGTTTGTTGGATGTTGGAAAGTGGTTAAAAATGAGCAAAAGCACTATACCAAGGAATAATGAAGATGATCGGTTTATTTGAATATACTGTTCTCTTCCACAAATAGACATAAGTTTTTGTTACTTATCTGGCAAATTGATGGCAAAAGCACTATGTAAAGAAGATAAGGTGATAGAGAACATCTAATACTCATGGTAATTTTATGCTAAGAAACTTTGAGTACTGGCAAACAGGAGGATGTTACTTTAAAACTTATTGGCACACTTACATAAGTATTGCCAATTTATTGCAAAGGCATTATGTAATGACTGAGACCTTTCTAAGAGGAATAATGGTCCATACCACAATGCAAAAAATGCTTAACCTCTTCACAACATGCACAGTACCGCTCAAGTTGGAAACGGGTAGATGGAGCAAGCTCACGAGGTTTTGCATGTTATAGTCAAGACCTGCCTCTAATTTCATTCAATGTGCCCATCACAACATTTGTGATGTGAACGCAGGTAGCCACTGGGTTGCTATGACAGCCGATGGTCTGCTGAAAGCCGCCATGCTTGTCATTATGGAAATCGTGATTTTTGCTATAAGTAGCTGCTGCATATAACACTAGCGATCAGATGATTGCAGCTTCAAGTCATCTAAAGATATGATTAGAAACAGTAGAAAGTAAAAACAGTTTTAAAAAATATGAAAAAAAAATTAAAAAAACACACAAGTTCAAATCACCCCTCCCTTCCCCATTAAAAATGAACATATTAAAATAATTATAAAATTCAGAAATGTTGCATTGTCACATTCAGAAAAGACAGATCTATGAAAATAGAAAAATAATTAACCAATAGGTAAATACCATCAGTGAAAAAAAAATTAAGTTCCAAAATTGCATTTTGTTGGTCACTGCAATTCCACAAAAAATGCTGTTAGAAGTGATCAAAACATCACATTAATCCCAAAATGGCATCAATAAAAACTGTCTCGCCCTTCAAAAAATAAGCCATCACACAACTCCATCGACCAAAAAATTAAAAATATTATAAGTCTCGTATCCTGGCGACACAGCCCAAAAATTTTTTTTGCAAACTTCTGATTTTTCTCACTACTAAAATAATAAAAAACTGTATCACCATAATCATGCCAATAAGCAGAATCATATTTCAAGGTTATTTTTACCTCAAAATTTAAATTATAAAAACATTTCTCAAAAAACTGTAAGTTCTCCCCATTATGTAGTAAAATTAATGATGTCATTACAGCTTAAGCCACAAAAAACAAGCTCTAATATGTTTATATGGACATAAAAATGAAAAATGTATTGCTCTGGAAATTGGCCATGTTGTGAAACGGTTAAGGATGGTGCTACATTGGCCTCCAAAGTTCCAAGATCTAAATTCAAGCATCTGTGATATATGCAAGAACAAATCTGATGGAGACTAGAGATGAGCGAATGTGTTCTGAATACAATTGCCATACATAAATTCGGCACAAATAAGGTACATTCAGACTCGTGATCGGTAACACGAGCATTTTTCTTAAAATCGGAAAAAGATGGTGACATTAGGTGAAAGATAGCATAAAAGCCAGCAATTTTATGTGCCACATTCAGTAAAATCACACTGACTGGTTAAAATAGCATAGATAGAATAGACATATACACATGGAATACATAGATATATAGATGTCAGTGACACACACACATATATATATATATATACAGTATATATATTACATACATAGATAGAAGAAGAGCCAGCAATTCATCTGCCATGTACTATAAAATCACTGCAGCAGCAGACAGGATAGAGGAGATGGATTACATACAGTAAATACAAATAGAATAGGTAGATATACAGATGTCTGGGGCAAATACAATTACTACAGTGTGTGTGCAGCTTACTGTACAAGAATTTAGTTAAGAAAAGATTATTTTTCAGAAGAAAATGGTGTGGGCTCCCATGGAATTTCATAACTAGCAGAGGGAAAGCCCACGGCTGGCGGATGATGTTTATAGCCTGGGAAGGTGGTAATACATCTCTAAGATGCGTCAATTAGGGCACTTAGCCTCACTCTTCTCATGTGCCCTGTATCGGTGGCAAGTGGGGTGATAGTTGGAGGTCGTGGGACGAATAGATAAAGGCATCTCTGCGGAAAGGTAAGGAATATTGTTGCTTGTCTGGGGGATTAATAGTTTTGAACCTGGATGGTGCCAAGATGCAACTTTATTCTGGCTGTGTCTTTACTTGTCATATACTGTAACTATAGGATTAGTAATGGATAGAATCATAGAATCATAGAGTTGGAAGGGACCTCCTGGGCCATCTGGTCCAACCCCCTGCTCAAAGCAGGATTCGCTAAATCATCCCAGTCAGATGTCTGTCCAGCCTCTGTTTGAAGACTTCCATTGAAGGAGAACTCACAACTTCTCATGGCAGCCTGTTCCACTCATTGATCACTCTAACTGTCAAAAAGTTTTTTCTAATATCTAATCTGTGTCTCCTCCCATTCAGTTTCATCCCATTGCTTCTAGTCTTTCCTTGTGCAAATGAGAATAAAGTTGATCCTTCTACAATGTGACAGCCCTTTAGATATTTGTAGACAGCTATTAAGTCTCCTCTCAGTCTTCTCTTTTGCAAACTAAACATTCCCAAATCCTGCAACCTTTCCTCATAAGACAGGGTTTGCAGACCGGTCACCATTCTGGTCGCTCTTTTCTGAACTTGCTCCAGTTTGTTGATGTCTTTTTTAAAATGTGGTGCCCAAAACTGGACACAATATTCCAGATGAGGTCTGACCAAAGAGGAGTAGAGGGAAATAATGACTTCACGTGATCTAGACTGTATGCTTCTGTTAATACATCCTAGAATTGCATTTGCCTTTTTTGCTGCTGCATCACACTGTTGACTCATATTCAGTCTGTGATCTATTAGTATACCCAAGTCTTTTTCACATGTGCTGTCACTTAGCCCTATTCCTCCCATTCTATATATGCTTTTTTCATTTTTATTGCCCAGATGTAGTACTTTGCATTTCTCCCTGTTAAAAACCATTCTGTTAGTTGCTGCCCACTTCTCCAGTTTATTTAAATCTTTTTGAATCCTCTCTCTCTTCTCTAGTATTAGCTATCCCTCCTAGCTTTGTGTCATCAGCAAATTTAATCAGTTTACCCTCAATTCCTTCATCTAAATCGTTGATAAAGATGTTGAACAATACAGGGCCCAGGACAGAGCCCTGTGGTACCCCACTTGAGACATTCTTCCAACTGGATGTGCAGCCATTTACGACCACTCTTTGGGTCCGATCACTAAGCCAGTTATGAATCCACCTAACAGTTGCCTTGTCCATTCCATACTTAGTCATTTTTTCAATAAGGATTGTATGAGAGACTTTGTCAAATGCTTTGCTGAAGTCAAGATATACTATATCTACAGCATTTCCTTGATCCACCCAATCAGTGATACCGTCATAGAAGGAAATTAAGTTAGTCTGACATGACTTATTAGTTAGAAACCCATGCTGACTCTGTTTAATCACTTCATTCTTATCCAGGTATTGACATACATGTTGTTTAATAATTTGTTCAAAGATCTTTCCTGGTATAGAAGTCAGACTCACCGGCCTATAGTTGCCTGGGTTCACCTTCTTCCCCTTTTTGAAGATAGGAACAACATTTGCTCTTCTCCAGTCTTCTGGCACTTCTCCTGTTCTCCAAGAATTTTCAAAGATTATGGAGAGGGGTTCAAAAATTTCTTCTGCTATCTCCTTCAGTACTCTGGGGTGTAATTCATCTGGACCTGGAGACTTGAATTCATTTAGGTTAGCTAAGTGTTTCCTCACTATCTTTCTGTTTATAGATATCCTGGATTCTTCTATTCCCTTAATAGGACAGTGAATAACAGTTGGTGTTACATTTCCTTTCTGAGAGAAAACAGATGCAAAATAGGAATTTAAAAGTTCAGCCTTCTCAACATCCTGTCTTACCATTTCATCATTTTCATCCTGTAAAAATCCTATAGCATCTTTGACTTTTCTTTTACTTTTGACATATCCCCAAAATCCTTTATTATTGCTTTTGACATCTCTTGCAAGCCTCAATTCATTGTCAGCTTTAGATAATCTGATTTGTGCCCTGCAGGTTCTGCAGACAGCATTATATTCTTCTTTAGATATGCCTCCCTCTTTCCATTTTATAAACATTTTTTTCTTCCTTTTTAGCATGTGCTTAAGTTCTGTGTTCACCCATCCTGGTTTCCTTAAATGCTTCCTATTTTTCCCTCTTTTCGGAATTGTTAACAACTGTGCTTTGAGAATTTCATTTTTCAAGATTTCCCATCCTTCCTGGACATTTTTGTCTTTAAGGATATCCAGCCATTGGATCCCTCCAATTATCTTTCTGAATCCCTTAAAATCTGCCTTTCTGAAATCTAACCTTGACGTCTGAGTCTTCACAGGTCTTCCTCCTCTAGTTATCCAAAATTCTAAAATAGCATGGTCGCTACCTCCTAGGGTTCCAGCCACTTTTACCTCCTCAACCATTTCCTCCCTGTTTATAAGGATTAGATCCAAGGTAGCAGTTCCCCTTGTTTTCTCCCCTACCTTTTGGAAGATAAAGTTGTCAGCAAGAGAGGATAAGAATTTCCTTGACCTGTTAGTTTTGCCTGAGAGAGATTCCCAACAAATGTCTGGATAGTTGAAATCTCCCATGACAACTATGTCATATTTTTTGGAGAACTTGGCCATTTGATGCATAAAGAGTTCATCCATATCTTCAGCTTGCACAGGCGGCCTGTAGTAAATGCCTACAATGGTGTCCTTTCCATTGTTCTGTCCTTGTATTCTTACCCAAACAGTTTCCACAGAACTCCCAGTCTCTGAAGCTTCAATCTCTGTGCAGATATACGCGTTTCTAACATACAATGCAACACCCCCTCCTCGTTTATCAAGTCTGTTTCTTGCAAATAAGTTGTATCCTTCTAGTCTTGTATTCCAATCATGTGTATTGTCCCACCAAGTTTCAGTGATTCCAATGACATCATATTTCTTTTCCTGTGTTAGTAGTTCCAATTCTCCTTGTTTGTTGCCCATGCTTTGTGCATTAGTATAGAAACATTTTAGTTTGTGATTGGTTTCTCTTTCTCCAATATTTTTATTAATTAGATTCTTTCGTCTTTGTTCTTCCTTTCCACTTCTAATAGCAGAGTTCTCAATAGCATTTGTCAGGTGTATGGCTTTTTCTGGTCTTTTGCTTCCCTTCCCATGTTGTTCTAGTTTAAAGCTCTCCTTACAAGTGTAGCAAGGCGACTTCCAAATACATGCTTTCCAGTCTTCGTAAGGTGCACCCCATCTCTAGCAAGTAGTCCATCGTATAAGTAGTTCACTCCGTGATCCAGAAATCCAAATCGTTGCTGACGGCACCATCGACGTAGCCAGTTATTCACTTGCAGAATCTTATTCCACCTCCTTGTTCCATGGCCATCCACTGGGAGGATGGAAGAGAAGACCACCTGCGCTCCCAGTTCTTTCACTTTCTTGCCTAAGTCTTCAAAGTCTCTGCAGATGGTTTCCAGGTCGTTTCTTGCGGTGTCATTTGTCCCCACATGTAGTAGCAGGAATGGGAAGTCATCTGTAGGTCTGAAGAGTCCTGATATCCTGTCAGACACATCTTTAATTTTTGCACCTGGAAGACAGCACATTTCTCTTGAAGTTATATCCGGTCTGCAGATAGCGGCCTCTGTTCCTCTCAACAGGGAATCCCCCATGACCACCACTCTCCGTTTCTTCTTCACAACATTTTTCTTTCTCCATCCAGGAGGACTCTGAAGGCGTACAAGGTTGCTGTTTGTTGGCAAAGTCTTATCCTGATGTATTTCTTCATTGTTTTCCTGCGTGAGAGCCTGGTACTGGTTTCTGAGCAGTATGGGTGCTGACTGCCTCCTGATCCTCCTGCTTCTCTGGGTCACATGTCTCCATTCCTCTGTTTCTTCAGGTGCACTTCGAATTTCTTCTCTTTCTGTAACATGAAGAGATAATTCTGCTCTGTCCAAGAACTCTTCACCTTCCTTAATGATCTTCAATGTAGCTAACTTCTCTTCGAGATTTTGCAACTTTTCCTCCAACAGGGACACAAGCTTGCATTTGTGGCATGTGAAGTTTGGCTTTTCCACTGGTAAATCTGTGAACATGTAGCAAGAAATGCAGCTCACCAAATGGCTCCTGGCCTCTTCCATCTTGAGATTTCTTAAAAACGATGAAAGATGAGCCAAAATTGGCGCGCGGTTTTTCCGATTTCCTCTTTTCAGCTGCAACGGCCAAAACCCAGTGATCGTTGAGCTCGCGGAGACTCTTCACTTATCCCAGAAGGCACTGGAAATATGCAAATGATCTCCTCAAGACTCTTCCCCTGGTTTTCCGATTTCCTCTTTTCAGCTGCAACGGCCAAAACCCAGTGATCGTTGAGCTCGCGGAGACTCTTCACTTATCCCAGAAGGCACTGGGAATATGCAAATGATCTCCTCAAGACTCTTCCCCTGGTTTTCCGATTTCCTCTTTTCAGCTGCAACGGCCAAAACCCAGTGATCGTTGAGCTCGCGGAGACTCTTCACTTATCCCAGAAGGCACTGGAAATATGCAAATGATCTCCTCAAGACTCTTCCCCTGGTTTGGTTTAGGTGTGTTACAGACACCTCTCCACCAGTAATCTGTCGGCTTGATATCACCTGACAATACAAAGGTGACATCAACCCCACAAATATGAACCCCACTTGCCACTGCTACAGGGCAAGTGGGAAGAGCCAGAATTGGTGCATCTGATAGATGTGCCTTTTCTGGGCAGTTGCCAGCTGCTATTTTTAGGTTGGGGGGCCAATATCCATGACCCCTTACCAGCCTGACAATACCGTCCCCCAGCTTTCTGCTTTAGCAGGGCTGGTTGTCAAAAATGGGGGACCCCATACCTTTTTTTAAAATTATTTATTTAAATAATTTAAAATATGGTGTGGGGACCCCTCTATTCTTGTTAAACAACCTTGCTGAAGCTAACAACTGAAGTTTGCAGCCCCCAGCTGTGAGTTTTGCCTGGCTGGTTATCAAAATTACAGGGGAACCCATGCAGGCTTTTTTAAATTATTTATTTACAGCTCAGGAGCAGCTGATGAATACTTCCATCCTCCGCTCATGCTCTCACTGTTATTAGCGGCAGCAGGTGTTGGATGATGGGATCTGTAGTCACATCAAGTGACACTAGTGACTGGAGGTAATTTTATAAATCCAATCACAGCTCGGTGCTCATGCTGTCATTTGGGAACCGTGGCTCTCTGACCGGCAGGGATGATTTCACCACCGATCAGAAGCGCTACGCTGTTGTTTGCTATGCTGTCACACTGCGTGGGAATCACCGGCTTTTGTGCTGTGTATGTTCTGCTATATTCAATGATTTAATTGACAATTAAATAGGTGAATATTGCAAATTTGGTGATCGTGAGCCAAAGCGAACATTGAAATATTTACTCATCACTAATGGAGACCATACTTTACAACTTACAGGACATAATGGGTCTCCTTTTAATGGTTGGAGCTAGTTACCACTTGACACACACAGAAGAATTGTTGAGTCAATGCCTCAATGAGGTAGAGCTGGTTTGGTGGCACAGCTGGTATGTACACAATATTTAATGATAAAAATTCTCTAAGAATATTTCCAGTCAAAACACCCTGGGGAGAAAACCATGGATATATGTATTCATTTTTTTACTAATGCATCTTGTTATTATCAGCTCTTTGTTTATCATCTTCTATTCAAACACACAAGGAATATACCATAGCCCCGAGTCATGAAAAGTAAGCACGATGTTTTTCTACTACCTAAACAATCACTTATCTGTCTGCATGCTGCAAAACTGAGTGTACAGAAATTAACTCTGGATCAACCACATATTTAATATTCATAGCATACATTAGCATATGGGCCCCCAAAAGACTCTGTATACATTTTTCACACCTCCTACATCCTTGCAAAATATAGAATTTGAGAACATGATGATATGTATTTTTATCCATTCAGAATGATAATGAACTTTACATTTACTGTTTTTCATTTAACCCATTTGAGCAAGTTGTCAATGACTCACAATGTTCAAATATATCCTTACCTCTCTATTTTAGCTGCAGTTTCATTTTATGTCTATTACATATAATATAATGTTCTTTTTGTGGTTCTAAATCCCTGTTGATATATAATGCTTTCGTATTCTTTGGTGTATAAAGACTTGTCATTTTTAATTTAGACCACTGTAACTACACTGGTATGTAAAAATTTTACTGTTACTGTGAACAGTTAAGCAAGTTAAAGATGAAATCATCTCTAAAAGGTCTACAGTTAAACATGACACACTTCATTTGTATTTTAGGTTAATTTTTGTATATATATATATATATACATATATATATATATATATATATATATACAAGTGCCTTGCGAAAGTATTCGGCCCCTTGGAACTTTTCAACCTTTTCCCACATATCATGCTTCAAACATAAAGATACCAAATGTAAATTTTTGTTGTAGAATCAACAAGTGGGACACAATTGTGATGTTGACCAAAATTTATTGGTTATTTTAAATTTTTGCGAAAATTCAAAAACTGAAAAGTGGAGCGTGCAATATTATTCGGCCCTTTTTCTTTCAGTGCAGCAAACTCACTCCAGAAGTTCATTGTAGATCTCTGAATGCACCTGCTCTGTGATAGTCTCGGGGTTCTGTTTGATGCACCTAGAGCATCATGAAGACCAAGGAACACAAGAGGCAGGTCCGTGATACTGTTGTGGAGAAGTTTAAAGCCGGATTTGGATACAAAATGATTTCCAAAACTTTAAACATCCCAAGGAGCACTGTGCAAGTGATCATTTTGAAATGGAAGGCGTATCATACCACTAGAAATCTACCAAGACCCGGCCGTCCGTCTCAACTTTCATCTCAAACAAGGAGAAGACTGATCAGAGATGCAGCCAAGAGGCCCATGGTCACTCTTGATGAAGTACATAGATCTACAGCTGAGGTGAGATAGTCTGTCCGTAGGACAACAATCAGTCGTATACTGCACAAATCTGGCCTTTATGGAAGAGTGGTAAGAAGAAAGCTATTTCTCAAAGATAGCCATAAAAAGTGTTTAAAGTTTGCAACAAGCCACCTGGGAGAAACACTAAGCATGTGGAAGAAGGTGCTCTGGTCAGATGAAACCAAAATCAAACTTTTTGGCTACAATGCTAGGCGATATTTTTGGCGTAAAGGCAACACAGCTCATCACCCTGAACACACCATCCCCACTGTCAAACATGGTGGTGGCAGCATCATGGTTTTGGCCTGCTTTTCTTCAGCAGGGACAGGGAAGATGGTTAAAATTGATGGGAAGATGGATGGAGCCAAATACAGGACCATTCTTGAAGAAAACCTGTTGGAGTCTGCAAAAGACCTGAGACTGGGACGGAGATTTATCTTCCAACAAGACAATGATCCCAAACATAAAGCAAAATCTACAATGGAATGGTTCACAAATAAACATATCCAGGTGTTAGAATGGCCAAGTCAAAGTCCAGACCTGAATCCAATCGAGAATCTGTGGAAAGAGCTGAAAACTGCTGTTCACAAACGATCTCCATCAAACCTCACTGAGCTCGAGCTGTTTACCAAGGAAGAACGGGCAAGAATTTCAGTCTCTCAACGTACAAAGCTGATAGAGACATACCGCAAGCGACTTGCAGCTGTAATCGTAGCAAAAGGTGACGCAACAATGTATTAAGTTATGGGGGCCAAATAATATTTCATGCCCCACTTTTCAGTTTATGAATTTCCACAAAAAATTAAAATAACCAATAAATTTTGTTCAACTTTACAACTGTGTCCCACTTGTTGATTTTTCACCAAAAATTTACATTTGGTATCTTTATATTTGAAGCATATGTGGGAAAAGGTTGATAAGTTCCAGGGGGCTGAATACTTTTGCAAGGCACTGTGTATATATATATAAAGATCTTACACTTTAAAATTTACAAAATAAAGGAAAATGGGCCAATGCAGAAATATGGACACCATTGAAGATTTGTGTGCTCAAGTAACATTTGCAAAGGTTTCAACCCTTAATTAGCCTGTTGGAGTTATGGCTTGTTCACTAACATCGTTAGGTACAGCCAGGAGATGCATATTTCACAGCTTTATTACAACTCATCTAACCTTGTGCCAAAAAACAGCAGCCATGGGTTCTTACAAGCAGATGCCTAGCTTTCTTTAACCCCTTTCTGACATCAGACATACTATTCTCTCCATGTGCTCTGGGTCTGTCTGTCCATGGATGGAATAGTATGTCACAGCGATCGGCAGAGCACACGGGTGGTGTATGGCTGATCGAGGCCGGGTATCAGCTGATTCTAACAGCTGACACATGGCACTAAGTGCCAGGAGCTGTTTTATTGTATAAAAGCGGCAAAACATAAAAAATGATATAAATGAGTTATTGCTGTAATCATACTATCCAGAAGAATAAAACTGCGTTATCAATTTTACCACACGGAGAATGGTATACCTGCCTCCCCAAAAGAAATTAATGAATTGCTGGTTTTTGCTCATACTGCTTCCACAAAATCGGAATGAAAAGCAATCAAAAAATGTCATGTGCCCAAAAATGGTACCAACAACAACGTCAAATCATCCCGCAAAAAACAAGACCTCACATGACATTGCGGGCCAAAATATGGAAAAATTATAGCTCTCAAAATACGGTGATGCAAAAACGATTTTTTGCAATAAAAAGCATCTTTTGGTGTGTGACAGCAGAAAAACAGTAAAACCTGCTATAAGGCCTCTTTCACACATCCTGATATTTCCATTACCGGAGATGTCAGTGTAATACTTGCAGCACACGTGTGGCAAGCGTGTGCCAACATCAGTACCACAAGGATGGGCGCCAGGAAAGAAGCATTACCATAAGCGCTGGTCCCCGTTACCGGGTGCTAAACATGGCTCTCATCATTCTCCCCTGCTCTGCTGGTGATCAGCACAAGCAGGGGAGAATGATGAGAGCCATGTTCAGCACTGGGCGCCGGGGAACAGTGCTTACTGTAACGCTTCTTCCCCAGCGCCAATGTTTGTCACATAGATTACATCCATGTGTGTTATGCGTATGCACATGTGCTGGATGTTTTGTGGCCCATGCTGACATAAAAAAATGGATATGTTAGCGTGTTTAGCCCACAGTCCGTGGAAACACACTGGCATGTGCTCAGACCCATTCACTTGAATAGGCAAATAGTGCTCCGCTCCTCCCGAACCTTTCCACATGGCTGCACAATGGTATAAAATTCTGTCCAAGAAAAGGAAGAAAGGTCCAGCTCCAGAAATTAAAATCCAGGATTTTTATTGTATCATGTTTAAAATACATTCATGGCTGCTTGTGATCAAATAACGGCAACAAAGTTCACCTCATGGGGATATTCTCCAGGTCTCTGTACGCGTACAGAGACCTGGAGAATATCCCCATGCGGTGAACTTTGTTGCCGTTATTTGATCACAAGCAGCCATGAATGTATTTTAAACATGATACAATAAAAATCCTGGATTTTAATTTCTGGAGCTGGACCTTTCTTCCTCTTCTTGGAGTCATTATACGTCCTGGCAGAGATGTGTCCGCGCTCAGAGCTTTTCAATAGTTCTTACGAACTTACAAGAGGTGAGCTGAAATTTATCTTTTTCAGTATAAAATTCTGTGACACACCCATGGTGTCAATATAATCACTGCACCCCTGGATGAATTCATTGAGAGGTGTAGTTAATAAAATGGGGGTCACTTTGGGGGTTCTGCTGTTTTGGCAGCTCATGGGCTCTCCCAGTGGGTCATGGCATCTGCAAACAATAACAGTAAAATCTGGCGCTCCTTCCCTTCTGAGCTCTGCCATGTGCTCAAACAGTGGTTTATTATTATTATTATTATTATTATTATTTATTTATATAGCACCATTGATTCCATGGTGCTGTACATGAGAAGAGGTTACATACAAATTGCAGAAATGAAGAAATTGTCCAGCTCTACGATGTGGTGAAAATATAAATTCAAAGGGTGCGCAGTCACCAGAAATGTGTTGAACGCAAGCAATTATCTGTATTATGCTGGCATCTTAACCTCGTTTGTATTTTTGAATTGGAGTGAATAAAAGAATTTATATTTTCACCACATCGTAGAGCTGGATAATTTCTTCATTTCTGCAGTATTCATCGCCTTGACATGGCGGCTCCGCGCTCCGACGGTAAAGATTGTTTTTCTGGTGAGCTGGAATTTTTGATTTGTTACATACAAATTACAGATATCACTTACAGTAAACAAACTAACAATGACAGACTGATACAGAGGGGAGAGGACCCTGCCCTTTTGGGCTTACATACTACAGGATGGTGGCGAAGGAGACAGTAGGTTGATGGGTTGCAGCAGTTCCGGTGTTGGTTGAGGTGATATCACCGGTAGTGGTGAGAGAGAAGGAGGTAGCGTAGTCATTGCAGGCTGTAGGCTTTTTTGGAGAGGTGGATTTTCAAGTTCCGTCTGAAGGATCCAAATGTGGTTGATAGTTGGACTTGTTGGGGCAAAGAATTCCAGAGGACAGGGGCAATTCGGGAGAAGTCTAGGAGGATGAGGAGCGAATAAGTGTGGAGGAGAGAAGGAGGTCTTGGGAGGACTGGAGATTATGTGAGGGAAGGTATTGGGAGATTAGTTCAGAGACATATGGGGGAGACAGGTTATAGATGGCGTTGTAGGTCAGTATTAGTAATTTGAACTGGATACGCTGAGGGAATGGGAGCGGAGAAGCGGAGGAGTAGCGAGGAGTAGCGGAGGAGTAGAGATGAATTAGTAGGGCAGCAGAGTTAAGGATGGACTGGAGAGGTGCGAGGGTGTTAGCAGGGAGACCACAGAAAAGGATTTTGCAGTAGTTGCGGTGGGAGATGATGAGGGTGTGCACAAGCATTTTAGTAGATTTAGGGTTGAGGAAAGGACAGAACATATGTGGTTTACCCCCACATATGGGGTATCAGCGTACTCAGGACAAATTGCGCATTAACTCTTGGGGTACAATTTCCCCTTTTACCCTTGAGAAAAAAAAATTGTGGCAAAAAGATTATTTTTGTAGAAAAAATGTTTTTTTTATTTTTATGGCTCCACATTATAAACTTCTGTGAAGCAGTTGGGGGTTCGAAGTGCTCACCACACATCTAGATAAGTTCCTTAGGAGGTATAGTTTCCACTTAGGGGGTTCCACTGTTTAGGCACATCAAGGGCTCTCCAAACATGGCATCTGATCTTAATTCCAGCCAATTTTGCATTGAAAAAGTAAAACGGCGCACCATCCCTTCCAAGTTTTGCCATGCGCCCAAAAAATGGTTTACCCCCCAAATATGGGGTATTAGCATACTCAGGAGAAATTGCACAACATTGTTGGTCTAATTTCTCCTGTTACCCTTGGTAAAATAAAAATATTTGGATTTGAAGTATTTTTTTGTGAAGAAAGCTAAATGTTCATTTTTTTAAACATTCCAAAAATTCCTGTGAAGCACCTGTAGGGTTAATAAACTTCTTGAATGTGGTTTTGAGCACCTTCAGGGGTACAGTTTTTAGAATGGTGTCACTTTTAGGCATTTTTTTATCATATAGACCCCTCAAAGTGGCTTCAAATGTGATGTGGTCCTTAAAAAAAATGGTGCTGTAAAAATGAAAAATCGCTGTTTAAATTTTAACCCTTATAAATTCCTAACCAAAAAAAATTTTGGTTCCAAAATTGCGCTGATGTAAAGTAAACATGTGGAAAATGTTACGTATTATGTATTTTATGCAACATATCTGTTAGGCGTTGGGTTCCTGCCTCTGCACAGGAGGAATCCCAAGCCTTGCCTTCTGCAGTCTCCCATTCAGTCACAACCATAGAGGAGGTTGCTCAGGAAAGGCGTCAATCCCGACGTCTTGCTCAGGCTAGTGCTGTTGGGTTGGTTGCTGCTGCCATCTCTCATTCAGCTTTAGCAATCCACTCTAGTCAGCAGCGAGCAGCTCTGGAGGCTGTCCTTTTTGCAGCCTACCGAGCATGCCCGTGGGATGACCTCTCATTGTCTCATTGGAGGTCAGAGGTCACATGCTCAGGTCCCCAAGCAGCTCAGATTGGACCATCAGGAAGGTCCCGGAAGGACGCTGCAATAAAAGGCTCGCATGGTTGCTCTGCCATGCGCTAGTATAGACTAATATGGCTAAGTGTGTGTGTGATGATGGATACTTATGACCGGTGACTGACTCATTATGACTCCCTCCCTTGGTTGTGCATGAGATAGGGTTTTTAGAGTCAGAGACGGCGCCGAGTTGTTGCACTGCCTAGCACCACAGTGCTCCCAGCTCATCACACATGCTAGCACCAGAGTGTGCCACTCTACCTAAGGCACTACACTACCGCATGTACAGCAGCATCCGTTAGAGCAGCGCCGTGCGCATCTTATGCGCTTTCCAGTCCTAAGCTTAGGCTGGTTAGTGGCGTCTGCACAGCTGCGCTGTATGCACTTAGTGTGGTAAGAAACTATCAGCTGCATTCTGTGACTGTTAACAGGGCACTTCATTCTATAAGGGTCTGTCCAGGCATCGCAGTCATGATGCTGAATGCTAGTGGGGCTAGAGCAGTGGTTCCCAAACTCCAGTCCTCACGGACCCCAACAGGTCATGTTTTCAGGATTTCCTTAGTATTTCACAGGTGATGGAAATAGCATCAAGGCATCAGGAATTCTCTCACATGTGTAACACTATGCCAATAAACTTTATACCAGGCTATTGGCGCTCCCATAGGAAATCCTGAAAACACGACCTGTTGGAGTCAGTGAGGACTGGAGTTTGGGAACCACTAGGCTAGAGGGACTCTAACCCTGTGTCCTTGGGGCAGAGTCCGGTGTCTCTCTACACTAGAGCTCCCCTGCAGATTCCTGTGAAGATAAACAGGCTCTACCACTTGTTCCAGTGGCTCTGTGAGGTAACACAAGTTCGCTCATGTACTCACCAGGTCAGTGGTTAACCCGCCAGTGTTTAGTTAGTGCTCCGCCATTACTGAGCAGCAGCTTTCCATCTCTGCACGGAGGACTCCGGGTTGCGATTGCACTTCCTTATATTTTATATTTAGTGCGATCTGCAACGCTAACAATATCACTGTGATTTAAGGACATGAAAATTCAAATTTGGAAAATTGCGACATTTATTAAATTTTGCAAAGTTTTTGTTTAATTCACAAATAAATGCAAGTAATATCAAAAAATTTTTACCACTATTATGAAGTACAATATGTCACAAGAAAACACTGTCAGACTCACCGGGATCCATATAAGCATTCCCGAGTTATTACTTCATAAAGGGACAGTGGTCAGAATTGTAAAAATTGGCCTGGTCATTAACATGCAAACCACCCTTGGAGGTAAAGAGATTAAATGAAAATGGTGGCAGCCCACAAAGCAAGAGAAGGTTATAAGAAGATAGCAAAGTGGTTTCAAGTTGTCTTTCCTCAGTTTGAAATATAATTAAGAAATTACTATTAACAGGAACAGTGGAGGTCAAGATAAGACCTGGAAGTCCAAGCAAAATTCCAATGAGAGCTGCTTGTAGGATTGGTACAGAGGCAAATCAGAACACTCGGTGTACTGCAAAAGTCCTTCAGAAAGATTTAGCTGACTATCAAGTTGTGATATATTGTTCTACTGTTCAGAGACACCTGCACAAATATCGCCTTCATGGAAGAGTCATTAGTAAAAAACCTCTCCTGTATCCTCACCATAAAATTCAGGATCAGAAGTACTCGAAAGAACATTTAAACTAGCCTGATGCAATTTGGAAACAAGTCCTGTGAACTGATAAGGTTAAAATAGAACTGTTATACCACAAAGATCAAAGATATGTGTGGAGAAAAAAGGGTCACAGAATTTCATGTAAAGAGCATCTCAACAACTATTAAGCATGGGGATGGATCAATCATGTTTTGGGATTGATGGAAGAGGGACTTAGATATACCCTGTATTAGACAAAAAGGAATGCCTCACACACATATACTGTTTAAATTATCATGTGTTGGTACTCCTAGACATATAAAGGCTATGCAGTAAGTGCAAAGTATGCCAAAAATTACAAGCAGGGTCATCCATACAACCTTGAATGCACCAACTGTAGTACCTCATTGAAATATTGTGAACATATTTGAACTCCTTCACTCATAAAAGTTCAGTGCAAAGCCAGAAAAAAAATTATAAGGAGATTCTTCAATAAACCCTTGAAGGCCTCATAAAAGATAAGAAAATGTAGTTGTGGCTTGATTACACTTACAAAGGCTCTGCACACAGTGCAAAGCCAGGAAACATATAAGAAGGGTCATCCATTTATCCAATGATCCTTGAAGACAGCAACTGGTGGGCCTCATTCAAATATTTTGAAAGTATAGTTGATGGACTCCTATGCTCAAAAAGGATTTTCATAAAGTGCAAAGCCAGGAAAAAATGATAAGGAGGGTAATGCAGTCATCCATAGATCATTGAAAGCAACAACTGGAAGGCCTCGGGGAAATATTTTGAAAGTGTAGTTGATGTACTCCTACATTTGTAAAGGCTTTTCACAAAGAAAAATACCATGAAAAAAAATATAATGAGTGTCATCCAGTCATCCATAGACGCTTGAAAGCAATAAATAGTGGGCCTGATTCAAATATTTTGAAAGTGTAGTTGATGTACTCCTACACACAGAAATGCTTAGCACAAAGTGTGAAGCCAGGGAAAAATGATAATGAGAGTTATGCAATTATCCATAGACCCTTGCAGACTACAACTTGTGGGCATCTTTAAAATATTTTGAAAGTGTAGTTGATGTACTCTTACATGCATAAAGGATTTGCACAATGTGCAAAGACAGGAAAAAATGATAAGGAGGGTAATGCAGAAATCAATAGATCATTGAAGGAAACAACTGGAGGGCCTCATTCAAATATTTTGAAGGTGTTTTTTATCTACTTCTACACTCATAAAAGCTTTGCACAAAGTGCAAAGCAAGGAAACAATTATAAGGAGGGTAATACAGTCATCCATAAACCCTTGAAGGCAACAATTGAAGGACATCACTGAAATATTTTGAAAGTGTAGATTATGTAATTCTACTGTTATGGGCTGGCGGAATGCAGCAAATAATAAAGATGGTATTTAGGTGCGTTCGCAGCCCGGGGTCCACCGTGCAGAGGTGTTAACTGCTGCTTGGTAATGGCGGATGCTATATGGCGGTATAATAATGGTACACACGGGGTTAACCTCAACCAATGTGTACAGAAGCAGACTCTTATCTCTCAGAGCCGCACAACCACCAAATAATAAATGCCGTAGTGTGTTATTGCTCACAGAGCTCGGCAGTGTGAGTGCTAGCGTATAGTCACAGAACTCAGCCCTTAGACCGCAGGACTGAAGTCCCTCTAGACCGCTAGTGCTCAGCACTGCGACTGCGATGCCAGCAAGGGTTAAATCACGTGTGCAAGTGTGCACAGTGCCACTCAGGTGGACACCACTAATCGCCCTGGGTTGGGCCAGGTAAGCACACAGGTTGCTCAAGGTGTTGCACCGGCCTGGCTGTCATTTTCCGCGGTTCGATAGTGCCCTGCAGCGGGTGACACAATCGGACGCTAGTGTGCAGATGGCTGGTATGCACTGTGGCCTATAGACTAGTCACTGACAGATGTTGACTCAGACTTTAAACCCTAACCATATTCGTATTATCAGAGGCAAGGGGTTTCATAATGAGTTAGTCACCAGATTCATGCATCCATCATCATACACTCCAAAATATTTCAGTCTATACTAGCGCATGGGCGAGCGGCCATGCAAACCTTTTATAGCCGCGGGCGTCCGGGACCTTCCTGGCTTCTCGGATGGGCCAATCCGAACACGAGCAGGACCTGAGCACGTGACCCTCGATCTCCAATGGGTGATCACTCCACGGGCATGCTCAGTGGCCCGACATGAGGACTTAGTCCCTGGAGAATCTCACTGCTGAGCAGCATGCAATGTCATAGCTGTGCCAGAGGTGACAGCAGCAAGCAAACCCATGGAGTTGGCCTGGGCAGAGTGCCGGAACCAACGAATCTGCTGAGCAGGCTCCACTGCAGCCAAAGAAGAATGGGTGACCGCTGGTTGCAAGGCTCTGGATTCCTGATGTGCAGTGGCAGGAACCTGACACCTACACTTATAAAGATTTTACACTTTGCCAGAAAAAAAATATAAGGAGGGAAATCTAGCCACCAATAGACCCTTGAAGGCAACAACTGGCAGGCCTATTTCAAATATTGAATATTAAAAACACGCTATGTGCTGCTGTCTTCTGATGGTGTGGAAAAGTTGCTACTACTCCAGGCTTTGTTCATTTTTATTAGAGTGAGCCTGTCAGCATTTTCTGTTGACAACCAAAAGTTCCCTTCTGATATGACCCCTTAGCGGCACTAAAAACCTGCTCAGACAAGGCGCTTGTAGCAGGGCAGCGAAATACTGCCAAAGCACAGAGGGACAGGTCATGCCAGGTTTCCTGCTTTGAGTCCCAATAGTTGAAGGTTGCAGGAGAATTAAGGAGTACTCTGGTTTTGTCAGTCAGGTATTGCTTGCCCATCTTTACCCTACTTGTCAAAAATACCCAGTCAACAAGGCATGGGTGCTGGGATGGTGTCATGAAATTGGCCTAGGCCTTTGACAGTGTACCCCTGCCTCTGCTTTATCTGGTGTGTATTTTCCTTGCCGCTCCTACTTGGTAGGGCAAGGAATTTTGCTCCCTGTCCGCAAGGTCTGATGGGAGGTTTTTGAACATATTGTGCATCTTATTAGGCCTCTCTGTCTCAGGAAGGAAAGATGCAAGGTTCTCTTTGTAGCTTAGGTCTAGCAGTGTGAACAACCAGTACTTTATTTTGGCCAAGATGAATGTAACACAAGGGTCACGGGAAAGGCAGCAGCACAGAAAGTTGGCCATATGTGCCAAGCTCCCTACAGCCAACACTACCCTGTCTCCAACATGACACTACTTTCCATCTCCTCCTCCTCCATCTCTTCCTCCTCATTCCTCTCCTCAGCCAATCCACATAGAAAAGACAGGACTAAAGCTTATGTGGGTAATAGCTTCTGTCATCTATTCCTCCTCAGTCCTCACCTCCTCATTGTTTACCAATTCAGGCTGAGTAGATGAGAAGAGGCTGGGCTGGGTAGTATCTCTCTATCTCATGTATTCTTCCATCTCCACCTGGTCTACAAGCAAAGCTTCAAATTTAATTGTGTACAGTAGAGATGAGCGAATTTTCCTTTTTTCGGGTCGAGTCGGGATTCATGAAACCTGACTTTCTAAAAAGTCGGGTCGAATGAAATCGGCCGACTATAGGGAAAAGTCGGGGGTCCGACTGAAACACGAAACCCAATGCAAGTCAATGGGGAAGCAAAGTCGGCAGGGAGTGGAGGACAGTAAACACACCTACAGTGCCCATTTCAATGCCAATGACATCAATTCTTATTACTTAAGCTTGGCAACCTTAATTTACTTTATAATAATAGTCATGCATTGAAAAATGGGGGTTATTTGGCTAAAGTTGTGGGGGAGTAGGGCTGGCGCCAGGTTTTCGTGTGCCCTGGGCCAAAGAGTGTCAGTGCACCCTTTTAACACATACCACAATTCATAATGCTCCGATATGGCACAGAAACATAGGTATAGTACAGTGAAAAAAACTTCACTGTTTACATGACATGACTGATATCTATTTTAAATTCTACAATAGCTCAAAAACCGGAAAGTATATTACTCCATACAGTATTATGGCCACCACCTAGTGCGCCATACAGAATAATGAGCCCCATATATTTCTCCATACAGAATAATTGGTCCCATATAATGTTCCATATAGTATATGATGAGCTCCACATAATGCTACAGTATATGTTGGTCCCCATGGATGATGCTCCACTATCTTATGGGCCCAAATAATGCTCCATATATAATGGGACCCATTTCTAATGCTCCAGTGTATAATGTGTCCCGTAAATGCTGCTCCAGTGTCTGATGTCTCCCATTTGGAATGCTCCAGTATATGTTGGTCCCCATGGACGATGCTCCAGTGTGTTATGGGCCCAAATAATGCTCATATATGATGGGCCCCATTTCTAATGCTCCAGTTTATAATGGGCCCCATAAATGCGGCTCCAGTGTCTGATGTCCCCCATTTCGAATGCTCCAGTATATATTGGTCCCCATGGACGATGCTCCAGTGTGTTATGGGCCCAAATAATGCTCCATATATAATGGGCCCCATTTCTAATGCTCCATTGTGTAATGGGCCCCATAGATGCTGCTCCAGTGTCTGATGTCCCCCATTTGCAATGCTCCAGTACATGATGGGCCAAATGGATGATGCTCCAGTGTATGATGGGCCCCATATATCATTCTCCAGTGTATATTGCTCCACAAAAATTGCTCCCAACAGTTAAAAAAATTAAATACCTCTCCTCGCTGGGCACTGCTCTACTCTGGACTCCTAAGCATTGCCATTTTAAAGCACTCTGTACTTGTATTGTTTCGGTAGAGGGCATACAGACATGATGTCATCGCACTCTGTAACCTGAATGTCACTGTCAGGAAAGGCGGAAGACGTCACGGCGGTGGAGCAGGGAGAGGTAAGTATTGCAAGTGCTGTGTCCCTGAGCAAGCAGGGGGGACCCACTCGTGGGTGCCAGTACTGGCAGAGGGCCCCTCATAGTACGCCAGTGTGTCTGATGGCAAGTGCGCCCCCCACCTTCAGAGACACTTTATTGTACTATGAGAGGCCCTGTGCCAGTGCCGTTGCCCAAGGATTGGGCCACACACCTGTTCAGGGCAACAGCACTTACCCGGGTGCGCCAGGTGTTGACCGCGGGCCTGGGGTGGGGGGGCAGCCCAATTTTGGTGGTTTAAAAAATGGCATATGTTGATGTGTTGGCTGGACTTTCAGCTGCTGCAAATGGAGGAATTGGAGAAGTCAGAGGAAGAGGAGGACAAAAGCGAGCCTTTTTTCTGGCAACCTATGTGTTATCAGGGGAGGGTGGGACAAAATCTTTTGAAACCCATGCATGGTTCATTTTAATTAAGGTTAGATCATCAACATTTTGGGTCAAAAGACGCGGTCCTTTTTTCTGTCAGGATTGATCCAGCAGCACTGAAGACTCTTTCATATAGCACACTACCAGCTGGGCAAGCGATTTCCTGTAAGGCATATTGTGCCAATTCAGGCCATGTGTCCAGTTTTGAGGCCTAATAATCAAAGGGAAATGACCTGTGAGGGAGAACCTCGATATGGGAAGAGAAGTAGTTTGTAACCATAGTTGACAACTGCTGTCTCCTGTCACTTGCAATCGATTCTGTATTAGCTGTCGTGTGCACGGGACTTGAGAAATCAGACCACAACATGGTCAGGAAACTCCTGTCTCCAATGCCAGTTCGGCTGTGTGCACCACGAACACCTCTTCCATTTTGCCCACTACGGCTCGTGGGAGAACAAGCTCCGCTGCTGTGTGCTGGGAATGCCTCAAATAACCTGTTTACCAGAGTTGCTTGTTTGTTAGCCAATATTAGCTCTAGGTTCTCCTGTGGCATGATGTTATGTAATTTGCCTTTATAGTGTGGATCGAGGATGCTGGCCAACCAGTAGTCGTCATCCCTCATCATTTTGACAATGCGGGGGTCCCTTTTTAGGATCCGCAAGGCATAGTCACACATGTGGGTCAATGTTCCAGGTGTCTATGCTGCACTGCCAGTGGAGGGTGGAGGAGCACTTTCTGGCAAATCCACATCCCTCCAGTCCCGCACAAACCTTGTACCTGACCATAACACGCCCACATGTTCTCTTGCCCCCTGAGAAGCATGCTCCCCAAAATAATCATCCTCCTCCTCTTCTTCCTCCACCTCATCCACGACATTTTCCTGACCAGACAATGGCTGACTGTCATCAAGGCTTCCCTCCTCCTCCTCCTCCTCCTGTTGCTCCTCAGCTGCAGATGCCTGATCCTTGATGTGCGTCAAAGTTTGCATGAGCAGACGCATAAGTGGTGTGCTCATGCTTATGATGGCATCGTCTGCGCTTACCAGCTGTGTGCATTCCTCAAAACACTGAATGACTTTACAAAGGTCTTTCAGCTTTGACCACTGCATACCCGACAATTGCATGTCTGCCCCCAAACTGCCTGCCCGTGTATCTTCCCACAAATGCATTACAGCCTGCCTCTGTTCGCACAGTCTCTCAACCATGTGCATGGTGAAGTTCCATCGTGTAGCAACGTCTATGATTGGGTGGTGCTTGGGGAGGTTGAGTGATCGCTGCAGCTTCTGCATACGACTGGAGTGGACGTTTGAACGACGGATGTGCGAGCACAGTCTTCGCACCTTATGGAGCAGGGTTGTTTACTCTGGATAACTATTTAGGAAGCACTGCACCACCACGTTCAAGGTGTGAGCCAGACAAGGTATGTGTCACAATCGACGTGTGACTGGACACACCGCCTCCAGCAGGGCGAATTTATAACACACGCGACCCTGGATACACCGCTGTTATGAATGGGTCACCGAGGAGGAAAAAAGCAACACACGCTAAGTCTCAGAAAACCAGAGAGGTTGGTAACTATGCAGACTGCAGAAGCCTGATCTTAACACACAACTAGAAGCAGTCGTGGAGCATGTCAACGGTGGTCCTGGACGCTTCGTCACAACCAGAGAGCTAAATAAGCCTAAAGTAAGAAAAGAGGAAAACTAACTCCCCACAGCAGACTCCAAACTAAAGACAGCCCCCCACATGTATTGACGGTGAAGCAAGATGAAAACACAAACAAAGGCAGAAAAATAGGCTGAGCAAACGATGGGGCCAAACTAACTTGAAAGGACAGGAAAGGAAAGATACTGTCTGCAATCTGCCAAAAAACCCTGCCAAAAATAATGTCCAACGCTTCTGATAACAAAATTAACCCTGAAGTCACTAGACTTCTCCCACTATATCAGCACTCTGGAATATTCTGAGACAGAGCAAAAAGAGGCCAATCTAATAAAGGACAAAAAGGCAAATTGGCAAATACAGATAAGTAAGAGTGGAAATTCAGCACAGCCCAGCCGGGCTGGCTGACCACACAAAAACTGAGTTAACCAACAAGAGCAAGTGTGAACATTAGCAAAAAACAACCTTAACTTGAGATGACTGGAGCAGAGCTGAAGTCCAAGACCTGAGAAACAGATTGAATCACCAGCAACAGGATAGGGCGTTGGCTGTCTTATATCCAGTCTGATACTCCAGAGATCCAATCACTAGCCTCCTCATCAGGTGGCAGACCATTACCAATTGAACTAACCCCACTACCTCCTGTCACTACCAGAGGGAGAACGGAAGGAGAACTCCCAGCTGGTGGAGCAGAAAATGAGCTCGTAACAGTACCCCCCCTTGAGGAGAGGTCACCGAATCCTCATCCACGCCACCAGGCCGATCAGGATGGGCCCAGTGAAAAGCACGAACCAATCCATCGGCATGAATATCCGAGGCAGAGACCCAAGAATTATTCTCCTGGCCATAACCCTTCCATTTGACCAAATACTGGAGTTCCCGTCTGACCAAGCTAGAATCCAATATTTTCTCTACCTCATATTCCACATTGCCTTTAACCAAAACAGGGTCAGGAGGAGCCGCCACAGGAACTACTGGCTCAACAAACCTCTTCTACAGTGATTTGTGAAATACGTTATGGATTTTGAACGTAACTGGAAGAGCCGACCGAAAAGAAACAGGATTAAGAATCTCCAAAATCTTATAAGGTCCAATAAATCTTGGAGATGCAACTTTCATAGGAATATTCTTAGACGACAACCAAACCATATCACCCACTTTAAACCGGGGACCAATGGTCCTATGCCAGTAGGAAAAACGCTGGGCCTTTTCCTGAGAGAGTGACAACTTATCCACCACTTGGTCCCATATCTGCTGCATTCTCACAACCACAGTGTCCACACCTGGGCAGGACGAAGATTCCACTTGTCCTGAAGAGAATCGAGGATGAAACCAAAAATTACAGAAAAAGGGTGACATCAAAGTGGCAGAACTAGCTCTATTGTTCAGCGCAAATTCAGCCAAGGGTAAAAAAGAGACCCAATCATCTTGATCAGCAGATATAAAACATCTTAAATAAGACTCCAAGGTCTGGTTTGTTCTCTCAGTCTGCCCATTGGTCTGGGGATGAAACGCGGAGCAGAAGGATAACTGAATTCCCAGATTGGAACAAAAGGCTTTCCAAAATCTGGAAACAAACTGCACCCCTCTATTGGACACAATGTTCTCAGGAATCCCGTGTAACCGAACCACCTGTTGTAAAAACAAGGGTACCAACTCAGCGGAAGATGGCAACTTTGGGAGTGGTACAAGATGGACCATCTTCGAAAATCTATCACAAATCACCCAGATAACAGTCATTCTCTGAGTGACAGGAAGATCAGAAATAAAATCCATTGAGATATGGGTCCATGGCCTCCTGGGCCCCGGGAGGGGTATCAGCAACCCACTAGAACGAGAACAGGGTTTTAGACCGAGAACAAGTCCCACAGGACTGTACAAAATTCCTGACATCATGAGACAAGGCAGGCTACCAAAACGACCAACTCACCAAATCTCTGGTACCAAAAATACCTGGATGACCAGCCAATGCGGAGCAGTGGACTTCAGACATCACTCTCTTTCTCCACTCGTCAGGAACATACAATTTTCCCATAGGGCAACGCTCAGGTTTATCCTCCTGAAATTCCTCCAGGGCGCATCTCAAATCGGGCGAAATGGCAGAAAGAACTACACCCTCACCTAGGATAGTAGTAGGATCAGTCACATTAAGAGAATCAGCAAAGAAACTCCTAGAAAGGGCGTCTGCCTTAGCATTCTTAGTGCCCAGAAGAAAAGAGACCACAAAATTAAAACGCGTGAAAAACAAGGCCCATCTAGCCTGTCTAGGATTCAAATGTTTAGCCGACTCCAGATAAATCAGATTCTTGTGATCGGTGATGACCACAAATTGATGTCTAGCTCCCTCCAACCAATGTCTCCACTCCTCAAATGCCCATTTCATGGCCAACAATTCCTGATTCCCCACGTCATAGTTGCGTTCAGATGGGGAGAACTTTTGAGAAAAGAAGGCACAGGGATTCATCTTAGAAGTCACAGGATCTTTTTGGGACAAAACAGCTCCTGCACCAATCTCAGAAGCATCTACCTCCACTTGAAATAGAAGTGAGACATCAGGTTGCCGTAGAACTGGAGCTGAAGTAAATCTCTGCTTGAGCTCCTGAAATGCTGAGACAGCCTCAGGAGACCAATTCAGCACATTAGCTCCCTTCTTGGTCAGATCAGTCAGTGGTTTGACAATACTAGAAAAATTACCTATAAATTTATGATAGAAATTAGCAAAACCCAAAAACTTCTGGAGAGCCTTCAAAGAAGTAGGCTGAACCAATCATAAATGGCTTGTACCTTGGCCGGGTCCATTTCAATAGTCGATGGAGACAAGATAAATTCCAAAAATGAATTCCTCTGTACACCAAAGGGGCATTTCGATCCCTTAACAAACAGGGAATTCTCCCTCAAAATCCGGAACACAGTCCGGACATGTTCCACTTGGGAATCCCAATCACTAGAAAAGATCAAAATAACATCCAGATAGATGATCAAAAACTTATCTACAAAGTCTCGAAAAATATCATTCATAAAGGACTGGAAGACAGAAGGGGCATTGGAGAGCCCAAAAGGCATCACCAGGTACTCAAAATGTCCCTCCGGATTATTGAACGCCGTCTTCCATTCATCCCCGTGCTTGATGCGAATAAGATTATACGCCCCCCTGAGGTCAAGCTTATTAAACCAGCAGGCACTCTTAACTCTGGAGAATAAATCAGACATCAGAGGTAACGGGTACTGATATTTAACGTCATCTTGTTAAGGGAACGATAATCAATACACGGTTTTAATGAACCATCTTTCTTGGCCACAAAAAAAAAACAACGCCCAAAGGCGACGAGGATGGTCTAATATGACCCTTCTCCAACGACTCCTTAATATAGGATCGCATAGCATCATGTTCGGGTACAGATAAGTTGAAAAGCCGACCCTTGGGAAATTTACACCCAGGCATCAACTCAATTGCACAGTCATAACTTCTATGAGGAGGCAGACTTACTCTCACTAAATACATCAGAGAAATCAGCCAGATAATCAGTAATATCATGAGACTGAGGAGAGGTGGAGAAAACAGGAGCGTCCCTAAGAACACACTGACAACCCCAACTCACCACAGACACAGATTTCCAATCCAAAACTGGGTTATGAGTTTGCAACCAGGGGAAACCCAGAACAATAGTATCATGCAAATTATGCAGAACCAAAAACTTACAATTTTCTTGGTGGTCTGGGGCAACTCTCATTATCACCTGGGTCCAAAACTGAGGTTTATTCTCTGCCAAAGGAGTGGCATCAATACCCCTCAAAGGAATAGGCATCTGCAGAGGCATCATGGACAAGCCACAACATTTAGCAAAGTCCAAATCCATCAGATTCAGAGCTGCTCCTGAATACACAAAAGCCTTTGTGGAAAATGTGACCAAGGAGCAGATCAAAGTAATTGCCAAAAGGAACTTAGGTTGTACACTGCCCACAGCAAATGTGTGTGCAAAACGTTCTCTCGTTTAGGACAGACAGAAATAGTATGAGAAGCATCTCCACAGAAAAAACACAGCTTATTACGCCTTCTAAACTCCTGACGTTGCGCCCTAGACAACATCCAATCACATTGCATAGGTTCAGACATTTGTTCAGAAAGTGGCAGCGCCTCCCGTGTAGTCTTACGTTCACGTAAATGCCGATCAACTTGAATGGCTAATGACAAAGAGCCATCCAGACCAGAGGGAACAGGAAATCCCACCATAACATCCTTTACGGTCTCTGATAAACCTTTCCGAAAGAGATCTGCCAGTGCACTATCATTCCATGTAGTAAGGACCGCCCACTTTCGGAATCTTTGACAGTATAACTGCAGGATCCTGACCCTGGCTTAATGCCAACAGGGTTCTCTCAGCTTGATCAATGGCATTAGGTTCATCATACAACAACCCCAAAGCCTGAAAAAATGCATCCACATTAGTTAGAATAGGATTTTCAGGTGTCAGAGAAAATGCCCAATCCTGGGGATCGCCGCGCAGCAAGGAGATGACAATTTTAACCTGCTGCACAGAGCTCCCAAATGAGTTAGGCTTCAAGGCAAGAAATAATTTACAATTATTCTTAAAATTCAGAAATTTAGACCGATCCCCAGAAAACACATCAGGAGTAGGGATCTTGGGTTCAGCAACATGTGACTGAATGAGGTAGGTAGAAATTCCCTGCACTTCAGCAGCAAGTTGCTCCACACGATCAGACAGTTGCTTAATCTCCATTAGGAGAGAAAAAAATCCTCATACGGCCCCAGAGAAAAAGAGGAAAAAATATAAAAAAAAAAAAATTCTGACACTTTTTTTCTTTCCCATTTTTTTTTCTTAAACAATTCCTTCCTGCTTTTGAGTACCCTAGAATCTGCGGTATGGCTGGTGATTCTGTTATGAATGGGTCACCGAGGAGGAAAAAAGCAACACACGCTAAGTCTCAGAAAACCAGAGAGGTTGGTAACTATGCAGACTGCAGAGCCCTGATCTTAACACACAACTAGAAGCAGTCGTGGAGCGTGCCTACAGTGGTCCTGGATGCCTCGTCACAACCGGAGAGCTAAATAAGCCTAAAGTAAGAAAAGAGGAAAACTAAAACCCCACAGCAGACCCCAAAGGAAAAACAGCCCCCCACATGTATTGACGGTGAAGCAAGATGAAAACACAAACAAAGGCAGAAAAATAGGCTGAGCAAACGATGGGGCCAAACTAACTTGAAAGGACAGGAAAGGAAAGATACTGTCTGCAATCTGCCAAAAAACCCTGCCAAAAATAATGTCCAATGCTTCTGATAACAAAATTAACCCTGAAGTCACTAGACTTCTCCCACTATATCAGCACTCTGGAATATTCTGAGACAGAGCAAAAAGAGGCCAATCTAATAAAGGACAAAAAGGCAAATTGGCAAATACAGATAAATAAGAGTGGAAATTCAGCACAGCCCAGCCGGGCTGGCTGACCACACAAAAACTGAGTTAACCAACAAGAGCAAGTGTGAACATTAGCAAAAAACAACCTTAACTTGAGATGACTGGAGCAGAGCTGAAGTCCAAGACCTGAGAAACAGACTGAATCACCACCAACAGGATAGGGAGTTGGCTGTCTTATATCTAGTCTGATACTCCAGAGATCCAATCACTATCCTCCTCATCAGGTTGCAGACCATTACCAATTAAACTAACCTCACTACCTCCTGTCACTACCAGAGGGAGAACGGAAGGAGAACTCCCAGCTGGTGGAGCAGAAAATGAGCTCATAACACACCGCCTCCAGCAGGACGAATTTAAATAATAAGACATGCAGCCAGATACACCGCCTCCAGCAGGGCAAATTTATATAATAAGGGGAAACACCAGGGAAACAATAACAACGGTGGGCCCTGCCATAGGGAGCAGGGACTTGGAGACCTCCTGCACTCACCTGAGTCAGTGTCCCTAACGCTCCTAGCATTCCCTATGCCGGTTCCGCACCGGGCGACGATCAAGAACCTGTGACCCTAGCACACCCTACCCCTATCCCTTGCTAGGGAGCTGGGTGATGCAGGCACTAGCCCCACCGCTGCATTAATACACACCAAGGAAAAGAGACAAACAGGGAAACACTTAGCTTTGCTCTGATGCACTTGCTCCTGGCAACAGAGACCACCATCAGAATGCAGCTTTCCTCCTGAATAGCTGCCACCCCTCTGTCAGAGCGACGTGGACATCCCCTCTGACCGTGTCCAACACCTGGGTGCCACTTTAGCAACAACATCCAGCGCTAGACTGCTACCTTGAAGCCACAGAGTCCAGCACCTGAGTGCAACTGTCTAGCAACCGAGTCCGGCACCTGAGAGCAGCTTTCCAGTGACCGAGTCCAGCAAACTGAGTGCAGCTCTTCACCATAGCTGCCACTCCACCAAGCTTTGCAGGCATTCTTCACTGGCACCATAACTGCCTCTCCACCATGCCCTCCAAGAACTCCTTGCTGACACCATAGTTGCCACTCCAGGACTCTCCTCCAGCTCCTTCCTTCACCCAGGCTGCTTGGAAAGCACTAATAATATTACCAACATGAGTGAGCACTACTGATACACCTTTATTGAGGAAACACACCTGTTAGTGATTCCCGTGCAGTTACACTCACCACCACCGGGGGCAAACTAGAACCAAAAATACAGTGCAATGACCATACTGACCACCAGGGGCAAAAACCTGAGCAAAAGCTCAAAGAAAAAAAAGGTTACTTGTGCATTTTCTCTGTCATATCCAACCTGGATTATGACAGTATGTGTGTGAGTTTTGAAAGGGCTATGGCTGCCACAAAATTCCACCCATTATCACTGACTACCTTGCCTGGCTCAAGATGTAGACTGCCTACCATGACTCAGTTTGTCGATGCAAGTACTCGGCCAGTACCTCCACGGTGTGTCTACTGTCACCCAAAGACATCATTTTTAAAACAGCCTGCTGCCGCTTACCACTAGCTGTTCGATAGTGGGACACCTCGTGTGCAACACTGACAGATGTGGATGGAGTGCTCATGTGACTGCGCTCTGTCGACGAGCTTTCGCTTCTGGAAGAGGAGGAGTGTCGAATGCCTACACCCAACTGTTTCCTATACCGTGGGCTAGGCAGCACTGTTCCACCACCGCTGTCCCCTGTGGAGCCTGCATCCACCACATTAACCCAGTGTGCAGTGATGGACACATAATGGCCCTGGCCATGCCTACTGGTCCATGCATCTGTTGTGAGGTGCACCTTTCCACTCACTGATTGTTTTATTGCATGTACAATGCGGTATTTCACATGCCGGTGGAGGGCAGGAATGGCTTTTTGAGAAAAGAAGTGCTGACTGGATAGGTCATAGCGTGGGACATCGTACACCATGAGCTCTCGGAAAGCTTCGCTTTCTACCAAACGGAAGGGCATCATCTCTCATGAGATCAGTTTGGCAATGTAGGCGTTCAAAGCCAGTGTACGCGGATGAGAGGATGAGTACTATCTTGTCCTACTCAGAGTGTCTGGTAGGGTGAGCTGGACTTGAGAGCTGCATATGGGGGTACAAGCATTGGACTTGATGGACTGAGAAGGGGTTCGTGATGGTTAGGGTATTGATGGCCTAGATTCAGTGTTTCCTCGCGAAAATATTGTGTTTGCGTGACTGATTTGGCCTAGCGACGACACCTCAAAATTTCTTGATGGTGGTGTGCTTAGTGGTGGCCTTACAGTGGGGGAAGCGATGGAGCATTGCCGGCTAACTTGAGTCTGAGCAGGTGCACATGTGCTACCTGAGCTTTTGTAGTCCATCCACGCTTGCAAGTGCATGTTGGTTAAATGTCTAAGCATGCAACTGGTATTCAGATTTCTTAGATTTTTCCCTCTGCTAAACGTCCTTCAGCACTTCTTACAGATAACCTTTGCGTCATCAGTAGGATTTTGTTCCAAAAAGTACCACACTGCACTCTTCCTACTATGGTACAAATTTTCAGGGCTTGCACGCTGTGCTAATTTTATCGTCTGGCCAAGCTGTCCTGCAACTCTTTTAGTTTTCTTGCCAAGTTTTTTGAAAGCTACAGGCCTGCTGGATAACCGCTGCTGCGATGACGATGCCTGCTGCGGATCCTTCTCCTGTTATGACCTATTGTCACCAGCACCCTCTTCCCCCAATGGATGTCAATCCGGGTCAACAACTGGGTCATCCATGACATCTTCTTCAATGTCATCAGCACCTTCCTCTGTACCTTCCTCTGTGTCACCGTGTAAGGTGGTATAGTATGCGGGAAGGGGCACCTGAGTTTCATCAGGGTCTGATTCGGGCTCAGTAGACTGCGTGGGCAATGTAGTGCTGTGGGTGAATGTACCAGCAGATTCGTCTAGCAGTGGCTGTGCAATAGTGCACTCCATGTCAGATTCATCTTGGACTGGGGAATTCAGGATTTGACTTGATAACCCAAGAACAGTATGTGAAAAGAGCTCCATGGAGTAATCTGAAGTGTGTGCTGCAGCATCCTTCACTTTTGGTGTGGGTGAAGGACACAACAAAAGGTGTTGTTCCTGACCAGAGGCCTGCACTGATGACTCTGTGCTTGCAGTTTTTGTAACTTTAGAAGAGGAGGCAATAGAGCTGGAGTCTGTTTCGGCAATGTAAGCCAAAACCTGTTCCTGATGCTCTGGCTTTAAAAGTGGTTTACCTACTCCCAGAAAAGGGAACCCTAAAGTCCTTCTTGTGCCAGACAATGATGCAGGCTCAACACCTCCTGCCTTAGCTGCTATTGTGCTTTTGCCAGAACCAGCCGATGCACCACCACAACCACCATAGTACCAGCTGTGCCCCCCGCCCACGTCCGTGGTCTCTTCCACCAGACTTCCTCATGTTTGGGAAAATGTAACAAAAAGACCAGCAGAGAAATGGTACTGTATGAGTAGCGTACAGCTGTGTAAGGTGTATGTAAGAAGTGAAATCTCTGTATATATTTTGTGAGTCACAGACGCTCACCCTGTATGTATTTCACCGTAATCCAACAAGCAGATATACGGTACTGTATCAGAGGTGTACAGCTGTATACGTTGTTGGTGAAACTGTCAATCTCCGTATATGTATTTATAGAATGTCACACACACGCTGACTTTGTGTAGATGTGACCGTAATTAGATCACCAGATATCCGATACTGATTGAGAATCGGACAGCTCAATATGGTGTATAGAGAAATGGAAATGTCCGTATATGTATTTATGGAGTGTCACACACACACGCTGACTCTGTGTAGATGTGACAGTAATAAGAACACCAGATATCCGATACTGTTTGACAATCAGACTGCTCAATACGGTGTATAAAGAAATGGAAATGTCCGTATATGTATTTATGGAGTGTCACACACACACGCTGACTCTGCGTAGATGTGACAGTAATAAGAATACCAGATATCTTATACTGTTTGACAATCGGACTGCTTAATATGGTGTATAAAGAAATGGAAATGTCCGTATATGTATTTATGGAGTGTCACACACACACACTGACTCTGTGTAGATGTGACAGTAATAAGAACACCAGATATCCGAAACTGTTTGACAATCGGACTGCTCATTACGGTGTATAAAGAAATGGAAATGTCCGTATATGTACAGTATTTATGGAGTGTCACACACACACGCTGACTCTGTGTAGATGTGACAGTAATAAGAACAGATATCCAATTCGGTTTGATAATCGGACACCTCTATATGGTGTATGTATGGAAAAATGTTAATCTCCATGTATTTTTTTACGGAGTCACACACATATAGCATGTATTTGTCCGTGATACCAGCCGGTACACGGTAGTGTGTGAGGAGCATACACCTCTATACGGTGTGTGAAAAAATGGAAGCTCAGTATCTACTGTGCAGAAAAAAAGGAATAAAAGGATTTTTGCTTTTAAAAAAGCAGTCTGCACAGCAGTGTGCAAACAGCAATGCAGCTATCAGGGAGCCTTATAAGGCAGCCTAATAACCAACAGAGCTGCTGCACAAAAAAGTGTGAAAAAATGAAGGATTGGTAACTGCAGAAAAAAGGAATAAAAATATTTTTGCTTTTAAAAAAGCACTCTGCACAGCAGTGTGCAAACAACAATGCAGCTATCAGGGAGCCTTATAAGACAGCCTAATAAACAACAGAGCTGCTGCACACAAATATATCCTCCCCTGTCACTGCACACTATACAGTTGTGTTTTACAGTGACATTCGCTATCAGCACAAGCAATTTTTTTTTCTTTTTCCCTGCCTAAACATTCTCCCTATTGAGAACGATCAGCAGCAACCTCTCCCTATGCTAAGATCGGCAGAAGTAAGATGGCGGTCAGCGGTCACGGCCTTTTATAGGCACTGTGATGCCACACAAAGCCAGCCAATCACTTGCATGCCCTTCTCTAACATGGTGGGGGCCACTGCCGACGTAATCGCATTGCCCACAGTGTGTGTCCTTCATGATTGGCTTAAAATAGATGCAGGAAGGATTGTGGGAAAAGCGACTTTGGCGTTCAAGTTGGCAACCTCATGGCCGACCTCACGCTATGGTCGGGTTTCGATCGGCGAAACCCAACTTTAGCAAAAGTCAGCATATTCTGAATTTGGCTGACCCGTTTCACTCAACTCTATTGTGCAGTGATTGTTTAAGTAGGCACAGTAGAAGGATTGTTGGGCTGACTATATAATCTTCGCTGTTCACCAACTTTGTAGAGCCTTCAAAGTCTTGGAGAATGGCACAAATGTCAGATATCCACGCCCACTCTTCAGTTGTTATGTGCGGAGGCTGACCAGAAAATTGACAAGCGTGTTAGAGCTGGGTTTTGACAACTGGCCTCTGCTTCTCACAAAGCCTTACCAGTAGAGTTGAGCGACTTTTGGTTTTTTAGGGTCGCGTTTCGTTTCGTGAAACCCGACTTTTCCAATTCAAAATATATGTCTCAGGAGGCAGGCTCAGACGGTGTCAGGCACAGTATGGATTTGACGGCCCAGATTACACAGCGGAGGAGCAGGGAGAGGTAAAGATTGCAAATGCTGGGGCCCTGCCCAAGCAAGGGGGGCCCACTCGTGGGCGTCGGTACTGGCACTGGGCCCCTCATAGTACAGCGGTGTGTCTGATGGCGGGTGTGCACCACCACCGTCAGAGACACTTGATTGCACTATGAGGGACCCTGTGCCAGTGCCCGCGCCCAAGAGTCGGCCTACCCACCTGTCCAGGGCAACGGCACTCGCACGGTGTCGTGCGGTAGGTGGTGACCCCGGCCATGGGAGGGGAGGCAGCACAGTTAGGGAGTTTTAGAAAGTGGCATATGTTGATGTTGGACATACAGCTGATGCAAAAGGCGAAATAGGTGAAGTACCAGGAAGAGGTGGACCAAAGCAAGCCATTTTTCTGTCACCCTATGTGTCATCAGGGGAAGGTGGGACAAAATCCTTGGAAACCCATGCGTGGTTCATTTTAATGAAGGTTAGATCATCCACATTTTGGGTTGACAGACGGGTCCTTTTTTCTGTCAGGATTGATCCAGCTGCACTGAAGACTCTTTCCGATAGCACACTTGCAGCTGGGCAAGCGAGCTCCTGTAAGGCATATTGGGCCAATTCAGGCCAGGTGTCCAGTTTAGCGGCCCAATAGTCAAAGGGGACTGACCTGTGTGGGAGAACATCGATATGGGAGGAAAAGTAGTTTGTAACCATAGTTGACAACTGCTGTCTCCTGTCACTTTCCATCGATGCAGTATTACCAGTTGTGTGATCGGTATTTGAAAAATCAGTCCACAACATTGTCATGAAACCCCTGTCTCCAACGCCACTTCTGCTGTGTGCACCACGAACACCTCTGCCAAGCTGCCCCCGGCCCGTACGGCTCGTGTGAGAACCATCACCGCTGCTGTGTGCTGGGAATGCCTCAAGCAACCGATTTACCAGAGTTGCTTGTTTATTAGCCAATATTAGGTCAAGGTTCTCCTGTGGCATGATGTTTTGTAATTTGCCTTTATAGCGTGGATCCAGGATGCTGGCCAACCAGTAGTCGTCATCGTTCATCATTTTGGCAATGCGGGGGTCCCCTTTTAGGATCTGTAAGGCATAATCTGACATGTGGGCCAATGTTCCCGGTGTCAATGATGCACTGCGAGTGCTGGGTGGAGGAGCACTTTCTGGCAAATCCACATCCCTCCAGTCACGCACAAACCCTGTACCAGACCTTGCCACGCCAACATTTTCACTTGCCCCACGAGATGCATCCTCCTCCCCTAAGTAATCATCCCCATCATCCTCCTCCTCCTCCTCTTCTTCCTCCACCTCGTCCAGGAGAGGTCCCTGAGCAGACAATGGCTGAATGTCATCAAGGATTCCCTCCTCCTCTTCCTCCTCATCAACATTGGCTGCAGACGCCTGCTCCTTAAGGTGTGTCAAAGTTTGCATGAGCAGATGCATAAGTGGGATGCTCATGCTTAGGATGGCGTCGTCTGCGCTTACCAGCCGTGTGCATTCCTCAAAACACTGAAGGACTTTACAAAGGTCTTTCAGCTTCGACCACTGCACGCCTGTCAACTCCATGTCTGCTCTCAAATGCCTGGCCGTGTATCCTCCTACAAATGCATTATGGCCTGCCTCTGCTCGCACAGCCGCTCCACCATGTGCAGGGTGGAGTTCCACCTTGTTGCAATGTCGATAATGAGGCGGTGGTTGGGAAGGTGGAGTAATCGCTGCAGCTTCTGCATACGAACGGAGTGTACAGGCGACCGGCGGATGTGCGAGCACAGTCTTCGCACCTTCTGGAGCAGGTCTGTTAACTCCGGATAATTTTTGAGGAAGCACTGCACCACCAGGTTCAAGGTGTGAGCCAAGCAAGGTATGTGGCTGAGTTTTGAAAGGGCTATGGCTGCCACAAAATTACGGCCGTTATCACTAACTGCCTGCCTCAAGATGTACACTGCCCAGCCATGACTCAGTTTGTCGCTTCAAGTACTCGGCCAGCACCTCGGCGGTGTGTCTGTCGCCCAAACACATCATCTGCAACACAGCCTGCTGACGCTTTCCACTAGCTGCTCGATAGGGGGACCCATCGTGTGCAACAGTGGCAGCTACAGATGGAGTGCTCGTATGACTGCGCTCTGTGGACGAGCTTTCGCTTCTGGAGGAGGAGGAGGAGGAGGAGGGTCGAACGCCTACAGCCAACTGTTTCCTATACCGTGGGCTAGGCAGCACTGTCCCACCACCGCTGTCTCCTGTGGACCCTGCATCCACCACATTAACCCAGTGCGCAGTGATGGACACGTAACGGCCCTGGCCATGCCGACTGGACCATGCATCAGTTGTGAGGTGCACCTTTCCGCTCACTGACTGCTTGAGTGCATGGACAATGCGGTCTTTCACATGATGGTGGAGGGCTGGGATGGCTTTGCGAGAGAAGAAGTGGCGACTGGGTAGGTCATAGCGTGGTACTGCATAGGCCATGAGTTCGCGGAAAGCTGTGCTTTCCACCAACCGAAAGGGCATCATCTCAAACGAGATTAGTTTGGCAATGTGGGCGTTCAAACCCAGTGTACGCGGATGAGAGACTGAGTACTTTCTTGACCTACTCATAGTGTCTGGGAGGGTGAGCTGGACTTGAGAGCTGCATATGGTGGAAGTAGCGGTGGACAGGGCGGACTGAGAGAGGGTTGATGATGGTGATGGAGTTGGTGTTCTTTCTGATGGCCTAGAATCAGTCTTTCGTTGATATAACAGTGGGATTCCCTGACTGCTGTGGTCTTGCAACGACACCTCAACATTTGCTGCTGTGCTAACCGGTGGGCTTACAGTGGGGGAAACAGTGTAGCGTTGCTGACTACCTTCGTTGTGATCAGTTGCACATGTGGCACTTGAGGTTTGGTGTTGTGTCCACGCTTGCAAGTGCATGCTGGTTAAATGTCTAAGCATGCAACTGGTATTCAAATTTTTCAGATTTTTCCCTCGGCTAAAGGTCTTTGCGCACTTCTTACAGATAACCTTGGCCTGATCATGAGGATTTTGTTCAAAAAAGTGCCACCCTGCACTCTTCCTACTTTGGCAGACATTTTGCGGCCTAGCACGCTGTGATCTTTTGACCCTCTGGACAAGCTGTCCAGCAACTCTTTTGATGTTTGGAACCTGTCTTTGGAGTGCTCGGGGCCTGCCAGATAACAGCTGTTGCAATGTCGATGTCTGCTGTGGATGCTCCTCATCTGAGCTATTGAAAGCAGCACCCTCTTCCCCCAATGGATGCCAATCTGGGTCAACAACTGGGTCATCCATCACCTCCTCTTCTATGTCATGTGCACCTTTCTCTGTGTCACCGTGTATGGTGGTATAGTGTGCGGGAAGGGGCACCTGAGTCTCATCAGGGTCAAAATCTGGCTCTGTACACTGCGAGGACAATGTAGTGCTCTGAGTGAATGTACCAGCAGAATCATCTATCAGTGGCTGTGCATCAGTGCACTCCATGTCAGATTCATCTTGGCCTGGGTAATTCACCATTTCACTTGATAATCCAGGCATGGTATGTGAAAACAGCTCCATGGAGTAATCAGTAGTATGGCCTGCGTCATCCTTCAATCTTGGTTGGGGTGAAGGACACAAGGAAAGGTGTGGTTCATGAACATGAGCCTCCAATGACGACTCAGTGCTTTTACTTTTTACAACTGAAGAAGAGGAGGCGATAGAGCTGGAGGCTGAGTCAGCAATGTAAGACAAAACTTTTTCCTGATGCTCTGCCTTTAAAAGCGGTTTGCCAACTCCTAGAAAACTAAGAGTTCTAGGCCTTATGTAGCCAGACGATGACGCAGGGTCAGCACCTCCTGCATTCGGTCCTATTTTGCTCTTGCCACTACCATCAGATCCACCACCAACACCATCATTACCAGCTGCCAACCCCCGCCCAATTCCACGGCCTCTTCCACCAGCCTTCCTCATTTTTGGTAGAAATGTAGACAAAATCCAACAAACTATATAGTAATGTAAAACAAGGTACAAGGTGTCTATAGGACAGGGGAGATTTAGAATTTCTGCACACACTTTTGGACACTGGACACTTGTGGATTGTGTGAGGCCCACTGATATCTGAGCGCTATGTGACACGCTCGATGGCACAGCTGCCTGTGACCAAAGTGACGAGAGGATAATGGAGATTTTGAATCTCTGCGCACACTTTTGGACACTGGACACTTGTGGATTGTGTGAGGCCCACTGATATCTGAGCGCTATGTGACACGCTCGATGGCACAGCTGCCTGTGACCAAAGTGACGAGAGGATAATGGAGATTTTGAATCTCTGCGCACACTTTTGGACACTGGACACTTGTGGATTGTGTGAGGCCCACTGATATCTGAGCGCTATGTGACACGCTCGATGGCACAGCTGCCTGTGACCAAAGTGACGAGAGGATAATGGAGATTTTGAATCTCTGCGCACACTTTTGGACACTGGACACTTGTGGATTGTGTGAGGCCCACTGATATCTGAGCGCTATGTGACACGCTCGATGGCACAGCTGCCTGTGACCAAAGTGACGAGAGGATAATGGAGATTTTGAATCTCTGCGCACACTTTTGGACACTGGACACTTGTGGATTGTGTGAGGCCCACTGATATCTGAGCGCTATGTGACACGCTCGATGGCACAGCTGCCTGTGACCAAAGTGACGAGAGGATAATGGAGATTTTGAATCTCTGCGCACACTTTTGGACACTGGACACTTGTGGATTGTGTGAGGCCCACTGATATCTGAGCGCTATGTGACAGGCTCGATGGCACAGCTGCCTGTGACCAAAGTGACGAGAGGATAATGGAGATTTTGAATCTCTGCGCACACTTTTGGACACTGGACACTTGTGGATTGTGTGAGGCCCACTGATATCTGAGCGCTATGTGACACGCTCGATGGCACAGCTGCCTGTCACCAAAGTGACGAGAGGATAATGGAGATTTTGAATCTCTGCACACACTTTTGGACACTGGACACTTATGGATTGTGTGAGGCCCACTGATATCTGAGCGCTATGTGACAGGCTCGATGGCACAGCTGTGACCAAAGTGATGAGAGGATAATGGAGATTTTGAATCTCTGCGCACACTTTTGGACACTGGACACTTGTGGATTGTGTGAGGCCCACTGATATCTGAGCGCTATGTGACACGCTCGATGGCACAGCTGCCTGTGACCAAAGTGACTAGAGGATAATGGAGATTTTGAATCTCTGCGCACACTTTTGGACACTGGACACTTGTGGATTGTGTGAGGCCCACTGATATCTGAGCGCTATGTGACACGCTCGATGGCACAGCTGCCTGTGACCAAAGTGACGAGAGGATAATGGAGATTTTGAATCTCTGCGCACACTTTTGGACACTGGACACTTGTGGATTGTGTGAGGCCCACTGATATCTGAGCGCTATGTGACACGCTCGATGGCACAGCTGCCTGTGACCAAAGTGACGAGAGGATAATGGAGATTTTGAATCTCTGCGCACACTTTTGGACACTGGACACTTGTGGATTGTGTGAGGCCCACTGATATCTGAGCGCTATGTGACAGGCTCGATGGCACAGCTGCCTGTGACCAAAGTGACGAGAGGATAATGGAGATTTTGAATCTCTGCGCACACTTTTGGACACTGGACACTTGTGGATTGTGTGAGGCCCACTGATATCTGAGCGCTATGTGACACGCTCGATGGCACAGCTGCCTGTCACCAAAGTGACGAGAGGATAATGGAGATTTTGAATCTCTGCGCACACTTTTGGACACTGGACACTTGTGGATTGTGTGAGGCCCACTGATATCTGAGCGCTATGTGACACGCTCGATGGCACAGCTGCCTGTGACCAAAGTGACGAGAGGATAATGGAGATTTTGAATCTCTGCGCACACTTTTGGACACTGGACACTTGTGGATTGTGTGAGGCCCACTGATATCTGAGCGCTATGTGACACGCTCGATGGCACAGCTGCCTGTGACCAAAGTGACGAGAGGATAATGGAGATTTTGAATCTCTGCACACACTTTTGGACACTGGACACTTATGGATTGTGTGAGGCCCACTGATATCTGAGCGCTATGTGACAGGCTCGATGGCACAGCTGTGACCAAAGTGACGAGAGGATAATGGAGATTTTGAATCTCTGCGCACACTTTTGGACACTGGACACTTGTGGATTGTGTGAGGCCCACTGATATCTGAGCGCTATGTGACAGGCTCGATGCCACAGCTGCCTGTGACAAAAGTGACGAGAGGATAATGGAGATTTTGAATCTCTGCGCACACTTTTGGACACTGGACACTTGTGGATTGTGTGAGGCCCACTGATATCTGAGCGCTATGTGACAGGCTTGATGGCACAGCTGTGACCAAAGTGACGAGAGGTTAATGGAGATTTTGAATCTCTGCGCACACTTTTGGACACTGGACACTTGTGGATTGTGTGAGGCCCACTGATATCTGAGCGCTATGTGACAGGCTCGATGGCACAGCTGTGACCAAAGTGACGAGAGGATAATGGAGATTTTGAATCTCTGCGCACACTTTTGGACACTGGACACTTGTGGATTGTGTGAGGCCCACTGATATCTGAGCGCTATGTGACAGGCTCGATGGCACAGCTGTGACCAAAGTGACGAGAGGATAATGGAGATTTTGAATCTCTGCGCACACTTTTGGACACTGGACACTTGTGGATTGTGTGAGGCCCACTGATATCTGAGCGCTATGTGACAGGCTCGATGGCACAGCTGTGACCAAAGTGACGAGAGGATAATGGAGATTTTGAATCTCTGCGCACACTTTTGGACACTGGACACTTGTGGATTGTGTGAGGCCCACTGATATCTGAGCGCTATGTGACACGCTCGATGGCACAGCTGCCTGTGACCAAAGTGACGAGAGGATAATGGAGATTTTGAATCTCTGCGCACACTTTTGGACACTGGACACTTGTGGATTGTGTGAGGCCCACTGATATCTGAGCGCTATGTGACACGCTCGATGGCACAGCTGCCTGTGACCAAAGTGACGAGATGATAATGGAGATTTTGAATCTCTGTGCACACTTTTGGACACTGGACACTTGTGGATTGTGTGAGGCCCACTGATATCTGAGCGCTATGCGACAGGCTCGATGGCACAGCTGTGACAAAAGTGACTAGAGGATAAGGGAGATTGGATTGCTTTTAAAAAAGCAGTTTGCGGAGCAGTGGGTAAACAGCAATGCCAGCGTGTCAGGAAGCCTTAAAAGGCAGCCCAACAACCAACACCACTGATACACCACAATATAGCCTCCCCTTGCACTGCACACACAGTGACTTGTGTGTTGTGCAGGCCACATCGCTAGCAGCAGAAGCAGTTTTTTTGTCTTCTTCCCTGCCTAACGCTCTCCCTACAGAATCAGCAGCAACCTCTCCCTATACTAAGATCGGCAGAAGTAAGATGGCGGTCGGCGTGCACGCCCTTTTATACCCCTGTGACGCCCACCAAAGGAAGCCAATCACTTGCATGCCCTTCTGAAAGATGGTGGTGACCCGTGCCTAGGTCATCACGTTGCCCACAGTGTCCGTGGATCCTGATTGGCTGAAAAAGAGCGCAAAACAAACTTTTGAAACGCGACTTTGGCGCGTAAGTCGCCGACCTCGTGGCCGACCTCATCCTAGGGTCGGGTTTCGTTTCATGAAACCCGACTTTGCCAAAAGTCGGCGACTTTTGAATTTTTTCGACCCGTTTCGCTCAACTCTACTTACCAGCATGTGCAGTGTGAAGTTCAAGTGCAAGTACATGGTCACATCACACACCAGTCAGTGAGCTGATATTTGCATGCTCTGCTGCAGCACTGTTAGAGTGAAGGAAGCTGTGGCTGACTTGAGGAAATGAGCTCTGACGTGGCGTACTTTGACCAGAAGCTCTTGCAAATCTGGGTAGGTTTTCATAAATGACTTAACCACCAAGTTTAGCATGGTACATGTGTGAGCTTGCCATGCTTCACGGTCGCCTCCAGGATAAGGCCGTTATTGCACACAACCATGCTTGGTTGGAGGTTCAGGGGCAAGAGCTACAGATCTGTCTGGTCTAATATTCCTTTTCAATAACTCTGCCAGGGAGGTGGTTTTTCTCCTAGACAAATTAGTTTCAGCAGAGCCTGCTGTCGCTTCGCTGAGGCAGTGCTGCAAACCTTCCAGCTTCAGGGTGATGTGGACAATGTGCTATGAGATAAAAATCTATATGGAGAATGAGGAGGAGCAGAAGGAGGTAAAGTCTCTGGTGTAGCTGATGTATGAAACCCTGGTAAAAGTAGCCACATAGAGGAGTAAAGAAGCATCAACTTTTTGCTCTTCTTATACGATACATCTGGGTGGTGCACAGCTCAAAGTATAATATAAATTCAAAAAGTAATAATAGAAATGCAGCACTCACCCATATCCTTTGAATTAGAAGTATTTTATTCCATAAATATGGATATCATTCTTTGTTATAAGTAGGTAAAAAGGGGGGTTGTCCATTGCTTTTCCTCTCCCCTGCTTTAATTTCTCTGTTTACCTGCTCGCCGAAAAGAATGATGTCCATGTGTGTGGAAAAAAGGATGTTTAATTCAAAGGATGTGGGGGAGTGGTGCATTTCTATTCCTAGTTTTTGAATTCCTGATAAAAGTAGGGCCAGCAATCCTCGGCATCCATGCTACATGTGCCGTGCCAGGGGGATACTCGGCCCCAGCCACCACAATGTTCATCCATTGTGCCATCAGGTATATGTTTCTATGGCCAAAAACACTTGTCCATGTGTTGGTCATTAAGTGTAAAATCCCAGTAACTGCCTTGGTAAAGGCAGAGGTGATGTTCCTGGACACATGCTGCTGTAAGGCTGGGACACCACACTGATTAAAAAAGTGGCAGCTGGGGACTGAGTACCAAGAACAGTGGCTGCAATGAGTCGGCAGAAATCTTCTTTGTTTACTAGCCTAAACGGCAACATTTCCATGGCCAAAAGTCTGGAAATGTGCCTATTTAGCGTTTGTGCTTTTCGGTGGATGACTGGGAAGTTTCTTTTCATTATAAGACCAGGAGTAGGGACCTCTCTCTCTGGTCTCCCCACTGCCTCTTCCTGCCTGTTTCGGTGCTACCGATCTCTCCCCCTCAGCGCTGCTGGTCTTGTTCTACATACCAGCTTCCTAGGTTGAGTTGGTTTCTTTGTCATCCGCCACCTTGTCTTCCATCGCTGCACCCTGGTCCTCCTGACTTTGTGATTTAACAGTAACTTGACTTATTGGCAGTAGAGATGAGCGAGCACTAAAATGCTCAGTTGCTCATTGCTCAAACCGAGAAATTCCTAATATTCGAATGCTTGTTTCGATTAACGATTATAATGGGAGACAATGGGAAAACCGATCAGTTTTCTGGCAGTCCCTGCAAACAGGTCTGCGGGCAGTAAAAATGTTCAAATGGATGACTAAAGTGATGGATGGAAGGAAAACAGCACGGGGAATCCCCTTAAATGCATCACTGACTCCTAGATCGCTGTTGAGAACAATGGTGTTACACTTTTACTCTACTTTAAGGAGTGACAATAAAACATTCCAGATTATTTTCACTAAAGGGTTGAAACAAAAGCGCAATAGAGTCTTATCCGGGTAAAATGTACAAATACTGAAAGTATTAAACTCACCTTCTCAAAGAGAAAATAAAGCCTGTATAGTAAGTCAGCCTGCTGCACGTCCAACGGTCCACAGCGGAACCGTACCACAGTTCAATAAGGAATAAATTCTTGGACTTTGAGTGCGCTGCCAGACAGATTCAATAACCACACAAGGTTAAAAAAGTTAACCCTTTAATCCCTACGCGTTTCGAAGCATAACGCTTCATCTTCAGGGGTTGATACATGACTACAGAGAGCTGTCATCACATTTATACATACAAGATTCAAATTTGGCGCCCTCAGAGACACGAGGAGCACCGCAAAGGTCAAAGATCAAAGTGATCATAAAGGTTAAACATTCCCTAATTAAAAATCAATCTTTATTATATTTTACAGATAAAAGAAGAAGAGAAAAAAAGAGAAAAAGGAAAAGGATGATAAAATATGAAGGAAAACGAGAAAAAAATATATAAAAATGAACCCACGACGTGATGGCAAAAAAAGGATCAAAGTCCAGCGAACACACCGCTACACCAAGGAGAGTGCATGAATTTAAAAGAGAGCTTATAATCCAACCATTGGAATGAGTCTCCAAAATAAATATTTGTAAAAGTGATGATTAAATGCTAAATATATATATATGATTAAAAATACACTAAAGGAGTTGATGTGAAAAAATGAATAAAGATAAAAATAAAAAATAAAAATAAAATGTGTCACCAGTTATTTTATTTCACATTCCATGAGAAATCAGTGGCGTGAGCTGGTAGACAAAAGGAAAAAAGAAAAACCACAAATAGAAGAAACCAAGATCGCATACCGCAGAAGGGGAAAAAAAAGGGGAAAAAAAAACGAAAAGCAATGCTAAAAAGGATTAAAAATATATTTTATATTGTATACATATTAAAAATGAGAAACTATATAACGAGGTCACCTAGAACAAGAATTAATTAATAAAGAAAAAGAAAATCTGTACGCAAGAAAAAAATTGAGAACAGAAAAACGCATTATTAATTTCATTTCAGAGGTCTATTCGGGATACAAGGTTCTAATAAGATGAACCAGACAAACAGAAAAAAATTATAGGAAACGAAAAAATGAAAAATAATGATCAAAAAACCAAGGGAAGGTATAGAGAAAATTAACACCTTAGTTTCCAGACCAATGAACATTACATGGAATATAAAAGAAAAAAGAAAAACACAATATGTGAAAATTAAGTCAATATGCATACATGAATGGATAAAAATATTATTAGATAAAAATATTATTATTATTATTATTAATATGAAAAAAAACGTGTAAAAGATGAAATTATTCAAAAGAAGACAGAATTAAAAAGCATATACCCGTTTAGCCAAAATAAATTAATGAAGGATTATAGTATGTATGGGTGAGATTAACCCACTGTGTGGGTGAAAAAAATGTGCTAGAAAAAAAAAAAAATATATATATACATAATGTTAGGGAAAAAATAGAAAAACAACGAAAATTATTTCACTATTGCATATTTGTGAAAAATATGAACATATGAAAAAATCAATGTGAAAAAAGATTGGGAAAACCCAAATAAACGAAAATAAAGTCACGGAAATGTGGGGAAATTAACCCATCAACCCCAAATGAAAAAAAGGGGAAGGGACCACGTGTGTGAAACGTGAAGGAGAGGAATACACACCAAAATCACAGTGTGTGGAGAGACATGAAATCAAAAATTGCATAATGAATAAATACAATGAAAATATATAAAACATATAAAAATTTATAATAAAAACTCATAAATATAACTGATTCCAGAAGACAATAAATGGATTAAAAAATTAGTGGACATTAGGGATAACAAAGAGAATATCAAAGAAACACTTCAGAAATTTCATTTAACCCATTAGGTTTCAGAGTGTTCAACCTATAAATCCAGAAGATTTCTTTCCTGTTAAGTTGTCCCATCCTATCAGGATGGTTAAAGGGAATCTGCTTGATGGGACTAATCTTTAATCCTTGAGGGTTTTTATCATGTTTTAATAAGAAATGTCTAGATAGACCATGCAAAAGAAAGCCCTTTTTAATATTGTGTCTATGGGAGTTCATTCTAAGATGTAGCGGTTGTGTGGTTCTACCCACATATTGTCTCCCACAGTCACACTCAATTAGATAAATGACAAATTCAGAAGTGCAATTAAGGAAATCACGGATAGGAAAAGATTCATCTGTAGTAGTGGACCTGAAAAATTTCATTCTATGTGTAATGTTACTGCAACAAGCACAATTTTTCTTTCCACAACGAAAAATGCCCCTTGGTGTATTATTAGTAACTACTCGGGTTTCTGTCTTACTTTTTAAACGACTGGGGGCTAGTGTTGAGCATTCCGATACCGCAAGTATCGGGTATCGGCCGATACTTGCTGTATCGGAATTCCGATACCGACTTCCGATATTTTTTCAATATCGGAATTCGGCATCGGAATCGGAAGTTCAGTTGATTGACGGCCTGACGTCATCATGATGCGCAGTGTGTGCGCATCATGATGCGCCGTCATTTCGGGCCTTCCGGGGGTCTCTGCCGGCCTGCTGGGGGGCTGTGCCGGCCTGCCGGGGGGCTGTGCCGGCCTGCCGGGGGGCTGTGTGGACTGCCCGGGGTCTGTACCGGCCTGCCGGGGGGCTGTGCCGGCCTGCCGGTGGTCTGTGCACCCTGTGGGGGTCTGTACCGGCCTGCCAGGGGGCTGTGCCGGCCTGCCGGGGGGCTGTGCTGATGTCCGGGGGTCTGTGCAAGCATCGTCCGATGGGACTACAAGTCCCATCGGGCGATGCCTGCTACCATGACAGTGATTGACACATTAGCCAATGATGGGACAGTAGTAGTCCCATCATCCGGCTAATGTGTTAAATGTTAAAAAAAAAAAAAAAAAAAAAAAAATACTACATGCATGCTACATACATACTACATGCATGCTACATATATACTACATACATACTACATACATGCTACATACATACTGCATGCTACATACATACATACTACATACATACTACATACATACTACATACATACTACATATATACTACATACATACTACATACATGCTACATACATACTGCATGCTACATACATACTACATACATACATACTACATACATACTACATACATACTACATATATACTACATACATACTACATACATGCTACATACATACTGCATGCTACATACATACTACATACATACTACATGCATGCTACATACATACTACATATATACTACATACATACTACATACATGCTACATACATACTGCATGCTACATACATACTACATACATACATACTACATACATACTACATACATACTACATATATACTACATACATACTACATACATGCTACATACATACTGCATGCTACATACATACTACATACATACATACTACATACATACTACATACATACTACATATATACTACATACATACTACATACATGCTACATACATACTGCATGCTACATACATACTACATACATACTACATACATACTACATACATACTACATATATACTACATACATACTACATACATGCTACATACATACTGCATGCTACATACATACTACATACATACATACTACATACATACTACATACATACTACATATATACTACATACATACTACATACATGCTACATACATACTGCATGCTACATACATACTACATACATACTACATGCATGCTACATACATACCACATACATACTACATGCTACATACATACCACATATATACTACATACATACAATACATTCATACAATACATACATAGACATACAGTACATATAACATAGAGTAACATACTTACCAATACTTGTCACATTGTTCCCCGAAGCCATTGTCTATTCCGGGATAAATATTAACATAACAAACCACAAAAATACTCACCCACGATCCGAAGCAGTCCACGAGTGTGTCCCACGACGATCTTGGGTAGAGAACTGCAGCATCAGATGATGCTGCCGTTCTCTACGGGCTGTAGGAATCCAATGACGGAAGGTAGGTATCCTTCCGCACTGTATTCCTCCGCCACTTAAAAAAAAAAAGTCCCTAGTCTCACTTTATGCCATTGCTGTGTGGGAATTTCCCACACAGCAATGGCATAAAGTGAGACTAGGGACTTTTTTTTTTTTAAGTGGCGGAGGAATACAGTGCGGAAGGATACCTACCTTCCGTCATTGGATTCCTGCAGCCCGTAGAGAACGGCAGCATCATCTGATGCTGCAGTTCTCTACCCAAGATCGTCGTGGGACACACTCGTGGACTGCTTCGGATCGTGGGTGAGTATTTTTGTGGTTTGTTATGTTAATATTTATCCCGGAATAGACAATGGCTTCGGGGAACAATGTGACAAGTATTGGTAAGTATGTTACTCTATGTTATATGTACTGTATGTCTATGTATGTATTGTATGAATGTATTGTATGTATGTAGTATATATGTGGTATGTATGTAGCATGTAGTATGTATGTGGTATGTATGTAGCATGTATGTAGCATGCATGTAGTATGTATGTAGTATGTATGTAGTATGTATGTAGTATATATGTAGTATGTAGTATGAATGTAGTATATATGTAGTATGTATGTAGCATGTAGTATGTAGCATGCATGTAGTATATATGTAGTATGTATGTAGTATGTATGTAGCATGCATGTAGTATATATGTACTATGTAGCATGTAGTATGTATGTAGCATGCATGTAGTATGTAGCATGTAGTATGTATGTAGCATGCATGTAGTATATATGTAGTATGTATGTAGTATGTATGTAGCATGCATGTAGTATGTATGTAGCATGTAGTATGTAGCATGCATGTAGTATATATGTAGTATGTAGCATGTAGTATGTATGTAGCATGCATGTAGTATATATGTGTTATGTATGTAGCATGTAGCATGCATGTAGCATGCATGTAGTATGTATGTAGTATATATGTGGTATGTATGTAGCATGCAGTATGTATGTAGCATGCATGTAGTATATATGTAGTATGTATGTTGCATGTAGTATTTATGTAGTATGAATGTAGCATGTATGTAGTATGTAGTATGAATGTAGCATGTATGTAGTATGCATGTTGTATGTATGTAGCATGTAATTTTTTTTTTTTTTTTTTTTTTTTTACATTTAACACATTAGCCGGATGATGGGACTACTACTGTCCCATCATTGGCTAATGTGTCAATCACTGTCATGGTAGCAGGCATCGCCCGATGGGACTTGTAGTCCCATCGGACGATGCCTGCACAGACCCCCGGAGCCTGCACAGACCACCGGCAGGCCGGCACAGCCCCCCGGCAGGCCGGCACAGCCCCCCGGCAGGCCGGCACAGCCCCCCGGAGCCTGCACAGCCCCCCGGCAGGCCGGCACAGCCCCCCGGCAGGCCGGCACAGCCCCCCGGAGCCTGCACAGACCACCGGCAGGCCGGCACAGACCACCGGAGCCTGCACAGACCCCCTGGCAGGCCGGCACAGCCCCCCGAAAGGCCCGTACAGACCCCAGAGAGGCTGTACAAGGGCAGGAAAGGGTTTTTCTTATTCCGATACCGGAAGTCCCATAGACTTGAATGGGACTTCCGGTATCGGAATCGGCGATACCGATACTTTTTTTAAAGATCGGCCGATACCATCCGATACGATACTTTGAAGTATCGGACGGTATCGCTCAACTCTACTGGGGGCTACAAAATTTTTAATATTAGGAGCCCTCCTAAAAGTAATCATCAGATTATTAGGGAGAATTTTTTGCAGAAGTGGATCATTGAGTAAAATGTGCCAGTTCTTACAAAGAACTCTCCTGATTTCCTTGTTCTCTAGGCAATATTGGGTTATGAAATTAGTAGTGTATTTATTCTTATCTACTTCGGCTTCTTTTTTTCTTCCGTTAATCAAGGAGTTTTGAGACATATTAAGACATCTGTTATAGGCATTTGTTATTAATTTCTCAGGATAATTCTTCTTATTAAATCTGTTCATCAGGATTTTTGCTTGATCTTTATAATCCCCTATATTTGAACAATTTTTTCTAATCCTTCTATATTGATTATCAGGAATGTTCCTGAGCCACTTTCCATAGTGACCACTATTGAAAGGAATATAGCTGTTAGTATCAACGTTCTTGAAAAATGTTTTTGTTGCAATAATATTATCCTTGATAAAAATAGTCAAATCTAAGAAGTTAATTTCATTACTGTCAAATGTTGAGGAAAAAGACAAACCCCAATTATTCATATTAAGATCATGAATAAAATTATGAATATCATCATTGCTGTTATCCCATATAAAAAGAAGGTCATCGATGAATCTTTTATATAGAATTATGTTGCTATACCATTTAGATTTAAAAATATGGAACTCCTCAAAAATACCCATGAAAATATTAGCATAGGTTGGTGCGACCTTAGAGCCCATCGCAGTCCCCAGCTGTTGATGATATAGATTACCCTCAAAAGTAAAAAAGTTATTTTTTAAAATGAATTCCATGCCTTTTAAAATAAAGTTTTTTTGTGCCTTGCTCAGTCTCTTATCACTTATTAAAACTTTGTTAAAACAAGCCAACCCCAAAGTGTGTGAAATATTAGAATAAAGTGATGATACGTCCATACTTAAAAATATAAAATTCGGTTTCCATTCGATATCATGGAGATACTGTATTAAATCAGTTGAGTCCCTGATGAAACTTTTCAGTGATGGGATATGTGTAACCATGATTCTATCTATAAAGTGAGACAGGTTACTCGTAACTGAGTCTATACCCGATATGATGGGCCTCCCCGGTGGATTTTCTAAATTCTTGTGGATCTTAGGTAAATGATAAAAAAATTGTGTGCGGGTCCGTACAAATTTTAAAAATCTATATTCATTATTATTAAAAATGTTGTTTTCTTTTCCTTCCTGAATTAGTTTATCATAATTGATTTTAACACTAGGGATGGTTTCAAAAGAGGTTTTTTTATAGTACTTGGGATCAGATAAAATTTTAAAATTTTATTTTTATTTTTTATTTTTATCTTTATTCATTTTTTCACATCAACTCCTTTAGTGTATTTTTAATCATATATATATATTTAGCATTTAATCATCACTTTTACAAATATTTATTTTGGAGACTCATTCCAATGGTTGGATTATAAGCTCTCTTTTAAATTCATGCACTCTCCTTGGTGTAGCGGTGTGTTCGCTGGACTTTGATCCTTTTTTTGCCATCACGTCGTGGGTTCATTTTTATATATTTTTTTCTCGTTTACCTTCATTTTTTATCATCCTTTTCCTTTTTCTCTTTTTTTCTCTTCTTCTTTTATCTGTAAAATATAATAAAGATTGATTTTTAATTAGGGAATGTTTAACCTTTATGATCACTTTGATCTTTGACCTTTGCGGTGCTCCTCGTGTCTCTGAGGGCGCCAAATTTGAATCTTGTATGTATAAATGTGATGACAGCTCTCTGTAGTCATGTATCAACCCCTGAAGATGAAGCGTTATGCTTCGAAACGCGTAGGGATTAAAGGGTTAACTTTTTTAACCTTGTGTGGTTATTGAATCTGTCTGGCAGCGCACTCAAAGTCCAAGAATTTATTCCTTATTGAACAATAAAACATTCCAAACCGACGAGAAATTGCATTTTACAAGAAAAAAAAATGTTAAGAAACATTTTTTCTTTTTTCCTGTGTAATGATTTGTGTATAAAACAAAATTTAAAAGGATTTAAAAATATATGATTAAAGTAAACCAAAATAGATTTTTTTTATTGAAAAATAGGAAATTTCAGTTTAATTCATGAAGGAAGCAAAAAATTAGGGACCTCCAGATCGCTGATGAGAACAAGGATTCAAAAATATATAATTTAAGTAAACCAAAATTGATTGAGAATACAAGAAAAAAAATGTAGAATCATTATTTCCTGTATAATGACTTTTATATGTGGCAAAATTTCAAAAGTATTTTATAAATAATAACTTAAGCTAATATTGCATTTTTTTTTTGCAAAAATTTGAATTTTCAGTGTAATTTATGAAGGAAGCAAGAACTGCCAAAAAAGTGATGAAAAGAGAACTCAGATACACCCTGTATTAGACATAAATGAGGGCCTTATAGTCGTTCTGTTAGAATTGTCATGCATTGGTACTCCAAGACTAATAAAGGCTATCCACTTTTTAGGGTTATATATCAATGAAAGAAAAATATTCAGAATTGAGAGTCATCAGTGGTTGATACCTTTTAATGGCTAACTGAAAAGATGGTAACACATTGCAAGCTTTCGAGACTACTCAGGTCTCTTCATCAGGCTAGACTAATACAAAATCTGAAGAGTCACATATTTATGCACAATACAACACAGAAAAAATGCAATAGATGAGACAAGTGACGTGAAGCAGAACTATCAATATGGGAGAGGGAGAAACATAAATATTGGACCAGTACATAGATAAGGAGTCTGGATGTTTTATAGTCCTCTGATTGGGGTCTCCTAATGTGTTGTGATGCCCCCACAAGGTCTTGGAAGCAAATTCCTTAATTGATGTAAAAAGACATAAATCCATAAGACACATTCATTCCAGCACTGAGAGTGTCAAAGGTCATCATAAATTTATACTCACAAACTCTTCTCTCTCTCTGAGACTTGAAGTTACCTTTCAATACCAGTAATACAAAGTAATACAAAGATATACATCTTTCCTATATCAATGAAATGTACTCTACACCATGGTATAGTTTATTGATGAGCAATATAGTAATTAGAGTTGAGCGATACCAGCCGATACTTGAAAATATCGGATCGAAATGGATCGGCTGATCTTAAAAAAAAGTATCGGTATCGCCGATTCCGATACCGGGAACCAATGCAAGTCAATGGGGCCAAAATATCGGAATTAAAAAAAACCCTTTCTTTCCTTGTAGGTTAATTCTACATGAAGAAAAACAACTAAGAATAATGTAGAATGTATTGTGGGAGGTGGAGGAGACATTAAAGCCATAGAGGTTTAGCCCAATCAAATGGAATAGCAGGAATTAAACTTTTTTTTTAAAGACGTTAGGAGTTACAAAGATATTGACTATGTTAGCCTCATTTATATTTTGCCAGACATGTATGTCTTCTTCTTCTTTCTTCTTTCTTCTTCTTTCTTATTCTTCTTCCTTTTTTTACCTTCTTCTTCTTCTTCTTATTCCTTTTTTACATTCTTCTTCTTCTTCTTCCTTTTTTTACATTCTTCTTCTTATTCCTTTTTTTACATTCTTCTTCTTCTTCCTTTTTTTAAATTCTTCTACTTCCTTTTTTTGCATTCTTCTTCTTCTTCCTTTTCTTACATTCTTCATATTCTTCTTATTCAACAATTATTATTCTACATATTCAACTTCTTCATCTTCTTCCTATTTTTCTTCATCATATTCTTGTTTGTGTCAGGCATTCCTGTAGTTGTTATCTAGAAAAGTTAGAAGTTTACACCTTCCGTTCTGCCTGTCACAAAAGATTTACAACAGGATTTGACCGCGTTCAGTTTGGCCTGCAGCAGCAGGCCTTTTCCAGGGGCACCACGAGGAGGAACGGACTCACCCCCATACACTGCTTAGTCTTCTTCTGCTTATAAATAACATAATATCATTTGCTCAGCGTATTAGTCTTATGCTTAATGTTCTTCTGCTTTGTTTTTTTATGCTTCTTTGTCTTCTCTCTCTTGTTGTTCTGCATCTTGGTGGTTGTCTTCCTGTTCTGTGTCCTCTTGAACCAGCTGACGGTACTGGCACCCGGACGCGCAGCAGAAGGAACAAGAGCCAATGGCACTACCGAGGACCAGCTGACGGTGCTGGAACCCGGTTACTAAGCAGGAGGTACCTGTGCTACAAAGCACTACCAAGGACCAGCAGACGTTGCCGGAACTCGGATACCGAGATGGAGGCACCTAGGCCAAAGGCTCTGACGAGAACCAGCTGACGGTGCTGGAACCCGGAGGGGTAGCATAAGCTGCAAGAGCAAATGGAAATAGCGAGGACCAGCTGACAGTGCTGGCACCCGGAGGGGCAGCAGAAGGAATAAGAGCCAATGGCACAACCGAGGACCAGCTGATGGTGCTGGAACCCGGTTACTAAGCAGGAGGTACCCGTGCTACAAAGCACTACCAAGGACCAGCAGACATTGCTGGAACTCGGATACCGAGATGGAGGCACCTAGGCCAAAGGCTCTGACGAGAACCAGCTGATGGTGCTGGAACCCGGAGGGGTAGCATAAGCTGCAAGAGCAAATGGAAATAGCGAGGACCAGCTGACAGTGCTGGCACCCGGAGGGGCAGCAGAAGGAATAAGAGCCAATGGCACAACCGAGGACCAGCTGACGGTGCTGGAACCCGGTTACTAAGCAGGAGGTACCTGTGCTACAAAGCACTTCCAAGGACCAGCAGACGTTGCCGGAACTCGGATACCGAGATGGAGGCACCTAGGCCAAAGGCTCTGACGAGAACCAGCTGACGGTGCTGGAACCTGGAGGGGTAGCAGAAGTTACCCCTGAAAAGCAAAGTTGGCATGCTGCAAGCTGGCCGCAGTTACCGAATCACACAGTCCTACAGGGGGTGCTTGTCCTACTGGCACTACGGAACAAGCCTTTCTTACCAGAACCCGCAGTCCACATAGGAAGCACCTAAACTGCTGGCACCCTAGCCTTGGCTAACCCAACCGCAACACGACATGGCAACTTGGGGTGGCAAACTGACATTGACACTTCCCGGAAACAGCAGGCAGGGCTGGAACCAAGCTGGACAGGAGGGAGTACCCGTGCCAAAGTCAGTTATGAGCAGCAACTGGTGATGTTGGAGCCCAGGGACAAGCACTTAGCAGGCTGAGGCCTGATGTGCTGTCAATTGGGAGGCAGCAGGACAGATTGCCATCAAAACAGCATGGGAATAGCTGATGTTACTGAACCCCACAAACACAGGAGCTAGTGTTTTACTCTGTGAAGACGGCACTTCCGAGCAACAACTGGCTGTGTTGAAGCCCAGGGACAAGCACGGAGCAGGCTGAGGCTGCATTGAAGAAATTTTAAGATCGGTTGTAGACTTCTACTAATTTTAACCAAGCTCCACTTAGGCCTGTGGCTTCACTGATTTTCGTATTTCCCCTGTCCTCCAACCCCGCCAGTTACAGCTCCGAAGTGGCGTCTGCACCATCCACACTTGTTCCTGTGTTACAGGTGTTCAGTCCGGTCAGTTAATCCCTTGATTTGTGTCCGGCAATGTCGCCTGCTCTGCACATTCGTTATGGGAATGTGGACAGAGCAGGCGACATTGCCGGACACACATCAGGGGATTAACTGACCGGACTGAACACCTGTAACACAGGAACAAGTGTGGATGGTGCAGACGCCACTTCGGAGCTGTAACTGGCGGGGTTGGAGGACAGGGGAAATACAAATATCAGTGATACTCGTATTTCCCCTGTCCTCCAACCCCGCCAGTTACAGCTCCGAAGTGGCGTCTGCACAATCCACACTTGTTCCTGTGTTACAGGTGTTCAGTCCGGTCAGTTAATCCCCTGATGTGTGTCTGGCAATGTCGCCTGCTCTGTCCACATTCCCATAACTATGGGAATGTGGACAGAGCAGGCGACATTGCCGGACACACATCAGGGGATTAACTGACCGGACTGAACACCTGTAACACAGGAACAAGTGTGGATTGTGCAGACGCCACTTCGGAGCTGTAACTGGCAGGGTTGGAGGACAGGGGAAATATGAGAGACAGTGGAGCCACAGGCCTAATTGGAGCACGGTTACAAATCAGTAGTGGTACGACTGTGTAGGCAGCAGGAGACTTTGCCATCCACACAGCAGGGGATCAGCTGACGTTACTGAACCCCACTGAGACACGGGAGCAAGTGTCTCTTTCCGTGTGGACGGCACTTCCGAGCTACAACTGGCTGTGTTGAAGCCCAGGAAATAGGAGGGTGTAGGCAGAGGCCTACTGTATTTGGAATGTGGAGACAGCAGGAGAGACTGCCATCCACACAGCAGGGGATCAGCTGATGTTACTGAACCCCACTGAGACACGGGAGCAAGTATCTCTTTCCGTGTGGACGGCACTTCCGAGCTACAACTGGCTGTGTTGAAGCCCAGGAAATAGGAGGGTGTATGCAGAGGCCTACTGTATTTGGAATGTGGAGACAGCAGGAGAGACTGTCATCCACACAGCAGGGGATCAGCTGACGTTACTGAACCCCACTGAGACACGGGAGCAAGTGTCTCTTTCCGTGTGGACGGCACTTCCGAGCTACAACTGGCTGTGTTGAAGCCCAGGAAATAGGAGGGTGTAGGCAGAGGCCTACTGTCTTTGGAATGTGGAGACAGCAGGAGAGACTGCCATCCACACAGCAGGGGATCAGCTGACGTTACTGAACCCCACTGAGACACGGGAGCAAGTATCTCTTTCCGTGTGGACAGCACTTCCGAGCTACAACTGGCTGTGTTGAAGCCCAGGAAATAGGAGGGTGTAGGCAGAGGCCTACTGTCTTTGGAATGTAGAGACAGCAGGAGAGACTGCCATCCACACAGCAGGGGATCAGCTGACGTTACTGAACCCCACTGAGACACGGGAGCAAGTATCTCTTTCCATGTGGACGGCACTTCCGAGCTACAACTGGCTGTGTTGAAGCCCAGGAAATAGGAGGGTGTAGGCAGAGGCCTACTGTCTTTGGAATGTGGAGACAGCAGGAGAGACTGCCATCCACACAGCAGGGGATCAGCTGACGTTACTGAACCCCACTGAGACACGGGAGCAAGTGTCTCTTTCCGTGTGGATGGCACTTCTGAGCTACAACTGGCTGTGTTGAAGCCCAGGAAATAGGAGGGTGTAGGCAGAGGCCTACTGTCTTTGGAATGTGGAGACAGCAGGAGAGACTGCCATCCACACAGCAGGGGATCAGCTGACGTTACTGAACCCCACTGAGACACGGGAGCAAGTATCTCTTTCCGTGTGGACGGCACTTCCGAGCTACAACTGGCTGTGTTGAAGCCCAGGAAATAGGAGGGTGTAGGCAGAGGCCTACTGTCTTTGGAATGTGGAGACAGCAGGAGAGACTGCCATCCACACAGCAGGGGATCAGCTGACGTTACTGAACCCCACTGAGACACGGGAGCAAGTGTCTCTTTCCGTGTGGACGGCACTTCCGAGCTACAACTGGCTGTGTTGAAGCCCAGGAAATAGGAGGGTGTAGGCAGAGGCCTACTGTCTTTGGAATGTGGAGACAGCAGGAGAGACTGCCATCCACACAGCAGGGGATCAGCTGACGTTACTGAACCCCACTGAGACACGGGAGCAAGTATCTCTTTCCGTGTGGACGGCACTTCCGAGCTACAACTGGCTGTGTTGAAACCCAGGAAATAGGAGGGTGTAGGCAGAGGCCTACTGTATTTGGAATGTGGAGACAGCAGGAGAGACTGCCATCCACACAGCAGGGGATCAGCTGACGTTACTGAACCCCACTGAGACACGGGAGCAAGTGTCTCTTTCCGTGTGGACGGCACTTCCGAGCTACAACTGGCTGTGTTGAAGCCCAGGAAATAGGAGGGTGTAGGCAGAGGCCTACTGTCTTTGGAATGTGGAGACAGCAGGAGAGACTGCCATCCACACAGCAGGGGATCAGCTGACGTTACTGAACCCCACTGAGACACGGGAGCAAGTATCTCTTTCCGTGTGGACGGCACTTCCGAGCTACAACTGGCTGTGTTGAAGCCCAGGAAATAGGAGGGTGTAGGCAGAGGCCTACTGTCTTTGGAATGCGGAGACAGCAGGAGAGACTGCCATCTCCACAGCAGGGGAACAGCTGGCAGTGCTGAACCCCACTAACACTCGAACGAATGTGTTTGGCTCTGTGGAGACGACACTTCTGAACACCAACTGACGCTGTTGGAGCCCAGGATTAGGCGAGGAGCAGGCTGGGGCCTGTTGCTTTTGGCAGGTGAAGGCAGCAGGAGACTTGCCATCTCCACAGCAGGGGAACAGCTGGCAGTGCTGAACCCCACTAACACTTGAACGAATGTGTTTGGCTCTGTGGAGACGACACTTCTGAACACCAACTGACGCTGTTGGGGCCCAGGATTAGGCGAGGAGCAGGCTGGGGCCTGTTGCTTTTGGCAGGTGAAGGCAGCAGGAGACTTGCCATCTCCACAGCAGGGGAACAGCTGGCAGTGCTGAACCCCACTAACACTTGAACGAATGTGTTTGGCTCTGTGGAGACGACACTTCTGAACACCAACTGACGCTGTTGGAGCCCAGGATTTGGCGAGGAGCAGGCTGGGGCCTGTTGCTTTTGGCAGGTGAAGGCAGCAGGAGACTTGCCATCTCCACAGCAGGGGAACAGCTGGCAGTGCTGAACCCCACTAACACTCGAACTAATGTGTTTGGCTCTGTGGAGACGACACTTCTGAACACCAACTGACGCTGTTGGAGCCCAGGATTAGGCGTGGAGCAGGCTGGGGCCTACTGGATTTTGGCAGGTGAAGGCAGCAGGAGACGCCATCTCCACAGCAGGGGAACAGCTGGCAGTGCTGAACCCCACTAACACTCGAACGAATGTGTTTGGCTCTGTGGAGACGACACTTCTGAACACCAACTGACACTGTTGGAGCCCAGGATTACGCATGCCGCATGCAGAGGCCAATGGGCAGCGGTTTTTATGGAGGTTGTTGACTACTACTGATTCTAACCATGCTCCACTTAGGCCTCTGGCTCCACTGTCTCTACTATTTACCCTGGCCTCCAACCCCGCCAGCTACATCTCTGAAGTGGCGTCAGCACAATCTACACTTGTTCCTGTGTTACTGGTGCTCAGTCCCGTCAGTTGATCCCCTGATGTTTGTCCGGCAAGTTCGCCAGCTCTGTCCTCATTCCCACTACTGGTTATGGGAATGTGGACAGAGCAGGAGACCTTGCCGGACACACATCAGGGGATAAACTGATGGGACTGAGCCACAGGAACACAGGAACAAGTGTAGATTGTGCTGATGCCACTTCAGAGATGTAGATAGCGGGGTTGGAGGTCAGGGGAAATAGTAGAGACAGTGGAGCCAGAGACCTAAGTTGGGCACGGTTAAAAATCAGTAGTGGTTTGAATGTTGATGGAGCTGGTGACTTTGCCGTCCACACAGCAGGGGATCAGCTGGCGTTACTGAACCCCACTAACACAGGAGCTAGTGTGTTTCTCTGTGCAGACGACACATCTGAGCGACAACTGGCTGTGTTGAAGCACAGGGATTATAGTTCAGGTGGTAGAAAAATGAACACACCAGCAGACCTGGATACAGTTGCCAACCACTAATTTAGTGTGTAAGAGGAATGGCAAAGTCTTTGGAGATCCAGGCCTTGTTCATTTTCAGAAAAGTCAGCCGGTCAACATTATCGGAAGATAGTCGCGTGCGACGGTCTGTTAGTACACCACCTGCGGCACTAAAGACACGTTCCGATAATACACTGGCAGCAGGGCAAACCAGCACCTCCAATGCATACTGGCTAAGCTCTGGCCATGTATCCAGCTTAGAGACCCAAAACTTGAAGGGGGAAGAGCCATCTGGGAGTACAGTGACAGGGCAAGACATGTAGTCTGACACCATCTGACGGAAGCGTTGCCTCCTGCTGACTCGAGGCGTCGCTGATGGTGTAGACAATTGTGGTGGACACACAAAACTTTGCCACATTTGGGCCATAGTGGTCTTGCCTTGTGCTGCGGCGCTGCCTCTGCTCCCTCTTTGTGCAGAGTTTCCTCCACTGCCTCGACGCACAGAGCTGCTTTGTAAAGCACTAGCAACAATGCTGTTGGGTGGAATGGAAAACATTATGGACTGCACCAGTGACTCTTCGTACTCCCGCAGTTTACGCTCCCGGTTCAACGTTGGTATGAGCCTTTGTACGCTTTCCCGGTAGCGAGGATCTAGGAGGGTGTACACCCAATAATCAGCCGAGACGAGAATGTGGGCGATGCGGCGGTCGTTTCTCAGGCACTGCAGCATGAAATCAACCATGTGCTGCAGACTCCCAACTGCCAAAGAATCGCTGTCCCCTGTTTGAGGCGTGACCTCGGCCTGCTCTGCATCACCCCACCCTCGCTGTACATACTGAGTAGAGGTTTGTGTACCTCCCTCCTCTGGAGAGATGTCTTCCTCCTCCATCGACTCCTCCTCATCCTCCTCACAAAGTGTTCCCTGCCTAGGCCTTTGTGAGGAAACACGTAGCGCAGACTGTCCAGAAGCAGATGGCATTTGGGACTCCTCATCCTCCACCTCTTCCGAAACCTCATCCCTTAGTGCTTGCAGTGTTTGTTGAAGCAGGCAGATAAGGGAGACAGTCATGCTGACTAGTGCATCATCTGCACTCGCCATCCGCGTGGATTCATCGAAGGCACGCAAAACGAGGCAGATGTCCTTCATAGAGGCCCACTCAATGGTGCTGAAGTGTGAACGGCGCACAGTGCGACTTGTTTGCGCCTGATGCAGCTGGTACTCCATGACTGCTGCCTGCTGCTCACACAACCGCTCCAACATATGTAACGTTGAATTCCACCGGGTGGGTAGGTCACATATGATGCGATGTTCCGTAAGGCCAAATCGTCGCTGCAGAGCAGCGAGGCGCGATCTTGCCGTGCTGGAACGCCGCAAGTGAGCGCACTCTATGCGGACCTTGTGCAACAGTGCATCAAGATCCGGATAGTCCCTCAGAAAGCTCTGCACGACCAAGTTAAGCACATGTGCCAGACATGGGATGTGTGTGAGGTTGCCTAGGCCAAGAGCTGCCACCAGATTTCGGCCATTGTCACACACTACCAAGCCCGGCTGGAGATTCGCTGGCCCAAACCACACATCGCTCTCCAGCTTGATAGCATTCCAGACCTCCTGCGCTGTGTGGCTTCGATTCCCCAAAGAAATTAATTTGAGTACAGCCTGTTGACGTTTGGCCACGGCTGTGCTCATATCGGTCGTAACAGGCTCCTGCTCTGCTGTTTCTGAGGAACTTGAGTAGGAGGAGGAGTCTATGTGTACAGACTGGAGTCCTGCAATCCGTGGCGTTGGCATTGGAAGAACACGTACAGCGCCACTCTCCAGATCTGTACCCGGCTCCACAACATTGACCCAGTGGGCAGTGAGGGAAAGGTATCGTCCCTGTCCATGGTTACTGGTCCACGCATCGGTGGTCAGGTGGACCTTGCTACTAACGGTGTTTAGTAGTGCATGTTTTATTTTGCCCTCAACATGTTTCTGCAGGGCAGGGACGGCTCGCCTGCTGAAATAAAAGCGGCTGGACACGTTGTATTGGGGGACTGCCAATGCCATGAAGTCCCGGAAGGTGTCAGTGTCCACCAGCCTGAATGACAGCATTTCAACTGCCAGAAGTTTGGCAATGCCAGCATTCAGAGACTGTGCTCGGGGATGGTTTGCCGAGTAAGGGCGCCTTTTATCCCATGCCTGTGCTACCGATGGCTGTGATGGATGGGAACGTGCTGCTATGGGTGGAATCTGACAGGGTCTCCGGACAACAGTGGCAGAGGTTCTTCCTTGGTGATCCTGTGAGGAAGCCAAACCAGCAGTGTGTGAGCTGGAGGAAGAGGCCCCAACACGAACTGAAGAGGTGGTAGGTGGTGCTGTACGTTGGCCTATGTCTTCAGGGTGTCTCTGCAACTCCAACTCGTGCTTGGTGCGCACATGTTTCCACATATTTGTGGTATTGAGGTTGCTGACATTTCTCCCTCTTTTGACTATCTGATGACACAGCTTGCATTTGACAAAGCAAATGTCATCTGCAACTGTGTCAAAAAAGGACCACGCACTGCAACTCTTGGGAGCACCCGTTTTGCCTTTGGAATGAGGAATGCTCCTAACGGGTGCCGAAGTGGAGGGTACAGGCAACCAAGTCTTCCCCCTCCCTCTGCCTCCTGTTTTGGCCGGTAGGGGAATCTCTTCCTCCGAGCTGCTCCCACCACCTTCCTGTTCCTCACGCCATGATGGGTCAAGGACCTCATCATCTTCCCTCCCCTCTTCAAACAGCTGCTTCTCCGGGGTTGTCTCGCCAGCACCGTACGCACCAGAAAGTGGCAACTGAGTCTCGTCATCATCTGATGCGTACTGAGGTGTGCTGACCATAGGCACTGGCCCACTCGCCTCTGCAGATTCAGAGGGACAAAGAAGTTGCGCATCACTGCATACTCCCTCTTCTTCACATTCAGGAATGCTGCTTGGCTGGCCCCCTCTTTCCAAGCCAACAGATTCCGAGAACAGAAGTAGAGACTGTGATGGCTCCTGTCCATGTCTCTCTGACGGCCTGGGCACTTTGGCAGGTGGTGAAGAGACAGATGGTTGCTCTTCGGTGCTCTGGTCCTGAGAGGCTGTGGAAGTAATTGAAGTCGATGCGTTAGCTGCCATCCATCCGACAACGGCTTCAATTTTTTCCTCCCGCAGCAGAGGGGTACGTTGAGGTCCTACAAAGCTGCGCATAAAGGACTGTTGCCTGCTAAAACTGGGGGATGCTGATCCACTGGTGCCCGCAGCAGGCCCAGAATCCCCACGTCCTCTACCTGCAGAATCCCCACGTCCTCTCCCTGCAGAATCCCCACGTCCTCTCCCTGCTGAAACTCCACGCCCACGCCCATGCCCACGCGCCTTACTCCCTGCCTTCTTCATCTTGCCAGACTGCTTAAGATAGGCAGAAAAGTACAAAGGGGGGCCTTAGTGTGCTTATTCCTGAACAGCTGGTTACAGGTACAAGAAACACTAATTTTATGAAGTGTGTGTGTGTGGACTACACTTTAATAGGAGCTGATGTGGCCTACACAAGTTCCAAATGTAGTGTTTGGTGAACTTTTTTTGTGGTTTCTTTGTTGGAAACAAACTCAAAGTATGTGAACAAAGAATTGAAACTGATAGTATCACCAACTTTTTGGAGCTATTACAATGCAGGCAGGTAACCTACAATGCAAAAGATGAGGCTCCAAAAAAATTGGGTAATACTAATCTGGCTGCGCCGGCAGGGCACAAGCCAGAAAAAAAGGCTCCTCTATCTACTCCTATATAGTGTTTGCAACCAACCAATGTTGATGGATACGGATGGATGCACACTAATAGGAGAAGAAAAAATGAGCTGCACTCAAAGACAAATATGTGTGAGGCAGTGACGCACGTTGAGCGTCCTACAACCAGACGTAGCTGCAGGACACTCTACTCTGCGTGAGCTGCACTCACACACAGTCAGAGACCTCTCAGACAGCCGTGAACAGTGCAGCTAAGTGGGCACTGGCACTGACAGGCTGCAGAAAGGCTCCGCTGTGTACTCCTATATAGTGTTTGCAACCACCGTAGATGGAGACGGATGGATGCACACTAATAGAAGAAAAAATGAGCTGCAATAAAAGAAAAATGTGTGAGGCAGTGACACGCTGAGCGTCCTACAACCAGACGTAGCTGCAGGACACACTACTCAGCGTGAGCTGCACTCACACACAGTCAGAGACCTCTCAGACAGCCGTGAACAGTGCAGCAAAGTGGACACTAGCACTGAAAGGCTGCAGAAAGGCTCCGCTGTCTACTACTAGTGTTTGCAACCAACGTATATGGATACAGATGGAAGCACACTAGATTGAAATTATGTAAAAAATGCAGCTCAAAAATTAAAAGATGTATGAGGCAGCAGTGATCACACTGGGTGGCCTACAGCCTGACGTGGCTGCAGGACCCACTCCACAGCGTGAGCTGCACTCACACAGCCCTTGCAGACAGCTGTGAACACTGCTGCTAGGGCAAAGAAGGCTACAGTGGTGGTTTATGTAGCCTGGGTAAAGCACTAGAAGTTTGGTGGAATCGCTATTTCTAACTGTCCCTCACAGTCTTCTACAGCAGCCTGTCCCTAACTGAATTCACAGCAGAGTGAACCAGAAATGGCGGCTGCGGTGGCTTTTATAGTGCATCATGACATCATTTCAGCAGCCAATCACAGCCATGCCAATAGTTAACATGCCTACATGCCTAACAGGATGTGCCCACACTTCGGAGGATTCCCATTGGCTTAATCAAAGCAAGCAGGCTCATAGCATGATGGGAACTTCCGATTCCGATTCCGGAATCCGATATGACAAAAGTATCGGAAGTCAGTATCGGAATTCCGATACCGCTAATATCGGCCGATACCCGATACTTGCGGTATCGGAATGCTCAACACTAATAGTAATCATATAATTTAAAAAAAGGTTTTGTAGAGTTATATATCAAGGAAATGAACTACAGACTACGTAATAGTCTATGGCTGAGCAATATAATACTAATAAAAATGTTTACAAGTTTTTTGATGCTTACAGTGGGAGAAATAAGTATTTGATCACTTGCTGATTTTGTAAGTTTGACCACTGACAAAGACATGCACAGTCTATAATTTTAAGAGTAGATTAAGTAAGTTTTTGATCTCTCTGGAAAACAAGACTTAATACTTTTTGGCAAAGCCTTTTTAGCAAGCACAGCAGTCAGATTTTATTTTGTAGTTGATGATGAGGTTTGTGCACATGTCAGGAGGAATTTTGATTCATTCCTCTTTGCAGATCATCTCTAAATCATCAAGATTTTGAGATTGTCACTTGGCAACTCAGAGCTTTACCTCCTTCCATAAGTTTTCTATGGGATTAAGATCTGCAGACTGGCTAGGCCACTTTATGAGCTTAATGTGCTTCTTTTTGAGCCACTCCTTTGTTGCTTTGGCTGTATGTTTTGGGTCATTGTCTTGCTGTAAGACCCAGCCACGACCCATTTTTAATGTCCTGGTGGAGGGAAGGAGGTTGTCACTCAGGATTTTACAGTACATGGCTCCATCCTTTCTCTAATTGATTAGCTGAAGTAGTCCTGTGCCCTTAGCAGAGAAACATCCCCAAAACATAATATTTCCACTTGCATGCTTGACAGTGAGGATGGTGTTCTTTGGCTCATAGGCAGCATTTCTCTTCCTCCAAACACGACGAGTTGAGCTAATGTCAAAAAGCTCAATTTTTGCCACTTCTGACCACAGCACCTTCTCCTAGTCACTCATGGAATCATCCAGGTGTTCATTTACAAACTTCACATGGGCCTTCTTGAGCAGGGGAACCTCGCGGGCACTGCAAGATTTTAAACCTTTATGGTGTTATGTGTTACCAATTGTTTTCTTGGTGACTGTGGTCCCAGCTGCCTTGAGATCATTAACAAGTTCCCTCTGTGCAGTTTTATGATGATCTTTCACCTTCCTCATGATCAAGGATACCCCACAAGGTGAGATTTTGTATCATCGCCAGGTCGATGTCGACATTCATTTTGTATTTTTGTATTTCTTCCCTTTTCTTACTATTGCATCAACAGTTGTCTCCTAACCCAGCATCTTGCTTATGACTTTGTAGCCCATTCCAGCTTTATGCCGGTCTTTGATCATTTACCTGACATCTTTATAAAGCTCTTTGGTTTTGTCCATGTTGTAGAGCTTAGAGTCTGACTGATTAATTGAGTCTGTGGACAGGAGTCTTCTATAAAGGTGACTATGTAAGACATCTGGTAACAAGTTGATTAGGAGCATCTAATTGGTCTGTAGGTGCCAGAATTCTTAATGGTTGGTAAGGGATGAAATACTTATTTCTCACTGCAAAATGCAAATAATAATGCAAATTATGTAATTTATACAATATGATTTTCTGGATTATATTTTTGATATTCTATCTCTCACTGTTAAAATTAACCTACCATTAAATTATATACTGTTCATGCCTTTGTCACTGGGCAAACTTACAAAATCAGCAAGAGATTAAATACATATTTCCCCCCACTGTATATACCACTGAAATCTATGTAAAGGTCTATGGATGAGCAATATAATACTGATATATTTTCTTGGCAAATTTTTTGAGGGTTTATACCAATTAAATGATTCTATATGTATCGATCGAGCAAGCACAACTCCTGTGCACGCAAAATCACTTGGACATACTCAGTATATCTGAGGTTGGTAAGTACCAGCTGACTTAGACGTACTGAGTACGTCCAAGGTTGTGAAGGATTTAAGAGCATGCGACTGTCATCTCATTTTTCAGTGAACTTGCAAACTTTCTTTACTGAAGTCAGATTTTGTTGGTAAATTTTGAGTAAACTACTATTCCTTGTGGCTGGAGGGGAAGTTGGCATATTTTGCTAAAACCATAAGTTACAAATGTTCTGATCTTCATTGTGCTATTACTTTATTAAAAAAATGAGAGAGATAATATTTGTTACAGTCCAGAGCAAGACCAAAAGTACTCAAACTATTACTTAGCCAACAATTTCATGTAAAGAACTCTACAACCTCTTTTCTGCAGCAGGTCTCTGTTTTATATCTGTTCCTGGGAGAACACCACTATTTACAATTCATATGGTGTTTTCTTTATGTGTCTTTATGAAGCTAAGATTTAGAGGCAACTGAGAAGGATTCTCATTTATATTCCAAGTTGAAGGTTTAAAGTTTGTCTGAGTAATTGGTGGATATACCTTCACTTTCAGTAATCTATAAAGTACATTTTCGTGGTTTTGATATAACTCTCAGCTAAGCAATCATTCCTATTTCCTGTTTCGATAGAAAAGATGCACTACCCAGTATTAAAGATGCACTGATATCCAATGCTGACATTATTTACTTGTTGTTTAAGATAGATGTATAGGCTGCAGTTTAAATTAGAGTTTCAGAAGTTTTTTTAAAGGAGAAAATTGATAATGGAAAGTCCCGGATAATTTACAGTTCCGGTTCAAGTGTCTTCTAATATTCTTCAATACTAACATTACATCTTTTATTCATGATTTGATCTGCAAGCTATTTTTTACTCTGCGCAAGAATGTTTGATCATTTGTGATACTGGAAATTATTTCACTTTGTAAATAAAAAGTATTAGAATGCACTGATATTGGAGATTTATCAAAAGGTAATTTAGGTCATGTCAACATGCAGTTTAGGTAAGATTTAGATACATAAATATGTCATGTTCCTATAGTAACACAGGCAGAGAATTCTTGTAACTTTACTGTTATAAATTAAATGGGTATTGCCATCTCATGCATTTGTGGCATATCCACAAGTTGTCCCATAAATATAAAAGAAGTAGCCTGATATGTAAACTCACAAGAGGATATATAGTATTAGCTGTGAAGTTATGGAATATACAATCTTTTCTGGGCAATTAAAATATAACTTTCGTTGCTTTTTGTACTAAAAATAACGTAAAAAAGTGTAAAGTGCAAGACAAACAAACATAGAAACATACACGGGCACAGCAGAAAACCTTTTTAACAGTTGGTGTATAGTACAGTAAGCCACTTTAGTTCAGGATCTGATTTAGAGTTTACAACTCATAGTGAGTAGGTCCATAGGACCAACTATAATAAGTCATAGTAAATGTTAGATCCTGAGCAAACCAGATCATATACGAAAATTGTTTCAATAGATTAAAATATTCTCAACCAGTATCTAATTGTTGTTTTCATACAGATCATGTGGCAAAGGATACCACTACTGTATCATTGAGTACCTTTATTGCAGTAAAAAGGCTAGCAAGTTACTGTCTATTGTCTTTATAGTTACTAAGGATAATCAGTCTAAAGGGGGCTTTACACATAGCGATATTGCTAGCGATATCGCTAAAGCATCACCGATTTTGTGACACAGCAGCGATATCACTATATGTGATACTTACCTCCAACCGGCTCCCCTGCTGGCTATCGCTGATCGCTCGAGATCATCCACGTCCATTTCTCGTCGTCGGCTTCCTGCTGGCACCGACGAGCAAGCCATTGACGCGGGCGGAAGATGCCGGTCATCGCTTCGTCTGAAAGGTAAGTACGACCGCCGAGCATCGCTACATCGCTGGTGAGATATGCCTGTGTGGCAGCTCACTAGCGACCATTTAGCGATGCACCAGCGATCCTGACCGGGTCAAATCGTGTTCGGGATCGCTGGTGCATCGCTAAATGTAAAAGGGCTTTAAGAATATTCTGATATCCTTATTTAGTAATCTGCAGCCTGAGAGATAACGAGACAAGATGAGAGACAAGGGTCTTTTCCATTTTCACTCCTTCTAGTGAGCCCAATATACTGCATTTTGACTCAGAAAGATCCTACCAGTTTCTCAATATATCAGATGCATTTGTATCTCACTTGGTGTCAGTGGCAAATGCTATCCTCATTAATCATAGCCACAATATACTCACAAAAAAGCTGGATGGGGTATATACTTTGTGTTCCCCACAGACACTACATATCATGCAGTCTTATTAAATAACTAGCTGAAGATCCCGGCGTTGCCCCGGCATACTAATTAACTGTGGTTAGTTATAACAAATTATAATGATTATATCTATACATATAAAGCTGAGTGCATAGCCCCACCTACTCCGCATAGCCACATTCACTCTAATATTCCACATCATCCCATCAGCCAGAGCCACTGGACTACTACCTAATATCCCATACAATCCCGTCAGAGTCATCGGACTACTACCTCTAAAATCCCATATCATCCCATCATCCAGAGCCACCAGACACCTACCCCTAATATCTCACATCATCCTGTCAGAGACACTGGACTACTACCCCTAATATCCCTCATCATCCCATCAGCCAAAGCCACCAGACTACTACCCATAAAAATCCACATCATCCCATCAGCCAGAGACACTGGACTACTACACCTAATATCTCATATCATCCCTTCAGCCAGAGCCACCGGACTGCTACCTCAAATATCCCACATCATCCTGTCAACCAGAGCCACCATACTGCTACCACTAATATCCCACATCATCCCATCAGAGCCAACATTGTCAGGTTGGCGCTGTTACACTGATTAAAATGTTACCTGGGTTGGAGAAATCCATATTGTGTTTCTTTTTTTAATCTGTGTTTGAATTTTTAAGATAATGAGGATGCTTCATGCCAGACAAAGAGAAGTTCCTGATTCTGGGCTCCACCTGCAGTCTGTGTCAGAAAGTGGTCTGTGTCGGCACAGTAATAAATTGTGTTATTTCCAGCTTAACACCATAGAAAAGGATGATAACACCATAGAAATGATAAGAATAATAGGCCTCAGTTACCACAACTGTCTACTAGGAAAGCTGTTGCTCATAGCAACCAATCACAGCTCAGCCTTCATCTTTTAAACAGCTCTGGTGAAATGAAAGATGCTTAGTGAGTGGTTGCTATGGGCAACACAAGCAGTGTAACCTGTTGTGGTCAAGAAGATGTGCCTATGAAATATATATTAGATATTCAATATATATATATACATATATATCTATTAGATTAGATATTTATTATTTATATATTAGATATTATATGGGGCTTTGCATGTGGAGTGAGTGTGGCTATGCAGAGTGGGCAGGGCTATGTGGAGTGGGCATGGCTTGATACACACACATACACACATACATACATACACTAATTTTTATATATAGATATAGTAAATCGGAACAGTCTCACCCGGCATACTGGTGGCTGTCCCCTTCAGTGACTACCGATGTCTTTTGTTGTTTTATTCATCAGGGGAGTAGTTATGAGAAGATATCATGTCAGGTTGTTATCGCTCTGTTACCTGTTGCGGTGTGTACAATTTTATCCTGCACATGCTTCCATCCTCACTGCCGTACTTCCAGTCCACACTTCAGGGGACACATGACATCCAACTCTGGCGGTATCAGGCCGCTGAAGTACAGGATGCTGGAACGCATGCCTCCCTTGTGAATATGGGTTAGCACATGCGTGAAATGTACCATATTAGCTGCTGTCATAGGTACTGTGTGCGGCAAACAATACGTTTTCTATGCAAATACGGTGGTTGCCTCTTACTTACTCTTCATTTTTGATGGCTACTGTTACAAATTACCACAAAAATTAGAGAAGGAAGATGTAATTAGTCTCCACCATACCAATAGCATGTTAAAATTTCCTGCCCAAACAGGCACTTGGTGGGAGTAAAAAAATTGTCTTTGGAGATCAACATGTACTGATGAGACAATCATGATGTGGCTATGCTACATCGATGATGTTTTCATTATTTGGAGGGACACTGCAAACAAGTTCAGTGACTTTGTGGCAAGACTCAATGTAAATTATATGGTATTACATTTCACTTATATCATTTACATTCTCACAGTTATCATTTTTTGTTTGTCTTCTTCCTAGAGCCATCAATTTTTTATTTTTACGGTCATTATGGTCATGTAAGTGCTTGTTTTTTGGTGAAAAGTAAGAGGAGTGAAACTGCAAAAAAAAGTGCAATTCCACAATTTTTTTTACCATTTACACTATATGTTAAAATTGACCTGCCATTATGATTCCTCAGGTAATTATGAGTCTTCAAATACCAAGTATGTACAGGTTCTATTTATTTATGTGATGGAAAAATCCAAATTTTGTAAAAAAAAAAAAAAAAAAGGTGACATTTTCCAAAACTCATAGCGTCTCCAATTTTTGAGACCTTGGGCTGGGTGAGGGCTTATTTTTTGTGTGCCAAGTTGATGTTTTTTATTAATACCATTTTGGGGTAGATACAGTCTTTTCGCCTGTTATTGCATTTTATTGCAATGGTGCGGCGACAAAAAAAATGTAATTCTGGCGTTTGATTTTTTTCTTGTTATGCAGTTTACCGATTGGATATAATCTTTTTATACTTGGATAGGTTGGGCATTTATGAACCCGGCGATACCAAATATGTGTATTTTTTTATTATTATTTTATTTTGAATGGGAATAAAGGGGGGTTATTTGAAAGTTTATATTTTTTTATCTTTTTAAATATTTTTAAAAACTTTGTTTTTTTTACTTTTTATTTGCTTAGGAGACTTGAAGCTGTGATACTCCGATCACCTATGCTATACATAGCATGGCTTTAGCCCTGCTAAGCATAGCAGAATTAATCACCTGCTATGAATGCCGGCCACTGGGCAGTGCTCATAGCAGAGGAACAAAGACAACCACAGGGGTCTCCTGCAGACTCCGGGTTGCCATGCTAACCCATTATCGCCCCTCGATAATGTGACAGGGGCGCACATGGGCAAGATTAGCGATGTGCTTCCTGCATCTTTGCATCTTAACTTCCGTTGTCTGGGATTGACAGCGGCATTTAGCATGTTAACAGCCGAAGGTGGATCGGATGTTAGGGGCACATGTGAGCTGATTGCAATAGCTGTCATGTGCCAGAGAACATACGCGCTCAGCTCCGGAGCCCACATGGAATGCAGGGACAAAACCTATGATATGTATACACATCATAAATCTGAAAGGGTTAAAGTGTCAAATTTAAAGTATGCAACACAGATTTATAGATGTGGTCTCTGCAGAAAAAATATAGTATTATACAACATCAATTTAAACTAGTAGCCATCCATTTAATATTTGAATGGGACATTCAGTCCTAGCTAATGCAAAGAGGCTGCCTTGATGAGACTTGATCATTTAACTCAGCATGGCACATGTGCAATGCTAAATAATTGGGGTAAAATTTGAATATTTAACATGTACAAAACACTCTGACATTGAGACATGAAAGATCCTGACAGATAAATGGTTTTAGGTTTATGCATTGACATCCATCTTGGTCTCCTTCTTTTATTGCTAGAGACTTTCTATGGCAGTCTTATTTCAGAGATTACAGGATTATTCACAGGATTAGTGGGGGACCCAGCTATTGGATTTTCACCAATCAGCAAGTTATCACCTGTGCATGGATAGATGATCAGCAACATTGCCCACACTGCTGAATCATCTGAGAGTAGGCTAATGACTTTTTCTGCGGCTGTGCGGGCTTCCCCATATTTACTTGCAGCTTTGACATCTAGCAGATTATCATACACTAGATTAAGGCCCGATGCTACCGCATCGGGAGGATAGTGATGTAGCGTTGACCATGTGTTGTGCGGCACTGTGAGCAGCACACCTTGAGAAGGAGATGTGGTGAACAGCCATCCCGCCTATCTCTTTAGCTGTTCACAAAAACCCAGCCCTGTTAAAAGAGGAAATAACATATCTCAGCAGCAAATATGATGCTGGACCTTGAAATCCGGGTTCATAGCACCAAATGAAAGAATTTTGATGATACACATCTCCCCTCTTATACTTAATGTGTGTAAAGGCCCCTTTACATTTAGCAATGCACCAGCGATCCGACTAGCGATCGGACCCAGTCAGGATCGCTGGTGCATTGCTAAATGATCGCTAGTGAGCTGTCACACAGGCAAATCTCACAGTGATGCAGCAGCGACGCAGCGCACGATACTCACCTTTCACACACAGCGATCCTGACGTCCTGCCGCCCACCTCCACGCGTCGCTCGTCGGCGCCAGCAGGAAGCCCAGCAGGAAACAGACGACGAGAAATGAAGCCGGACATTCTCACGCGATCAGCGATAGACAGAGGGGGAGCCGGTCGGAGGTAAGTATCACACATAGCGATATTGCTATAACGTCACAAAATCAGTGATGTTATAGCGATATCGCTAGCGATATCGCTATGTGTAAAACCACCTTTACAGTAATATTGAGAATTATGTGTAAATGTATCACACCTATGTTTTTATGTGGATAGGATATTTACATAGTGAGCCTCAAAAGGGACAGTATTACTGATGTACAGTTGTGGCCAAAAGTATTGACACCCCTGCAATTCTGTCAGATAATACTCAGTTTCTTCCTGAAAATGATTGCAAACACAAATTCTTTGGTATTGTTATCTTCATTTAATTTGTCTTAAATGAAAAAACACAAAAAGAATTGTCCTAAAGCCAAATTGGATATAATTCCACACCAAACATAAAAAAGAGGGTGGACAAAAGTATTGGCACTGTTCGAAAAATCATGTGATGCTTCTCTAATTTGTGTAATTAACAGCACCTGTAACTTACCTGTGGCACCTAAGGCTGGTTTCACACTTGCGTTTTTTTTTGCGGGATTTTAGCACTAAAAAACGCATGCGATTTTTTTTCCTATACTTTGCATGGGATGCGCTTATGTGCGCATACACATGCGTTTGTATGCGTTTTTCCGCGCATGCGTTTTTTTGCGGTATGCGCTCGGGCGCACAAAATGCATCCTGTTGCATTTTTTGAGCGTCCGACTTGCCTCAAAAAAACGCATGCGCACGCAATGCATTTTTTTACAACAAGACACCCATTATAAGTCTATGGGTGCGCATATGTGCGCATTGGCATGCTTATGTATGCGTTTTTTTGCGCATGCGGGTTTTTTTTACCATTAGTTGGACAATGGAATTTAGGGGTTTGGGTTAGAGTTAGGGTTAGTTAAGGGGGTTTAGGGCTAGGGTTGGGGTTAGCTAGGATTTAGGGTTAGGGTCAGGGTTAGGGTTAGGGTCAGGGTTAGGGTTAGGGTTAGGGTCAGGGTTAGGGTTAGGGTTAGGGTTAGGGTTAGGGTCAGGGTTAGGGTTAGGGCCAGGGTTAGGGTTAGGGTTAGGGTTAGGGTCAGAGTTGGTTAGGGTTAGGGTTAGGGTCAGGGTTAGGGTTAGGGTTAGTAAAGTCATGGTTTGGGTTAGTGTGAGGGGCCACCTAATGTTGGAAAAAAACGCAAACGCGGTAAAAACGCACTAAAAATGCATACAAACGCATAAAAACGCTGCGTTTTTTTCATGCATGCTCATAAAAATGCTTGAAAAAAATGCAGCATTTGTATGCATTTGTATGCGTTTTTTCTATGCGTTTTTTTGCGCTAAAAACGCGCTGGAAAAAAAAGCAAGTGTGAAATTAGCCTAACAGGTGTTGGCAATAACTAAGTCACACTTGCAGCCAGTTGACATGGATTAAAGTTGACTCAACCTCTGTCCTGTGTCCTTGTGTGTACCACATTGAGCATGGAGAAAAGAAAGAAGACCAAAGAACTGTCTGAGGACTTGAGAAACCAAATTGTGAGAAAGCATGAGCAATCTCAAGGCTACAAGTCCATCTTCAAGGACCAGAATGTTCCTGTGTCTACCGTGCACAGTGTCATCAAGAAGTTTAAAGCCCATGGCACTGTGGCTAACCTCCCTAGATGTGGATGGAAAAGAAAAATTGACAAGAGATTTCAACGCAAGATTGTTCGGATGTTGGATAAAGAACCTCGACTAACATCCAAACAAGTTGAAGCTGCCCTGCAGTCCGAGGGTACAACAGTGTCAACCCGTACTATCCGTCGGCATCTGAATGAAAAGAGACTGTATGGTAGGAGACCCAGGAAGACCCCACTTCTTACCCCGAGACATAAAAAAGCCAGGCTGGAGCTTGCCAAAGCTTACCTGAAAAAGCCTAAAACGTTTTGGAAGAATGTTCTCTGGTCAGATGAGACAAAAGTAGAGCTTTTTGAGCAAAGGCATCAACATAGAGTTTACAGGAGAAAAAAGAGGCATTCAAAGAAAAGAACACGGTCCCTACAGTCAAACCTGGCGGAGGTTCCCTGATGTTTTGGGGCTGCTTTGCTGCCTCTGGCACTGGACTGCTTGACCGTGTGCATGGCATTATGAAGTCTGAAGACTACCAACAAATTTTGCAGCATAATGTGAGGCCCAGTGTGAGAAAGCTGGGTGTCCCTCAGAGCTCAAAGGTCTTCCAGCAGGACAATGACCCAAAGCACACTTCAAAAAGCACTAGAAAATGGTTTGAGAGAAAGCACTGGAGACTTCTAAGGTGGCCAGCAATGAGTCCAGACCTGAATCCGATAGAACACCTGTGGAGAGATCTAAAAATGGCAATTTGGAGAAGGCACCCTTCAAATATCAGGGACCTGGAGCAGTTTGCCAAAGAAGAATGGTCTAAAATTCCAGCAGAGCATTGTAAGAAACTCATTGATGGTTACCGGAAGCGGTTGGTCGCAGTTATTTTGGCTAAAGGTTGTGCAAACAAGTATTAGGCTGAGGGTGCCAATACTTTTGTCTGGCCCATTTCTGGAGTTTTGTGTGAAATGATCAATGTTTTGCTTTTTGCTTCATTCTCTTTTGTGTTTTTTCATTTAAGACAAATTAAATGAAGATAATGATACCAAAGAATTTGTATTTGCAATCATTTTCAGGAAGAAACTGAGTATTATCTGACAGAATTGCAGGGGTGTCAATACTTTTGGCCACAACTGTATGTAAAGTGCTATTGAAATAATAGTACTCTATAAATAAATAAAAAATTAATTATTATTACCTAAGTTATGTAGGTATGTGTTAGCTATGTAGTTGAAATCTACGTATGTGTGCCTAAATTTTTTTTGTTTTTGTTTTTGTATTTTTATTTATTTATTTTTTTAATCTATATATACCTATACGTATGTATGTTTCTATGGATTTAAATGTGTCTATGACATATATGTGAAAGAGATAATTAGTGTATGTTTGAAGAAACTGGTGTCCTCCTAGTCGAGGCAAAATTGGCCCTGTAATTGCCCAACAGTAGTTATGAAGTGGTAGAGGCAAATTGGCCCTGTAATTGCCCAGCAGAAGTTATGAAGTGGTAGAGACAAATTGGCCCTGTAATTAGACACCGGCAGTGAACAGGCAGAGGAGCAATGCAACACGTCCGCACAGCAAGTCGGCGTGAGCTAAATGACGAAATTCTGTGGGATCCAAGATGGCGTTGGCGAAGTCTCGCGAGATTTCGCCGACACCATCTTGGATACCAACGTCGTCCACGCCGGCGACATGATCTTGCGGCAACGCCATCTTGGATTGGCGAAATTCCGCGATCCTCAAGATGGCGTTGGCGAAATCTCACGAGATTTCGCCGACGCCATCTTGAGTATTTCTGGATTTCGCCGATCCAAGATGGCGTCGCCGCAAGAACATGTCACCGGCGTGGACGACGTCGGGATCCAGGATGGCGCCGGCGGAAGATGTCGGGGATCATGCCGATGCCGACGGCGATCGTGGAGCAGCGGTGATGACGGCGTGAGTATGAGAGACATTGTGAGAGAAAGGGTCGTATGTGGAGTGAAAGAGGGGGGGACGTGAGTGGAGATGGTGAAAGGTGAGAGGAGTGTGTGTTGAGGAGGTGTGTGTTGAGGAGGAGTGTGTGTTGAGGATTAACATGGCAAGAGGTGTGTGGTGATGGCTGGCATGGTGAGGAAGGTGTGTGTTAGGAAGGTATATGGTGTCGGGGAGTGTGCGGGGGGCAGAAGAGGCACAGTGCTACCACCAAAGGCAGCTTCTGTCTGGATGTGACGTCACCAAGTTACAACCTGACAGAAGCTGCGTTACAACCGGACGGAAGCTGTTTAGCGCATTTATTATTATAGATTGTACTATAGAGTGGTGGCCAGTACGTGGGTCATCACCTATCAGCAGTTCCCAGTGAAACATAGCTTACAAGGCAAAGTTCTTTTTCATCTCCATAGTCATTGGTTAAAGGCCCCGTCTCACTAAGCGATCTCGGTAGCGAGATCGCTGCTGAGTCACAACTTTTGTGACGTAACAGCGATCTCACCAGCGAGATCGCTGTGTGTGACAGCGATCAGCGAGCGGCCCCCCTGCCAGTATCGCTGATCGCTGGAAGAAACCTCTGGACATTTCTTTGGTCGCTGGTCTCCCGCTGGCCAGCACGCATCGCTGTGTGTGACAGGCGGGAGACCAGCGATCAGGTGTAAAAAATAATAAAAAAAAAAATATATATATTGTTATTCTCACCTTCCGACGTCGCGTTCAGCCATCCTGCCTCTCTCCACGCTCCGGTCCCAGTGATCCTTTGCACGAATGACCGCGAGACTTTGTTATCCCTCGAGACCGTGACATCTCGCGGTCATTCGTGCAAAGGATCACTGGGACATGAGCGTGGAGAGAGGCAGGATGGCTGAACGCGATGTCGGAAGGTGAGAATAACTATATTTTTTATTCTGATTCTATTTTTTACAGCGATGGCCAGCGATGCCATGCGCTCGGCATCGCTGTGCTGATCGCTGGTGAAGCTGTCTGTGTGACAGCTCACCAGCGATCACATAGCGACTTACTAGCGATCCTGACACCTTGATATCGGTGTCGGGATCACTGGTAAGTCGCTTAGTGTGACGGGGCCTTTAGTCTCTCTTCTGTAGAGTTAATCTCTTATAATCAGCCGGATTCTCTTTCATCTTTAAGTGTTTACCTTTTAAGTTCAGTAAGGTCCTCTCTCTTCCATAGTGTGTATGTTTTTGCAGTCAGCAGAATCCTCATTCTCTACTAAAGAGTAAAAGATCTTATTGTCAAATGGCTTCTCTTCTTCTCTTCTCTTCCTCACGTGTATCTTTCAAGCAATTAGAAGCTGTGCAAATTTATTGGCCGCAAATTGAATATTTTGGGAAATTTAGGGAATCTAGCAAATTTCAAATTTCAAATCATGGACTCATTAGTACCAATAATCCATTTTAGCACTTCAAATAGCAGGGTTGATAAATTGTTCTTTAGCTGATCTCCATGATGTTTAATATCATTGTGAAAATCTATCAGTTTTTAAAGGTTCCCTTAAAGATAGACTATAATTTTCTTTTATTGGCAATATTTCATTAATAGTTTTAAGAGAAGACATTTAATCAATTCTGATGTTTGATTTTCGAATCCTTGTGATGATGACAACAGGTTTCTGTTACCAGGGAGTAAGGAAAGTGACATTTCCTGCAAATCATTATTAATTGTCTTTGTTTTGCCAATTGTGTTGGAATGCTATACATGATTGAAATGATGTGAACAGAAGCACAATATACAATGAATATGCAATGTTAGTTTTAGCGTCTACACTTCCTGGATCTTATGCATAATACCCACACTTACATTTTACCAGACATATTTAGACATGTTACAAAAAATAAATGGAAACCAAACTAGTGCCTCTTTTAGTATCCGAACAGTGCATTGTGTTGCTGTAGCCTACTTGAAGATTGATTTCTCTTGTGTAAATACGCTGTGTGGGTCTTATCTATCTTTTTAAAGAAACATTTTTCATACATACTCTTTTTTCTGGTTTCCAGAGAATTGAGAGTACAGCTCTATCATTCTTTCTGTCATATTATTTGTACATATCTATTATTCCAGAATAAAGCTTGGTATGATAGCGTAGTGTACAGACTAATGAAAGACGCACAAGATTAGAATGGGACTTTGGGTTATGAAAAATCTAGTAATGACATGTTGCCGACTATGCTTTGGTAAAATAAAATGCATTTGTATTATCTCTACATGCATATAAGCTAAACCTTGGTTTCTGCAAAGAAGTTCCCCTTCTGTTATTATTGTTTGTAGGATATCTATCACGTTGACAGACATTATTAACCCATTAAAAATGTCTTGGTTTTTTTGGGAGACACATTTATTTTTGGTTCTATTTTACTTTAGCATGAAACAAATATTAAACCATGAAAAAATTCTACTGGTAAATGGGAGATATGCTTGCCCCTACCATTTGTCAGGCTGCAGGATTTTCTGCACATTTCTGAAGTAACAATTCTGCAGAGGATGCAATAGTTAATCTAGTGTTGATTCACTTCATTTTCAGCCTGATAATAGTTGAAAATGTTTATTGTTTGTGACAAGGTCACAGGTAAAATATTGAGGGGGAGATACGTATCACTGATGATATTAGCTTCAGTGATATGATCCTGGGAAAATGCTCCAGCACACTAAGTGCTAAGTGGGGTTAATTGGTCATGTTAAGGGCTGGGTTTTTTAGTGAACAGCTGAAGAGTGGGTGGGAGGCTGTTCACCATATCTCCTCCCCAGGTTGTCATCCAGAAACTAAATGTGGAGCCTTTGGGCTCATTCAGTGTTCTTTGTACTAAGAACTGGGCTCTTAGTATTCAGATTGGAAACCTGATTCCTGTGATGGCATATTCCTGCTGTTATAAGGACTACAGTGAGTGCTATTTTGTTTGTTTATGTCAAGAAGATGGAACATGTCTATATTGTTTTGGACTGGCTTATGAAGCCTGTTTTAATAAACCAGTTCCAATTTATACTGAAAGCACTCCTGTGACTACCTCATTAAGCAGCTGAGTGAGCCGATCTACTGCATCTTTTACATACAGAGCACAGGGTTCTGCAGCGGCCAGTTGTCTTACAGCCAAACAAAGGACAGTGAGGTTGAGAATGGCAGGTCTCTTGGAATACAGAGAATTCTTGATTTTTTTTATATTTTTTAGTTATAGGCCTCATTCTGACATCCATTTTTCTCATACGGGTTTTATCCTTGTTTTATAATGAATTGGAATGCATATCAAGGTCATAAGGAATGAAAAGAAAAAACAAAATCAGCATCTTATCATAGCTAGGGGCATAGAAAGAGAGCAATAGGTAAGGCCTCTTTCACACTTCCGTTTTTGACAATCAGTCAAGATCTGCCAATTTTGAAAAAAAACGGATCCGCCTTTTTTTTGCGGATCCGTTTTTTTCCCCATTGACTTTCATTATTGGTGGATCCTGACTGACTGCCGTCCATTGCATCCATTTTTTTGAGGATCCGCCAGGATGTTAGTGTCCGTCAACATCCTCAAAGATTTCCAAACGGAGCTTGCAATGTTTTTTTGTCCGGCGGATCCTCCAGACACTGAATTAACCCCAAATTCTGTCTGGGTGCCGGACAAAAAAAATTCTCTCTCTCTCTCTCTCTCTCCCAGTCGTTCCTTTAAATTTCCTCATTTTCAGGATCCGTCTAAAAATGGATCCTGTGCCATCTGTTCACATCAGTTGAGAACGGATCCGCTTGTCTGCCTTTTTGGCGGATTGTAACTGATGCAAATAACTGAAGTGTGAAAGAGGCCTTAGGATAAATTTTAATTTTTATGTTGCCTTTAACCTCTTCTTGTCATGTCAGTTTATTTTGCTTTGAAGTTGGGAAACCTCAAACCATAATAAACTGCTTTTTTAACACATTTGAATTACATTGGATACATTCAATAATAATCAAATTACCAGACAATTAATTTATCAGAATTCCAGACTCATTCTGAGCTAATCTGACACACTTTAATTATGATAGATTTGCTTTATACATACAGTGGGTACGGAAAGTATTCAGACCCATTTAAATTTTTCACTTTTTGTTTCATTGCAGCTATTTGTTAAATTCAAAAAAGTTCTTTTTTTCTCATTAATGTACACTCTGCCCCCATCTTTACAGAAAATAAACAGAAATGTAGAAATGTTTGCAAATTTCTTAACAAAGAAAAAACAAAATATCACATGGTCATAAGTATTCAGACCCTTTGCTCAGACACTCATATTTAAGTCACATGCTGTCCATTTCCTTGTGATGCTCCTTGAGATGGTTCTACTCCTTCATTGGAGTCCAGTTGTTTGTAAATAAACTGATAGGACTTGATTTGTAAAGGCACACACCTGTCTATATAAGACCTCACAGCTCACAGTGCATGTCAGACCAAATGTGAATCATGAGGTCAAAGGAACTGACTATGGAGCTCAGAGACAGAATTGTGGCAATGCACACATCTGGCCAAGAATTTCTGCAGTACTCAAGGTTCCTAAGAGCACAGTGGCCTCTATAATTCTTAAATGGATGAAGTTTGGGACCACCAGAAGTCTTCCTAGACCTTGCCATCCAGCCAAACTGAGCAATCGTGGGAGAAGAGCCTTGATGAGAGAGGTAAAGAAGAACCCCAAGATCACTGTTTCTGAGCTCTAGAGATGCCGTAGGGAGATGTGAGAAAGTTCCACAAAGTCAACTATCACTGCAGCCCTCCACCAGTTGGACCTTTATGGCAGAGTGGCCCGACGGAAGCCTCTTCTCAGTGCAAGACATATGAAAGCCTGCATTGAGTTTACTAAAAAACACATGAAGGACTCCCATACTATGAAAAATAAAATTCTCTAGTCAAATGAGATGAAGATAGACCTTTTTGGTGATAATTCTAAGCCGTATGTGTGGAGAAGACCAGGCACTACTCATCACCTGCCCAATAAAATCCCAACAGTGAAACATGGTGGTGGTAGCATTATGCTATGGGGGTGTTTTTCAGCTGCAGGGACAGGAAGACCGGTTGCCATTGAAGGAAACATGAATGCGGCCAAGTACAGAGATATCCTGGATGAAAACCTCTTCTAAAGTGCTCGGGACCTTAGACTTGGCCGAAGGTTCAACTTCCAATAAGACAATGACCCTAAGCACACAGCTAAAATAACAAAGGAGTAGCTTCAGAACAACTATGTGACCATTCTTGACTGACCAAGCCAGAGCCCTGACCTTAACCCAATTGAGCATCTCTGGAAAGACCTGAAAATGGCTGTCCACCAACGTTCACCATCCAACCTAATGGAACTGGAGAAAATCTGCAAAGAAGAATGGCAGATGATCCCCAAATCCAGGTGTGAAAAACTTGTTGCATCATTCCCAAGAAGACTCATGGCTGTACTAGCTCAAAAAGGTGCTTTTACTCAACACTGAGCAAAGGGTCTGAATACTTATGACCATGTGATATTTCGGTTTTTCTTTTTTAAGAAATTGCATTATTGAGAAAAAAATGAACTTTCTTGAATTTACCAAATGGCTGCAATGAAACAAAGAGTGAAAAATGTAAAGGGGTCGGAATACTTTCCGTACCCACTGTACTTTTAAAAGCAATCTATCAGACGTTTTTTTCCTATGTAATCTGAAGACAGCATGTTCTATGCTGTAGAGGTTAAAATACGGATTTCAACAATGTGTCACTTATCAAGCTGTGTGCTGTTGTTTACTTACAATGATACAGTACATTGTTGGATTCAGGGTCTCATTGCCTTGCTGCTGCCAGATGAGGTAGCAAAAACCTGGTGACAGATTTCCTTTAATATAAATTTATAAGACACATAACATTAAATTACAACATTAATATTACACTGTTGTAATTGTTACAGCTTTCCTGAGTCACAAATAAGAATCTGAAAAAAAGCAATACCTTAATACTGCCAAAGATCAACTTCTAATAATAATATATGAGGGATTTTTTTAGATTTCTGTAATTAAATATTAAAAGAGGCTCCGGTGGGGGACTTATGTTTTTAATGTTGAAATTTGTGTACTTTGAAATTCCATTTGAAACATAAAAGTACATGGCAATTTTTGTGTTCAATTCTACAAGACGTCCTAAACAAATTAGTACAATTAATGACATTCACAAACTTTACATGATCAGAGCTTGGAGAAAAATCTACCACACTTTTTATTTTTGCAAAAAATATTTCATTTCCCTATATTCAATGAAAACAAAAGTAGGTAATTTGTTTAGGATAACAGTTAAATTGTCAGATCTACAATTGAGTCATCTTATTTGCAGGGCTGGCGTTTGGGCAGGACAGACTAGGCATCTGGCTAGTACCCCCACTTCCTTTTGGTCCCCCAGTGTCTGCAGCAGGAGCTTCAATGTTAGTAGTATTATCAGTGAAGCTTCAGATGTAGAGACTGGTTCAGCATCTGTAGTAACATCACAATCATATGACTGTGTTGTTATCACAGGCTCTGCATGCTGGGGAACTTCAGGACCTTTGGTGAGGGCCTGGCATTGAAAAAGGACTGTGCAGTGAAGGACAAGAACACTGCCCATTGTGCCATCAGCTTTCTGTTATTTGTATGCTAGCGTTCTGACTGAGCACTCCGCCATTCACCATGCTGTGGTTTTAACTGCATCCAAGCACATTTGGTGCCGACCTTCCTATGAATATAGGCTTTACCACGTTATTAGCCAGAGGTAAGTGTTCACATTAGGCAGTTAGATCAGTGACCCATTCAATGAGATCACTTTGACATTGGTGAATGGGCTCACATTTTTTTGGCCAAATTTTGTGCTTAGTATCTCATGTGTTTTTCCTAAATTTCAAAAGTCATTACGCTATTCACACTTCATGTATTTCACATTGACATGGCTTAATACAACTGAGTGCAACCATTTCCTCATTTTGATATGTAAGCTGTTTTTTGGTATGAACTTGTCAGACTAGTTCTTGATGAGCCGTCAGTTTTCTATTATTTGTATTATAATGGGTACCCATAAAAAACCTCATAATAATATTACCAATATTATTATGAGGTTTTTTATGGATATCTATTATAATACAAATAACAGAAAACTGATGACATATCAAGAACTAGTCTGAACAAGTGCATGCCAAGAAAAAAAATATCATCATCCAATTAAGGGCACTGACCAGGTGACCTTGGGCATATGTTGCAGAGATCTAGGTAAGTTATTGGCCCAGCTTGAAAGCAGGTGGATCCATAGACTGGGCATTATGTTCACGTATGGCCTTGATAAGAATTTGGGATTTGCCTCTTTCCTGTAATGTATAGCTTTCTTCCCCCTTGTCTTACCGCCATTTTCTTTAGAGACATTTCTTAGGGGTTGGTTAAGCTCTTTCTTTGGAAATTTTTATGTATTCTGATTGTATATATTATATGTTTTAATGCACTTTTTATCTTTTCATCTAGGATGGTATGACATATGGGTAAGAATATTATATCCTTTTAACATCGACTAGACAAAGAGTCCGATATGGATGGTACCCCTTCGGAGAGGAATGTCTGGATGGTTTTATGCAGATTGGCGGTCCCTCGTTCTTTGGTGTTTTTTTTATCCGGTTTAAGACTCTGGGACACCATATTTTGCTCATCTTTAGATAATATCCTTATCTCTCTATATGGACAATATTTCTTATGTTTATTTTGTCCCCTCTTTTCATCTTAATAGGATGATGCCACTTTGGATAGAAATATTTTAAAGGTTTAATGTAGATTGGCGGCCGTTTGTTCTTTGTTTTTGTTTTTTTCCTGGATCTAACTTATGATTCTTGGACACCATATTTTATTCATGTTTAGATATACCCCTAATTTCACATATGGATAATATTTTTCATGTCCATCTTTGCCCCTTTTTTTCATCTTACTAGGACGATATTGGTAATATTATTATGAGCTTTTTATGGGTACCTATTATAATATACCTTGTTGGTAAAAGCAATATGTGTTCTTTACGGGGTGTATACATTCATTTTTATAGTACTATGTCACTTTAATGGAATATGTTCTCCTTAATCTGAACTTATCAGAGCACTTTACCATAAGAGCTGCTCACAATAAACCTTTATACATTCACGGCTGCACTATGTCACTTTATACCGTTTCTGTTTTAGGTTACATTCCCACCATGTGTTTTTGATGAGATATTGATGTTGCAGAATTTCTGCACCATTTCTGCACCTATTACATTATTTTTCGGATTATAAGAAGCACTTTTTGCCCCCAAATATGGGAGGAAAAAGGGGGTGCGTCTTATAATCCAAAGGTATCTTACCTGGGGGCAGTGACGATGCAGCGGGATCACAGGAGCCAGGGATGCTGAATAATGCAGCAGGAGTGCGACAATGCTGAGGGCCCCATCCTCTTAGAAGATTTTGGTGTCGGTTAGAGGAGGTCAAATCTGCAAATTTTGTCTCTTTTTTGTGTGACATATTTTATATAAAGGTGCTTTGTATTTGATCCTTCCTGGTTTTTGGCTTTGTGAAAATTTCATGTGCAGATTACGCACATTTTTAATGTTTCCGACTACTAAACTCACTAAAAATACAAGTGAGGTCTTTTAATCTGCATATTCTCCAAATCTAATGCAAGTCAATGGGGAGAATCCAAAAATACAATTCAGCATATCCAAAAAAGACATTTACTTCTTGCAAATTTGAAACAAGCACCGCAAATCAGTTTACGCAGAGTAAAAAGGAAAAAATAAAAAGAGAGGCGCAATGAGTGTACCTGTATTAAAATTGATTTCCCTAACTAAATGAACAGGGTGCTCACCTTAGAGGGTTGTGCCACCCTTGCACAACCACAGTGTGAACGTTAGTAGTGGGTGGGGAGCGTGTCCTCTCACCCCAGGAGGGCACTGCACGTGGCTGTCGGCAACCTCCACTCTCCTGTTCGGTCCAGCTCTCATCGGCTTCCAGATGTATCTTGTAGCTGGCCACAGCCGTAAGTGCGATACCAAAGGCCCTGGAGCTTCTCAGCGTCGCCAAAAAAAACGCAGGCACTCCCGCAAGCGACTGCCCTCCAAGCTGCTCCTGCCGCTAGTCCTCAAGGAGAGGAAAATAAGTGGAAAGATGCAGCAAAGCGGTCTATAGGAGCGCTAAAGGAGAGGCAGAAACCATAAAAAAGGTTTTAAAAATCAGCTTTATTTCTTCCTCCAATACCCACAACGCGTTTCTACGGTCACAGCCGTCTTCCTCAGGTGGAATGAAGGAAGCATCCATTGTTAGAACCTTTAAAGGTAGCCCCAATTAAAACAACCCACAGTCATATGCAACTTCCCCTTAAAAAAAAAAAAAGGAAGGAACTTTTTAAAAAAGAGTTTTTGTGAGAAGGGATTTTTTTTTTAAGAGAGAGTAAGAAAGGGATATCATTTTATGAAATATTGATGAGGTTGAATGTTGTAATTTGTAATATGTATAATGAATTGTGAACAAGTTTTTTTTTTCTCTCAGAATGTTTTGTTGGGTATGTAAGGGTTAACGCGTAACATTAAGGAGAAGTTTCATAGGATTGTGTGTTGTTTTAATTGGGGCTACCTTTAAAGGCTGTAACAATGGATGCTTCCTTCATTCCACCTGAGGAAGACGGCTGTGACTGTAGAAACGCGTTGTGGGTATTGGAGAGAGAAATAAAGCTGATTTTTTAAACCTGATGACATTCATCCACTCAATGCCGACTTTTATTCCCCATTGACTTGCATTGGGGTGGGGTTTCGGACGAAACTCCGACTTTTTTTTGCCCTAGTCGGACCAGTTTCATCTGAAATAAATTTTGTTTCATGAAACCCGATCCGACCAAAGTCGCTCAACTCTAATGATAAGTATACTTACCTGCACTAAACTGTGTTCCAAATTATTATGCAAAAAGAGTTTAGGAGTGAAAAGGTTAGAATTTTTTTGTTTGTCATTTAAACTCATTGATGGTGATGTGTGTCAGGGCTCTTTATATCACTGAAAGCAATTGCAGATACCTGTGCAAATTAGTTTGGCAGGTGTGTCCAAATAAAGGCAAGACTACTTAAGAAGGCTGTTCCACATTATTAAGCAGCCTACATTTTTTGCCAAAATGGGAAAGAAAAAGGATTTGTCGGCTGCTGTGAAGCAACAAATTGTGGAGCATTTAGGTCAAGGCATGACTACAATCAACATTGCCAAGACGCTTCATCGTGATCATCACACAATCAAGAAGTATGTAGCTGATTCCCAGCACACACGTGTGCGTGCTGATAAGGAAAATTTGAGGACTCTTTCCAACAGGCAATTGCATCAGGTTAAAAGAGCAGCTGCAGAAATGCCTTGTCATAGCAGCAGACAAATTTTTGAAGCTGCTAGTGCCTCCATCGTCCCCCAAACAACAAGATACAGGGTTCTTCAGAGGTTTGCAGCTGTGCGTAAGCCATCCTGTCGACCACTTCTATCCACTGCACACAAGCAGAAATGGCTCCAGTGGGCCAAACGATACATGAAGACTGACTTTCAAACTATTTTGTTCACCGATGAGTGCCGTGCAACACTCGATGGTCCAGATGGATGGAGTGGAGGATGGCGGGTTGATGGACACCCCATGAAAACACGGCTAAGGCGCCAACAAGGAGGAGGTGGAGTAATGTTTTGGGCTGGAATCATGGGGAGAGAGATTGTCGGCCCCTTTAGGATCCCTGAAGGGGTAAAGATGAACTCCTTAATCTATGTGGCGTTTCTAAAACAGTACTTCCTGCCATGGTTCAAGAGGAAGAACCGTGCTTTCTGCAGCAAGATCATTTTCATGCATGATAATGCACCGTCTCATGCTGCAAATAACACATCTGCATCTCTGGCTGCTATGGGCATAAAAGAGGACAAACTTATGGTGTGGCCACCATCTTCCCCTGACCTCAACCCCATTGAGAACCTCTGGAGCATCATCAAAAGGAGTGTCTATGATGGCGGGAGGCAGTTCACATCTAAGCAACAGCTCTGGGAGGGTATCCTGTCCACATGCAAAACAACTGAAGCACAAACCATCCAAAAACTGACAAATTCAATGGACGAGAAAGTTCAGAAGCTTCTTTCGAACAAGTGGTCCTATGTGCAAATGTAACATCACCTAGAATAAAGTTTTGACTTGAAAACTGTTTGATTTAATTTTGTAATAAGCTGATGATGCTTATATTTTCACAATTGACCATTTTTTTGTTCAAAATAAAAATAAAAAAGTTGAAAACTCTGCTGTGCATAATAATTTGGAACATGCATTTTGAGTGTTTCTTATTTTTAAAAATATACTGTTTTCATAGGCAGTTTGTTCAAAAACATTGCAATTATACTAGAATAGTAGATGACTGGAAAATAACAGTGACTGCAATTCATATAGGTAATTTAGAGAAAATATGAGGAAATATTTTTTGCATAATAATTTGGAACACAGTGTATATGGTTTTCAATCAGATGAATATTGGTATATACTTGTTTACATGCAGCTATGCCCAAGGTCGTGCACCCAAGTTTTTTACTGCACTTTTTGTGATGTGTGTCACGCCCTTCCCCCTTACAACTAATTTGTAATTGTATATCTAATAAATTTGAGTATTTGTTTACATCTTTGGACCACAAAATCGTTATTTCTTCTCTGTCTCCTTGTTATATGATAGGCGCTTATTAGTCCTTGTTACATTTACATGGCCCTTTTTATTTGCATAAGCTTATTATTATTAAGTATTTACTAGCCACGTGTTTGAGTCATAACAGCTATATTTATCTTTCAAAGAACTTGTAAACTTGCCATACACTCTTCAAGATTGAAATTGCACTTACCTACCACTGGTTTAATGATCGAAACAATGTAAACTGAACTATTAGTGTACCTGAAATAAAGACTAGAATGATCCGTCTACTGTACATTATGCTGCACCACTCCATAATACATACAGTAGGACTAGTGCAGAGTTCATTCATGAAGGCCTTTTTATGGCATTGCCTACAAGGTCTCCAAAAACCCTTTGACTATCACTGCATCCAAGACAAAGGCAAGACTTATTGCTGAAGAGTATTGACATCTCTATTCCAGCTTTCATTTCCATCTTACTCGGCACCATAATAGCCTTTGAAAGTACTGGCGAGAAGTCAATGAAAGACCTGTAGCTGGCTATTTGTCTCACAGCCCATTGTTATTTGCGTAGACACTGTTTTACATATTTGGCTTGGCACTTTGCATATTACATTCAACTTCACTTGCAATACAGAATAAATCATTGAACCAGTGATATGAAAAACTCTACAAAAGTATTCCAGGAGCCATTTTTCAATACAACAAAGCTATTTAATGTTCATGCAACTGTTAGGAGCCTGAACGTCTTAAACATGCAACCATGCCCTGAGGACTCTCTGGACTTGTCTCCCATCACACACATCTAAGACATAATTGGTTGGATATTGCAAATTGAGCTGTCAGCAGGATCTTCATGATCTATGTGCCCAATTACATCTATCGTGGCACAACATTCGTCAGACAACCATTAAAAACCTTATTGATAGCATACTAAGAAGTGTAAGTAAGCGTACAGTTAGGTCCATATATATTTGGACAGAGACAACATTTTTCTAATTTTGGTTCTAGACATTACCACAATGAATTTTAAACAAAACCATTCAGATGCAGTTGAAGTTCAGACTTTCAGCTTTCATTTGAGGGTATCCACATTAAAATTGGATGAAGGGTTTAGGAGTTTCAGCTCCTTAACATATGCCACCCTGCTTTTAAAGGGTGGCAAATGTTTTTTCAACCGTTTTTCGACGGATTTTGATGGATCCGGTTTTTAAAAACGCCCCTTGGGGGCTTCCAATTGTGATTGGCTACTGAAAACCTATATATACAGTGTTCCTACAGCCCATCTTTGACAGGTTGTAGAGGAGCAAGTGCAGGTTGGAGAGAACAGCAAGTGACTGGTGAAGATGGATGTTGTGATAGGAAACATTTTGAAGAATTTAGTGGATTTTACAGTGGAGGTGAATCGTTTGAGGGTGATTGTTCTGGAGGAGGAGAGAGCGAGACAGCAGTGCATCATGCGTCAGCTACGTCGACACCGTTTGTGGATCCACCCCATCACAGTCAAGAGAAAGGCGCGTGGGGTGTATTCTACACTCTGCATGGACCTTAGACGAAACCCGGAGAAATTTTTCGCATATATTCGGATGAAAATGGAGAATTTTGATTACTTGGTGGAGCACATTGCAGACCTCATAAGAAGATCAGACACCTATTGCCGCTTCTCCATTTCACCGACAGAGCATCTGATGGTGACTCTAAGGTAAGCCACATTTACTGGATCTGCTCGCTTCAGAGCACACTTTCACTTACTGTAGGGACCATGACTCTTTTTTCTCCTGTAAACTCTATGTTTATGCCTTTGCCCAAAAAGCTCTACTTTTGTCTCATCTGACCAGAGAACATTCTTCCAAAACATTTTAGGCTTTTTCAGGTAAGTTTTGGCAAACTCCAGCCTGGCTTCTTTAATGTCTCGAGGTAAGAAGTGGGGTCTTCCTGGGTCTCCTACCATACAGTCCCTTTTCATTCAGACGCCGACAGATAGTACAGGTTGACACTGTTGTACCCTCGGACTGCAGGGCAGCTTGAACTTGTTTGGATGTTAGTCGAGGTTCTTTATCCAACATCTGCACAATCTTGCATTGAAATCTCTTGTCAATTTTTCTTTTCCGTCCACATCTAGGGAGATTAGCCACAGTGCCATGGGCTTTAAACTTCTTGATGACACTGCGCACGGTAGACACAGGAACATTCAGGTCTTTGGAGATGGACTTGTAGCCTTGAGATTGCTCATGCTTCCTCACAATTTGGTTTCTCAAGTCCTCAGACTTCTTTGGTCTTCTTTCTTTTCTCTATGCTCAATGTGGTACACACAAGGACACAGGACAGAGGTTGAGTCAACTTTAATCCATGTCAACTGGCTGCAAGTGTGATTTAGTTATTGCCAACACCTGTTAGGTGCCACAGGTAAGTTACAGGTGCTGTTAATTACACAAATTAGAGAAGCATCACATGATTTTTCGAACAGTGCCAATGCTTTTGTCCACCCTCTTTTTTATGTTTGGTGTGGAATTATATCCAATTTGGCTTTAGGACAATTCTTTTTGTGTTTTTTCATTTAAGACAAATTAAATGAAGATAATAATACCAAAGAATTTGTGTTTGCAATGATTTTCAGGAAGAAACTGAGTATTATCTGACAGAATTGCAGGGGTGTCAATACTTTTGGCCACAACTGTATGATACCTTATTCCAAAGAAATCCATGTTTTTTTTCTATGTAAATGAGTTGTTCCAGACAAGGGACTGGACACTGATCTGCATAAGAATCTGCCTCCAAAGCATGTGATGTTTAATGGCCGCTCTCTGCTATCCTGATGTCACTGCAGAGTTGTGTGTAATTGTAACTAATGTAACTGCAGATTCATCTCAGCTTCAGCTTTCATCTCACAGGCAGACATGGTTGTAACATTGTTGCAATGTAGCAGAGCTGTGGGAGCTGCAGCTTCTAAAGTCTTTCTAATCGAAGTTCAGTTTCATTGTTCTGTGTTGGTTATTTGTCTCAAACAGGTAACTCTGTCTTTCAATTAAAACATGCTCTGGAGGCAGATTCTCATGCAGATAAGCTGGAAACTGCTCATTTACACATAAGAAAAATGGGGATATCTTTGGAATGAAATATCAAATTACAAATACCAGGGTATTACTTTATTCAGCTTTCAATGACCTACATTGCCATATAGATGTCTTAGGAGGGTTGATCCTACTGACAGATTATATTTAATGATGTATTGAACAAGTTAATTAATGAGTTGGTGGACAATGTCTATTTTATGTATTAACTTTCTTGTCAGCTAATAGATTCATATACATCAAGCTACAATCCTAATTCACATATCTATACACTGGCTGCAGTTACAGTTACAATTAATATTTGGGACTTGTACATTACACATTCATTGACTAATTTAAAGCTATATATTCTTTAGAGTTATTGAGAGATACTGATCATGCTGATATATAGTATATATATGATCCTCCCTCATACCTCTCAGTATTTAAATTATTATTAGGATTATAGTGTGTTATATTGTCCCATTGTACATTGGTTGCCTTTATGGATGTTTTAACTTTTTCAGATAATAAATAGACTATATTTTATGTACATTTAGTGTGGTTAAATGGTTGATTAATTCTAGACCATCAGCTCTTTACAATCATTTTACAATATTGTTTGAGTATAGTTAATGTCATGGAAGGCAGAGGAGAAGCCAGAAAATAATTACAGTGGATATGGAAAGTATTCAGACCCCTTTAAACTTTTCACTCTTTGTTTAATTGCATCCATTTGGTAAATTCAAAAAAGTTCATCTCTTCTCATTAATGTACACTCTGCACCTCATCTTGACTGATAAAAAAACAGAAATGTAGAAATTTTTACAAATGTATTTAAAAAAAACTGAAATATCACATGGTCATAAGTATTCCGACCCTTTGCTCAGACACTCATATTTAAGTCACATGCTATTAATTTCCTTGTGATCCTCCTTGAGATGGTTCTACTCCTTCTTTGGAGTCCAGCTGTGTTTAAATAAACTGATAGGACTTGATTTGTAAAGGCACACACCTGTCTATATAAGACCTCACAACTCACAGTGCATTTCAAACCAAATGAGAATCATGAAGTCAAAGGAACTGTCCAAGGAGCTCAGAGACAGAAATGTGGCAAGGCACACATCTGACCAAGGTTACTTTCTGCAGTAGTCAAGGTTCCTAAGAGCACACTGCCTCCATAATCCTTAAATGGAAGAAGTTTGGGACCATCAGAAGTGTTCCTAGACCTAGCCATCCAACCTAACTGAGCAATCGTGGGAGAAGATCTTTGGTGAGATAGGTAAAGAAGAACCCCAAGATTACTGTGGCTGAGCTCCACAGATGCAATAGGGAGATGGGAGAAAGTTCCACAAAGTCAACTATCACTGCAGCACTCCACCAGTCAGGTCTTTATGGCAGAGTAGCCCATTGGAAGCCTCTCCTCAGTGCAAGACATATGACAGCCCACATAGAGTTTGCTAAAAAAAATATTAAGACACATGAAGGACTCCCAGACTATGAGAAATAAAATTCTCTGGTCTGATGAGATGAAGATTCAACTTTTTGGTGATAATTCTAAGCGGTATGTGTGGAGAAAACCAAGGCACTGCTCATCACCTGCCCAATACAATCCCAACAGTGAAACATGGTGGTAACAACATCATGCTATGGGGGCGTTTTTCAGCTGCAGGGACAAGATGACTGGATGCCAATTGAAGGAAACATGAATGAGCCAAGTATAGAGATATACTGGAAGAAAAACTCTTCCAGAGTGCTCTGTACCTCAGACTTGGATGAAGGTTTAAATTCCAACAAGACAATGACCCTAGTGTGGGGAGGAGGACTCCCAGACAGTGAAGGGGCAGGTGCCCAGGGTACCACCATCAGGGTTCCTGAGGGAACGATGCTGGGAGGACAGTAAAAGAAAAGACTTGACTGAAGTTGTCAGGGAAACAGGGGATGGGGCAAGCTTAATAGGAGCAGGGGGCACGCTGAAGTGGCAGTTGACAGAGAGCCAGACAACAGACATGAAGTCGGGTGAGACAGAGAGGACCGAGGGAGCGAACGGTGTGTTGTGGAGAGACCGACAGGGCCCTGTGAAAGGAAAGCTGTGGACTTACCGACTAGTGATATGTGAGAGCCTTGCACCGGCGGCCGCTCCCCTCATACGAACGCATACAGCCACCCCCGCTGTTTCCCTCCCTGCTGTGACAAGTCCACGACCTCCCCTGACAGCTGTGACTAGAGACCATTCCTTTACAGCGGTCAGGACACTGCCCCCCCGCCTTCTCCCACAGCTGCGGCCCTGTCATCACCGGCCCTAGGGGGTGCCACCTCACTATAGGCGTCAGTAGGGGCCCCCGTCTGGTTTGCTAAGGGACCCTGAGCAGAGGTTGGTGAACGGTTATATTTAGAGACTGCGTCATGATTCTGCTGTGAGATTAGAATAGCAAGGGGATGCCTGTTGCGCACATCGGCACAGTTTCTTCAGGGCCTGTTGCACCCCACCATCATCGATTCCTTCAGGGCCTGTTGCGCCCCACCGTCATTGTTTCCTTCAGGGCCTGTTGCATCCCCCCTGTCATCGTTTCTTCAGAGCCTGTTGTGCCCCACCGTCATCGTTTTCTTCAGGGCCTGTTGCGCCCCACCGTCATCATTTTCTTCAGGGCCTGTTGCGCCCCACCAGCATCATTCCTTCAGGGCCTGTTTGCCCCACTGGCATTGTTTCTTCAGGGCCTGTTGCGCCCCACCGGCATTGTTTCTCCAGGGCCTTTTGCGCCCCATCAGCATTGTTTCTTCAGGGCCTGATGCGCCCCACCGGCATCATCTCTTCAGGGCCTGTCGAGCCCAGTTCCTTCCCGGAATATCGAGGCGTCAAGGCAACTGCATCAGCGACCTCTACGCGGCCACTATGGTGATCCTGACAGACCCCCTGGAAGGATAAGTATAATATAGGAGATAAGGACCCGTAGTTTGGTCATACTTGGCCTATAGCACCCGGGCAAACCGCATTAGTCGCATTTATATTAGAAAGTGTTGTTAGGATTGTTGAGTCCCTGCGTGGACTGGTTATTGTTAACCTCTTTGGTTTGCTCAAGATAGCCCCAGCGACTATAGTTTATAAAAGTTTATTCCACAAAACACACTCAGTCTCGTGTCTCGTCACTGCATCCTGCGAACCTACTAGAACCCTACACTAGGCACACAGCTAAAATAACAAAGGAGTTGCTTCAGAACAACTCTGTTAACATTCTTGACTGGCCCATTCAGAGCCCTGACCTAAACCCAATTGAGTATCTCTGGAGAGACCTAAATAAGGCTGTCCACCAACGTTCATAATCCAACCTGACGGAACTGGAGAGGATCTGCAGGGAAGAATGGCAGAGAATCCCCAAATCCAGGTGTGAAAAACTTGTTGCATCATTCCCAAGAGGACTCATGGCTTTGCTAGCTCAAAAGGGTGCTTCTACTCAATACTGATCAAAGGGTCTGAATACGTATGACCATGTGATATTTCAGTTTTCCTTTTTTAATAAATTTGCAAACATTTCTACATTTCTGTTTTTTTCAGTCAAGATGGGGTGCAGTGTACTTTAATGAGAAAAAAATGACTTTTTGAATTTACCAAATGACTGCAATGAAACAAAGAGTAAAAAAATTAAAGGGGTCTGAATACTTTCCGTACCCACTGTATGATCAATCTGAAACTTTGATGGAGAGAAGCAATGAGGAGATAAATTTCTGCTTTTTATCATGCCTGCTGCTACAGTAAATTAATTACCATGGTTTCCAATTGACATATTGCCCATATTTTGGGAAATAATTATAACCGCGTATGTACTGTGGCCTCATATAGAAGTCTAAGGCTGAGTTCATGCTTTTCCTGCAATCTTTTCTTCACATTTTTGCTATGATAAGTGCACCTATTAAAAAAAAGTGGAATACTGTTTTTTTCTTGCGATATGGTTATCATTTCTTTTTCATTAACAATAAAATAATATATGGAGATCCACAAGTTCATTTCCCCACTATTTTCTATTGACTGGTCAGCACACAGATACCATCCATGTATTGTCACCTTTTTTGTGAATGTACTCATTTAAATAGGTGACATTGTTCTACAAATTGGACTAAAGTAGGACATATTTGCCTGTTTAATGCATGCAAAATTTCAGTCTGTAGAAAACAGACATATAAAAATCCCCTTAGAAATTATTACTTATGTGTGCTTTCTGTGGGAAGCACACACAGCATATACAGTAGATGAAAAACAAGCCTTTAAGAGATTCTAATTTACCTCTTTATTAGTCGTTATTGACATATGACATAGTAACATAGTAACATAGTTAGTAAGGCCGAAAAAAGACATTAATCCATCCAGTTCAGGCTATAAAATTCTGTCAGAGTAAATCCCCAGATCTTCGTCCTTCTAAAGAACCTAACAATAACTGTAAGATACAATATTGTTACGCTCCAGGAAGACATCCATGCCTCTCTTGAACCCTTCGACTGAGTTCGCCATCACCACCTCCTCAGGCAGGGAATTCCAGATTCTTACTGCCCTAACAGTAAAGAATCCTCTTCTATGTTGGTGGAAAAACCTTTTCTCCTCCAAACGCAGAGAATGCCCCCTTGTGACCGTCACCTTCCTTGGTATAAACAGATCCTCGGAGAGATATTTGTATTGTCCCCTTATATACTTATACATGGTTATTAGATCGCCCCTCAGTCATCTTTTTTCTAGACTAAATAATCCTAATTTTGCTAATCTCTCTGGGTATTGTAGTTCCCCCATCCCCTTTATTAATTTTGTTGCCCTCCTTTGTACCCGCTCTAGTTCCATTATATCCTTCCTGAGCACCGGTGCACAAAACTGTACACAGTACTCCATGTGCGGTCTAACCAGAGATTTGTACAGAGGCAATATAATGCTCTCATCATGTGTATCCAGACCTCTTTTGATGCACCCCATGTTCCTGTTTGCCTTGGCAGCCACTGCCTGGCACTGGCTGCTCCTGGTAAGATTATCATTAACTAGGATCCCCTAGTCCTCCATGTCAGATTTACCCAGTGGTTTACCGTTCAGTGTGTAATGGTGATATTGATTCCTTCTTCCCATGTGTATAACCTTACATTTATCATTGTTAAACTGCATCTGTCACCTTTCGGCCCAAGTTCCCAACTTATCCAGATCCATCTGTAGCAGAATACTATCTTCTCTTGTATTGACTGCTTTACATAGTTTTGTATCATCTGCAAATATCGATATCGATATTTTACTGTGCAAACCTTCTACCAGATCGTTAATAAATATGTTGAAGAGAATAGGTCCCCGACCGACCGACCGGTGCGGTACCCCACTGGTCACAGCGACCCAGTTAGAGAATATACCATTTATAACCACCCTCTGCTTTCTATCACTAAGCCAGTTACTTACCCATTTACACACATTTCCCCCCAGACCCAGCATTCTCATTTTGTGTACCAACCTCTCGTGTGGCACAGTATCAAACTCTTTGGAAAAATCAAGATATACCACATCCAATGACTCACCTTGGTCCAGTCTATAACTTACCTCTTCATAAAAACTGATTAGATTGGTTTGACAGGAGTGATTCCTCATAAACCCATGCTGATATGGCGTTAAACAGTTATTCTCATTGAGATAATCCAGAATAACATCCCTCAGAAGCTATTCAAATATTTCACCAACAATAGAGGTTAGACTTACTGGCCTATAATTTCCAGGTTCACTTTTAGAGCCCTTTTTGAATATTGGTACCACATTTGCTATGCGCTAGTCCTGTGGAACAGACCCCGTCGCTATAGAGTCTCTAAATATAAGAAATAATGCTTTGTCTATTACATTACTTAGTTCTCTTAGTACTCGTGGGTGTATGCCATCCGGACCCGGAGATTTATCTATTTTAATCTTATTTAGCCAGTTTTGCACCTCTTCTTGGGTTAGATTGGTGACCCTTAATATAGGGTTTTTGTTGTCTCTTAGCTTTTCACCTAGCATTTCATTTTCCACCGTGAATACCGTGGAGAAGGTGTTTAATATATTAGCTTTTTCCTCATCATCTACAACCATACTTTCCTCACAATTTTTTAATGGGCCTACACTTTCACTTTTGATTCTTTTACTATTGATATAGTTGAAGAACAGCTTGGGATTAGTTTTACTCTCCTTAGCAATGTGCTTCTCTGTTTCCTTTTTGGCAGCTTTAATTATTTTTTTAGATAAAGAATTTTTCTCCTTATAGTTTTTTAGAGCTTCAGCGGTGCCATCCTGCTTTTGTAGTTTAAATGCTTTCTTTTTACTGTTAATTGCCCCTCTTACTTTTTTGTTTACCCTCATTGGGTTTTTCCTATTTCTTGTCCTTTTATTCCCACAAGGTATAAACCTCTTACAGCGCCTATTAAGGATGTTGTTAAACATTTCCCATTTATTTTCTGTATTCTTATTTCTGAGGACATTGTCCCAGTCAACCAGATTAAGGGCATCTCTAAGCTGGTCAAACTTTGCCTTCCTAAAGTTCAGTGTTTTTGTGACTCCCTGACATGTCCCCCTAGCGAAAGACAAGTGAAACTGTACAATATTGTGGTCGCTATTTTCTAGATGCCCAACAACCTGCAGATTTGTTATTCTGTCAGGTCTGTTAAATAGTATTAGGTTTAAAAGTGCTGCTCCTCTGGTTGGATTCTGCACCAATTGTGAAAGATAATTTTTGCTGGTTATTAGCAGAAACCTGTTGCCTTTATGGGTTTCGCAGGTCTCTGTTTCTAAGTTAATATCCAGGTAGTTAAAGTCCCCCATAACAAGGACCTCATTATGGGTTGCAGCTTCATCTATCTGCCTTAGTAGTAAACTTTCCTTGATTTCTGTTATATTTGGGGGTTTGTAACAGATCCCAAAGAGAATTGTATTACTATTTTTCCCTCCATGTATTTCGACCCATATGGACTCGACATCCTCATTCCCTTCGCTAATATCATCCCTTAAAGTAGACTTCAGACAAGACTTTACATAAAGACAAACCCCTCCTCCACTCCGATTTTTATGATCCTTTCTAAACAGACTGTAACCCTGTAAGTTAACTGCCCAGTCATAGCTTTCATCTAACCATGTCTCAGTTATTCCCACTATGTCATAGTTACCTGTAGATATTTCTGCTTCTAGATCTTCCATCTTGTTTGTCAGGCTTCTGGCGTTTGCGAGCATGCATTTTAGAGAATTTTGCTTTGTTCCAATCTCCTCGCTGTTGATTGTTTTAGAAATTTTCTTACCTCCCTTCTGAGTATGTTGTCTTCTTTGCCACACCTCATATCATTCATCAGTATAATATCTAGTTTCATGTTTGTGTCTAACGTTTTTCTTCCCATCCCCTCGTCTTCTAGTTTAACACTCTCCTGATGAGTGTAGCAAGTCTTCTGGCGAATGTGTGTTTCCCAAGTTTGCTGAGGTGTAGTCCATCTCTGGCGAGGAGTCCATCATACAGGTAATTCACACCGTGGTCCAGGAATCCGAATCCTTGTTGTCTGCACCATCGTCTTAGCCAGTTGTTCACATCAAGGATCCTGTTCCATCTCCTGGTGCCATGCCCGTGTACTGGAAGGATAGAAGAAAAAACTACCTGTGCATTCAGTTCCTTTACTTTCTTCCCCAACTCTTCAAAGTCCTTGCAGATTGTCAGTAGGTCCTTCCTTGCCGTGTCATTGGTGCCAACATGTATCAGAAGAAATGGGTGGACGTCCTTGGAACTGATGAGCTTTGGTATCCTATCGGCCACATCCTTGATCTTCGCACCTGGGAGGCAGCATACTTCTCTTGCGGTTATATCCGGTCTGCAGATGGCTGCTTCTGTGCCTCTCAGTAGTGAGTCTCCCACAACTACCACTCTTCTTCGCTTCTTGGCTGTTCTTTTTGTTGTCACTTCTGGGTGTTGCTGTGTGCCCTTTTCTTCTTTGCTTGCTGATTGTGCCTCATCCTTAAGTGTACCATCGTCATCCTCCGCAAGGCCTTGGTATTAGTTTGTCAGTTGTGTGGTTGGTGATGTCTCTATGGTCTTTTTGCTTCTTTTGGTCACATGCTTCCACTCGTCTGCTTTTGGAGGTTCTCTGACACTTTCTTCAGCTTCTGTGACCAGCAGAGATGCTTCTGTTCTGTCTAGGAAGTCTTTTCTTTGATGAGTTTCAAAGTTGCAATTCTTTTTTTCCAGACCACACACCTTTCCAAGCAGCTGGTCCTGGCTGTATCCAACGATCCTCTTGCTTAGGGAGACTCTTCACTTTTCCCAGAAGGCACGTGGAATATGCAAATTATCTTCCTCAAGCTTCAATCCCTGGTTCGGCGATGCTTTCCAAGCAGCTGGACCCGGCTGTATCCAACGATCCTCTTGCTTAGGGAGACTCTTCGCTTTTCCCTGAAGGCACCTGGAATATGCAAATTATCTTCTTCAAGCTTCAATCCCTGGTTCGGCGATGCTTTCCAAGCAGCTTCAATCCCTGGTGTTTTCTCAAAATTGGCAATTCATCCACAATTTGTAAGTTTGGGATTAATATGCTGATCAATTATTGTTAGGGTTGACGGAACGCACCAAATAAAATATGATAATAAGGTGCGTTCGCCACCAGGGGTCAACCGTGCAGAGATGTAAAACTGCAGCTAATGGGATCAATGTCGGACTGGAGCTAAGAAAAAGCACCGTAAACATGCCAAGTTAAATATCACTCGGTGTGAACTGAGTGCAAAGTACCTGACTCTGTTGCTCCACAGTGCAGTACAACAACTGAGTGCACTCTAAGCTATGCCCTGTTAGACGTCACAGGAGCATAAAGGTAATGATTCTAGATGAGGTTTCTATGGCTATCCACTCAGCAAATTCTGGACATAGCCTTTGGAATGACTGGTCGCTGCTGTCTGATGTTAGTAACAACAGACACAGCTCGAGTCTGAGCAAGACGCTGAGACCGACATTTTTGCTGAGCAGCATCTACTGCAGTTGAAACTGAATGGGAGATCGCAGGAGAAGACAAGGCTTGAGATCTGTCCTGTGCAGAAGGAGGATCCCAATGCCTAACACTTATCCTAAGATTAGGACACTTCAGTGCTATGCATTGAATGCAGGGTAGATATACATGCTTGACATTTGTTCCATTCATTCTCCATGAGACTGCTGAAAGTAGGCAACTGCTTTGCTTAATTTTCTCAGTGCAAATCACAACATGTCTCTGAACTCCATGCTTGGCGTTACAGAGGGTTTCAGTGGTTGGAGCAAGGCAAACAGAAAGATACAGTGCCATGCGAAAGTATTCGGCCCCCTGGAACTTTCCAACCTTTTCCCACATATCATGCTTCAAACATAAAGATACCAAATGTAAATTTTTGGTGATGACTAGTGTTGAGCATTCCGATACCGCAAGTATCAGGTATCGGCCGATATTCACTGTATCAGAATTCCGATACTGAGTTCCGATACTTTTAGCATATCGAATACCGGAATCGGAAGTTCCCATAATGCTATGAGCCAGTTTGATTTGATTCAGCCAATGACAATCCTCAGAAGTGTGGGCACATCCTGTTAGGCATGTAGGCATGTTAACTAATGGCATGGCTGTGATTGGCTGCTGAAATTATGTCATGCTGCACTATAAAAGCCGCCGCCGCCATTTCTGGTTCACTCTGCTGTGAATTCAGTTAGGGACAGGCTGCTGTTCAAGACTGTGAGGGACAGTTAGAGATAGCGATTTTTACAATCATAGTGTGCCTTACCCAGGCTATATAATCCACCACTGTAGCTTTCTTTTGCCATGCAGCAGTGTTCACAGCTGTCTGCAAGGTCTGTGTGAGTGCAGCTCACGCTGAGTAGTGTGTCCTGCAGCCACGTCTGGTTGTATGCTGCTCAGCGTGTGTCACTGCCTCATACATATTTTTCTTTTTTTGCTGCTCATTTTTCATTCTCCTATTAGTGTGCACTGTGCATCCATCCGGATCCATATACGTTGGTTGCAAACACTATAGGAGCAGACAGCAGAGCCTCTCTGCAGCCTTTCAGTGCTAGTGCCCAGTTTGCTGCACTGTTCACGGCTGTCTGAGAGGTCTCTGACTGTGTGTGAGTGCAGCGCACGCTGAGTAGTGTGTCCTGCAGCTACGTCTGGTTGTAGGCCGCTCAGCGTGCGTCACTGCCTCACACATATTTTTCTTTTATTGCAGCTCATTTTTTATTCTCCTATTAGTGTGCATCCATCCGTATCCATCTATATTGGCTGGTTGCAAACACTATATAGGAGTAGATAGAGGAGCCTTTTTTCTGGCTTGTGCCCTTCAGCTGTAGCCAGATTAGTATTACCCTATTTTTTGGAGCCTCATCTTTTGCATTGTAGGTTACCTTCCTGCATTGTAATAGCTCCAAAAAGTTTGTGATACTATCGCTTACAAATATTTGGTCACATCCTTTTAGTGTTTTTTAAAAAGAAACAAAATAAAGTTCACCAAACACTCCATTTGACAGTTGTGTAGGCCACATTAGCTCCTATTAAAGTGTAGTCCACACACGTCATAAAATTAGTGTTTCTTATACCTGTTACCAACTGTTCAGGAATAAGCACACTAAGCCCCCCTTTGTACTTTTCTGCCTATCTTTATCAGTCTACCAAGATGAAGAAGGCAGTGAGTAAGGCACGTGGGCATAGGCGTGGAGTTTCAGCAGGGAGAGGATGTGGGGATTCTGCAGGGAGAGGACGTGGGGATTCTGCAGGGAGAGGACATGGGGATTATGTGCCTGCTGCAGGCACCAGTGAGTCAGCATCCCCCAGCTTTAGCAGGCAACAGTCCTTTATGCACAGCTTTGTAGGACCTTGCCATACCCCAATGCTGCGGGAGGAACAAATTGAAGCCATGGTCGGATGGAAGGCAGCTAACGCATCGACTTCAATGACTTCCACGTCCTCTCAGGGCCAGAGCACTGAAGAGCAACCATCTGTCTCTTCACCACCTGCCAAAGTGCAGAGGCAGTCAGAGAGCCCTGGACAGGAGCCATCACAGTCTCTACTTCTGTTCTCTGAATCTGTTGGCTTGGAAAGAGGGGGCCAGCCAAGCAGCATTCAAGAATGTGAAGAAGAGGGAGTATGCAGTGATGCGCAACTTCTTTGTCCCTCTGAATCTGAAGAGGCGGGTGGGCCAGTGCCTATGGTCAGCACACCTCAGTACGCATCAGGTGATGACGAGACTCAAGTGCCACTTTCTGGTGCGAACGGTGCTGGCGAGACAACCGAGGAGAAGCAGGTGTTTGAAGAGGGGAGTGTAGATGATGAGGTCCTTGACCCATCATGGCGTGAGGAACAGGAAGGTGGTGGGAGCAGCTCTGAGGAAGAGATTCCCCGAACGGCCAAAACAGGAGGGAGAGGGATGGGGCAGACATGGTTGCCTGTAGCCTCCACTTTGGCACCCGTTAGGAGCATTCCACTTTCAAAAGGCAAAACGGGCGCTACCAAGACTTGCAGTGCATGGTCCTTTTTTGACACAGTTGCAGATGACATTTGCTTTGTCAAATGCAAGCTGTGTCAACAGAGAGTCAAAAGAGGGAAAAATGTCAACAACCTCAATACCACTAATATGTGGAAACAAGTGCGGACCAAGCACAAGGTGGAGTTACACAGACACACTGAAGACGTAGGCCAACGTACAGCACCACCTACCACCTCTTCAGCTTGTGTTGGGGCCTCTTCCTCCAGCTCACACACAGCTGGTTCGGCTTCCTCACAGGATCGCCAAGGAAGAACCTCTGGCACTGTTGTCCGGAGACCCAGTGATATTCCACCAACAGCACCACGTTCCCAGTCATCCTCACACTCCCAGGCCACTCTACAGCCATCGGTAGCACAGGTATGGGATAAAAGGCGGCCATACTCGGCAAACCATCCCCAAGCACAGGCTCTGAATGCTGGCATTGCCAAACTACTGGCCCTTGAAATGCTCTCATTCAGGCTGGTGGAGACTGACACCTTCCGGAACTTCATGGCATTTGCAGTCCGACAACACACCGTGCCCAGACGCTTTTATTTCAGCAGGCAAGCTGTCCCTGCCCTGCAAAAACATGTGGAGGGAAAAATAAAACATGCCCTATTAAACGCCATCAGTAGCAAGGTCCACCTGACCACCGATGCGTGGACCAGTAACCATGGACAGGGACGATACCTTTCCCTCACTGCCCATTGGGTCAATGTTGTGGAGCCGGGTGCAGATCTGGATAGTGGTGCTGTACGTGTTCTGCCAATTCCGTGGATTGCAGGAATCCAGTCTGTACACATTGACTCCTCCTCCTACTCAAGTTCCTCACAAACAGCGCTGCAGGAGCCTGTTATGACCGATATGACCACAGCCATGGCCAAACGTCAACAGGCCGTACTCAAATTAATTTCTTTGGGGAATCGAAGCCACACAGCGCAGGAGCTCTGGAATGCCATCAAGCAGGAGAGCGACATGTGGTTTGTGCCAGCGAATCTCCAGCCGGGCTTGGTAGTGTGTGTCAATGGCTGAAATCTGGTGGCAGCTCTGGGCCTAGGCAACCTCACTCACATCCCATGTCTGGCACATGTGCTGAACTTGGTCATGCAGAGCTTTCTGAGGGACTATCCGGATCTTGATGCACTGCTACACAAGATCCGCATAGAGTGCGCTCAATTGCGGCGTTCCAGCACGGCAAGATCGCGCCTTGCTGCTCTGCAGCGCCGATTACGCCTTCTGGAACATCGCATCATATGTGACCTACCCAACGGGTGGAATTCAACGTTACATATGTTGGAGCGGTTGTGCCAGCAGCAGGCAGCAGTTATGGAGTACCAGTTGTATCAGGAGGAAACAAGTCGCACTGTGCGCCGGTCACACTTCAGCACCACTGAGCGGGCCTCTATGAATGACATCTGCCTCGTTTTGCGTGCCTTCGATGATTCCACGTGGATGGCGAGTGCAGATGATGCACTAGTCAGCATGACTGTCCCCCTTATCTGCCTGCTTCAAAAAACACTGCAAGCACTAAGGGAGGAGGTTTTGGAAGAGGTGGAGGATGAGGAGTCACAAATGCCATCTGCTTCTGGACAGTCTGCGCTATGTGGTTCCTCACAAAGGCCTAGGCAGGGGACACTTTGTGAGGAGGATGAGGAGGAGTCAATGGAGGAGGAAGACATCTCTCCAGAGAAGGGAGGTACACAATGCTCTAGTCAGTATGTACAGCGAGGGTGGGTTGATGCAGAGCAGGCAGAGATGACGACTCAAGCAGGGGACAGCGTTTCTTTGGCAGTTGGGAGTCTGCAGCACATGGTTGATTTCATGCTGCAGTGCCTGAGAAACGACCGCCGCATCGCCCACATTCTCAACACGACTGATTATATGGTGTACACCCTCCTAGATCCTCGCTACCGGGACAACTTACAAAGCCTCATACCACCGTTGAACCAGGAGCGTAAACTGCGGGAGGACCAAGATACACTGGTGCAGTCCATCATGTTCTCCATTCCACCCGACAGCAGTGCTGCTAGTGCTTTACAAAGCAGCTCTGTGCGTCAAGGCAGTGGAGGAAGCTCGGCACAAAGAGGGAGCAGAGGCAGCGCCTCAGCACAAGATAAGACCACTATGGCCCAAATGTGGCAAAGTTTTGTGTGTCCGCCACAAATGTCTACACCATCACAGACGGCTCCAGTCAGCAGGAGGCAACGTTTCCGTCAGATGGTGACAGACTACATGTCTTGCCCTGTCAGTGTACTCCCAGACGGCTCTTCCCCCTTCAAGTTTTGGGTCTCAAAGCTGGATACATGGCCAGAGCTTAGCCAGTATGTATTGGAGGTGCTGGCTTGCCCTGCTGCCAGTGTATTATCGGAATGCGTCTTTAGTGCCGCAGGTGGTGTACTAACAGACCGTCGCACGCGATAACGTTGACCGGCTTACTTTTCTGAAAATGAACAAGCCCTGGATCTCGCCAGTCCTCTACCAGAATAAATAATTGGTTGGCAACAGTATCCAGGTCTCCTGTTGTATTCAGGTTTCTACCACCTGAACTGTAATCCCTGGGCTTCAACACAGCCAGATGTCGCTCAGAAATGCCATCTGCACAGAGAAAAACACTAGCTCCTGTGTTAGTGGGGTTCAGTAACACCATCTGCTCCCCTGCTGTGTGGACGGCAAAGTCTCCTGCTCCCTCCACAATCGAACTACTACTGATTTTTAACCGTGCTCCACTTAGGCCTCTGGCTCTACTGTCTCTAGTATTTCCCCTGACCTCAAACTCCGCCAGTTGCTGCTCTGAAGTGGCGTCTGCACAATCAACACTTGTTCCTGTGTTACTGGGGCTCAGTCACGTCAGTTGATTCCCTGATGTGTGTCCGGCAATGTCTCCTGCTCTGTCCACATTCCCATTACTAGTAGTGGGAATGTGGACAGAACAGGAGACCTTGCCGGACACACATCAGGGGATCAACTGAAATGGCTGAGCCCCAGTAACTCAGGAACAAGTGTGGCTTGTGCAGACGCCACTTCAGAGCAGTAACTGGCGGGGATGGAGGCCAGGGGAAATACTAGAGACAGTGGAGCCAGAGGCCATAGTGGAGCACGGTTACAATCAGTAGTAGTCTACAACCTATATAAAACTTGCTGCAAGTTGGCCTCCGCCTGCTGCATGATTGATCCTGGGCTTCAACACAGCCAGTTGTCGCTCGGAAGTGCTGTCCGCACAGAGAAAAACAATAGCTCTTGTGTTAGTGGGGTTCAGTAACGTCTGCTGTTCCCTTGCTGTGTGGACAGCAATGTCTCCTGCTGCCTCCACATGCAAAAAACATCAGGCCTCTGCCTGCTCTATGCTTGATCCTGGGCTCCAACAATGCCAGTTGGTGTTCAGAAGTGCCGTCTTCACAGAGTAAAACACACTAGCTCCTGTGTTAGTGGGGTTCAGTAACGTCAGCTGTTCCCCTGCTGTGTGGATGGCAATGTCTCCTGCTGCCTCCACATGCAAAAAACATCAGGCCTCTGCCTGCTCCATGCTTGATCCTGGGCTCCAACAATGCCAGTTGGGTTTCAGAAGTGCCGTCTTCACAGAGTAAAACACACTAGCTCCTGTGTTAGTGGGGTTCAGTAACGTCAGCTGTTCCCCTGCTGTGTGGATGGCAATGTCTCCTGCTGCCTCCACATGCAAAAAACATCAGGCCTCAGCCTGCTCCATGTTCGATCCTGGGCTCCAACAACGCCAGTTGGTGTTCAGAAGTGCCGTCTTTACAGAGAAAAACACACTAGCTCCTGTGTTAGTGGAGTTCAGTAACGTCAGCTCTTCCCCTGCTGTGTGGATGGCAATGTATCCTGCTGCCTCCACATGCAAAAAACATCAGGCCTCAGCCTGCTCCATGCTTGATCCTGGGCTCCAACAACGCCAGTTGGTGTTCAGAAGTGCCGTCTTCACAGAGAAAAACACACTAGCTCCTGTGTTAGTGGGGTTCAGTAACGCCAGCTGCTCCCCTGCTGTGTGGACGACAAAGTCTCCTGCTGCCTCCAAAATCACACTACATCTTATTTTCTACTCGCTCCAAGTAGGTCTGAGCCTGCTCCATGATTGATCCTGGGCTTCAACACAGCCAGTTGTTGCTTGGAAGTGCCATCCGCACAGAGAGAAACACTAGCTCCTGTGTCAGTGGGGTTCAGTAACTCTAGCTGCTCCCCTGGTGTGTGGATGGCGAAGTCTCCTGCTGCCTACACAGTCACACTACTACTGATTTTTAACCGTGCTCCACTTAGGCATCTGGCTCCACTGTCTCTAGTATTTCCCCTGGCCTCCAACCCCACCAGTTGCTGCTCTGAAGTGGTGTCTGCACAATCCACACTTGTTCCTGTGTTACTGGGGCTCAGTCACGTCAGTTGATTCCCTGATGTGTGTCCGGCAAGGTCTCCTGCTCTGTCCACATTCCCACTACTAGTAATGGGAATGTGGATGACAGAGTAGGAGCAACTGGCGGGGTTGGAGGCCAGGGGAAATACTAGAGACAGTAGAGCCAGAGGCCTAAGTGGAGCACGGTTACCATCAGTATTAGTGTACAACCGATATAAAACTTGCTTCAAGTAGGCCTCAGCCTGCTCCATGATTGATCCTGGGCTCCAACATCGCCAGTTGCTGCTCAGAAGTGTCTTTGGCACGGGTACTCCCTCCTGCCCAGCCTGGTTCCACCACGCCTGCTGTTTCCAGGGATTTTCAACGTCACTTTGCCACCAATACATAGGCCTGTCGTGTTGCGGTGGGGTTTGCCGAGTCTATGGTGCCTGCAGTTTAGGTGCTTCCTCTGTGGGCTGCGGGTTCTGGTAATAAAGGCTGGTTCCGTAGTGCCAATAGGACAAGCACCCCCTGTTGGACTGTGGGTTTCGGTAACTGCGGCCTGCTCATGGCCTTGCAACTTTGCTTACTATGGGTACCTTGTGCTACCCATCTGGGTTCCAGCACCGTCAGCTGGTCCTCAGCAGTGCCTTTGGCCTAGGTGCCTCCTTCTCGGCATCCGAGTTCCAGCAATGTCAGCTGGTCCTTGGTTGTGCTTTGTAGCACAGGTACCTCCAGCTTAGTAACCGTGTTCCAGCACCGTCAGCTGGTCAATGGTTGTGCCATTGGCTCTTGTTCCTTCTGCTGCCCCTCCGGTTTCCAGTGCCGTCAGCTGGTCATCGCTAATTTCATTTGCTCTTGCAGCTTCTGCTACCCATCCGGGTTCCAGCACCGTCAGCTGGTTCTCGGCATTGCCTTTGGACTAGGTGCCTCCTTCTCGGTATCCGAGTTCCAGCAACGTCAGCTGGTCCTTGGTAGTGCTATGTAGCACAGGTACCTCCTGCTTATTAACCGTGTTCCAGCACCGTCAGCTGGTCCACGGTTGTGCCGTTGGCTCTTGTTCCTTCAGCTGCCACTCTGGGTTCCAGCACCATCAGCTGGTTCTCGCTAGTTCCATTGACTCTTGTAGCTTCTGCTACCCATTCGGGTTCCAGCACCGTCAGCTGGTTCTCGGCAGTGTCTTTGGCATGGGTACTCCCTCCTGCCCAGCCTGGTTCCAGCAAGCCTGCTGTTTCTGGGTAGTGTCAACGTCACTTTGCCACCAATACGCTGTCCTGTCGTGTTGCGGTCGGGTTAGCCGAGTCTATGGTGCCTGCAGTTTCGGTGCTTCCTATGTGGGCTGCGGGTTCTGGTAGTAAAGGCTGGTTCAGTAGTGCCAGTAGGACAAGCACCCCCTGTTGGACTGTGGGTTTTGGCAACTGCGGCCTGCTCGCGGCCTTGTAACTTTGTTTATTATGGGTACCTTGTGCTACCCATCCGGGTTCCAGCACCGTCAGCTGGTTCTCGGCAGTGCCTTTGGCCTAGGTGCCTCCTTCTCGGTATCCGAGTTCCAGCAACATCTGCTGGTCCTTGGTAGTGCTTTGCAGCACAGGTACCTCCTGCTTATTAAGCATCTTCCAGCACCGTCAGCTGGTCCACGGTTGTGCCATTGGCTCTGGTTCCTTCTGCTGCCCCTCCAGGTTGCAGCACCGTCATCTGGTCCTCGCTAGTTCCATTTGCTCTTGTTCCTTCTGCTACCCATCCGGGTTCCAGTACCGTCAGCTAGTTCTCGACAGTTCCTCAGCCTTCTTGTACCTTCTGCTACTTTTCCAAGTTCAAGCTTGTGGAAATGGTTTTTGGTTCTCACTCTGGATCTCCCTGACGATGACCCTGAAGACAACGACACTGAAGACCACACTGAAGAAGACCAAAAAGATGACCCTGAAGAAGATGACCAAGAGGACAAAGAACATGAAGACAACCACCAAGATGCAGAACAACAAGAGACAGAAGACGAAGAAGCAGAAGAACAAAAAGCAGAAGAACCAAAAGCAGAAGAACATTAAGAATAAGACTAAAAATCAGAGCAAAAAATATTATCTAAATTATAAGCAGAAGAAGACTAAGCGGTGTATGGGGGGTGAGTCCGTTCCTCCTCGTGGTGTCCCTGGAAAATGCCTGCTGCTGCAGGCCAAACTGAACGCGGACAAATCCTGTTGTAAATCTTTTGTGACAGGCAGAACGGAAGGTGTAATCTTAAGAATATGATGAAGAAGAAGAATAGGAAGAACATGAAGAAGTAGAATATGAAGAAGAATAATCGTTGAATAAGAAGAATATGAATAATGTCCAAAAAAAGAATAATAGGAAGAAGGTGAAGAAGAAGAAGATGAATAAGGTGAAGAAGAAGTTGATGAAAAAGATGTTGCTGCTGCTGAGGATCATGAAGGAGAAAGTGTGGGAGAAGTAAATAAGAAGGTGAAGAGCATGGAAGTAGTGAAACATACATATCTGACAAACTATAAAAGAGGTTAACATAGTCAATATCTTTGTAACTCCGAACGTCTTTAAAAAAAAAAATTAATTCCTGCTATTCCATTTGATTGGGCTAAACCTCTATGGCTTTAATTTCTCCTACACCTCCCATAATACATTCTACATTATTATTAGTTGTTTTTCTTCAAGTAGAATTAACCTACAAGGAAAGAAAGGTTTTTTTTTAATTCCGATATTTCTGTTCCATTGACTTGAATGGGACTTCCGGGATCGGAATCGGCGATACCCAATACTTTTTTAATATCGGCCGATCCAACCCGATCCGATATTTTTCAATATCGGGTGGTATCGCTCAACACTAGTGATGACTCAACAACAAGTGGGACACAATTGTGAAGTTTAACGAAATTTATTGGTTGTTTTAAATTTTTGTGGAAATTCAAATGCTGAAAAGTGGGGCGTGCAATATTATTTGGCCCCTTTAACTTAAAACTTTGCTGCACCGCTTTTTGCTGTGATTACAGCTGCAAGTCACTTGGGGTATGTCTCTATCAGTTTTGTACATCGAGAGACTGAAAATCTTGCCCATTCTTCCTTGGCAAACAGCTCGAGATCAGTGAGGTTTGATGGAGATCGTTTGTGAACAGCAGTTTTCAGCTCTTTTCACAGATCCTCGATTGGATTCAGGTCTGGACTTTGACTTGGCCATTCTAACACCTAGATACGTTTATTTGTGAACCATTCCATTTGCTTTATGTTTGAGATCATTTTCTAGTTGGAAGACAAATCTCCGTCCCGGTCTCAGGTCTTTTGTAGACTCCAACAGGTTTTCTTCAAGAATGGTCCAGTATTTGGCTCCATCCATCTTCCCATCAATTTTAACCATCTTCCCTGTCCCTGCTGAAGAAAAGCAGGCCCAAACCATGATGCTTCCACGACCTTGTTTGACAGTGGGGATGGTGTGTTCAGGGTGATGAGCTGTTTTGCATTTACGCCAAACATATCGTTTGGCATTGTTGCCAAAAAGTTCGATTTTGGTTTCATCTGACCAGAGCACCTTCTTCCACATGTTTGGTGTGTCTCCTAGGTGGCTTGTTGCAAACTTTAAACAACACTTTTTATGGATATCTTTGAGAAATGGCTTTCTTCTTGCCACTCTTCCATAAAGGCCAGATTTCTGCAGTGTATGACTGATTGTTGTCCCATGGACAGACTGTCCCACCTCAGCTGTAGATTTCTGCAGTTCATCCAGAGTGATCATGGGCCTCTTGGCTGCATCTGTGATCTGTCTTCTTCTTGTTTGATATGAAAATTTAGAGGGATGGCCGGGTCTTGGTAGATTTACAGTGGTATGATGCTCCTTCCATTTCAATATAATCACTTGCACAGTGCTCCTTGGGATGTTTAAAATTTTGGAAATCATTTTGTATCCAAATCTGGCTTTAAACTTCTCCTCAACAGTATCATGGACCTGCCGGTTGTGTACCTTGGTATTCATGATGCTCTCTGTGCATCAATCAGAACCCTGAGACTATCACAGAGCAGGTGCATTTATACAGAGACTTGATTACACACAGGTGGATTATATTTATCACCATTAGTCATTTAAGACAACATTTGATCATTCAGAGATCGACATTGAACTTCTGGAGTGAGTTTACTGCACTGAAAGTAAAGGGGACGAATAATATTGCATGCCCCACTTTTCAGTTTTTAAATTTCCACAAAAATTTAAAATAACCAATAAATTTTGTTCAACTTCACAATTGTGCCCCTTGTTCTTGATTCTTCACCAAAAAGTTACATTTCATATCTTTATGTTTGAAGCATGACATGTGGGAAAAGGTTGAAAAGTTCCAGGGGGCAGCATACTTTCGCAAGGCACTGTATACCCTATTAACATTTTGAACAAATAAATTATACATATACTTCTTTTAGAAATGACTCTTCACAAAACGACGGTGGTTCAACCTCTGGAAATAGAAAATATCAAAGTAATTTAATTTGACTTAGGCAAACTTAGATATTATTTATTTGAGGACTCAACACAGAGCAATAGAACTGCATATGTAGCCAGGTTTAGATACACTTGTACTTCTCACTGCAAGTATAAAACCTGAAAAAGGCTGAAGTAATGGGAAATTGATTTCAAAGTGTGGGTGTGATCATAAATAAGACTTGCTAATTACTTTTTATTATATGAAGTATTTGTTTTTCTAAAAAGACCACACTGGCTTTCTCATTTGGGACTAAAACCAAAATATTACGTTAGACACTTGCGAAGCCATAAGGTGAGGACATGACTAAGCGTTTCATTGTTTCTTTTTAATTACAGAATGTTGTTTTTTCTAGTCTTAATTGGAAATCACAGCACCAGAAATCAGTCACAGCTGACTCATCTATTTCTAACCAGTTTTTCGAGCAAATCCTTCTACCTTTTTAAAATGAAATGTTTGTTTCACAGACCAAACAGCTAAACGAAAGAACTGCAAGTTTCATTAAAAACGCATATAAAATATGTCTGAGTAGCAATATCGTTGCAGAATTTGCTCTACATTTTAAATAGGCTAATAAAAATATTGTACTCTTGAGGCACTTACTTTATCTAAACAAAAATTAATCTGCTGTTTTGCTTTTGTAATCCACATAATACAGTCATTTAAAATGCAAAAGCAAACATTTTCTATCAATATCATTATCATAAAATGTAAAGCAAATTTTAACATCTTAACTTATTCTATGAATTAAGTGTCATATACAAAGTTTTTTAAATTAAATAAAAGCACGATTCAAAGAATTGTTTGCCATTTTAGCCCAGAAACATGATCATTATATTCAGCAACATTGTCTCACATTTATTGTATGCCTAATAGCTAAGCTTTATATTTTCAGTATTTTCTGCAAGGAGGCTATCTATTGATTTTTTATATACCACACTACCCTGATAAGTAGATAAAAAAATTCAGCTCAAATCACTCTTAGGCTATATTCACATCATGGCTGGGTAAATATGGTACTAGCTGACATTGTAAGATTACTTAGCTTAGTCGTGTTTCACAATGGAAAATACAGACTAAATTTGATTGCACAATGAGCATAACTTGATAGATAACATATAGAACAGCAAGAACCAGGACAGCAGACAGACAAGCAGAGTAAGAAGCAGGAAACAACAGAAGACACAGAGCAACAAATTTATACATAACAGGAAATATAAATGTATTAGTCTAGGAATTGCAGCTGCATTTGTAGTGTGAACAACTCAAGAGGAGAGTTCACTATGCTTACAGCAGATGAAGGGTTAATCAGCAAATATGGATAGTCAATGGCAGCAGTGATCAGGCAAACTATTCTTTTGACAAGATACATTTTGTTGCAGCTGCATTTGTAATGTTGATGACTGCAGAACAGAGTCTGTTTTGCTTACTGCAGATGAAGGGTTAAGGCCCCGTCACACATAAAGATGCACCAGCGATCCCGACAACGATACGACCTTGTCAGGATCACTGGTGCATTGCTACATGATCGCTGGTGAGCTGCCAAACAGGCAGCTTCAACAGCGATCAGCACCAGCGAGGACGCTGGTCTCTAAGGTAAATATCGGGTTACTAAGCAGCGTGCGTCACTTAGTTACCCAATGTAATGTGTACCTTAGAAACCTGCGTCCTCGTGCCGGGAGCTGCCAGCATGCAGGTTTCTAAGGTACACATCGGGTAACTAAGTGATGCACGCCGCTTAGTAACCCGATATTTACCTTAGAGACCAGCTCCCAGCGCCTGCTTAGAGCGATGGGAGCCTCGCTGATCGTTGGCTCCCGCTGCCACACGCAGCGATGCGAGCTGGCCAGCGGGAGAGCAATGATGAAAAAATGGCCCAGGACGATGCTGTACAATCAGTGATACCTGGCGGTTTTGTCGCTGATCCCCGTCACACACAGCGATCTCGCTGGCGAGATCACTGTGGCGTCACAAAATCAGCGATCTCGCTAGCGAGATTGCTGTGTGTGACGGGGTCTTTAGTCAGGGACTAAAATGGATAGCATCTGACAGCAGAGATTAATATGCATACTAGTTTGTTAAGAAGATGAAGCCTGCTGTAGCCGCTTTTGTAATGTAAATTGCTTCAGAGAACAGTCTGCTACAGTTATAGCAGACAAATAGTTAATAGCAAGTATTAGACAGAAATTAATAATGCATATTGAAGAAACAATCAGAAGTTTGCGTAAATGATTTCCACCTGAGAGATCTGGTTGTTGAGACAAACTCTAAGGTACAAAGTAACTGGAAACAAAGTTTATGGAATGCTCAAATATACTGTGCATTGGTTGGCATTTTAAGGGGGTCTGTCAGCAAGTTTTTGCTACTTCCTCTGAGAGCAGCATGATGTAGAGAAAGAGACCTGAATCTAATGATGTATCACATAGTTTGCTAGGTGCACTGACAATCAGAGTTTTTAGATTTAGCAATGCAGCAGAGCTGAGAAAGCTAACCCCATCTACACCAGGTTTTCTGTGTGCATAGTCTATAGTGAGCTTCTTATCAAAGGGGTAGAGTCAGACGATTGCCCATGTGCAATGATAATATGTTGCTGATGAAACCTTAAGGCTATGTGCACATGATGCGGTCGTTTTTTTTGCTGGATGCTAGCTGCCTCCAGTCTGATCTTGCACCCCTCCCATTGGCCTTGCAGGTGGCCGCAATCAGCTCTACCTGCCCATAAATTGTAGGCTTAGCCCAGTAGTGACTTGTTTGTCCAAAATTGTAGGCTGGTGACCCAGAAGTGGCTTATGTACGGTAGAGCAGGGACCCATCAGGGGAGGTCACCTTGCCGTGGTTGATGGGCTTACATGAATTGGCCAATTTGTGAACTAAGAACCTTCATTTTTCATCTTGCTGTAAGTAAAAAAAAAATTTTGAAAAAAATATTTTTGAGGATTATTATCTAAATTGAATGGTTTTAATGTTTTTCTGTGTTTTCACATGGCCTAGATTCATGTACATGTGCTGCTGTATTCTTCTTCTCTATATTGTGCAGTTTGTTCACACTAGGAGGTGCTGGTCGCTTTTTTTCTCTCTCTATATATATATATTTGTTTTGTGTGTGTGTAAAACAGGCAAGGGATTCTGGAGAGGGCTTTGGCATTCCCATGTAGCTTCCCGGCCCTATGCTCTACAAGGAAGCTGAAGTCTTGTAGGGCTAATAACCAGCGGGTGACCCTAGCATTCTTACCCTTTGTTTCCCTCATCCACCTGAGTGGGGCATGGTCGGATATTAATCTAAACTTCCATCCCACCAGGTAGTACCGTAATGTATCCACTGCCCATTTTATGGCCAAACACTCCTTCTCTACAACTGAGTAATTTCTCTCACAAGAAGTCAACTTCCTAGTCAAGTAGAGAACAGGATGCTCCTCCCCACGTATCTCTTGGGAAAGGACTGCTCCTACCCCGACATTTGAGGCATCTGTCTGGAGGATAAATTCACGTTTAAAGTCTGGGGCCACCAAAATGGGTTGCTTACAAAGAGCTCCCTTCATTTCTTGGAAGGCTGACTCTGCTTCTTTGGACCAGCTGACCATCACTGACTTTGTCCCCTTAAGCAGATCAGTTAGAGGTGCAGCCATTTTGGCGAAGTTTGGGATGAACCTCCTGCAATATCCCACAATCCCCAGGAAGGCTTTAACTTGCTTCTTTGACAGAGGTCTCAGCCATGTTTGAATTGCCTCCACTTTATTGATTTGGGGTTTGATCTCGCCACGCCCCACTACATATCCGAGGTACTTGGCTTCTTCCTTACCCAAGGCACACTTTTTCAGGTTTATTATAAACCCCGCCTCCCTTAGAGCGTCAAACACTGCTTGGACCTTTTCCAGGTGAGACATTTGGAAAGCCCCTGATGTACCAAAACAGTGGAAACCCCCCACAAATGACACCATTTTGGAAACTAGACCCCACAAGGAACTTATCTAGATGTGTGGTGAGAACTTTGAACCCCCAAGGGCTTCACAGAAGTTTATAGCGTACAGCCGTACAATTAAAAAATCACATTTTTTCCACAAAAATGATCTTTCACCCTCAATTTTTATTTTTCCAAGGGTAACAGGACCCCAAAAGTTATTGTGCAATTTGTCTTGAGTATGCTGATACCCCATATATGGGGGTAAACCAATATTTGGGCGCATGGCAGAGCTCGGAAGGGAAGCAGCACCATTTGACTTTTTGGGCAGGAATTGGGATTGGACGCCATGCTGCGTTTGGAAAGCCCCTGATGTGCCTAAACAGTGGAAACCCCCGATAAATGAGACCATTTTGGAAACTAGACCCCCTAAGGAACTTATCTAGATGTGTGGTGAGCACTTTGAACCCCCCCAGTGCTTCATAGAAGCTTATAACGCCCAGGCATGAAAATAAAAAATCATATTTTTTCCACAAACATGATCATTTAGTCCCCAATTTTTTTATTTTCCCAAGGGTAACAGGAGAAATTGGACCCCAAAAGTTGTTGTCCAATTTGCTCTGAGTACGCTGATATCCTATATGTGGGAGAAAACTACTGTGTGGGCACACGTCGGGGTTCGGAAGGGAAGTAGTGACGTTTTGGAAAGCAGACTTTGATGTAATGGTCTGCTGGTGTCATGTTGCCTTTGGAGAGACCCTGATGTACCTAAACAGTGGAAACTCCCCACAAGTGACCCCATTTTGGAAACTAGACCACATAAGGAACTTATCTAGATGTGTGGTGAGCACTTTGAACCCCCCAGTGCATCACAGATGTTTATAACACCCGGGCATGGAAATAGAAAAATCATATTTTTTCCACAAACATGATTTTTTTAGTCCCCAACTTTTTTATTTTCCCAAGGGTAACAGGAGAAATTGGACCCCAAAAGTTGGTGTCCAATTTGTCCTGAGTCCGCCGATACCCCATATGTAGGAGAAAACTACTGTGTGGGCACACGTCGGGGCTCGGAAGGGAAGTAGTGACGTTTTGGAATGCAGACTTTGATGGAATGGTCTGCTGGTGTCATGTTGCCTTTGGAGAGCCCTGATGTACCTAAACAGTGGAAACCCCCCACAAGTGACCCCATTTTGGAAACTAGACCACATAAGGAACTTATCTAGATGTGTGGTGAGCACTTTGAACCCCCCAGTGCTTCATAGAAGCTTATAACGCCCAGGCATGAAAATAAAAAAATCATATTTTTTCCACAAACATGATCATTTAGTCCCCAATTTTTTTATTTTCCCAAGGGTAACAGGAGAAATTGGACCCCAACAGTTGTTGTCCAATTTGTCCTGAGTATGCTGATATCCCATATGTGGGAGAAAACTACTGTGTGGGCACACATCGAGGCTCGGAACGGAAGTAGTGACGTTTTGGAATGCAGACTTTGATGGAATGGTCTGCTGGTGTCATGTTGCCTTTGGAGAGCCCCTGATGTACCTAAACAGTGGAAACCTCCCACCACTGACCCCATTTTGGAAACTAGACCACATAAGGAACTTTTCTAGATGTGTGGTGAGCACTTTGAACCCCCCAGTGCTTCACAGAAGTTTATAACACCTGGATATGGAAATAGAAAAATCATATTTTTTCCACAAACATGATCGTTAAGTCCCCAATTTTTTTATTTTCCCAAGGGTAACAGGAGAAATTGGACCCCAAAAGTTGTTGCCCAATTTGTCCTGAGTCCGCTGATACCCCATATGTGGGCGAAAACTACTGTGTGGGCACACGTCGGGGCTTGGAAGGGAAGTAGTGACGTTTTGGAATGCACGCTTTGATTGAATCGTTTGCGGGTGTCTTGTCGCATTTGGAGAGCCTCTGATGTGCCTAAACTGTTGAAACTCCCCACAAGTGACCCCATTTTGGAAACTAGACCCCCCACAGAACTTATCTAGATGTGTGGTGAGCACTTTGAACCCCCAAGTGCTTCACAGAAGTTTATAATGTCCTGGCGTGAAAATAAAAAATTCATATTTTTTTCCACAAAAATGATATTTTTGCACCCAATTTTTTATTTTCTTAAGGGTAACAGGAGAAATTGGACACCAAAAGTTGTTTTGCAATTTGTCCTGAGTAGGCTGATACCCCATATGTGGGGGTAAACCACTGTTTGGGCACATAGCAGAGCTTGGAAGGGAAGGAGCACCATTTGACTTTTTCAATGCAGAATTGGCTGGAATTGAGATCAGACGCCATGTTGCGTTTGGAGAGCACCTGATGTGCCCAAACAGTGGAAACCCCTCGATTCTAACTCCAACCCTAACCCCAACACACCCCTAACCCTAATCTCAGCCCTAACCCTATAACTAGTCCTAGCCCTAACCCTAGCCCTAACCCTAGCCCTAACCCTAGCCCTAACTCTAGCCCTAGCCCTAACCCAACCCTAGCCCTAATGGGAAAATGGAAATAAATACTTTTTTTTAAATTTTAATATTTTTCCCTAACTAAGGGGGTGATAACGGGGGGTCAGATTTGCTATTTATGGCTGGTGTTTATGTTTGGCAGCTTTTGCACGCTAAAAGACGCTTTTTATTGTAAAAATAGTTTTTGCATTACCACATTTTGAGACCTATAATTTTTTCGTATTTTGACCCACAGAGTCATGTGAGGTCTTATTTTTTGCGGGACGAGTTGACATTTTTATTGGTACCATTTTCGGGCGCGTGACATTTTTTGATCGCTTTTTATTCCGATTTTTGGGATGCAGAATGAACAAAAACCAGCATTTCAAGAATTTCTTTTGGGGGGTGCGTTTACACCATTCCGCGTGCAGTAAAATTGATAAAGCGGTTTTATTTTTCGGGTCAGTACGCTTACAGAGATACCTTATTTAGGTCGTTTTTTTATGTTTTGGCGCTTTTATGCAATGAAAACAATTTTATACAAAAAATTATAACTTTTTTATTTTTTCGCTGATGTTGCTGTATGGCAGCTCGTTTTTTGTGGGACAAGATGACGTTTTCAGTGGTACCATGGTTATTTATATCCGTCTTTTTGATTGCGCGTTATTGCACTTTATGTTCGGCGGTATGATAAATAAATCATTATTTTTTGCATGTTTTTATTTTTATTTTTTAAGGGGTTCGCTAAAGGGATTAACTAGTGGGAAAGTTTTATAGGGTGGGTCGTTACGGACGCGGCGATACCAAATATGTGTACTTTTATTGTTTTTTTTATTTCAAAAAAATGAATTTACTAGGGAATAATATTTTTTTTTAAATTTATTTAGCGATTTTTTTATAAATTATTTTGACACTTTTTTTTTCAACTTTATTACAATGTCCCAGGGGGGGACATAACTGTCATGTGACAGATCGCTGACGATCTGTCACAGGCATTGAAGCAGACTTCCTCATGCCTGCACTTTGCAGGCATTGAGGAAGCCAGCTCCCTGCAGGCCCCCGAAGGTCCCCGTCGCCATCTTGGATCCGGGGACCTGCAGGGAAGGAGCCCCCTGCAGCAGCGCTGCACATCTTGGTGTACAAGGGCTTAACATGTTGGGGGCGGTCCGTGACCACCCCTGACACATAGTGCCAAGTGTCAGCTGTGATAATCAGCTGACACCTGGCCGCGATCAGCTGCGCTCCCCCCATGAGCGCAGCTGATCGTGCTAGACATACTATCCCATCCATAGGCATAGGGGCCCGGGTCCCATGGACGGTATAGTACGTCTGATGTCAGAAAGGGGTTAAGCCTTGGAGGTGCTGGCCTGCTTTGCAGAAAGTGAACTGTCATGTTGGAACATGCATTTAGCACAGTAGGAGGTGTGATCCCATACAGGCTCATGCACCTGCCCACAGATCATATTCATTAAAATAAATCAGGCATCGATCCCACAGGACATTTCCATACCTTTGGCTGCATATAGAAGCATACTAGGTGCACCCAGCCATTGTCAGACCCAACCACAGTTTTTTTAGTTTTTTTATTCTATTTTCCATTCAAAATGTTTTGGGGAATACCGAAATTTAAAAAAAAAGGTGTTTTGCAGACTACTCCCACAAAACTGTTTTGCAGCGTACCCCCACAGAGGTTTTGTCAGAGAACTCCCACAGAGAGGAGTGCAGAATACACACACAGGTTTTTCTGGCATAGTATTCCAACAGACAGTTGAAGTGAAGATTTTTTTTTAGGCACAGTACTCCCACAGATATGAGTGCAAAAAATAACAATTTTTTAGGCCCACAACGCAATCAAGCAAAGCGGTAGAGTATAATTATTTTTTAGGTATACTACTCATTCAGACACAGCTACAGAATACACAGAGAAGCTTTTTGCTACAGTACTCACATAGACTTTTTGGTACAGTACTAGTAGAGGCTTTTGGTACTCCAAGAGGCAGGATTGCAAATTACCCACAGAGGTTTAACATTTATTTTTTAGGCACATCCAAAACTCACAATTTTTTTTAGACAAACTATCAACAAAATATAGGTAGGTCTTAACCGTTAGTGTAGTTACTGTCTCAAATGGGTACACCTTGCTGTGGTGGGACAGTTTATACTTTTTGATCAAAATAGTGTTTACCAAGTACCCTATGTTATTTAATGCACTTGCTTTTTTACTTATTTATTTTCATTAGGGTATATACACACATTATTTTTTCCTTTGGTTTTGCTTGTTTTTATGGCCAGTGTTAACATGCTTTTACATCATGCATGTCAATCAAGTCTACTCCAGTTCAGTTTTTTTGGCTTTTCTTCAGCATTTTTGTATTCAGTACAAATAGGGTGTGGCCTCCTTTCTACCGAGCTGTGTAGTTCACTTATTGTGACAACTTACAATCTAAAATGAGGTGGGGGAAAAAAAATTCAGGGGTGTATTTACAAGAAGGTATTTATAATGATGTTTGAACAATGATATTACTGAGGTTAGTTCTAAGTGTTGGAAGCCTGAGGACAAGGAGCAGGGTGGAAGTTGGCATGGTGATACCAATATGACAAATGTGTGGCCTGTTTTTTGGGGGGGGCTAAGTAGTGCTGCATATCAGTACTGTGACACTCAGGACAAAAAATGGAAAACCAGCCTAAACTGGCCAAACTTTGAGCATACACAGATATGAGCTGGCATGGAGATACCACTACAACAAATGTGTTTTTTGTTTCTTTTTTATGGATGGCTAAATAGTGCTATATATAAGTACAGTTTCACCTAGGACAAAAAAAGAAAAATGCCATAAACTGGCAAAACTTTGCACACACACAGATATGAGCCGCCACTGAGATACCACTACGATAAATGTTTTGTTCTTTTTTTTGCTAAATACTGGTGTATTTAAGTACTGTGACAGCCAGGACAAAAAAAGAAAACCTTCATGAACTAGCCAAACTTTGAGCACGCAAAGATATGAGCTCGCACGGAGATACCACTATGACAAATGTGTTTTTTGTTTATTTTTTGGGGCTAAATAGTGCTGTATATAAGTACAGTTTCACCTAGGACAAAAAAAGTAGTAAACTGGCCAAACTTTGGGCACACACACATATGAGCTGGCACGGAGATACCATTACGCCAAATGTGTTTTTAGTTTATTTTATTGGCTAAATAGTGCTATATATAAGTACAGTTTCACCCAGGACAAAAAAAAGAAAAATGCCGTAAACTGGCCAAACTTTGAGCACACACAGATATGAGCCGCCACGGAGATACCACTACGATAAATGTTTTTTTTTTGCTAAATACTGCTGTATTTAAGTACCGTGACAGCCAGGACAAAAAAGAAAACCTCCATGAACTGGCCAAACTTTGAACACGCAAAGATATGAGCTGGCACAGAGATGCCACTATGACAAATGTGTTTTTTTATTTCTTTTTTTATGGCTAAATAGTGCTGTATATAAGTTCAGTTTCACCCAGGACAAAAAATATAAAAGCAGTAAACTGGCCAAACTTTGAGCACACACAGATATGAGCTGCTACTGAGATACCACACCAAAAAATGTGTGGCCGGAGAACTAAATAAGCCTAAAGCAAGAAAGGTGAAATCTAAACTGCCCCAGAGCAGACCCCAAAGGAATAGATGGCCCCCAACTCTCTGCCATGTGATGTTGTAATGAGTGATTCCCTACTAAAATTTAAGAAGGGACTGGATGCCTTTCTTGAAAAGTATAATATTACAGCGTATATTCACTAGTTTAATTAATAATTGCGTTGATCCAGGGAGCAAGTTTGATTGCTGTATGCAGAGTCGGGAAGGAATTTTTTTCCCCAATATGAAGCTTACTGTTTGCCACATGGGGTTTTTTTGCCTTCCTCTGGATCAACATGATAGGGCAAGTTAGGATAGGATATGGGTTGAACTAGATGGACTTAAGGTCTTCCTTCAACCTTAATAACTATGTTACTATATTAATACTGCTGTATGTAAGTACATGTTACAAAAAGAAAAGGGAGTACAAGTCCAATATAATGAGAAAAATATCAAATTTCTTAGACATATAATAGTACTGACATAACAACATAATTACAACAAAAGGATCAGGAAATAAAAGCTGCTTTAGTCCTAAAGATTAAATGTTATGTGCTTAGTGCTTATGGTGGATATGGGCTATAAATTAGGGAATCAAAAGTAAACAGAGGTCACAACCAGGTGCGCATCCTGTGAAGAAACCCCCCTTATCCCACACAATAGTGTTTACCCATAATGAATTCCTCCAGGACATATGCAGCGCCGCCACCGACGTGCGTTTCGCCTCTTTTTCAAGGTGCGGTGATGTATTGCATGAGGGGCCATGTTTAAATATCCTGTCAGCAGGTGCCCATTAGATTGGCGGATGTGTCCGGTCCCATGCCCTGGAAATTGCATTACTTCCGGCGACCAACATGGCGCCGCGTGTCAGAAGACGTTGCAGTGACGTCACTGGAACGCAAGCGTCACAAGACGTGCCCAGGCAATGCTCCATGGGCACAGATCGCAGACATGCGCACAAGAGCCTGCAACGCCACCGAAAAGAGGGACAAATCAATTTTAATAAAGACAACTAAAGTGACTGTGTAAAAGCAAAGTGTATATTAAAATATGTAAATATATATAGTATATGTGTGAACAATAAAATTGTGCCTTGAAAGTGCATATAAATATAGTATACTTATGACCTAGAATTGTGAATACATTCCATATTATCATCCACAGTACAGTTATTAATATACAGTGCTTAAAAACATTATAATCATTAAAAATGTGTATAACATACAGAATACAAAATACACCATAAGTGAAAAGTTCTTTTTTTATTTTTTGTATAATAATTTCCATTCTTCCTGTCTCGATGTAATGTCCTTAAAGCCAGGATATAGCATCATGGATCCCTCTAGATCTTCCCACTCAAACGTCATACAGATGTGCGGTATCCAAATTACAAGATCAAAACTGACATAAAAACAAACAATAACAACAATAACAAAAATAATATAAAAATAAAAAAATATATAAAAAATAATAAATAATGAGAAGACTACAACAACACACTATTATAAAAATGAGCTAAAGCTCAACTGCTCATTGAGTCCAGCCGGTGTTACGGTATCAAGAACCGTATTCCACCGACATTCCCTCTGAGCTAACGCGCGTTTGGTGTCACCCCCCCTTATTCCCGCACGGATTATGTCAATACCCCAAAAAAGTATAATATTACAGGGTATATACACTAGTTTCCTCAATAATTGCGTTGATCCAGGGAGCTAGTCTGATTGCTGTATGTGGAGTCGGGAAGGAATTTTTTTCCCCAATGTGAAGCTTACTGTTTGCCACATGGGTTTTTTTTGCCTTCCTCTGGATCAACATGTTAGGGCAAGTTAGGATACGATATGGGTTGAACTAGATGGACTTAAAGTCTTCCTTCAACCTTAATAACTATGTTAATACTGCTGTATGTAAGTACAGTGACACCCAAGACAAAAAAAAAAAACCACAGTAAACTGGCCAAACTTTGAGCACGCACAGATATGAGCTGGCACGGAAATACCACACCAAAAAATGTGTGACCTATAGTGTTGAGCGATACCATCTGATACCCTAAAATATCGGATTGGATGGTATCGGCCCGATACGAAAAAAGTATCGGGTATCCCGGTAAAACCCTTTTCTGTCCTTGTACAGCCTCTCGGGGGTGTGTACGGACCTTTCCGGGGGTCTGTGCCGACTGCCCGGGGGTCTGTGCGGACTGCCGGGGGTCTGTACCGGCCTGCCGGTGGGCTGTGCCAGCCTGCCGGTGGGCTGTACCGACTGTCCGGGGGTCTGTGCAGGCTGCGGGGGTCTGTACCGGCCTGCCGGGGGGGCTGTGCCGGCCTGCCGGTGGTCTGTACCGACTGTCCAGGGGTCTGTGCAGGCTGCGGGGGTCTGTGCAGGATCATCCGATGGGACTACAAGTCCCATCGGGCGATGCCTGCTACCATGACGGTGATTGACACATTAGCCAATGATGGGACAGTAGTAGTCCCATCATCCGGTTAATGTGTTGAATGTAAAAAAAAAAATATACTACATACATACTACATGCATGCAACATACATGCTACATATATACTACATGCATGCAACATACATAATACATATATACTACATGAATGCAACATACATACATACTAGATATATACTACATGCATGCAACATACATACTACATATATACAACATATATACTATATGCATTACATGCATGCAACATAAATATATGCTACATATATACCACATGCATACTACATATATACCACATGCATGCAACATACATACTACATATATACTACATGCATGCAACATACATACATACTACATATATACTACATGCATGCAACATACATACATGCTACATATATACTACATTCATGCAACTTACATACATACTACATATATACTACATGCATGCAACATACATACATACTACATATATACTACATGCATGCAACATACATATATACAACATATATACTACATGCATGCAACATGCATACTACATATATACTACATGCATGCAACATACATACATACTACTTATATACTACATGCATACTACATATATACCACATGCACGCAACATACATATATATAACATATATACTACATGCATGCAACATGCATACTACATATATACCACATATAAACTACATGCATGCAACATACATACATGCTACATATATACCACATGCAACATACATACTACATATATACTACATATATACTACATGCATGCAACATGCATACTACATGCATGCAACATACATACTACATATATACCACATATATACTACATGCATACTACATATATATCACATGCATGCAACATACATATATACAACATATATACTACATGCATGCAACATACATATATACAACATATATACTACATGCTTGCAACATACATATATACAACATATATACTACATGCATGCAACATACATACATACTACTTATATACTACATGCATACTACATATATACCACATGCATGCAACATACATAAATACAACATATATACTACATGCATGCAACATACATACATACTACTTATATACTACATGCATACTACATATATATCACATGCATGCAACATACATATATACAACATACATACTACATGCATGCAACATGCATACTACATACTGTATATACCACATATATACTAGACGCATGCAACATACATATATACTATATGCATACTACATATATACTACATGCATGCAACATACATATATACAACATATATACTACATGCATGCAACATGCATACTACATATATACTGCATGCATGCAACATACATATATACTACATATACTACATGCAACATGCATACAACATATATACTGCATGCATGCAACATACATACTACATACATACTACATATATACTACATGCATACTACATATATACCACATGCACGCAACATACATATATACAACATATATACTACATGCATGCAACATGCATACTACATATATACCACATATATACTACATGCATACTACATATATACCACATGCATGCAACATACATATATACAACATATATACTACATGCATGCAACATATATATATATATATAACATATATACTACATGCATGCAACATGCATACTACATATATACTACATGCAACATACACACAACATATATACTACATACATGCAACATATATATACTACATGCATACTACATATATACCACATATATACTACATGCATGCAACATACATATATACTACATATATACTGCATGCATGCAACATACATACATACTACATATATACTACATGCATACTACATATATACCACATGCACGCAACATACATATATATAACATATATACTACATGCATGCAACATGCATACATACAACATATATACTACTTGCATGCAACATGCATGCTACATATATACCACATATATACTACATGCAACATACATACTACATATATACTACATGCATGCAACATACATATATACTACATACTACATACATACTACATATTTACTACATTCATACAACATACATACTGTTCTCCATGCAAGATCGTCGTGGGACACCCGTGGACTTCTGCGGATCAGGTAAGTATATTGGTGGCTTTTTATTTTAATATTTATTCCTCAGATGACAATGGCTTCGGGGATCAAAGTGACAAGTGATGGTGAGTATGTGCTCTATGTTATATGTGCTGTATGTCTATATGTATGCATTGTATGAATGTATTGTATGTAGTATATATGTATGTTGCATGCATGTGGTATATATGTAGTATATATGTAGTATATATGTATGTTGCATGCATGTAGTATATATGTAGTATATTTGTAGTATGCATGTTGCATGCATGTGGTATACATGTAGTATGTATGTAGTATGTATGTTGCATGTAGTATATATGTAGTATATATGTATGTTGCATGCATGTAGTATATAAGTTGTGTATATGTATGTTGTGTGCATGTGGTATATATGTAGTATGTATGTATGTATGTAGCATGCATGTAGTATATATGTAGTATGCATGTTGCATGTAGAATATATGTAGTATATATGAATGTTGCATGCATGTAGTATATATGTGGTATATATGTAGTATGCATGTTGCATGCATGTAGTATATATGTATGTTGCATGTATGTAGTATATATGCAGTATGCATGTTGCATGCATGTAGTATATATGTTGTATATATGTATGCTGCATGCATGTGGTATATATGTAGTAAGCATGTAGTATATATGTAGTATGTATGTAGTATGTATGTTGCATGCATGTATTATATATGTAGTATGTATGTTGCATGTAGTATAAATGCAGTATATATGTATGTTGTATGTAGTATATATGTAGTATATATGTAGTATGTATGTTGCATGTAGTATATATGTATATATGTATGCTAAATGTCTCATTTTTGAATACAGATAGAAACCAATGTGTGTTTTCACACTTTATGTATTACGTTCTGACCACAAGCAGCGCTGGCTTCTCCCCCTCTTTTTTCTTGATATTGGTTTTGTGGCTGACCACCACTGTAGCCGTGCGCGCTGGGTCATGTACGCTATTCTTTCTGTTTTCTTAGTGATTGATCTAGGCTGCTGTTCACATTAACAGCGGCCCTGCCCTGCCCTAGGCTTTATTTGATTACGCACCTGTATCTGGGCCTGGATCGTCCTTTATCTGTGGTGCTGGTCAGGCAGTGTGGAGGTTGGACCTGAAATGTCTGCATGGACCTGGCTAACCTTTATCTGCGCTTGTCCTCTGGTGCCATAGGAACGATTTTGAAATGCTTGAGGTACAGTGTGCATGTAATGAGGTCTTGCTTTTATACATTTAGGAGGCCGCAATGGCACAGCGAACATAAAAAACGTAGAGTAGGACTCCCCATACGAGACTGCCTTGACGTGGCGGGGTAGCTCAAACAATTGATCAATTTTTTGCTAAATGTCTCATTTTTGAATACAGATAGAAACCAATGTGTGTTTTCACACTTTATGTATTACGTTCTGACCACAAGCAGCGCTGGCTTCTCCCCCTCTTTTTTCTTGATATTGGTTTTGTGGCTGACCACCACTGTAGCCGTGCGCGCTGGGTCATGTACGCTATTCTTTCTGTTTTCTTAGTGATTGATCTAGGCTGCTGTTCACATTAACAGCGGCCCTGCCCTGCCCTAGGCTTTATTTGATTACGCACCTGTATCTGGGCCTGGATCGTCCTTTATCTGTGGTGCTGGTCAGGCAGTGTGGAGGTTGGACCTGAAATGTCTGCATGGACCTGGCTAACCTTTATCTGCGCTTGTCCTCTGGTGCCATAGGAACGATTTTGAAATGCTTGAGGTACAGTGTGCATGTAATGAGGTCTTGCTTTTATACATTTAGGAGGCCGCAATGGCACAGCGAACATAAAAAACGTAGAGTAGGACTCCCCATACGAGACTGCCTTGACGTGGCGGGGTAGCTCAAACAATTGATCAATTTTTTGCTAAATGTCTCATTTTTGAATACAGATAGAAACCAATGTGTGTTTTCACACTTTATGTATTACGTTCTGACCACAAGCAGCGCTGGCTTCTCCCCCTCTTTTTTCTTGATATTGGTTTTGTGGCTGACCACCACTGTAGCCGTGCGCGCTGGGTCATGTACGCTATTCTTTCTGTTTTCTTAGTGATTGATCTAGGCTGCTGTTCACATTAACAGCGGCCCTGCCCTGCCCTAGGCTTTATTTGATTACGCACCTGTATCTGGGCCTGGATCGTCCTTTATCTGTGGTGCTGGTCAGGCAGTGTGGAGGTTGGACCTGAAATGTCTGCATGGACCTGGCTAACCTTTATCTGCGCTTGTCCTCTGGTGCCATAGGAACGATTTTGAAATGCTTGAGGTACAGTGTGCATGTAATGAGGTCTTGCTTTTATACATTTAGGAGGCCGCAATGGCACAGCGAACATAAAAAACGTAGAGTAGGACTCCCCATACGAGACTGCCTTGACGTGGCGGGGTAGCTCAAACAATTGATCAATTTTTTGCTAAATGTCTCATTTTTGAATACAGATAGAAACCAATGTGTGTTTTCACACTTTATGTATTACGTTCTGACCACAAGCAGCGCTGGCTTCTCCCCCTCTTTTTTCTATATATGTAGTATGTATGTTGCATGTAGTATAAATGCAGTATATATGTATGTTGTATGTAGTATATATGTAGTATATATGTAGTATGTATGTTGCATGTAGTATATATGTAGTATATATGTATGTTGCATGCATGTAGTATATATGTGGTTTATATGTAGTATGCATGTTGCATGTATGTAGTATATATGTTGTATATATGTATGTTGCATGCATGTAGTATATATGTTGTATATATGTATGTTGCATGTATGTGGTATATATGTAGTATGCATGTAGTATATATGTAGTATGTTGCATGCATGTAGTATATATGTGGTATATATGTAGTATGCATGTAGTATATATGTTGTATATATGTATGTTGCATGCATGTGGTATGCATGTAGTATATATGTAGTATGTATGTTGCATGCATGTAGTACATATGTAGTATGCATGTAGTATATATATGGTATATATGTAGTATGCATGTTGCATGCATGTGGTATATATGTAGTATGCATGTTGCATGTAGTATATATGTATGTAGTATATATGTGGTATATATGTAGTATGCATGTTGCATGCATGTAGTATATATGTAGTATGTATGTTGCATGCATGTGGTATATATGTAGTATGTATGTTGCATGCATGTGGTATATATGTAGTATGCATGTAGTATATATGTGGTATATATGTAGTATGCATGTTGCATGCATGTGGTATATATGTAGTATGCATGTTGCATGTAGTATATATGTATGTTGCATGCATGTAGTATATATGTAGTATGCATGTTGCATGCATGTAGTATATATGTAGTAAGTATGTTGCATGTAGTATATATGTAGTATATATGTATGTTGCATGCATGTAGTATGTATGTAGTATGTATGTAGTATGTATGTAGTATATATGTATGTTACATGCATGTAGTATATATGTATGTTGCATGCATGTAGTATATATGTATGTAGTATGTATGTAGTATGTATGTTGCATGTATGTAGTATGTATGTAGTATATATGTATGTTGCATGCATGTAGTATATATGTAGTATGTATGTTGCATGCATGTAGTATGTATGTAGCATGTATGTAGTATGTATGTTGCATGCATGTAGTATGTATGTAGTATATATGTAGTATGTATGTAGTATGTATTTTTTTCTTTACATTCAACACATTAGCCGGATGATGGGACTACTACTGTCCCATCATTGGCTAATGTGTCAATCACTGTCATTGTAGCAGGCATCGCCCGATGGGATTTGTAGTCCCATCGGACCATGCCTGCACAGACCCCCGCAGCCTGCACAGACCCCCGGACAGTCGGCACAGACCACTGGCAGGCCAACACAGCCCCCCGGCAGGCCGGTACAGACCCCCGGCCAGGCCGGTACAGACCCCCGGGCAGTCAGCACAGACACCCGGGCAGGCCGGTACAGACCCCCGGGCAGGCCGGTACAGAGCCCCCGGAAGGCCTGAACTGACGGCGCATCATGATGCGCACAGACCGCGCATCATGATGACGTCATTTCGGCAGCCAATCAGAGCCACAACAGTGGCTCATTGCATTATGGGAACTTCCGATTCCGATATCTGATATTGAAAAAATATCGGTACTCGGTATCGGAATTCCGATACAGCGAATATCCACCGATACCCGATATTTGCAGTATCGGAATGCTCAACACTAGTGACCTGTATTTCAATTACACCTGGGGCTAGCTATATACGGCTAATATATACTACAATTAGCAGCAGCAGCATCACTAGAATATAGAAAAGGAATGGACCCTCTTGATGTATGCAATGATCTATATACACAAATACAGTGCCAGCAGGCCTTGCACTGATGTGTATAGAGTGACATATACTACCCTGCCTACCCAACACTGGAATCTATATACTCCAGAATTATTCCTTAGAAGTACTGTTGTGTTTAGCTGGATTTGAGTAGTTTAGGATGGTAAACCCCACACTAACTAATAAATCCTCAATTCTGACCCTATATTGGCAACAGCTCTCCCTACACTATCTCAATCCAGAGCTGAATATGCTGAGCAGGGAGGTGTCCGGTCTCTTATACCCCTGATGATGCTGTGCAGCCAGCCAATCACTGCATGACCATAACAAAGATGGCTGCAACTTTCCATTGCCTGGCAGATAATCCCTGCATTGTGATTGGGTCTGTAAAGTCCACTAAAAAAGCTGAGTGGAGACCCGAGTTCCCGCCGAGTAATCCCGGAAATGCTTGGCGCTCACAGAGTACACCGAGTACCATGATACAGGTAGTGGCGAGCATGTTCGCTCATCACTAGTGGTTACAAGTTCATGCCATGTATATGCAGTAGCTCCAAGAGACATGTCAGGAAACTTTGTATTCAAAGGTGCATAAACACTGGCATGAAGCCTGTCCAATGGTGCAAGTATACACTCTTTGTGGCTCCTTTAGTATGAATCTGTGGATTTTTTATTCTTTTCATATTCATACAGAATTTGACAAAAAATCATTGCTATGCCTACTTGTAAAATCAGAGGTATAACGAGGAATAGCAGACACCTCAAACACCTTGCAGCCTTGTTTCTTGTGTGTACAGTTGTGAGCATAACATTTAATTTCAACTGCAAATCTCTTTGAAAATGCTGGAGTTTTATTAAGAACCAAGCAAACCATTAAATGACAAATTGTTTATTACATACAATAAATGTATGGGGGAAAAAAGCAAGATTTTTTTTCCTCAAAGCTTTTTTACACCTAAATTTGGTCAATAAATTTTGAAAATGTTTGAAACAAAGGTTCATTTATAAATTTCTTCAACATTTTAAAGCCATAATTAACATGAATTTCTGAAAGTAAAAATTAATCAAGTCAAGAATATTTTGTAGAGATTGCTCCAAATTCAATTCACCATGTCATGCGACATATAATATCATATTTTCCTTTCTTCATACACCGCTGCTTATAAAAGGAGCTGAGAACAAAACAAGACATTTGAAACTGTGATTACATTCAATGTCACCACAAGCTATTTAATAAAATAGGATGCCAGAATTCTGCCAAAACAATGTATTAGATATCAATGTCTTTCTTCATGTTTAATTGGCACAGCAAGGATGTACAAATTTGAAATTCTAGAAGGAACTATGCTCACACAGAATAAGTTCCTTTATTGTATAATTAAAATTATACTGTGGTCAATTATTATTAAAATGCTAGCTCTGAATGGGAAAAGTAAATATATTTAATGTATTACAATAGTTCTTGAAAGTTTGGAAACCTTTCAGAATTTTCTAAATTTCTGCATACATTTTCACACAAGTCCAAAAAGTAGATAAAGAGAACCAAACCAAATAAATTATTGAAGAATCTTAGACTTTGATTTATTTTAAATAAGGAAAATGTTCCAATATCACGTTTGACAGAGGTAATAGTATCTCATCTTTTTGTTTTAGGATCTGGTACAAAATTAATATAAAATAAAGCCAGCACTCCACATTCTTCAATAAAAGTAACATTATTAAATGCAGTTAAAAACATATACATATCTTTATGGCACCATAAAAGCTGCCTAAAATATGATGCATGAAAAAACTGCAACAAAAAAGCAATACTGCAATGCATTTCTGACATTTGTGATCTTAGTCTAAGCTCAGTGGGTTGGGAGGTTTGAGCAGCTACAGTGGTAGTAAGATGTAAAGGGCCTGTCACACTAAGCGATATGGCTAGCAATATCGCTATAACATCACTGGTTTTTGTGACGTTATAGCGATATTGCTAGCGATATCGCTATGTCTGATACTTACCTCCGACCGCTTCCCCGCTGGTTATCGCTGATCGCGCGAGAATGTCCTGGACCGTTTCTCGTCATCAGCTTCCTGCTGTGGAGACGAGCGACGCGTGGATGCGGGCGGGAGGACGTCAGGATCGCCTCGTCTGACAGGTAAGTAGCGATCCCCGACGCCTGCTATGTCGCTGGTGAGATCTGCCTGTGTGGCAGCTCACTAGCGACCACTTAGCGATGCACCAGCGATCCTGACCGCGTCATATCGCTGGTCGGGATCACTGGTGCATCGCTAAGTGTGACAGTACCTTAAGTTTGGTCATTGCAGGCTGTAGACTTTTCAAAAGAGTTTTTAGGTTGAGTATGAATGTTCTAATTGTGGAAGATATTTGGATGTTTTGAAGCATTGAATTCCAATGGAAATGGAATTTTAGAATTGTTTTAAGTGATTGGGTGAGGAACATACAAGTGTAGAGGAAAGATATGTCTTGTGAGGACTAGAAACTACATGTGGGAAGGTATTGAGATATTAATTTGAAGATGTATGAAGGAGACAGGTTATGGACAGTCTTGAATTCATTGTTAGTAGTTTAAATTTAATTTTCTGAGGAATTTAATTTCACTAAAAAAAACTGACAGAGGCCAGAGACAAAGGAGTAAAGGGGAAAGAGGTGGATTAAACTGGAAAAAGAGCTTAGGATAGACAAGAAAAGTTATAGCTGGGATACCACAGAGGTGGATATTGCAATAGTCAAGGCTGGGGATGATGAGGGCATGCACTAATATTTTAGTAGATTTGGTTTTGAGGAAAGGACAAATTCTTGAAACATTTGGAGGCGGCTGGAGGTGGCAAGAATTTGAAGAACAGGGCAGAGTCAAGGGTTAAGGGGTTTTACACAAAGCGATATCGCTAACAATATCGCTAAAGAATCACCGATTTGGTGACGCAGCAGCGATATTGCTATGTGTGATACTTACCTCCGACCGGCTCCCCTCTTGTCCATCGCTGATCGCGCGAGATCGCGCAGCTCCATTTCTTGTTGGGCACTTCCTGCTGGGCTTCCTGTGGCGCCGACGAGCGACGCGTGGACGTGGGCGGGAGGACGTCAGGATTGCCGTGTCTGAACGGTAAGTATAGTCCGCTGTATCGCTGCTGCATCGCTATGAGATCCTTCCTTCAGATAAATGTAAGGATAGCAACACGAGTAGTTGACTCAAAGAGAGTGGAGGACTGATGGTATCGGAGGCCTACTTCTACAGGCAACATACATGAAGAAGGCTCAACCAGCAGTCTACACATTTACAAAAATTTATTGACAGAGAGCAAACAAAATGACATCAATTTCACCACAGTAGAAATAGTATAATAGGGACCTTTATACCAAGGCAGTAGACTTGTGATACAGGCAAAAAGATGATGTTAGTTAATGTGAAAGATAAGTCTGGTAAGCAGATTGAAAGAGTTTATGGAAACATTATAGGGTTGGTTTTGTCCATGTTGAGTTTTAGAAAATGTGATAAGAAGATGTGATATGACTCATGGATACTCTGGGATTCTGTACAGCAGAGAGTTTATATCTGGACCAGAAACATAGTTTTGAGTGTCATCAGTCTACAGGGGGTATTGGAAGTTGTCCAAATTTAAAGGTTTCCCAAGGTTGGGATCTCAGGAGAGAGCCTTGAGGCACACCAACAGGGCACTAACAGAAAGAGGGCAGGATTAAGAGGTAGTATAGACATGAGAGATGGTAAATGTGTGGTTAGTAAGTTATATTCAAAAAAGTGGAGGATCTTTGATGCTAAGTGAAAAGAAGATGTGTAGTAGAGGCTATCGATCAACTGTGTCAAATGCAGAAGACAAATCTAGGAGGACAAGTATAAAGTATTATCTGCTATAGTTAAGTTAGTAAAGTGTTTGTAAGTTTTCTTAGGGCATATTCACAGTCTATAGAAAGATGTGAGGTCATTGTTAACAAATTATATCAGTGCATTTTACACATAGCAAAGATCAAATGTAGGCTAAAATCTTAGATTTCAGTACAGATCAAGGGGCCATTTACACGGACCAGCAGCACTGAATCGACCTTTACCAACTGGTGCTCATTTAATAACCTGTTTTTATAGATAGACTGAAGTAAGCAATGTGCTCTGAGCAATCTCGACAGTGTAAGTCCGGTTTATACCAAACAATGCACCACTGAGAATACAATGCACCACTGGGAATGATGATATTTTTTGCGCTACTCACAAGATAATTTCTCCCAATAAACAAGCGTTTTGCTCATTCATCAGGTGATCAACAGCCTGTGTACACTGATACATTGATGATAGATTATCATCAGTGAGCATTTTTAAGAATTTTCATTCATGACAATCTTTCATTGTAAATGCAGCTCAAGGTCTCCTTCACACGTCCATATTTCCACAACATGTTGTATTCATTTTTTCACGAATTCAAGGCTGAAAAAAATTCACCACACACTTTTATTACAGATGATGAACTCAATATATTATCACTGAAAGCAGACATACGTAAAAAGGCAAAGATGCTGGGAATTATACAGCAAAGTTAAATAGATGTTTCAACCCCGCCAAGGTCTTTGTCAAGATGTCACTGTGGATAAAAGGACAGTGTGTGAAAATAGTGCAAAATGGCATAAACAATAATACGTAATCCATAAACCAATATATATAAATTACACTATTTGCAATTTATAGAAGCTTTACTATATCAGTAGGTACATGGAATAAAAATAACAAAAAAGACAGGTAGGTTTATTGTCATATTGGCACAAATATGAAAGGGATGTACATGGATAATTATAGTGGCAGCAATTGTCGACATAGGGTATGAATTAATATAATGAGGGAGTACAAATGTGAAGAGGTGGACACTTTTTTATATAGATATATAACAGTTATATATTCCAAAATGCAAATCATCTGTTAAGTACCTGCGGAATGGGAGTATCCCATTAGGGTTGACTTGTGAGGAAATTATACAATGTCCAAGGCAAGGTCTGAGAAAGAATGAAGAAAGAGGTAACTAACCGACACGTTGTAAATGCAAATAAATGTAAATAATTTATACAATGTGATTTTTTTATTTTTGATATTCTATCTCTCAATATTAAAATTAACCCACCCTTAAAATTATAGACTGTTCATGTCTTTGTCAGTGGGCAAACTTACAAAATCATTAAGGGATCAAATACTTATTTCCCCCACTGTATATTTCATTCTACAGTCATTATTATACCTTATTAAATGGTATATTCATCAACAGCCTTTCTTCTTGCTACACTAGTCTGGGTGTCCCTGCTTCCATGACAACCCCGACAGCCAGAGACGTAGCTAGGGTTTTGGCTCAGGGGTGGCGAAACTTCTGAGTGGGCCACTAGCTTAGTAACCTTGATTACAACTGGGTGATGCACCCTAATAGTGTCTGTAAGAGAATCTCAGCAGATGACTGCGCTGTTACTGAAAATATTCTCTATATAAAGACCAACATTGATTTATGATCACTGGTAGATACCAGTCCTACGGAACATATAAGAGATTACTGCAAAATTACAGATGATGACTTACAGAGGACATTCTTTCTGATCGAATCGTTCACCTTTCCCATCTTTTCCACCTGGCCCAAACCGATTTGACAACTTCTTCCAGCTAGGACTCGTCTGCAGAGATTGCAACAAAGACAAATTTCACATGTATGAGAAGCTTTATAATTTATTTCTTTCTTTAACCTTACCGGAAAAACACTGATGACACACTAATGGTAAAAACGGATACACGGATAACACACTGATGTCAACATTAACATTTTGGTGCATGGTCCTCTTGAAAAGTCCTCATTTTATAAATGAGTAAAATAAATAAATAAAATAAATAAATAAAAGTTTTCCAGTATTTAGATATCAATATTGTATTTATATACTTTGTATAGCTCATTAATAGTAGATTGTTTTTGAGAAAGACACCTTTCACCCCGATGTGTAGCTATTCGCAAGTCCTGTGATGGTCAGAAAAAAGTACCATATTTTTCGGACTATAAGATGCACCCGACTATAAGACGCATCCAGGTTTTAAAGGTGGAAAGTAGGGAAAAAAATATTTTAAGCAAAAAATGTGGTAAAATATTTCATAACATAAATAACACACTATTATATGTGGTGTTATTATATATAATAGTATGTTATTATGTTGGAAGCTATGGGTAGAAGATGGTGCTGCTGGACCAGTGTGGTGTCTGTAAAGTACTATAAGAAGAAGCTCGAGGGTGAGTATAAGAATGGGGGCACAGGGCTTATATTTAAAGCACCACTCCAGCACTGAAATATAACACTGGAGTGCTGTTTTAATATCCCATGGGAGAACTATAGCTCCCAGCATGTCCTGAAGATCCTATGGCATGCAGGGAGTTATAGTTCACCACAGGAGTGGCAGAGTGTTTTTTTATGTGTTGTGATTACAAATCTTGTAATTATTTCTTACCTGTACAGGCTGTGCTCACATCAGTGCAGGTTCTGCTGCCAGCCAGCCATGCATGAAAACTGACCTACAGCTTACAGGACCTATGGTGAGGTAATGAAGGGCTGGAGTATCACATGACGGCACAGCCCTCCCTCTTATTACCTCACCACAGGTCCTGAAAGAGGAAGCTGCATTGTTTCTAGTGCGGTGTCTGCAGTTCCTGTGGTGACATAATGAAGATGGATTGCTTTGTGCTGTCATGTGATGCTCCAGTCCGCCCTCTTCATTATCTCACCACAGGTCCTAAACAGGAGCACTCAGCATCAGCACAGTCCTCGCTGTGCTGTCAGGTATGCAACTTCGATCCCTCCTGTTGCACCCTGCTGCTGCCATCTCATTCTTGACCGCACACACGATCTCTCCAGCCACTGTAGGAATCCAGTGCTAGGAAACCATGTGGAAACCAATGCTCGGCATTGACAGCTAATGAATATTCCTTCACTTTAGGCATTGGTACCACTTGGATTCCCCAGCGCTGGATTCCTGCAGCGGCAATATTTTCCTGCCTCCTGGGAGTACGATCCCATTATGCCACTGCCCCCTCTCCACATGTTACATTTGGACCATAAGACACACCCCACACTTTCCTCCCAAATTTAGTGGAAAAAAGTACGTCTTATGATCTGAAAAATACGGTAGATCACACTACTCCATACACTGTGTAGTGGTTTTCTCATGTTCAATCATATCCACTCACATGTTCTAAGAAAATCAACTATTCAGTAGAGGCAACCAAAAGTAAATTTACAAAAAGCACCATTCAGCTTACAGCTGGCACTGATAACACCTATTTGTGTTCTGAAAATTAAATTATCCATAGTTCGCAAAACTTTTGGCCTTATCAATATATATCTATTTTTTTAACTAAAAATAAAATGTCAAAAGCAAAGAATGGATAAACAATACAAGTATGGCATCTAGCTGGACAGGAAGCAATGACATCTTGTTATTGGTCATTCGACTGTAGAGCTCAATGATTCACTGTGACGATCAGGTGACTGGAGTGGCACTTCATTACAGGCACATCTGATGACATAATGTTCTACGACTGCTGAGACAGTCTGTGCCAGACCCATGGGGGTGTCAGCTAGGTGAGTATGCATAATTGAAATTATTTTTTCCAATGTTTCTGTTTATGCTTTTAAAGTTAAACAAGCTTTTAATGGTTATCTGATACTGCATTTAGAACTAATATAGATATAGCATTCTCGATTGATAGAACTATATTTATCCTTCATTTATTTACAGAGTTTTTTTTTATATTTGTGCTATGTATCCTTGAGAATTAGCTTTCAGATGTTTGCCGAAGTAATTCCTCTAAAAACGTTATTTCCATTAAAGCCAATCAGCATTTGTGAAGTATCATTTTACACAAATTAATGTAATTTATAACAGAAACTGCTATTTAATGCTAGTTCTAAACATGTGTACGTCCATAGAGAATGTTTGGGATTTGGATACAATTACATGTAGTAATTAAGATTGTTTGTAGGAAGATATGCACTATAGTGACCCTCAGGCACTCACCGACTAGAACAAATGAAGGAACGCCATAAATACATCTTTCTGAATTCAGCACTGTTAAGTTAAAGCTTGAAAATTATGTAACTTGTTAATGTCTCTTTGTCTGATGACTTCATTTAGTTTATAGTTTTCTTCCCTGCATTGTGTTGTACAATAGGTCAGTAAAGTACCGCTGTTACAATTAACAAACGAAACTATATATACATGGGGAACATCTGTGGCAAAAACACTGAAAAGGTCATAGTATTTCACAGCCTTAACAAGCTTTTTCTTAAAAAAAAATGTTTTCATCTGTTTTTAATCTCTGTATAACTGAGAATTTGTCAGTTTTCATATGTTCATTTTCTACTTCCCCTTTTATTAACTCAAAGATCTATAAACTTTTTATGTTTTTTTAATTTTTAATTCAACAAGCTAGCCAAATGAGGGCTTCTTTATGTGTATTAAAAATTGTGTGGGAAGAATAATCCGCTATTGTTTTCTGAGAGTTGGATTTTATGGCATTAATTATTCAGTAAAAAGACTTGGCAATATAATTCTTTAAGTTATAAAACTAACAGGGATGTTTTGTATTTCAGAGATCAAAAAATTCACATTTGTATAAAACAATTTTGATTTCTGTTTCCATTTTCTTAAATCATATCTTTTTATTTTTCCGTATTATTTTGGTATAGATACAAACTGGACAAGGTGGAGGAAGAAGAGGAGGAGGAGGATGATGATGGGGATGATTACTTAGGGGAGGAGGATGCTTCTCGTGGGGCAAGAGAAAATGATGGCATGGCAAGGTCTGGTACTGGGTTTGTGCGTGACTGGAGGGATGTGGATTTGCCCCACGAGATGCATCCTCCTCCCATAAGTAATCATCCCCATCATCATCCTCCTCCTCTTCTTCCTCCTCCTCTTCCAGGAGAGGTCCCTGAGCAGACAATGGCTGAATGTCATCAAGGATTCCCTCCTCCTCTTCCTCCTCATCAACATTGGCTGCAGACGCCTGCTCCTTAAGGTGCGTCAAAGTTTGCATGAGCAGACGCATAAGTGGGATGCTCATGCTTAGGATGGCGTCATCTGCGCTTACCAGCCGTGTGCATTCCTCAAAACACTGAAGGACTTTACAGAGGTCTTTCAGCTTCGACCACTGCACACCTGTCAACTCCATGTCTGCTCTCAAAGTGCCTGGCCGTGTATCCTCCCACAAATGCATTATGGCCTGCCTCTGCTCGCACAGCCACTCCACCATGTGCAAGGTGGAGTTCCACCTTGTTGCAATGTCGATAATGAGGCAGTGGTTGGGAAGGTGGAGCAATCGCTGCAGCTTCTGCATACGAATGGAGTGTACAGGCGACTGGCAGATGTGCGTGCACAGTCTTCACACCTTCTGGAGCAGGGCTGTTAACTCCGGATAATTGTTGAGGAAGCACTGCACCACCAGGTTCAAGGTGTGAGCCAAGCAAGGTATGTGGCTGAGTTTTGAAAGGGCTATGGCTGCCGCAAAATTACGGCCGTTATCACTAACTACCTTGCCTGCCTCAAGATGTATACTGCCCAGCCATGACTCAGTTTGTCGCTGAAAGTACTCGGCCAGCACCTCCGCGGTGTGTCTGTCGCCCAAACACATCATCTCCAACACAGCCTGCTGACGTTTTCCACTAGCTGCTCGATAGGGGGACACCTCGTGTGCAAAAGTGGCAGCTGCAGATAGGGTGCTCGTACGACTGCGCTCTGTGGACGAGCTTTCACTTCTGGAGGAGGAGGAGGAGGGTCGAACGCCTACAGCCAACTGTTTCCTATACCGTGGGCTAGGCAGCACTGTCCCACCACCGCTGTCCCCTGTGGACCCTGCATCCACCACATTAACCCAGTGCGCAGTGATGGACATGTAACGGCCCTGGCCATGCCGACTGGACCATGCATCTGTTGTGAGGTGCACCTTTCCACTCACTGACTGCTTGAGTGCATGGACAATGCGGTCTTTCACATGATGGTGGAGGGCTGGGATGGCTTTGCGAGAGAAGAAGTGGCGACTGGGTAGGTCATAGCGTGGTACTGCGCTTTCCACCAACCGATAGGGCATCATCTCTAACGAGATTAGTTTGGCAATGTGGGCGTTCAAACCCAGTGTACGCGGATGAGAGACTGAGTACTTTCTTGACCTTCTCATAGTCTCTGGGACGGTGAGCTGGACTTGAGAGCTGCATATGGTGGAACTAGCAGTGGACAGGGCGGACTGAGAGAGGGTTGATGATGGTGATGGAGTTGGTGTTCTTACTGATGGCCTAGATTCAGTCTTTCGTTGATATAACAGTGGGATTCCCTGACTGCTTTGGCCTTGCAACGACACCTCAACATTTGCTGCTGTGCTAACCGGTGGGCTTACAGTGGGGGAAACAATGTAACGTTGCTGACTACCTTCTTTGTGATCAGTTGCCCATGTGGTACTTGAGGTTTGTCCACGCTTGCAAGTGCATGCTGGTTAAATGTCTAAGCATGCAACTGGTATTCAAATTTTTCAGATTTTTCCCTCGGCTAAAGGTCTTTGCGCACTTCTTACAGATAACCTTGGCCTGATCATGAGGATTTTATTCAAAAAAGTGCCACACTGCATTCTTCCTACTTTGGAGGACATTTTGCGGCCTAGCACGCTGTGCTATTTTGACCATCTGGACAAGCTGTCCAGCAACTCTTTTGATTTTTGGAACCTGTCTTTGGAGTACTCTGGGCCTGCCAGATAACAGCTGTTGCAATGTCGATGTCTGCTGTGGATGCTCCTCCTCCTCATCTGAGCTATTGGAAGCAGCACCCTCTTCCCCCAATGGATGCCAATCTGGGTCAACAACTGGGTCATCCATCACCTCCTCTTCGATGTCATGTGCACCTTCCCCTGTGTCACCGTGTATGGTGGTATAGTATGCGAGAAGGGGCACCTGAGTCTCATCAGGGTCAGAATCTGGCTCATTACACTGCGAGGACAATGTAGTGCTCTGAGTGAATGTACCAGCAGAATCATCTATCAGTGGCTGTGCATCAGTGCACTCCATGTCAGATTCATCTTGGCATGGGTAATTCACCATTTCACTTGATAACCCAGGCATGGTATGTGAAAACAGCTCCATGGAGTAATCAGTTGTATGGCCTGCGTCATCCTTCAATCTTGGTTGGGGTGAAGGACACAAGGAAAGGTGTGGTTCATAAACATGAGCCTCCAATGACGACTCAGTGCTTTTATTTTTTACATCTTCAGAAGAGGAGGCGATAGAGCTGGAGGCTGAGTCAGCAATGTAAGCCAAAACTTTTTCCTGAAGCTCTGGCTTTAAAAGCGGTTTGCCAACTCCTAGAAAACTAAGCCTTTGAGGCCTTGTGGAGCCAGATGATGATGCAGGCTCAACACCTCCTGCATTCAGTCCTATTTTGCTTTTGCCACTACCATGAGATCCACCACCAACACCATCATTACCAGCTGGCAACCCCCGCCCAATTCCACTGCCTCTTCCACCAGCCTTCCTCATTTTTGGTAAAAATGTACACAAAATCCCACAAACTATATAGTAATGTAAACAAGGTACAAGGTGTATATAGGACGGGGAGATGTAGAATTTCTGAACACACTTGTGGACACTGTTGGATTGTGTGAGGCCCAGTGAATATCACACCGCTATGTCACAGGCTCAATGTCGCAGGTGTGAAAAATGTCACTATAGGACAGGGGAGATGTAGAATTTCTGAACACACTTGTGGACACACGCTTTTTCCTTGAGACTGCCAACTGGGATGGACATTTTTCTGATTTTGTTTTAGACTTATTGGAGTTTGCTTTGACCAAAAAATTTTTTGTTTTCAAAGACAAATTTTATTTACAGTTACAGGGGACTGCAATGGGCGCGGCATGTGCCCCGGCCTATGCAAGCCTGTTTCTTGGTTTTTGGGAGAGGCAGGTTTTTTATGGGGATGGGGCACATGCCGCGGACCAGGTGGTGGGTTGGTTTCGCTACATCGATGATGTATTGATGATATGGAGGGGTGACGAGACCAGCCTATGTAAAATTCATGCAGTCCCTTAGTGTGAATCCATTCAATCTTAGATTTACATTCAATTATCGTGCGAAATGCATTGATTTTTTGGATATTAAATTGTGTGTGGCAGAGAACGGGTCTATTGAGACCGATTTACTTCGTAAGGAAATGGCAGTGAACTCTCTTTTACATGCCTCCTCGACACACAATTTTTCTGTGATTAAAGCCATCCCAGTTGGACAATTCTTAAGAAACAGGCGGACCTGCTCGACTATGGCCCGCTTTGAACAGCAATCTACCCGCCTTATTGAGCGGTTTTGTGATAGAGGTTATAGTAACCTTTGTATTAGGGAGGGCTATAGACATGCCAAGCGCACCAAAAGGGAGGAACTTCTTGTACCTTCACCTAGGAAGGTTTCGACTGATTCCAATGAAGTGAGATTTATCTCAACTTCTAATTGTCGCTGGGACCAGATTCGTGATGTATTAATCAAACATTGGCCAGTCCTACATACGGACAAGTTTTTGGCCGGGAATTTACCGCAGCGTCTCTTGATGGTACAATGCAGGGGGAGGAACCTGAAAGACCACCTGGTCAAAAGTCATTATACAACTAAATCACAGTTTATTTTTAATATGAGTAATCCTAGAGTCGGGTGTTTCCCCTGCGGCGCGTGTGTCGCGTGTCCCAATATCCTTAGGAGTGGGACCTTTAGTACATCTGATGGGAGCAGGGAGTACAAAATACGTGATTATATTTCATGTAATACAACTCATGTAATATATTTTGCAACATGCCCCTGCTCCCTGATTTATGTAGGTCTCACTTCGAAGGAGTTAAAGGTACGGACGCGCGAACATGTCCGCGATATCGTTGCCGCAAGGGACGCTGCGGACTCCACTTTGCTTAAGACCCTACCGAGACAACTTTTTGTTATGTCATGGTTCTGACCCCAGTGACCTTAAGGTGAGGGGTATTGATAGGGTCCATGGCGGTGTTAGGGGTGGCAATTTGGTCCGCCTTCTGGCACAACATGAATGTAGGTGGATTGTCACCCTTGACACCGTCACACCCAAGGGACTCAACGAAAAACTTACTTTTGTCCCTTTTCTTTAGAAATAATTCCTTTTTTTTGCCTTTCCACCCATCTCTGTCTTAGTCTCTGTGGTAGCGTCCGTTTATATATGCATATGTATGTATATATTATACGTCTAAAGAATGAATTTGTATCATTGTCCCACGTTTTTATACTGTATTATTTTTAATTTTGTCATGTCTTTTAGTTTTTCCCTTAAAGTTCTTGCCTTGCCGGATCTTGACCCTTTGGAACCTATGGTGGTTATGATGCCCCATTATTCTATGCTGGGACAATTCCTGGATGTGGGACATTATTGAATATCAAACGGAACCAAGGGATTCCTTCCAATTGGATGAGAAGACTTTCTGATGATTTATTATCATTATTATTATTTTTTTATTTTTTTGTTATTTTTCCGGCCCATATATATATATTTTTTTGTATTTTTTATGTATATATTTTTTTATATATGTATTGTTTATTGTTTGTACTATTTTTGTATATTGTCACTGATTTCTGTATATTTCAGTATTGTAATATCCTATGACGGAAACATAGGCTTGCACTTTGTCACTTTGAGGATGCACTTTTGCACTTTATATCACTCTTTGAGATATCATTAACACTGTGCCGTTATTTGTATTACTCTTTTGTGCTCCACCTAGAACTGGATCACTACAACCCCTTTCTTCTTGTGTACATGGGCTGATTTCTATCTCTTCCAAGATGGTTGCCGCCATGGTCTTCATTAAAATGGCGGTTGTGGTGCGCACGTGCGCTTTGCCTCACGGCCTTCCCACTCTCCTCCGTGGCTATCTGGATTAGCTTGGCGCGCATGTGTATGAAGTCAGCAGGTGGATTTCCACCTACATGCGTGCCGTCTACTGATGGCCAGGGGGTGGGAGGCAACGTTCTTGGCGGGTGACGTCATTGGCGCGTGCGCCCGATACTCCGGCATTGATTGATGACACTATATAAGTAATAAGGTTATGGCACTCATTTGTACCCCTTTTGAGAAAGCATCCAACACGAAACGCGCATCAGGGGGTCACAGAGGGGCACATTGGCATACTGGCGATCATGGGTAAGTGACATTACTCAGATGCTGAAGGGCACTTGATTTGCCTAATGCTTTAGACAATATTTATTATACCTTGCATGGGTACTTTGCCCGGGACTTATCATGTTGTACCATATTGTCGCCTTATACACTTTATAACCCTTGGTCGCAAGATCACCATGTGTACCTCTGTTTTGGCCTTAGTATCCCTCCTTTTCCTTTCTACTATATAAGCCATTATTAGTATGTATACCTTTTGTATTGTCAACTGTTTGAATCAATAAATCAATGTTTTTTATTGGATGTGTTCTCTGCTCCGTTTTTTCTGTGTCTACACTTGTGGACACTGTTGGATTGTGTGAGGCCCAGTGAATATCACATCGCTATGTCACAGGCTCAATGTCGTAGGTGTGAAAAATGTCACTATAGGACAGGGGAGATGTAGAATTTCTGAACACACTTGTGGACACTGTTGGATTGTGTGAGGCCCAGTGAATATCACACCGCTATGTCACAGGCTCAATGTCGCAGGTGTGAAAAATGTCACTATAGGACAGGGGAGATGTAGAATTTCTGAACACACTTGTGGACACTGTTGGATTGTGTGAGGCCCAGTGAATATCACACCGCTATGTCACAGGCTCAATGTCGCAGGTGTGAAAAATGTTACTATAGGACAGGGGAGATGTAGAATTTCTGAACACACTTGTGGACACTGTTGGATTGTGTGAGGCCCAGTGAATATCACACCGCTATGTCACAGGCTCAATGTCGTAGGTGTGAAAAATGTCACTATATGACAGGGGAGATGTAGAATTTCTGAGCACACTTGTGGACACTGTTTGATTGTGTGAGGCCCAGTGAATATCACACCGCTATGTCACAGGCTCAATGTCGCAGGTGTGAAAAATGTCACTATAGGACAGGGGAGATGTAGAATTTCTGAACACACTTGTGGACACTGTTGGATTGTGTGAGGCCCAGTGAATATCACACCGCTATGTCACAGGCTCAATGTTGCAGGTGTGAAAAATGTCACTATAGGACAGGGGAGATGTAGAATTTCTGAACACAATTGTGGACACTGTTGGATTGTGTGAGGCCCAGTGAATATTACACCGCTATGTCACAGTCTCAATGTCGCAGGTGTGAAAAATGTCACTATAGGACAGGGGAGATGTAGAATTTCTGAACACACTTGTGGACACTGTTGGATTGTGTGAGGCCCAGTGAATATCACACCGCTATGTCACAGGCTCAATGTCGTAGGTGTGAAAAATGTCACTATAGGACAGGGGAGATGTAGAATTTCTGAACACACTTGTGGACACTGTTGGATTGTGTGAGGCCCAGTGAATATCACACCGCTATGTCACAGGCTCAATGTCGCAGGTATGAAAAATGTCACTATCGGACAGGGGAGATGTAGAATTTCTGAACACACTTGTGGACACTGTTGGATTGTGTGAGGCCCAGTGAATATCACACCGCTATGTCACAGGCTCAATGTCGCAGGTGTGAAAAATGTTACTATAGGACAGTTGCAGAGAAAAGGAGACACAAAAGCGCAATAGGGTCTTATCTGTGTTACAGAGAGAGATTACACTAAGAAATTTGCTCGCCTGATTAGGGTAAGAGAAAGCGTATAGTCTGGCGGCTGCTGCACATCCACAGGTCCTCAACGACCAGAAGAAATCACGTATTCAGGGGAATTTGTGGTTATATTCCGCGCTGCCGCAAGAAAGTATTCCAGGAGATCAATGTCAAAGATTCACAGTGGTTTATTCTACGCGTTTCGGGGGTCTCATGCCCCCTTCATCAGGAAATACCACATAGTAAGTACAGGCATCACACGTATATATAGTTGAGACAAGACGCTGAGGTTCAAAAAAACGAGCGCCAACAGATCAGATGACACAGTGTCAAAGTTCATAGTGGCTACAGGGTTAACAGTTCACATGGCTTGTACCACATAAAAATGTACAATAAAACAATTAATAACTGAGGACATAAATGGTGTATTCATTTATAGGAGACAAATTCAATTAACAGCAAAAGAAAAAGAAAAAAAAAAGAGAGAAAGTGAAAAAATGCCGACTTTCACTGAGTGGACAAAAACTCATACTAAACGGAACCTTCAAGTGTGGAAGCATATGCCTTACACCTGGACTAACCGATGGAACAGGGAAAGCTTCCTTATCTATGGAAAGTCCAATGAAATCTTTATATTAGATGTGAAAAATAAATAAAATTATATTTTATTAGTTTCTATTAAAATAAAATAAAAAATAAAAAATATATTTCCCAAAAGAGATATATGCCATAAGAATTGTCTGAGAAAAATTATACGGAGACATGTAAAAATAATCTATATAAAACTACAGTCAACACACAGTGTTACTGCTATGTAGCAGAGTCTTGAGGCAGCGCGGAATGTAACTACAAATTCCCCTGAATATGTGACTATAGGACAGGGGAGATGTAGAATTTCTGAACACACTTGTGGACACTGTTGGATTGTGTGAGGCCCAGTGAATATCACACCACTATGTCACAGGCTCAATGTCGTAGGTGTGAAAAATGTCACTATAGGACAGGGAAGATGTAGAATTTCTGAACACACTTGTGGACACTGTTGGTTTGTGTGAGGCCCAGTGAATATCACACCGCTATATCACAGGCAGAAATTGGCTAGTGTATGACAAACTACAAGGTGTATATAGAATTGGGCAGAATAGCAATCTCCCTAGAGTGTAGGTCTGTAAGAACGGAACAAGTCCTCGACTTATCCTTACAGAGTCACACACAGATAGCTTCACTGTGGCCGTGATAGCAGCCGTTACACGGTACTGTGTGAGGAGCGTACACCGCTGTATGGTGTGAAAAAATGCACGCTCAGTACCTCACCAGGACAAAAAAAAAAATTTGGATTGCTTTTAAAAAAGCAGTTTGCAGAGCAGTGGGAAAACAGCAATGCAGCTATCAGGAAGCCTTATAAGGCAGCCTAACAACCAACACAGCTGATCCAGCAAAATATAGCCTCCACTTGCACTGCACACACAGTGACTGGTGTGTTGTACAGGCAAAATCGCTAGCAGCAGAAGCAGTTTTTGGTGTCTTCTTCCCTGCTTAATGCTCTCCCTACAGAATCATCAGCAGCAGCAGCTCTCCATATTCTGAGATCAGCATGAGTAACATGGCGGTTGGCGTGCACGCCCTTTTATACCCCCTGTGACGCCCCCCAAAGCAAGCCAATCACTTGCGTGCCCTTCTCAAAGATGGTGGTGACCCCTGCCTATGTCATCACGTTGCCCACAGTTTCCCTGGATCCTGATTGGCTGAAAAAGGGTGGAAAACAAACTTTTGAAACGCGACTTTGCCGCTAAAGTCGCAGAGCTCGTGGCCGACCTCAGCCTAGGGTCGGGTTTCGTTTCATGAAACCCGACTTTACCAAAAGTCGGCGACTTTTGAAATTTTTTGACCTGTTTCGCTCATCTCTACTTATTACGCCTTCTAAACTCCTGACGTTGCACCCTAGACAAAACCCTATCACATTGCATGTGTTCAGAAGTTCGTTCAAAAGGCGGCACCACCTCTCGTGTAGTTTTACGTTCACGTAAACGCCGATCAATTTGAGTGGCCAATGACATAGAGTCATCAAGACCAGAGGGGACAGGAAATCCCACTATAACATCTTTTACAGTTTCTGCCAGACCCTTCTGAAAGAGAGCTGCTAGGGCATCATCATTCCTTTTAGTAAGGACCGCCCACTTTCGGAATTTTTGACAACATAACTGTGCAGAATCCTGACCCTGATTCAATGCCAATAAGGTTTTTTCAGCTTGATCAATAGCATTAGGTTCATCATACAACAACCCCAGGGCTTGAAAAAACGCATCCACATTAGCCAGAATAGGATCTCCGGGTGTCAAAGAAAAAGCCCTATCCTGCTGCACAGAGCTCCCCGAAGAGTTAGGTTTCAAAGCAAAAAATAGTTTACAATTATTCTTAAAATTCAAAAATTTAGACCGATCCCCAGAAAACACATCAGGAGTAGGGATTTTTGGTTCAACAGCAGATGATTGAGCGAGATATGCAGAAATTCCCCGCACTTCAGCAGCAAGCTGCTCAACATAATCGGACAATTGCTTAGTCTCCATTTAGACAAAAAATCCTCCTATGGCCCCAGAGAAAAAGAGGAAAAAATATACAAAAAAACATTCTGACACTTTTTTTTTTTTTTTACAATTCTTTCCTTCTTTGAGTACCCTAGAGTCTACAGTATGGCTGGTGATTCTTTTATGAATGGGTCACAGAGGAGGATGTCAGGAACAGGCTAAGCCACAGAAAACCATAGAGGTTGGTAACTAAGCGGATTGCAGACCCCTGATCCTATCCATTCAACTAGCAGTAGCCGTGGAGCGTACCTACGATGCCCTAGACGCCTCGGCACAGCCGGAGAGCTAACTAAGCCTAAAGCAAGAAAGGTGAAATCTAAACTGCCCCGGAGCAGACTGCAAAAGGGATAGATAGCCCCCAAACATATATTGTCAGTGAGACAAGATGAAACACAAACGCAGGCAGAAACATAGACTGAGCAAATGATGGGGCCCAAACTGACTAGACAGTACAGGGAAGGAAAGACACTGTCTGCAATCACGCAAAAACCCTGAAACATCCAACATATCTGATGAACAAAACAACACTGAAGTCACTATATCAGCACTCCGGTATGAACTGGAAGCAAAGAAAAAGAGATCAATATAACAGGGGACTGAACAAACTGACACAGGCTGTAACATATGGAGCAGTGGTCCAGCACAGCCCCCAGAGGAGCAAGATGAACCCGCACAACAAGCAGAGAGAGACAAAACCAGATCATATGCAAAGGATTAGCAAATGAACCACTTAGCTGAACAATACAGGATCAGCGCAGGAGATATCAGACCTCTGAATGCACAGGAAAGCAATCACTAGCAGGGATTGCAGGAAGTCTGCAGACTTAAATACTCCAATCAGTAACCCCAGATCTCCAATCATCATCATCATCAGGTGGCAGACCTCTGTCAATCTGGCCAGCTCCACTACCTCCAGTAACTACCGGAGGGAGCAGGTGGAGCTTCAGCTCAGAAGTCTGAGCCAGGGAATTCACAACAAGCGCCTGTCCCAACAGCCACCAGAGTCACCCAGCACCCAGTCAGCGAAATGTAACGTCCTTGGCCATGCTTACTCGTCCAAGTGTCTGTGGTGAAGTGCACCCTGGCAGACAAAGATTTTGTCACGGAGTGGGTGATGTTGTCTGCTACATGCTGGTGTAGTGCAGGCAAAGACCTGCGTCTCAATAGTTGGCATGGCAACAGATGAGGAGGAAGAAGCAGCAGATGCGATTTATGGGGCAACTGATGGTTGTTGATGTCCGCTGGTTCACATTTTTGCATAGTGGGATTCCCACAGTAAAGCATGTTGATTGCGCATGTGAAGGTTCACATATGTAGTATTCAAATTATTGCACTTTTTACCTTGACTCAGTTTTTTTTGCAAAGTTGGCAGATTACGTGAGTTGGCTCATCCTTTACAGTGTCAAAAAAGGCCAAGGCTATACAACCCTTGGCACCCCTGTGACCTATAGACCTGTGGATGCTGCTGGTCAGAGGCACATTTGTGGCTGAGGATGCTTCACTCGTCGTGGCTGCATCACTACGTGTCTGCGACTGACAGCACAACATAACCTCCTTGTCTTCCTGCTCAGATGATACACTCAGTTGTGTGCCTCTATGTTCACACCAACTGGGATCTAACACCTCATCATCATCCTCTGTGTTATCACATTCCTCGCCATTGGAGTCCCTCCTCCTCTTTTTACTCTAACAGCACAGTACAGTCCGCATGAGCCTCAGATATCTGAGCCTCATCAGGAACACCCCCGGGGTTAACGTCTGATGATGAGGGTCAGGATGATCTTTGGACCGTACATCTTCCTGCCCTGAATCCAAGCTAAAAAAATTTGAGGCATCGGTGTAGATTTCCTTTTCTTGGCTCTGCAAAGATTTTTAGCACACTTCTGATGGCTATGGCATAGAATGTGTGAATAGCTCTTCAGACTCAGCCATCTGTGGTTCTGTACAGTCAGTTGATCGTTTGCATAGTTGGGATGTCGGGGAAGCAATGGGAATTTGGATTCCACATCTGTGGACTGTACTGGGTGTGATCTTGATGTGGAGGAAGAGGAGGAGAGGCCACTTGAAGCTGCACTTGCCATCCACTCAAATACATGCTTTTTCTGGGCATCATCGACAAGGTGTACCACTAAGCTGCTGCCAAAGAAAGGCAGTGGTGTAGCCTGTCAAGTAACTTAAGTTGTCAGTTGTCTTTGCATAGGACGTGACGTTGCTTCAGTAGTGCTTTCATAAACATTACCACCTACCCCACGTACACCTTGAACACCAAGCCTAATTCCCCTTTTGCCACAGACTCACTTTTTCCCAGTCATATTGCTCAGATAGTGTGGTAGAAGCATAGTATTAAGAACCAAATATGCTGTGCTGTGTCATGTTAGTCACAGAAAAAAGAATTGTTTGAGTGTGGATCCGGCATCTATAACACAATAGATGCTGCAAACTATTTTTAAAGTCAGATCCCATACTGTATGATGTTAATAACAGAAGAATTTGTTTGTGGCCTCTGTATCAGGCCTCTACAGCTTAATTTCAATCCAAATAAATGACAGTGTGATACAGCGCGTTTTCTAACTTTTTGCAACTGAAAAATTATTTTTTTAAATGTGCCTTAGGTCTGCAGACAAGTTCATATCACTGGAACAAAATGACTACGTGGGATACAGCAGGCTGTTTCACATTTAGCAACAGAAAAAATTATAACTTTATTTTATTGTGCCTTAGGTCTGCAGACAGTTTTATTTCACCACAGCACTAAATTACAAGGTGGGATACAGCAGGCTGTTTAATAATTTTTCACTAGCTACATGTGAATTAGAATGCTATACTCGTGCATGGATCACAATAGAAGCAGTGCACAACACGTGCCCTGCTGGGTTTGTTTGTGCACCTCAGTATGGCCAAAAAAGAAAAAAAGTGCTGGAAGGTAAATTTAACAGCCACACTAGACACTAGCTTCCTACAGTATCTGACTGATATACAGCCACCTAGCTAACTAGCAAATATGTGGGATACAGCACATATGTGGGATATAGCAGACTTTTTCACATTTAGATAGTGAAAAAATATTATTTAGAATGCTATACTTGTGAATGGAACACAATAGAAGCAGTGCACAACATACTTGGAGGACATGTGCCCTGCTGGCTTTGTCTGTGAACCTCAGTAATACCCCCGCAAAAAAAAATTCCGGAAGGTAAATTTTACAGCCAGACTGGACACTATCTAGCTACACTATCTGACTGATAAACAACTAACTATCTAGCTGAAATCTTGCTGTTGACAGTGGCAGAGTGGGGAGCAGCCTCTTTGCGCTGTTGCAGTGTCAAAATTGCACTAAAACAAGATGTCCACTGTTTATTTGAAGAGGGACATGTGGTTTGAGCAGCCATTGACACAAACTGTTATGTCAGGACTAAGGATGAGTGAGCATATTCATGGGTACTCGTTACTTGGCGAGTAATGCGGTACTCGTGGTACTTGGAAAATAGTGAGTATTTCACTACTTGCCTCGCTATTCGGTTCTCCCGCCCAGCAGTTGCCAATCACAGTAATGCCGCACCCTTCTTGGTTGTGGGCAGCATTACTATGATTGGCTTGCCATCCAGCATCCTATGAGTCATCATAGCCTGGCATTAAGCCCTGCTGCCGACATTTTGAGCACATTGCATGCAGAACACAGCTAGTGTAGGGAGAGTGTGAGCAGCTGCTAGGGATAGTTGTATTTTTTGGTTCAAATCAGCCTGAAATCCTCTGAAAGTATAAGGTCAGGGTGGGACTGAGTAGTGACCGTTTTCTCAGTCTTATTTTAGGTCACATTTACCCCTGCAGGGCAGGTTTTTTGAGCAGTTGCGGTGCTGTGTTAACAGTGAATAGGACGCACGCACGGTACTGCACAACTGACACGCAGCCAGCACTGCTGTCTTGTGTGGTGTCTGGGCTGCGTATTCTTGCCTTAAACCTCAGGGCAGTTTTTTTGTGCAGTTGCAGTGCTGTGTTCACAGCGAATAGCACGCACAGTACTGCACAACTGACACGCAGCCAGCACCGCTGTCTTGTGTGGTGTCAGGGCTGCGTATTCTTGCCTTAAACCTCTGGGCAATTTTTGAGTGGTAGCACCACTGTCTTGTGTGGTTACTGGGGTGCGTAATCTCACCTTAAACATCAGGGCAATTTTTTTCTGCTGCTGCGTGGCTGTTTGTAAAACACAAAGCAGTACTAGGCTGTAGTGCTACCTTCCACAAAGCACTAACTGCTCCTTGTTCCCCAATATCTGCATCTGAACATCTGCAACTATGGCAGAAAAATCCAAAATTCCTAAAAAGGCTGTTGTGAAGGGACAGGGACGTGGATGTGGGGTCGTTGTTGCCCAACAAGGCACAGAGTCTGGTAGATCGAAGAAGGTTGATGCATCTAGGTTCCCGGTGAAATTTCCCGGTCTGGAACATAAACGGGCCTGGAAGCCAGAAGAACAAGAGCAGATACTGTCTTGGATGGCTTATAAGGCCCCAACGGAATGTTCTAGCTGCACCCAATCATCCATGACAGTCTACTGCCCATACAGATAACGCTGGGTCATCCTATTCTCAACCTCTTCCTAGTTCATCACCCGGTCAGGAAACATTTGACCCCAACCTTGGTCACTCTGAGGATCTGTTTGATCTATTTCCTTGCATTGCCTCTGGCCTCTCACTGCGCGAGATTGAAGAGGAATGTGAGGGGGTATCGTCTGTTGAAGATGGCCAAATATTTGAAACCCCACGTCCAGAAGAAAGCCACTTTCATCCACGTGACATACCGGGTGAAGAGGTGGAGGCTGATGATGATGACACACAGTTGCCATCTGGCCAGTCGCCAATATCAACACGGAAGGAGGATGACATGGATGACGAGGTGGTCTATGATGAGACCACCGATCTGACCTGGGCTGTTGGCACGCCGCATAGCCAGCACAGCAACACAGAGGATGAAGGTGGATACATAGCACCAACAAAGGCAACAAGGGCTACAGGTTTGAGCAGAGTGCGAACTGTCAACTGTTGCCAAGAGCAATCCCTTTGTGCCCCAAGTCAAGGCAAAGGTGCGTTCAGCCGCTGTTTGGAAATTTTTTTCCGATAGTCCTTCTCAGCCAAATGTTGTCATCCATAGTATCTGCCAAAGGAAGCTGAGCAGAGGCCAGGGCAAAGGCAACCAAAGCACCACCAGTATGCAGAAACACATGGCAGTCAAGCACCCTGGTCGGTGGGCTGAACAACAGGGTACCAAATCAGTGTCTGCGACTGAGGGTCAAACCACTGCCATGTCGCCTGTGATACGTCCTTTCCAATCTGCTGCGCAGTAAGCAGGTGATCATCATACCTCTTGCTCACAAGCTGCGGTTGCACAGACACTGGCCACAACAAGCTCATCCACTTGTTTGTCCCAGGAAAGCGTCCAATTATCCGTGCCCCAGATGTATGAAAGGACGTGTAAATACCAAGCAACACACCCACAAGCACAAATGCTGAATGCGCACATTGCCAAGTTGCTAGCTGTGGAGATGTTGCCATTTAGGCTTGTGGGGACACAGTCTTTCTGTGATCTTTTGGCTGTGGCTGTCCCACGATACTCGGTTCCCAGCCGGCACTATTTTTCCCGGTGTGCCGTCCCCGCGTTACACCAGCATGTCTTAAACAATCTAAAGTTGGCTCTCACCAACGCCAGAACCGGGAAGATCCATCTTACAACAGACACGTGGACAAGTACTTTTGGCTAGGGATGATACATCTCTGTCACGGCTCACTGGCTCAACCTGGTGGAGGGTGGGGCAAAGTCTCAAACTGGATCATCAACACATATTCTACCCACGCCATGAATAGCGGGCCCAACCTCAATCAGGGTTTCCGTCTCATCATATACGTCCAGTCTCTCCTCTTCCTCCTCTGCCTCATCATCCTATGCTGAATTACCCTCCACATCACTCCCAAGTTGGGAGCTGTGCAGCAGCGCATCGGCAAAGCGGCAAAACGCTCTGCTAAAACTGATCTGCTTAGGTGAAACACCACACACTGCAGCAGAGCTGTGGCAAGGAATAAAACAACAGACCGATCAGTGGCTCTCCCCACTGCAACTCCAATCTGTTCTGGTTGTCTGCGACAATGGATGTAACCTGGTGGCGGCTTTAAAGCTTGGGAAGCTGGTACACGTGCCATGCATGGCTCACGTGCTGAACCTAGTGGTCCAGAAATTTATAAAAACATAACCTGACTTGCCATACCTACTTGAGAAGGTGCGCCGTATTTGCGCCCATTTCCGCAACTCCTCAACCGCTGTTGCCGGTCTTGCAGCGCTTCAAAAGCAATTTAATTTGCCAAACCACAGACCCATTTGCGACATGCCAACATGGTGGAACTCAACATATCATATGTTGGCAAGGGTAAGTGAGCAGCAGAGGGCACTTTCTGAATACCAGCTTAAACATTCCCGTCACACTGAGACTCAGCCAAGGAACATAACAACTGTCGAGTGGGTGTGGATCGCTGATATTTGTGAGGTGCTTGATAACTTTGAGTACTGCACCAAGCTTTTGAGCGGTGATCAGGCTATTATCAGCATAACCATCCCTATGCTATGTCTGCTGAAAAAATCACTGCAGAATCAAAAAATGGAATCTTTGCATGCTCAGCAGCTGGGTATGGAGTAAGATTTCACAATGAGTGATCCTAGTCAGCCCAAGGCAATATCATTAGGTAACATTGGGGGATGAAGATGATGATGAAAATGAGGAGGGAGAGGAATTCTTTTCAGTGGTACAGAGGGGACACCTCATGCTACAGAGGGGAATCCCAACCCCAGCTTCATGTCTGTCCAGCATGGGTGGGCTGAAGAGGAGGAGGTGGAGGAGGAGAGTCAGTATGAGGAGAGGATGGGTATTGTTCCTCCTTCAGGGGTCAGCAAAAAAGCAGAAAGGTTTACCCGTCCAGGCCTCCAGACAAATGCACTATTAGGATGCAGTGGTCCCATATAATTAAGATGGCAACAAAGGTGAAGAATACCGATGAAACAACCGCTCACAGCCTACCAATACATGGAGGGGGTGGTTGCCTGGTATGTTAATGCACAATAAAAAGTTGTATGCGGCGCTGTTCACACTATGGCCAGGCACAGCATCTAGGCCAGCCTAGTAGTGACACCCTTCTATTAGCTCAGGTGGGCTGTCCAGCGCTATCAAAATGCATGCCATGTGAACAGACACTGCAGTTTACAAGACGGGTAAACCTTTCTGCTTTTTGCTGTTTTCTATTATTGGAGGATTTTTAAGTCCTCTTTCTGTGCTATTCCTCCTTCAGGGGTCACAGTACATTTGCCTCTTTGCAGCTTGACACACATGACACACTTCATATCTGACTGTCTGTGCCAAGACCCTCACGTAATCCACATTTTCATTAGCAACTTATACTGGTTGGCCACCTTTCTAGACCCACAGTACAAGGACAAATTTCCTTCACTACTGTTGCAGTCACCAAGGGGTTTCACAATGGAATCCTTCAAGAAGGCCGTAGTCGATCATTTGATTGCAACAGCACCCTCAGACACCACTGCTAGCAGAGATACCAGCTCTGTACAACAGCATGCATTAATGGGGAGAGATACACCAAGCAGGTCCAAAAGAGGTGGTGGTAAAATGTCCACAAACTGGGCTATCTTCAATAAACTGGCTCATCACCAAGGACTATAGTAGCTTGGACAGAAGCAATGTCAAGGAGGGAGAAGTTGAACAAGATGGTCAATGACTATCTATGTGACCATACCTGCGTCCTTCCTGACGCTTCTGTACCATTTAATTACTGGGTATCCAAGCTGCATAGTTTGCCCAACCTCTCCTTCTATGGCTTGGAGGTGCTGGCATGGCCTGCTTCTAGTGTGATGTCAGAGCGTGTTTTCAGTGCCACCGGGGCAGTCATCACAGATACACGCACACGGTTGACAACAGAGAATGCTGATAGGCTGACACTGATAAAATTTAACAAGAAATACAGCAAACAATGCCAATTTTTGTCAAAAATGACACATATCTCTCACCCCAAAACTTTATATCTATACAGCAATAAGTGAGGTTAAAAAATAACTTTTAATATATAACTTAAAAGCTCCAAAACAATAATGTCACCAATAGTGATTAAAAGGATGCCAATTTAATGGGTACTCCCTAGAAGAAATTAGGAACCACCCAACCGCATCAATCAGGATATAAAATGTTGCTAATACCGTATATCATGTCAGGCAACAGTTTGTATAAAGGATACAGCATTTAACAATTAGCACACGATGCCATAGCCAATTGCATATATATATTTTTTTTATTAAACCAAAAAGGTTTATAGCCACAAGATACAAGAAGATGAGATATATAAAATAGGAACAATCTCACCGGTTTATGCAGACGGCCAGGAGTCTCCAGGGATACTCTGTATATACACAGGGAGGTAGCGATGGGAAGACAATACCCTGTCAAATCCCTTAAGAACTAACCATCATCTGATCCCCAGACTCCTGCCCTTACAAGGGCAGTCCACAGCTCACCCTATATTGCACATGCCCTGCACTTTCCCTTAGAAGAGCGTCCCAACGCGTTTCATCCAAGTAAAGACAGCAGACAGCATTGATAGTGGAAGGATCTATGTTTTGAGCTTTAGCACTATGGCACTTTGTAACAAGGTAGTCCCCTGAAGATATACTTGGATGAAATGATAACCTCACTTATTGCTGTATAAAATTTAACAAGGACTGGATTTCACAACAGTATTTAAGCCCTCCAGATGACACTATCTCAACCTAAAGTCGCCCAACATGTTTTTTTTTTTTTAAATTGGTGATCACATCCATCCCTTCCCACACAAGCCCCTTTTCTTCTTCTTACATATGTTTTCAAAACCTGCTTCTGACACATGGTAATGTGTGTAAACTGTAAAGCGCTGCGGAATATGTTAGCGCTATATAAAAATAAAGATTATTATTATTATTATTATTACATGTACCTCATGGTCAATAAGCTAAAAGCAATGTTACGTTAATAAATATTTCCCATTGGAGGCACTTGTGATGAGAGTGAGACCCTTCTTCCTTCATCAACCATGGTATCATGCCCCATGGGCTAATTTTTGGAGACACTATGTCTATGCCTGGACACTGGGCACTGCCACCTTCATGCTAGTAGTCCTAGCTTCATCATAATTGTTTGTCCCTTCAGACCTGTCTTGCTTCCTTCATCAACTATGATACAGCTCCTTGGGCTAATTTTTGGAGACACTATTGCTATGTCTGGACACTGGGCACGGCCACTTCTATGCTAGTAGTCCTAGCTTCATCATAATTGTTTGGCCCTTCAGACCTGCCTTGCTTCCTTCATCAACCATGATACAGCCCCTAGGGCTAATGTTTTGGAGACACTATTGCTATGTCTACACATTGGGCAGTGGCACAACAAGGACAGTAGTCCAAGCTTTATAATTGTGAATCCCTTGTGATGATGATGATGATGGATGGTTTCTTCCTGCGTTAACCATAACACAACCCCTAGGGCAGATTGCCCTCCTTACACCACTTACACACTTAGCTCTCACAAGATCGCCTCCATCATCAGTTGCTCTTACAGCACTTCTGATATATCACTGGCACTGCGTAAGTGGCGTACGAGTCCCACTCTTCCAGCAAAAAAACACAGGACTTCAAATAGTGTTTGTACATTCTAGTGAAGCAGTGGTGTAAAAACAATCATGCAGCCCCTGACCAGCTGCCCCCATATTATATACATTTGTTTACAGCATACATTTTTTAACATTTACACATTTTTAGCCTTTTCCTCAGCCCCCAGACCGCTGTAGGGTCCAGCAGACAATTACTTGCATTTTCCATTGACTTTCATTGGACTCACTATTCGTACCGAATACCCGAGTATTAGGGTATACTCGGTACAAGTATAGCGAGTCCGAATACTTCAGTACTTGCTCATCCCTAGTCAGGACATTGTGAGTATTTCCTGCGCCCTGGTTGGCTAGCCACAATGTACACACATAAAGTCAGGAAAAACAAAATTACTGCTGTGATGGGCTTACAAGAATGCCTTGCCTCTAAGCTCTTCAAACCTCCTACCCTCAACAAACACATGCTAAACGCTCATGTTACACCACCATTATCGTTGCTATGGTGCTGAAAATATTTTTGTGGCAACACAAATATTTTCCCGTGCTTTTACCGAATGTTACCGATTTTTACTTATTTTATAAAATTTTGCTTGGGTTTCCGATCACAAATCCAAATGTGCCATATTTGTGCCAAATTTATTTTTGGTGACCATTTTCTGAACAAATTCACTCATCACTAGTCTTCACGCATGAAGGTCAGGTCCTGACGCTAAAATCAAAAACAGCTCACTAAAGGACATAAATTCAAAAAACAAACTAGATAAAAAAACAGCCTAACCAACACCAAGTCAAATTATAAATGCGCTAGCAAGATGTCTTATTTGTGTGACTGGCATCATACGCCAGCCTCAGTGTGCATTTTTTTACTAATCAGCCACCCCCTCCATGATTTGGTAGTGGCTTCTTCCATCAGTACTTTGTACATGTGCTGCCATTACCTTTATCATGGGAAGTCTGCTGCATCTTGCTAGCGCATTTGCATTTGTAATCTGATTTATTGTTGGTAAGGCTGTTCTTTTCTGGCTAGCCTTTTGAATTTATGTCCTTAAGTGAGTTTTTTTAAATCACTGAGGCTAAAGCCCCTGTTACACACTGCGATATCGCTAGCAATATCGCTGTAAAGTCGCCAATTTTGTGACGTTGCAGCGATATTGCTAGCGATATCGCTGCATGTGATACTTACCTCCGACCGGCTCCCCCGCTGATTATCGTTGGTGGCGCGAGAAGGTCCTGGATCATTTCTCGTTGGGCGCTTCCTGCTGGGCTTCCTGTGGCGCCGACGAGCGGCGTGTGGACGCAGGCGGGAGGACATCAGGATCGCCGTGTCTGACAGGTAAGTAGCGACCCTCGACCCCAGCGATGTCGCCGGTGAGATCTGCCTGTGTGGCAGCTCACTAGCGACCACTTAGCGATGCACCAGCGATCCATATCGTTGTCGGGATCGCTGGTGCATCGCTATGTGTAACGGTACCCTAAGATCCTGAGTGACACATATCTCCCCTGCAGTGTTTTACCATTGACCTTCCCACAATTTATACAGTGGGGAAAAAAGTATTTAGTCAGCCACCAATTGTGCAAGTTCTCAATTGGTCATAGGGAGACCACAACTATGAGAGTCAAAATGAGAAAACAAATCCAGAAAATCACCTTGTCTAATTTGGCAAGAATTATTTTTCAAATTATGGTGGAGAATAAGTATTTGGTCATTAGCAAAACTTCTCAATATTTTGTTATATATCCTTTGTTGGCAATGACAGAGGTCAAACATTTTCTGTAAATCTTTACAAGGTCGTTACACACTTTTGGTGTCATGTTGACCCATTCCTCCATGCAGATATCCTCTAGAGCATTGATGTTTTGGGCCTGTCACTGGTCAACACAGATTTTCAAATCCCTCTGAAGGTTTACTATAGGGTTGAGATTTGTAGACTGGCTAAGCTACTCCACGACCTTCTTATGCATACACTGATGCCAATGATGAAATTAGCTATACCATTAGTCTGCCTTCCTGTCTACTGACTACATTATTCTGCTGCCTAAAAGAGTACCCAGACAGGAGCAAAATACTGGAGGAACATCAGGTGAATAAAATTACCTTTATTTTTACTGGTAAATAGTAGTATACGTACCGAAGTGCTCATAGTAAAATTAATACATTAAAAATTTAAAATTTATATATAATAACACCAACTCAAAAGTATATAACAGTGCAAATCTGCCAGTGAATCAGCAGCAATATAATAACTCTGGAAGTGCCAAAATATGATCCGTAAGAATCAACTCCCTAAATAAGGATAATTTTGAAGAGGTTTGGTGACATGCTTTTTTACTTTACTTTTTACTCCTGTTTTGACTCCCTTAAAATGGGGATTTTTATATAGCTTGATGAAAAGCAGCACGGAGGCTCAATGGTTAGCACTGCATCCTTACAGCGCTGGAGTCCTGGGTTCAAATCCCCACGAAGGACAACATCTTCAAGGAGTTTGTATGTTCTCCCTGTGTTTGTGTGGGTTTCCTCAGGGTACTCCAGTTTCCTCCCACATTCCAAAAGACATACTGACAGAATTTAGATTATGAGCCTCATCGGGGACAGTGATGATAATGTGTGCAAACTGTAAAGCGCTGCGGAATATGTTAGCGTTATATAGAAAAAAAAATAAAAAAAAATAAACTAATAAATAAAAGCCTTTGTAATTGCTCAATCATTTTGTGATTAGGAAACCAGTTGAGAACCTCACAAAAGGGATAATTTTTCATCAGTCATAGTTGAACAATAATTTCTTCATGTTTAAAGCAGTAGATTTACTTTGTCTCCCTAATTAAAGGGACAATTTTGAATGGCTTCTCAAAAAGCTATTTGTTTATTCCCTTAGCAAAGTGCTAAAGTCTTGATACTCCCCAAACAGTGATAATTTTTTAAATCAAATGTGTGAAACCGACATAACTTCTTCAGATTACACAGCCTGTGCAGAAACAATGGCAATTAATGCAATTTCCTCCAAAGAGGAATAACATTTGAACTGTTCATACAATAGATGCAGCATAAAACTTTTGACTGTGCTATGTGTTGTTAAATAGGCTGCTGGTAACCACTGCTTACCTCCCTAGCCTGATATGCTGAGGACACTTGGAGATTAAAAAGGCTTCGTTTGTATTACAGAGTTTAAAACAGGTTCGATAAAATCCATAGTTAATTCATAGCGAACAAATATTTTCCAGTCAATGAAAGTCTCTTTAGTTATGCGATTTGAGGTAAATTCATTCAAATTCTTTAGGAGAAATTCAACAATGCCGGGAAACTTGATTTGATAACATCAGCTGATCTCTAGTCTCTACTGTATTTTATACCAAAATTCAAAAAAATGCCCTAAATGTACATATCTCCTTAAAAAAGTGTTGTTATGTTCCTTATCCATGAATATAGTTTCATGATCACATGTCTCTGCTATCAGTCTTTGCTTACAGCACTCAATTACAGGGAGAAGGAACCTTATTAGGTCCTTTAAAACTTTAGTGTTCTGTCAGTCTGTGTGATTTACTAGTATGTGTACTAAACTTTTCTCATAAGTTCCTTAATTTAACATAAATCATTAAAGCTTGATTAACATCAAAGTGTGTTTAATGTTTAATTAATGGTTAACTTAAGAAGAATAAAACTTTGGCTTGAATTCCATCTACTTGTACATATATTATACATTCCAGGCTCTTTGTGATCTGAGCATCAGCTATATGACTTTTACTTAATTATAGCTACCTTATTTGTATTGAAAATAATACTAATGAATTCATAAATACATACTTATTCGCATGAATGTTTGTTTTGAAATTAGCAAGTGAGAAAGAAGTTGGAACTGGAAGGTAAATTAATTTACCGGCAAAAAGCAAAATTCATTCAATATTATACATTTTTGGACATTTTAATTTTTCTTTACACTCAGTATTTGCACAGAGACGCTATATCTCTGACCTATGGAGGTAACAGAACTCTAGGTGCTAAGGTAGGCTTTCTATAAAACAGCATTATGGAGACATATTAAGTTGGAACCAAAGCTTCTATTATAGACTACCAAAAAATAGTTAATCTGATTCAACACATTTTGATTCCCAGAAGTCACGTGCCTCCATAGGTGATCAATACTTTTAAGAGTATACATACTACATTGCATACCGGTATATACAGTAGTTGTTAGAATGACTTTGTACAGCTTCAATTTTTTATAATAAAAATATGAAGTAAATCTAATCTTATAAGTGTAAGTATAGGTACTGTCACACTTAGCGATGCACCAACGATCCCGACCAGCGATATGACACAGTCAGGATCACTGGTACATCGCTAAGTGGCCGCTAGTGAGCTGCCACACAGGCAGATCTCACCAACGACATAGCAGGGATCAGGGGTCGCTACTTACCTGTCACACTAGGCGATCCTGCGTCCTCCCGCTCGGCTCCACGCTCATCTCTCATCTCTCCACAGGAAGCACCGCAGGAAGCTGACGACGAGAAACAGTCCAGCCTGTTCTCGCGCGATCAGCGATAACCAGCGGGGGAGCGGGTTGTAGGTAAGTATCACACACTGTGATATCGCTAGCAATATCCCTATAACGTCACAAGTATAGCAATATTGCTAGCGATATCGCTTAGTGTGACAGGCCCTTAAGTGGCATTGACTTGCGGGACAGAGATGTAATGCTATCACTCAACAAAACATTATTGCAATCTCCTAAGGAAGTGTTGACGAAATTCGGGTGGAGGGACGCGGCATGGACCCTGCATCATTTAGTAAGTTGCCTTCTTAAGTCCTTTGTGCCCATGTCTATTGTACTGCAATAGCCAATGTCATGGGCAATTAATGGCAATATATTTTAGCTCTATTTAGGCTATCATTTATATTAGGCTTACATACCCCATATGCTAATGTTAAAAGGGGATACATTGATGAAGCCACTACTTGCCTTTTATATTCTTTTTGCTTCCCTATCTTCAGTTAATACTTTATTTTTCCACATGCTCTTTAATTGTCAGCATTTGGTGTTCTATGAAAATAGGCTTTTCACAAAAGCTATTATGAGCTGTAATTACTTACATTATGCTGTTATGTTTTTGGCAATGGATGTTTAATGGGGTCCTTAGCCGTACTGTCCCTCGCATTTGAGGCATCTTTTTAGCTTATTATTCTATGGTATTATGACTATAATAAAGATTGGTTATTGATCTCCTACAATTTTGTTTTGATTGTGCTTTTTCTGAGTACCTTATAGTGCTCCTGACTTGCAGTGCTTGGGGATTTCAGACAGGTTTATATGTATTGCTAGCACCATATTCTTCGATCATCTCCTATGGATTGTATCTCATCTGGAATATGCAGTCCAGTTCTGAAAACAGTCCCTACAGAAATGTAGAAGAAATAGTTTGTCATATTTTGATAGATTTTTTGCAATATGGAGACTGATAATGTGAACTTCTGAATTATTGTAAATTTCCAAAATGTTAAGAGCTTTAGAATTCTCTTGCTTTACTCCTATTGTATATAAAATTTTCAGTTTTATGCTTTGACTGTTTCATATTGTGCTGGATTTTAAGCCTGTGGTCATTTTAATCTTCTAAATTGGCATTGGCATAGGTATCTGAAGAAATATTTTTAACATTTTTTTCCTTTTTTTGCTATTCTTAAAATATGTACATTCATTTTCAAAGCATAGTAAGTGACTAAACTGCAGCCAATGAGTTGGAAAGTAGTCAAATGCCGTAAATGTAAAATGCAATGCTTACAGAATTAATTACCTATTAAATACAAAATGTACACCACTTAGTAAACATCTGTAACTTAGTTAACTCGCAAAAAAAGCTAAAAGCTAGTTATAAGAGAACTGCTGCCAAGAAAACACATTTACAATGCTTTCAGAAATAAGCTACATCTAAGGTAATATGCACAAATGTTTGTTGTGTGCTCTGCTATAATCAAGATGAAGATTTCTTTCATAAATTTTTGGGTGGAATTATGGGACAGCTGGACTGAGTGTGTAGGCAGTGGTGTCCGGACTGGAGCTTATCCCTATCAAGAACATAGAAGGTGCGATCAGCATGTAAATGAGTTACATGAGAGTAGGAATAAGGGACCACTTTTTTCCAGGCACAGTGCCACTCTTGTTCCTTGTATTCGACTTGGATTACAGTTTAATTTCTGCTTTATCAGAAACGTCAAGATATGTACCATAGAGATAGTTTATTTGTCTGGTTTGTGATTGAGAGAAAAACTTCCTGTCTTTGTTAGTCCCATTGTCTCTACCAAGAGGAAAGAGCTCGTGCAGTGTTCCAGTCTCTAGGAGAATTCAATTTTCCCCCAAAAGTTGCAGGAAATTCATAGTAAAGCTTTGAAGGAGCAAAGTAAACATCATGCCCTTATGTTCTATGTGATACATCCCCTATGAAGAGCCTATGTGATGATCTCTCTTTTGCGTCCGTCACCATTGAGAATTCCAATCTTGCATATTCTTGTCTTGGTTTAAGGACTCAAAAACACAAGAGCCTTATGTCGCCACTTTACTGTAGATAGTTTTTATTTTTTTAAATTGAACATTTGACCCACATGTATAAAAAGAAAAACTTGCTGGACCATTGAATATGATTACAATATTTACCTAAAGACTATTACCCTATTACTGTTGACCATCAGGCTAACCTGGAAATAGCAATGGATTTGGACACAAGATAAACTACTGTTCACATATAGGCAAAATTAAAAGCTTCATATTTTACAGGAATAAACGTTTAAGTTGAAGTATGTCATTCCTCATAATAATAGCTGAACACATCATTTTATATAAAAAAAAACAACAAGATAACCTACTGTGTACATATAGGCAAAATTAATGAGTTCATATTTTTCAGAAATAAATGTTTAAGTTGAAGTGTGTCATTCCTTATAATAATTACTGAACACATCATTTTATATATAAAAACATTTTAAGTTTCTGACAAACTATTTCAGTGAAAATGCCTTTGATATCAGTTTTAATGTGAATAATTTTATTCCTATTCTCTAATAAGCAGGTTTATGTTATGCCACAATGTACAAGGAATGTTACTATGTAATTTCAATTTCATATGCTAAAACCGATGACATCTAAAACTGTCACTTAGGATAGAAAAAAACAACTATAGTAAATTTAGTATTTTCACACAGTAGTATACATGTCAATAATTAAATATGGCTATAATGTACTTTACACAGTTTTAAAGGGATTGTTAATTTTAGTCATTCCTTTCTCAAATTAATTTAGGGCATCTTACTATTTTAGGGTTAGGATTACCCCCTGCTAACTAAAACTAATCCACAGGCTAACTTCCTTCATCTTCAAAGTTTATTTTACAAAGTTGTCCAAGTTAATTAGATACTCGTGCTTCAGTGCAAAACTGTAGGCAGAGTCTTATCTTCCTGCTCTAAGCCAGAGAAACCAAGGATAGACCTGCTCACAGGCCCACCCTGAAGCACAAACATGTTCCGCATCATAGAGACAAAGTGATTGTGCTTCAGGGTGGGTAGGTCTTTCCTTGTTTTCTCTGGCTTAGAGCAGGAAAATAAGACTCTGCCTACAGTGCCACCCGAGGCATGAAAATCTAATTAACTGAAAACTTCTAATACTAATTACACAAGAACCACAAGACGGATCTCTTACCCCAGGTATCATTTTAATCAGTTTAACCTTCGTCCGGCTGAGTAGGTACAATTGTACCTATTCTGTTTTAAAATTGCAATAACTTTTTTTTCGAAAAGCCGTAGAGAGCTGAAATTTCGTGACATCTCTGCAGTTTTGGTCCAGAATATATTGGCCAAATTTTAATAAAATATCTCCACCCCCCTCCGAGATAAGGGGTCGAGATATTTTTGCATCCATAACAAGCTGCATAGGTACAAATGTATCCTCATATATTTTGAATGAAGATAATGCAAGGAAAAAAGAATAATATTTTTTTATTGATAATGCTATTTTATTATTATAAACAAGTAAAAAAACTGTTCATTTACATTATAAAAGAAAATGTAAGAAACTTTTTTTATTGATTTTCTTCGCAAGTAATGCATGTTGTCTTTGCTACAGAGTGTTCATCGCAAATGGGTTTCACACAAACCACACAAGACTTTCTAGTCTTACGTTGTTTTCGCCTCAGGTCTCGGCAGACATAGCAACTACCAACAACAGGGGAGGGTCCACGACTACCCTGAGGTATTTGAGGGCCAGCTGCTGCTTGCGATGCTACCAGAATGCATCGTCCAATCACCATTTCTACTGCACCTTGAAGAAAATGGTTTCTCATCATCATTCGGTTTGTACTACGATCTTCAATTGCAGGCATACACAGCTGATTTGCGAGATCTTTCAGGAACTTTCTTCGCTGATCCTTTGTCCTGAAGCTTGGATTGTGTTCTCTGTAGATGATGTAGGATGCAAACCCAGTGACGTCAATCATATTGTAGAAAAATGTCAGAGGCCAACATAATGTTCGTCGTTTCACAGTGTACTCTCCCAACATTTTATCCATAACATCAACTCCGCCTTTTGTTTTGTTGTAGTATTTTATTATCTCTGGCTTGGCTGCTAGTGTCTCTTCAACTTCTCCCGTCATATGCATAGATGATAGAAGCACGACTGATTTGTTCTTCTTTGGTACATATGAACAGACTGTTGCATCATGATTGTAGGCAAAATTTGTCGAGTTTACAGGCCATTCTTTGGCAGGCTGCATGTTGCTAGGTAGGAACCTTTTGTTTTTTCTCACTGTACCAACTAGTGTCATGTTCCAGGAGTTCAATACCTTAGCTAGTTCCATGGTTGTAAAGAAGTTATCGGTGGTGACATTTCTTCCAGAGCCTTTATACGAGCTCACTAGGTCCAATACTGTTCATTCACCAATGTTTACTTGTCGAGGACCATCAGTTGGTTTCCCAGTGTAGGGCTGACCTTGTAATGGGTAGGCGTTTGACGAGTCACAAGCCCAGAGAATCTTTATGCCATATTTAGCTGGTTTTGAAGGTATATACTGGGTAAATTTAGTAAGGCCTCTAAATGGAAATAATTGCTCATCGACGGTGATGCAATTATATGGCTTGTAGGCTCTCTTCAGATTACTGTTCAGCATTGTCCATAAGTCCCGTATTGGTGCAGCTTTATCTGTTTGCACACGTTCTGCACGTGTATTTTCGCTGTAAAATCTGATAAATCTGAGTATCATCTTGAAGCGGTCACGAGACATGGCTGCACGTATAAAAGGCAGAGCATCAACATTCCACATTTCCTCCAGATTGTCTCTGTGCACACCAGCAGCAATCAGTATGCCCAAAAATGCATGGAGTTCAGTTTCAGTAAATTGCTTGAATGTTTTTTGTGGTGGCCGTTCAGAAGAATCAGAAAAACGTTGTACCAGTTCGTTGTTGTAAGCATCACAAACTCTCTTGGCCTTTCGATTCGTTTCTCGTAATATGATGTCACACATCTCGGGAGTCATGATTGACTTGAATATCTCTTTTGCTGTATACAGGTTGCTGATTGCTGCAGGGCCACCTCTTTGTCATAGGACATTACGAGATTTTGTTTGTGCATTTGGCAGTGGATCACTACACCATAGAGTTTTATCCTTAGCAGTCCAAATGTCGCCTGCACTTTGAGGCACAGACTCATCCTCAACACTTTCGTCTGAGTCGTATTCTTTTTCCTGCTCTATGACCATTTCTTGTTCAATGTCTGAATCTTCTTCAGTAACATCCACTTGTGGTACATAGTTTTTATCATCAGATGCAACATATGGTTCTTCCTCATGCTCAGAATCAGATTCTTCTAGCATTCGCATTATTTCGACAGACGTAAATCTGTAAATATGAAAAAATGAAAAATAAATAATTTTCCGAAATACTACACAATATTACATTATTGGCTTTTCACAAAATGATACTAACCTGCAAACACGTTTTCTTGGATTATGGCGGAAACTAGATCCAGCATCACTATCACTCATGATGAATTGGTAGATGAATTTTGGCTTCGTAATTTAGTTCAGCAACACGTGGCAAGTAGAATGAAACTCGATTCTAAAGTGCAGATAAAAAAGTAAATTATTTCTAGTGATAATTATTTATAAATGTCATTTATATATTATGTAAACCGTATACAGTTTCAGAATTTTCATTCCATCTTCGACTGTTTTTTCGACCAATAGGAAAATTGTAACAGAGCCACCATCTTTATTTTGTGCTGAATATAAGTAAAACATCGTAAAACAATATGTAGATACTAATTATTATCCATTTTTCGTATAAAAATCATACCTATAGTGATAAGTTTCATACAAAATATACAGTATGTAAGCCAAGTCCAGGCTCAAAGACAATTTCTGACTGTTCTGTCCCCACATAAGTCGAATGGAGGCATAACTGGCAGTTAGATGCTGTGAGACTTTCTTACCTTCGTATCCAAGAAATTGAAGACTTCACAAGCCTAGAAATGTGTGTGCTCACAGCAATGAGATGAACAGCAAAATGGCTACTGAGAGGAGGGAGGCAGGAAGAGAAGTAGAAGCCACTCCCAGTTTGAATCAACTTAATTGACAGCAACATAAGTGAGCAGTAACAACACTGGCCAATAGATATCAGCATAACATTTGTAGCTGAATGAACTTTAGTTTCTGAAACCAAGTAAAGGAGAAAGTCTTCCCACAGTGGAGGTATATATGAAGGTACAATTGTACCTCTGCAGCCTGTTAACGTTGTAAAATTATGCAGCCTGACGAAGGTTAACAATGCTAACCTGATAGTGACTGGAGTTTACTTAGCAAAATTCTGCTGACAGCCTCACTTTAAGGTTTTTTCAAGGATGTGTTCCCTTGATAGTAGTGCATTAAATAATAGCTTATGGATTGTAGAATTTGTTTTCTATAATAGAAAATGTTGCATGGATATTTCCCACTGGTGATTACACTCAATATGCTAAAATTTCTTTCAATGGTATAGGTTGCAGAATAGTTTACTTTTGAAAAGTATTCATTTGAGGTAATTGAAGTGAAGATAGAGAAGTTTCTATGCAATTTTATTGTCCATACATGTCCCCACTTAATAGTAAAGTGCTGGTGACTCTGTTGGTGCAATATAAATACTATTATTATTTCAGAAATCATTTTTTATTCTGAATTAAACTATACAGAGAGAAATAGTTTTATCTGAATGCCCCTTTAATTCCTTAAGGGTAAGAAGCTAATCAATTGGAGGAGTTTATAGTTTGACCTTAATCTACTTTCACTACCAAATGTATGACATTTATTTTTCCATTTTGCATATGAGTTGATATTTAAAAGGTTTTGATGTTACTTCTTAGAGATGGATGCTCATTCTGTGTATATTTGTTGTTGGGGAAATACAGGAATTAGCAAAATTGTGTGCCAAATACCTTCATTTTATTGCAAAAATTCAGTTTAAATTTCATATATTTGCATCATTTTGTTAAGAGATGGTGGTCTGTTTTTGTTTCTTTGTAGCATGCAATTGGAGGTAGTGACAGCCTTATTAGTTGGCTGAGCACTTCTTCCATCAGTTTAAGGCTGTTCTACTTAGCATGGGATGCTATCTTCTATATCAAGTTGTAGACTTTTGGCCCCAGAGAGGTATGTCTAATAGAGATGCTCATGGCCCTATCACAAGAAAGGTAGATTATAGTGTGTTGTGTATATTCTATTTGGCAGTAATGTATTTAAAATTTTAATATTCATGGTTTGCACATATCTCTGCCCAGTGTGCTGTTGCACTGTTTGCTTTGCATACACTCAGGGGTACATTTATTTTCTGTGTTATTTTTTTCAAGTGTGTGCACATTGTGACAAGCCATCCTCTGTTCATTGGAGATGCTGTGTGTTAGACCCCAACAATCTTATATTGATAATCAATCTAATGATAGGCAATCAATAAATAAAACAACTGGAAATCAAATCACTTCTTTAAAGGCTTTGTATTGTTAAGACCTACACCTCTATAAGTGTTGGTTACAATTCAGTAGAATGGCTGGAGAGGCCAGTAACACTTTGTAGGAGAGCATTCCATTATGAAAATTCAGTCTCTCTTGGTGCCATAAGCCTCTGATTGTTAGAGATTATTGCTTGAAATTTTAATTTGTAGGTAGGCTTCAATGAATTTTCCCCAAAAACTAGAATTCCTTTAAATAAAATCACAGTGAATCACATCACTGGAAAGCTTCAAATGACAATAAATGAATATATGTATAACAATCTTAATCTCTTAGATTTTGAGTAGGGAAAGGGTAGAAATGAGAGAGAAAAAGAGAAAATCTCAAAGTGTTGGAATTCACTTGGAACCTCATATATCAGGAAAGTCGACTTAAAATAATAATTTACTCATCTCTACAAGCAGTACATAATTTTTTTTTTGCTTACAGTAAATTGAATAAAAGTTTGAGGTTTCTACATTTAGCAAGCATTATGGTCTTGAAAAAATGTGTGGAAGATTTGTTTTAGGGTATCTTTCATTTTTACCTGGATTTTTTCTGTGTCTACATAACTATACAAACTACATGTCAAATATCAAAGTTGCCCCCTTTGATTCAGATTTCAAAACGTGATAAACTCTCAAAATGATAACGTGGTTACCTTTGTTTTGACCAAGGATATCTGTGAATATCTCTTGTGTGATAGAGGGTGAAGTAATACATGTGCCTAATTTTAGAGCTTCCTTTTTGACCGTTTTATTTGATATTGCTCTACAATTCAACATTTTTTTAATAGAGGGACCATAGCTAGGGATGAGTGAGTATACTCGTTAGTAGAGTTGAGCGAAACGGGTCTAAAAAATTCAAAAGTCGCCGACTTTCGCCAAAGTCGGGTTTTATGAAACGAAACCCGACCTTAGAATGAGGTCGGCCACGAGGTCGGCGACTTTAGCGCCAAAGTCGCATTTCAAAAGATGCTTTAGCGCCCTTTTTCAGCCAATCAGGAAGAACGGACACTTTGGGCAACGTGATGACATAGGCAGCGGTCACCACCATCTTGGAGAAGGGCATGCAAGTGATTGGCTTGCTTTGTGTGGCGTCACAGGGTGTATAAAAGGGCGGGGACGCAGACCGCCATGTTACTCATGCTGATCTCAGAATAGGGAGAGCTGCTGCAGCTGCTGATTCTGTAGGGAGAGCGTTATGAAGGCAAAAAGAAAAAAAAAACTGCTTCTGCTGCTAGCACTTTTCACTGTAGTTACTGTGCAGTGAAAGGTGAAGATTTTTGCTTTTGTGCAGCAGCGCTGGTGGTGATTAGCCTGCCTTTTAAGGCTAGCTGCATTGCTGTGTGCACACTGGTGTTCAAACTGCTTTTTTCAAAGCAATCCAAATTGTATTGTTTTGTCCTGTGAGGTAGTGAGTGTTTATTTTTTCACACACCGTAAAGCGGTGTACGCTCCTCACACAGTACCGTGTAACGGCTGTTATCACTGCCAAATTGAAGCTATCTAAGGGTGTGACTCTGTAAGGAAAAGCCGAGGAGTTTGTCCATTCTTACAGACCTACACCTTATAGTTGTGTCTGTTTTTCAAACAGTTTAGTATATTTGCTGTTTGATTGCATTCAAAACAAGAGAGAGAAAGCGTGCGTCAGTCCATATACAAAAACAGGGAACTTGACAATTTTACATACACCATACAGCAGTGTACGTGCACGCTTCTCTCTCAGTACCGTGTAACGGCTGTTATCACGGCCAAATTGAAGCTATCTAAGTGTGTGACTCTGTAAGGAAAAGCCGAGGAGTTTGTCCGTTCTTACAGACCTACACTCTAGGGAGATTCCAATTCTGCCCAATTCTATATACACCTTGTAGTTTGTCATACACTAGGCAATTTCTGCCAGTCACATTGCGGTGTTATAGACACAGGGCCTGACAGAATCCAACTGTGCCCTCAAGTGTAGAGAGATTCCAATTCTCCACAGTCCTCTATCCACCTTTCTTACAACATCCAGAATCTGTCTGTCACATTGCAGTGTAAAATAAACAGGGCCTGACAGAATCCAACTGTGTCCTGAAGTCTACAGAGATTCCAATTCTCCACAGTCCTCTATCCACCTTTATTACACCATCCAGAATCTGCCTGTCACATTGCGGTGTAAAATAAACAGGGCCTGACAGAATCCAACTGTGTCCTGAAGTCTACAGAGATTCCAATTCTCCCCACTACTATATACACCTTGGACCTGGTTTTACAGTACCATATAGTTGGTGGTTTTTTGGGTACATTTTCCCCAAAAATGAGGAAGTGTGGTGGAAGAGTCCGTGGAAGTGGGCGGGGGTTGGCAGCTGGTAATGATGGTGTTGGTGGTGGATCTGCTGGTAGTGGCAAAAGCAAAATAGCACCTAATGCAGAAGGTGTTGAGCCTGCATCATTGTCTGGCTCCACAAGGCCTCGAAGGCTCCCTTTTCTGGGAGTAGGTAAACGGCTTTTAAAGCCGGAGCTTCATGAACAAGTTTTGGCTTACATTGCTGACTCAGCCTCCTCTATCGCCTCCTCTTCTGAAGTTTTAAAAAATAAAAGCACTGAGTCATCATTGGAGGCTCATGCTTATGAACCACACCTTTCCTTGTGTCCTTCACCCCAACCAAAATTGAAGGATGCGGCAGGCCACACTACAGATTACTCCATGGAGCTGTTTTCACATACCATGCCTGGGTTATCAAGTCAAATCGTGAATTACTAAGGCAAAGATGAATCTGACATGGAGTGTACTGAAGCACAGCCACTGATAGATGATTCTGCTGGTACATTCACTCAGAGCACTACATTGTCCTTGCAGTGTACTGAGCCAGAATCTGACCCAGATGAAACTCAGGTGCCCCTTCCCGCATACTATACCACCATACACGGTAACACAGAGGAAGGTGCACATGACAATGAAGAGGAGGTGATGGATGACCCAGTTGTTGATCCAGATTGGCATCCATTGGGAGTAGAGGGTGCCGCTGCCAATAGCTCAGAAGAGGAGGAGGAGCATCCGCAGCGGGCATCGACATCGCAACAGCTGTTATCTGGCAGGCCAGGAGCAGTCCAAAAACGGGTTACAAAAACCAAAAGAGTTGCAGGACAGCTTGGCCAGACGGTCAAAATAGCACAGCGTGCAAGGCCTCAAAATGTCTTCCATAGTAGGAAGAGTGCAGTGTAACACTTTTTTGAACAAAATCCTAACGATCAGGCAAAGGTTATCTGTAAGAAGTGCGCAAAGACCTTTAGCCGAGGGAAAAATCTGAGAAATTTGAATACCAGTTGCATGCTAAGACATTTAACCACCATGCACTTGCAAGCATGGACGGACTACCAAAACGCATGTACCACATGTGCTACTGCTCCCAAAGAAGGTAGTCAGCAACGCTACATTGTTTCCCCCACTGTAAGTCCACCGGTTAGCACACCAGCAGCAGCAAATGTTGAGTTGTCGTCGCAAGGGCAAATCAGTCAGGGAATCACACTGTTATTGCAACGAAAGACTGAATCTAGGCCATCAGAAAGAATACCAACTCCTTCACCATCAACAACATTCTCTCAGTCCGCCATGTCCACCGCTATTTCCACCATATGCAGCTCTCAAGTCCAGCTCACCCTACCAGAGACTATGAATAGGACAAGAAAGTACTCATCCTCTCATCCGCGTACACTGGGTTTGAACGCCCACATTGCCAAACTAATCTCGTTAGAGATCATGCCCTATCGGTTGGTTGAAAGCACAGCTTTCCACGAACTCATGGCCTACGCAGTACCACGCTATGATCTACCCAGTCGCCACTTCTTTTCTCGCAAAGCCATCCCAGTCCTCCACTTTCATGTGAAAGACCGCATTGTCCATGCACTCAAGCAATCAGTGAGTGGAAAGGTGCACCTCACAACTGATGCATGGTCCAGTAGGCATGGCCAGGGCCGTTACGTGTCCATCACTGCACACTCGGTTAATGTGGTGGATGCAGGGTCCACAGGGGACAGCTGTGATGGCACAGTGCTGCCTAGCCCACGGTATAGGAAACAGTTGGCTGTAGGCGTTCGACCCTCCTCCTCCTGCATTCATCCACAGAGTGCAGTCGCATGAGCACTGCATCCGCAGCTGACAGTGGTGCACACGATGTATCCCACTGTCGATCAGCTAGTGGAAAGCTTCAGCAGGCTGTGTTGCAGATGATGTGTTTGGGCGACAGACACACGGCGGAGGTACTGGCCGACTACTTTCAGCTACAAACTGAGTCATGGCTGGGCAGTCTACATCTTGAGGCAGGCAAGGTAGTTAGTGATAACGGCCGGAATTTTGTGGCAGCCATAGCCCTTTTAAAACTCAGGCACATACCTTGCTTGGCTCACATCTTGAACCTGGTGGTGCAGTGCTTTCTCACTAATTATCCAGAGTTAACAGGCCTGCTCCATAATGTTCAAAGACTGTGCTCGCACATCTGCCGGTCGCCGGTACACTCCAGTCGTATGCAGAAGCTGCAGCGATTGCTCCACCTTCGCAAGCACCGCCTAATTATCGACGTTGCAACAAGGTGGAAATCCACAATGCACATGGTTGAGCGGCTGTGCGAACAAGGCAGGCCGTAATACATTTGTGGGAGGATACACGGGCAGGCACTTTGAGGGCAGACATGGAGTTGACAAGTGTGCAGTGGTCGAAGCTGAAAGACCTCTGTAAAGTCCTTCAATGTTTGAGGAATGCACACGGCTGGTAAGCGCAGACGACGCCATCATAAGCATGAGCATCCCACTTATGCGTCTGCTCATGCAAACTTTGACGCACATCAAGGAGCAGGCGTCTGCAGCCGAGGATGATGAGGAAGAGGAGGAGGGAAGCCTTGATGACAGTCAGCCATTGTCTGTTCAGGAAACTGTCGTGGACGAGGTGGAGGAAGAAGAGGAGAAGGAGGATGATGATGGGGATGATTATTAAGGGGAGGAGGATGCTTCTCGTGGGGCAAGAAAAAATGTTGGCGTGGCAAGGTCTGGTACTGGGTTTGTGCATGACTGGAGGGATGTGGATTTGCCTGAAAGTGCTCCTCCACCCAGCACTCGCAGTGCATCATTGACAACGGGAACATTAGACCACATGTCAGATTATGCCTTGCAGATCCTAAAAAGGGACCCCCGCATTGCCAAAATGATGAACGATGATGACTACTGGTTGGCCAGCATCCTGGATCCACGCTATAAAGGCAAATTCCAAAACATCAAGTCACAAGAGAATCTTGACCTAATATTGGCTAACAAACAAGCAACTCTGGTAAACCGGTTGGTTGAGGCATTCCCAGCACACAGCAGCGGTGATGGTTGTCACACGAGCCGTAGGGGTCGGGGGCAACTTGGAAGAGGTGTTGGTGGTGCACACATCAGAAGTGGCGTTGGAGACAGGGTTTTCATGACCATGTTGTGGACTGATTTTTCAAGTCCCGCTCACGCGAGTGGTAATACTGCATCAATTGAAAGTGACAGGAGACAGCACTTGTCAACTATGGTTACAAACTACTTTTCCTCCCATATTGATGTTCTCCCTCACAGGTCAATTCCCATTTGACTATTGGGCAGCTAAACTGGACACCTGGCCTGAATTGGCACAATATGCCTTACAGGAGCTTGCTTGTCCAGCTGCAAGTGTGCTATCGGAAAGAGTCTTCAGTGCTGCTGGATCAATCCTGACAGAAAAAAGGACCCGTCTGTTGACCCAAAATGTGGATGATCTAACCTTCATTAAAATGAACCATGCATGGGTTTCCAAGGATTTTGTCACAAATTACCCTGATGACACATAGGTTGACAGAAAAATGGCTTTCTTTGGTCCGCCTCTTCCTGGGACTTGACCAATTTCGCCTTTAGCAGCAGGTGAATGTCCCACATCAACATATGCCATTTTCTAAACCTCCCTAACTGGGCTGCCTCCTCCCCCATGGCCGGGGTCACCACCTAGCGCATGCAACCGTGCAAGTGCCGTTGCCCTGGACAGGTTGGTGGGCCAACTCTTGGGCGCGGGCACTTGCACAAGGTCCCTCATAGTGCAATCAAGTGTCTCTGACGGTGGGGGTTCACTCCCGCCATCAGACACACCGCCGTACTATGAAGGGCCCAGTGCCAGTACCGACGCCCTCGAGTGGGCCCCCCTTGCTTGGGCAGGGCCCCAGCATTTGCAATGTTTACCTCTCCTTGCTCCTCCGCTATGTAGTCTGGGCTGTCAAATCCTTCACTGGGACTGCCACTACAAATTTGGTGAACTGATAGAAGATGATGGTCAAGACGTAGCTATGCCCTGTCCCGCTGGCCGGGATCTAGCTTCAGAAGATCAATGGCTTCCATTTCTTATGGACGTCGACTCACAATGAGATGCAGTGGTGGTTTCTCATCAGCTTTCACAGTTTTCCTACCCACAGATGTGTGACATTCCAGCGCACATTTTTAAATGTGCCCTCTCATGCCAATCCAAATAAATCGCCTACGGCCTGTGGCTTCTGTCTTTTGCACTCCAAAGTTACGTGACAGAGCATGATAGGCAGTGAGCACCATTTTTACATCTCTCCCTGTGGTCAGAATTATATGGATATGAGTAATGGCGATGGGATCAACGGTACTGCGATACAGCAACACCTTCTTCACAAAGAAAGGTTTTCGCTGTCTCCACACACTAATTAATTGAGGGTCTGCATCGCCTCTGAGAATTGTGATGGAAGTTTATCCCATGAATCGTAATTCCTAGATTTCTGCAATCACTAGAATTTATGTCAGTAATTGTATGCATCTCATTTCCTATTGCGGAGAGTCTGGACTGTCTTACTGAGACTGAAATATTTCTGAAGATTTAAAAATACCACCAAAAGTGTATACTGGTGTACACTTCAAATACATTTCCTTTTTTCTACTTTTTAGATTGTTGTCTAATCCATACTGAGAACATGGAGATTTTAAATATTTAAACTATGCTATCCAGTAATAATGTACCCTTTCTCACCTTTGTACAAGCTGGTCAAATCCATACTGGGCCTGAGACCGTCTGAGCCTGCCTCCTGATCTATAGACATAGGTTTTTAATGTGTAAACTATGCTACTATACACACCTGTAATCCGGTGATATGTTACCCTTTCTCACCTTTGTCCAATCACGTCTAGTGTTGAGCATTCCGATACCGCAAGTATCGGGTATCGGCCGATACTTGCTGTATCGGAATTCCGATACCGACTTCCGATATTTTTTCAATATCGGAAGTCGGCATCGGAATCGGAAGTTCAAAGTTGATTGACAGCCGAAATGACGTCATCATGATGCGCGGTGTGTGCGCATCATGATGCGCCGTCATTTCGGGTCTTCCGGGGGTCTCTGCCGGCCTGCCGGGGGGCTGTGTGAACTGCCCGGGGTCTGTACCGGCCTGCCGGGGGGGCTGTGCCGGCCTGCCGGTGGTCTGTGCACCCTGTGGGGGTCTGTACCGGCCTGCCGGGGGGCTGTGCCGGCCTGCCGGGGGGCTGTGCTGATGTCCGGGGGTCTGTGCAAGCATCGTCCGATGGGACTATAAGTCCCATCTGGCGATGCCTGCTACCATGACAGTGATTGACACATTAGCCAATGATGGGACAGTAGTAGTCCCATCATCCGGCTAATGTGTTAAATGTAAAAAAAAAAAAAAAAAATACTACATACATACTACATGCATACTACATGCATGCTACATACATACTACATGCTACATACATACTACATATATACTACATGCATGCTACATACATACTACATGCTACATACATACTACATATATACTACATGCATGCTACATACATACTACATGCTACATACATACTACATATATACTACATGCATGCTACATACATACTGCATGCTACATACATACTACATACTACATACATACATACCACATATATACTACATACATACTACATGCATGCTACATACATACTACATACATACTACATACATACTACATACATAGCACATATATACTACATACATACTACATGCATGCTACATACATACTACATACATACTACATGCATGCTACATACATAACACATATATACTACATGCATGCTACATACATACTACATGCTACATACATACTACATATATACTACATACATACTACATACATACATACTACATGCATGCTACATGCTACATACATACTACATATATACTACATGCATGCTACATACATACTACATGCTACATACATACTACATATATACTACATACATACTACATACATACTACATGCATGCTACATGCTACATACATACTACATATATACTACATGCGTGCTACATACATACTACATGCTACATACATACTACATATATACTACATACATACTACATACATACTACATACATACTGCATGCTACATAAAAACTACATACATACTACATACATACTACATACATACCACATATATACTACATACATACTACATGCATGCTACATACATACCACATACATACTACATACATACTACATACATACTACATGCATGCTACATACATAACACATATATACTACATGCATGCTACATACATACTACATGCTACATACATACCACATACATACTCCATACATACTACATGCATGCTACATACATACTACATGCTACATACATACTACATATATACTACATGCATGCTACATACATACTACATGCTACATACATGCTACATATATACTACATACATACTACATACATACTACATGCATGCTACATACATACTATATGCTACATACATACCACATACATACTACATACATACTACATGCTACATGCTACATACATACTACATATATACTACATGCATGCTACATACATACTGCATGCTACATGCATGCTACATACATACTACATACATACTACATACATACCACATATATTCTACATACATACTACATACAATACATTCATACAATACATGCATAGACATACAGTACATATAACATAGAGTAACATACTTACCAATACTTGTCACATTGTTCCCCAAAGCCATTGTCTTTTACGGAATAAATATTAACTTAACAAACCACAAAAATACTCACCCATGATCCGAAGCAGTCCACGAGTGTGTCCCATGACGATCTTGGGTAGAGAACTGCAGCATCAGCTGATGCTGCCGTTCTCTATGGGCTGCAGGAATCCAATGACGGAAGGTAGGTATCCTTCCGCACTGTATTCCTCCGCCACTTAAAAAAAAAAAGTCCCTAGTCTCACTTTATGCCATTGCTGCGTGGGAAATTCCCACACAGCAATGGCATAAAGTGAGACTAGGGACTTTTTTTTTTTTAAGTGGCGGAGGAATACAGTGCGGAAGGATACCTACCTTCCGTCATTGGATTCCTGCAGCCCGTAGAGAACGGCAGCATCAGCTGATGCTGCAGTTCTCTACCCAAGATCGTCGTGGGACACACTCGTGGACTGCTTCGGATCGTGGGTGAGTATTTTTGTGGTTTGTTATGTTAATATTTATTCCGTAAAAGACAATGGCTTCGGGGAACAATGTGACAAGTATTGGTAAGTATGTTACTCTATGTTATATGTACTGTATGTCTATGTATGTATTGTATGAATGTATTGTATGTAGTATGTATGTAGTATATATGTGGTATGTATGTAGCATGTAGTATGTATGTAGTATGTATGTAGTATGCATGTAGCATGCAGTATGTATGTAGCATGCATGTAGTATATATGTAGTATGTATGTGGTATGTATGTAGCATGTAGTATGTATGTAGCATGCATGTAGTATGTATGTAGTATGTATGTAGCATGCATGTAGTATATATGTAGTATGTATGTAGCATGTAGTATGTATGTAGCATGCATGTAGTATATATGTAGTATGTATGTAGCATTTAGTATGTATGTAGCATGCATGTAGTATATATGTAGTATGTATGTAGCATGTAGTATGTATGTAGCATGCATGTAGTATGTATGTATGTAGTATGTATGTGGTATGTATGTAGCATGTAGTATGTATGTAGCATGCATGTAGTATATATGTGTTATGTATGTAGCATGTAGCATGCATGTAGCATGCATGTAGTATGTATGTAGTATGTATGTAGTATGTATGTGGTATGTATGTAGCATGCATGTAGTATGTATGTAGTATATATGTGGTATGTATGTAGCATGTAGTATGTATGTAGCATGCAGTATGTATGTAGCATGCATGTAGCATATATGTAGTATGTATGTAGCATATATGTAGTATGTATGTAGCATGTAGTATGTATGTAGCATGCAGTATGTATGTAGCATGCATGTAGTATATATGTAGTATGTATGTAGCATATATGTAGTATGTATGTAGCATGTAGTATATATGTAGTATGCATGTTGCATGCATGTAGTATATATGTAGTATGTATGTTGCATGTAATATATATGTAGTATGCATGTTGCATGCATGTAGTATATATGTAGTATGTATGTTGCATGTAGTATATATGTAGTATGAATGTAGCATGTATGTAGTATGTAGTATGAATGTAGCATGTATGTAGTATGCATGTTGTATGTATGTAGCATGTATGTAGCATGTAATTTTTTTTTTTTTTTTTTTTTACATTCAACACATTAGCCGGATGATGGGACTACTACTGTCCCATCATTGGCTAATGTGTCAATCACTGTCATGGTAGCAGGCATCGCCCGATGGGACTTGTAGTCCCATCGGACGATGCCTGCACAGACCCCCAAAGCCTGCACAGACCACCGGCAGGCCGGCACAGCCCCCCGGCAGGCCGGCACAGCCCACCGGGGCCTGCACAGACCACCGGCAGGCCGGCACAGCCCCCCGGCAGGCCGGCACAGCCCACCGGAGCCTGCACAGACCACCGGCAGGCCGGCACAGCCCCCCGGCAGGCCGGCACAGACCACCGGAGCCTGCACAGACCCCCTGGCAGGCCGGCACAGCCCCCCGAAAGGCCCGTACAGACCCCAGAGAGGCTGTACAAGGCAAAAACAGGGTTTTTCTTATTCCGATACCGGAAGTCCCATAGACTTGAATGGGACTTCTGGTATCGGAATCGGCGATACCGATACTTTTTTTTAAGATCGGCCGATCCATTCCGATCCGATACTTTGAAGTATCGGACGGTATCGCTCAACTCTAATCACGTCTAATCCATACTGGGCCTGAGACCGTCTGAGCCTGCCTCCTGTTATATAGACATAGGTTTTTAATGTGTAAACTATGCTATACATACCTGTTATCCAATGATTCGGTACCCTTTCTCACCTTTGTCCAATCACGTCTAATCCATACTGGGCCTGAGAAAGGCTGCCAAGCTGTTAAGCAAGCTACAACAACTGTGGTCTGGACACGTAATTTTTGAATGTTCTTAGGAATGCCGGTTAGGCCTAATTCAGGAATTGCGGTTGACCTGCACTTACTGGGAAATCATCGTTCACGGGGAATAATTGGAATCACAGATCCCCATCACTAACGGTGTTCTGCTGGTTATCTGCACCTGTAAGCGACAAAAGCTGGTCCTTTCAGTGTAGTGCGCATGCAGCCCCGGACATGTAACGCCATGATAGACCATGATAGTGCTAGAGCCTCGCGTATCCCTCTAGTAAGCTTGACGCGTACCGCAGGGGCATGCCGGAGTCTCGTTCGTTAACGGAATAAAGCTGACAAATTGCTAGCACAACTACAAACGGACATACCACACCACAAACACAATCGACAAAGCTTTCAATATGTGCATCTTTTCTTGAGGTGGCATGGTTGTGGTTTCCCAGGTGGAGTCCAATTAAGCCGCAGGCTCCACTCCTGGTGGTGCCCTTTTGGACATTCCTTTAAGGTTCAGCTTTGCAATCATACTGCCCCGGAAAGGAAACACTTTGCCTTCATGGACGCTGTTTGGAGGTTCGTGGGAATAACGCTCCCCGATCGCCAGTTGGCATAATTTATTGGTGGGAAGTCCGACGGTATATGATCGTGTTCAATTTCAGAATTTTTTTTTTTTCGGTTGGTATTTTACATTTTTATTCCAGCCTTTCTTGACTTCATAAGGGAATGACAAGCCTATATCTGTGTCTCCTCCATCTCCTCCTTTTACTCCTCCACCTCTTTTCTAAATGTAGTTGCCCTTTTCCATATGTAATTTTTGTCTTCTGAGCATTTTCTCTGCTTTGGGACACCTTTTAAGGTGTTTTGTCATTGTTTTCTATGTGTTTGTATGTGTTTGTGTTTGCCTGCCACTGTTTTCAATGGGGTTCGACGAACATTCGATGAACTTGCCTCCTGTGTGACGAACCAAAACACTAGCGTGGTGGCTCAACACTACTCCTGATATATAGACGTACATTGTTAATGTTTAAACTATGCTATATATACCTGCTATCTGATGATACTGTACACTTTGTCTACTTTTTATATTCTTGGCTAATCCATACTGAGCCTGTGAGCGTCTCTGTGTGACTGATGGAATATATATGGAGATTGACAATTATCCTTTGACTGAATAGAGCTGTACATTTCTGATACAGTGCCATATATCTGATGTTATTTTGTGTCTATTTTGTGCAAAATTTTGAAGTTTGGTGGAAGAGGCCGCGGACGTAGGTGTGGGGGGACAAGCTGGTGATGATGGTGGTGGTGCATCTGCTGGTAGTGGCGAAAGCACAATAGCAGCTAAGGCAGGAGGTGTTGAGCCTGCGTCATGTTCTGGCTCCGGAATGCATGGAATGATACCTTTTCTGGGAGTAGGTTAACTGCTTTTAAAGGCGGAGCATGAGGAACTGGTTTTGGCTTACATTGCCGAAACAGACTCCATCAAATATGCCCGCCTCTTCTGAAGTTTCAAAAAATGCAAGCATTGAGTGGTCAAGTGCTGGCTCCTGGTCAGGAAGAACCCCTTTCCTTGTGTCCTGCACCCCCACCCAAACTGAATGAGGCAGCAGGCCACACTTCACATTAGTCCATGTAGCTCTTTCTATCATACCATGCCTGGGTTATCAAGTCAAATCGTGAATTCCCCAATCCAAGATGAATCTGACATGGAATGTCGGTGGCCAGCCAGGGCAGTGGGGTTAATCGGTACCAGGCCGGTGTCTCACAGGGATGTGTCACGGTGGTGGTGACCCTTTCCGTGGCCCTGGGCATCCATGCAAACGGGTGAATTACGTTTATAGGTGAATGATGCGTGACGCCACCTCTGGTTTCTGATTAGATTGACCAGCGCTGCAGTGTCGCTTCTGTGGGACAGATGTTGTGGTGCAGCTAAGATGTAGAAGACCTGCACAGGTAGGGCCGTAGTCGCAGGGCAGATGAAAGAGTTGGGAGATGGTGTGCAGTGCAGGATGTAGCTGAGCCATGTGCCAGGCGCAGGAGAAAGGTGACAGACACAGTCGTGCAGTTCCTTTACCTGTACTTGGTAGGTGCTGTCCAGAACCCAGAGTACAGATGGAGAAGGATTTGGTCAGCCTGGAAGCCAATTTGAATTTCTCTCTCTGCAGATAGGTAGTGTGGCCTCCATTCTAGCACTTATCTGAGGTACTCGCAGTGCTGAGTTCAAAGAAGTTCCCCCTGTTGACTCTCTTTTGGAACTTTCTCATATGGCTGGCAGCCGTAGCCTTTTCCTTCTGGCTCACACACGTCGATGCTGGGGCCTCCGAGCCTCAGTTGGGTACAGAGCATTTACAACTGCTACTTCCTCCGGATTCTGCTGCAGGAACGTCAGTATCCCTACAAACTCGGAGACCGGAATCCAGATCATGCGCTCCAGCTAGGAGTGAGCCTTAACTCTGCTCATCCTCCAGCTCCCCTTCTCACGTCCACACACTTCCCCTTCCCTGCACAGAATGGCCTAACTTACCTCCTCCCGACCACAGAGAGCAGCTCCTCAGCAGTCATGTTCAGAGGTCTCCCTGCTGGCGTGGAGTGGGAAATGTGTTGAGTGTTGGTTTAACTGCTAGAGAGATCCTTCGTTGCTCCCAAGCCTGACATCACACTCCCTAGGAGGAAGGTAATGCCACTGTGGCGACCGTACTCCTGGGGATGCCACAAGTACACTGATGCCCAGCCACTGCTAGATGATTCTGCTGGTACATTGACCCAGACCAATAAATCCCCCTTACACTCTACACAGCCAGAATCTGACCCAGAGGAAACTCAGGTTCCCCTTCCCGCATACTATACCACCTTACACAGTGACAAAGAGGAAGGTGCAGATGAAAGTGCAGGTTCCCTGAGCTGGTGGGGGGCATACTCATGGGCGACGGCACTGGCACATGGCCCCTCATAGTACACAAAAGTGTCTCTGCCAGTGGGAGGGCCACCCCCACCCGCCATCAGACACACCGCCACACACCACCGTACTATTAGAGGGGCCCTGTGCCACTGCAGTCGCCAACGAGTGGGCCCCCCCTGCTTGCTCAGGATCACAGCACTTGCAAAGTTGAAACACTTACCTCCCCCTGATTCACCGCCATGACGTCTTCCGCATTTCCTGATAGTGATAGTCTGATCAGAGAGCGCAATGACATCACATCTGTACGCCCTCTGCCTAAACAGCCAAGTGCAATGAGATGGATGATGGGGACGACGAGGAGTCCCGACTAGTACAGGGATTCCATAGCGAGGAGACTTATTTAATTGTTTTCAATGTTGGGACAGCAATTTTTGGGGAGCACTATACTCTGGAGAATTATATATGGGGCCCACCATACACTGGATCATTCCAAAGGTGGACATCAGACACTGGAGCAGCATTTACAGGGCATATTATACACTAGAGCATTAGAAATGGGGCCCATTATGTATGGAGCATTATTTGGGCCCATAAAACAGTGGAGCTTCATCCATGGGGACCAACATACACTGTAGCATTATGTGGAGCTCATCATATACTGTTTCAAACATTATATGGGACCAATGATTCTGTGTGAAGAAATATATGGGCCTCATTACTCTGTATAGCGCACTATGCAGTGGCCATAATACTGTATGGAGTAATATACTGTCCGTTTTTGGAGCTATTAAAAATGGATATCAGTCATGAGATGTAAAATGTGAAGTATTTTTCATTGCACTATGCCGCTATTTCTCTGCGGTATCGGAGCATCATGAGTTGTGGTATGTGTTAAAGGGGCGCTCTTTGGCCCAGGGCACATGAAAACCTGGAGCCAGCCCTACCCCCCCACAAATTTAGCCAAATAACCCCCATTTTTCAGTGCGTAACTAGTATTATGAAGTAAATTAAGGTTGAAAAGTTTCAGTAATCAGAATTGATGTTTTTGGCATTCAAAAGGGCACTGTAGGTGTGTTTCCTGTTCTGCACTCCCTGCCGACTTTGCTTCCCCATTGACTTGCATTGGGTTTCGTGTTTCAGTCGGCCTTCGACTTTTCACGATAATCGGCCGATTTCATTCGACCCGACTTTTGCGAAAGTCGAGTTTCATGAAACCCGACTCGACCAGAAAAAAGGCAAAGTCGCCCATCTCTACTCGTTAGGATTCGGTACTCGGCGAGTAATGCGGTACTCGCGGTACTCGAATCCTGGGAAGTATTTCACTACTCGCCTCGCAATATTCGGCACAGCCCGCACAGTCCCCGCACAGCCCAGCACAGTCCCCGCACAGTCCCCGCACAGCCCAGCATAGTCCCGCACAGCCTGGCAGAGTCCCCGCACAGCCCAGCACAGTCCCGCACAGTCCCCGCACAGCCCAGCACAGTCTCACACAGCCTGGCACAGTCCCTGCACAGCCCAGCACAGTAATGCACAGCCCAGCTAGGTCCCTGCACAGTCCATGCAAAGCCCAGCTTGGTCCCCGCACAGCCTAGCACAGTCCCACATAGCCCAGCACAGTCCCGCACATTCCCCGCACAGCCCAGCACAGCAACGCACAGCCCAGCTCTGTCCCCGCAAAGCCCAGCACAGTCTCACACAGCCCAGCACAGTCCCACACAGTCCCCGCACAGCCCAGCTCGGTCCCCGCACAGTCCACACACAGCCCAGCACAGTCCCGCACAGTCCCCGAACAGCCCAGCACAGTACCGCACAGTCCACGCACAGCCCAGCACAGTCCTACACAGCCTGGCACAGTCCCCGCACAGTCTCTGCACAGCCCAGCACAGTCCCGCACAGCCCAGCACAGGCAAGCACAACAGTCCCGCACAGCCCATTACTCGCATTTCACATAGACTTACATTGGACTCCCTACTCATTACGAGTACCGAGTATTAGGAGGTACTTGTAATGAGTACAGCGAGTCCGAGTATTTCACTACTCGCTCATCCCTACCCATAACTTGAAAATGGTTAGTTTACGGAAGGATCTGTTACAAGGGAATTCAATTTTAGAACTAATTCCTTCATCAGTACTATGGACAGAATCATCTCCTGTGTCAAATTCCATGTTACAGAAGGATGACATTTTGATTGAGTGATCAAAGGAGACTTTCTTTTCTCCTTTTATGAATTTGTCATATTCCTCTTGTTGCTTTTGTTATTATTTTATTATTTCTACTCCTCTAATTTGTTTACTGTATCATTCAATTGGTGATAGATATTCCCCTTACTTTTATTGTGAATTTCTCCAGGCAGGGAATAGGCAAGTAGATGCTTTGATATCTGCAGTTTGTAATTGTTTCGGTGTTTTCAGTGAAGCACCTAGAAGTAGAACTGACTTGTTTTATCTTCAGCTAGCCCTCATTTCTTGCAGAAAATCTAACAATTATGACAATAGGATTTAGCTCACAGTATTGCCACCTCTTGAATCATATGAACATTCATTCACTTCAAGCACAGGTTTGTTACAACTGTCAGAAACTGGTTTTATTGGGTCTGTTTATAATTCAACAAGAATAAAGCATAAATGACACAAAAGAAAATCCTAGTCTAGCTGACTGCCAACTATTCATGAAAGTCCTGACAAAAGAACTGGGCCTAGAGAACATCATCCCAAACAGACAATTGCTTTACTCAGCAGATTTTCAAGGAGCACAGAGAGTCATCAGCTTGTGCAGTCTCTACTCTCTTATACAATACCTGGGCATTGTGTTAGGCTGACAGAACGCAGCAAATAATAAAAAGATAATGAGGTATGTTTGCAGCCTGGGGTCCACCGTACAGAAATGGAAAACTGCTGTTAGTAATGGCGGAGTATTAAGTGAACACCGACGGGTTAACCACTGACCCGGTGTGCACAGGGACAAACTCTTTTACTTCACAGAGCCGCTAACAGAAACGCCAGAGCCTGTTAACCCCACAGGACTTGACAAAGAAAGCGCATAGCGTAAGGTCACAGGACTCGGCCCTTAGACCACAGGACTGGAATCCCTCTAGACCACTAGCGCTCAGCGCCACGACTGTGGTGCAAGCTAAATATAACTTGTGCAAGTGTGCACAGTGCCGCTCAGGCGGATGCCACTAATCTCCCAGGATTGAGCCAGATAAACACAGGTTGTGCAAGGCGTTGCAAAGGTGTGGCTGTCACTTGCCACAGTATGATAGTGCCCTGCAGTGGGCGACACCATCGGACGCTAGTGTGCAGAAGGCTGGATTGCACTATGGCATATACAGTAGCCACTGACAGGCGCTGACTCTAACCGCTGAACCCTAACAACAAGAACAACCAAGGGTAGGGGTTTTATAAGGAGTCAGTCACCAGATACATGCATCCATCATCATACCCTCCATAAGTATTTGAGTCTATACTAGCGCATGGCCGAGCAGCCATGCGAACCTTTTATAGCAGCATCCTTCCGGGACCTTCCTGGTGGTCCAATCAAAGCTGGAGAAGGACCTGAGCATGTGACCTCCGATCTCCAATGGGAGATCATCCCACGGGCATGCTCAGTGGACCGAAAGGAGGACTTAGTCCCTGGAGTTGTTCACTGCAGACCAACATGCGTTGCTATAGCTGGACCAGAGGTGGCAGCAACATCCAAACCCACAAAGCTGGTCTGAGCAGAGCGCTGGGATCGATGAGTCTGCTGAGCAGGCTCCTCTGGCTGGAGAGGAATGGGAGACCGCCGAAGGCAAGGCTCGGGATTTCTGCTGTGCAGTGACAGAAACCTGACGCCTAACACATTGTACCTGATTAGCCACAGATATCCTGAAAACCTGGAGTGGGTCTATGAAGCAGGGATAATGCAAAGTGTCCTGCCTGTGATAAATATACACACCATCAAACACTTTTTTTCCCCTGATCCTGTTACACTATATTTTAGGATCCTAACATTTTGGTTTTGTGGGTTTTATTTTGCGACACTGAGAAAATATTTAAGTTTCTTAGGGAATCTATGCTTAGTATAATGTTTTAGTGTGATCAATGCTCAGAGTGTTGTACCAGTTGTCAAATATTTTGACTTTGGTCTCATTCTAAAATTCTCATGTGAAAACCTGGTCTTAAATGAAGAAAATCCATTCAAATCCTCACTTATCTTGAATAGGTTAGCTATCGGTGTGTAGGTAATCCTACAGTGATAACACAGCTTCACAGAACTGGAATAGAAGACATGTTTCATACTGACAGTTTTCATTCCATTAGTGACATGAGCTAAGTTTCTAATCTGAACACATCAAATCACTTACAATTTCAGTGTGTCATTGAATATTTTGGAGCAAAGCAGACCTCTATCAGATAATTATCAGCAATTCTTAAAAATATTATCAGATATTGCATTCTGTGGAAATTATTTTAAATATATTTATCATAATTATCTCTGAATGCAATGTCATTTTAGTCAAAGGAAACCTGATCTAAAATATAAAACAGTTTTTTATATATTGATTCAGCTTTAACAACACTAATGCCACCCATGAGAAAAAAGTCTTTGTTATTGTGTTGACTCAAATACTAAGATTGAATTTATTCTTCATGATTATTGGAAGCGTCCCTAGGATTATGGTGTTTATTAAGAATATTGGAACAGCTTGGGGTCCTTGAATATGAATGTAAAGGCCCCGTCACACACAGCGATCTCATTTTGTGATGCCACAGTGATCTCGCTGTGTGTGATGGGGATCAGCGACCGGCCCCCCCGACGGGTATCGCTGAACGTGCTCGATCGGCCTGGGCCATTTTTTGATTGCTGGTCTCCCGCTGGCCAGCACACATTGCGGCATGTGGCAACGAGAGACCAGCGATCAGTGATGCTGGATGCTGGTTTCTAACGTAAATATCGGGTATCCAGGACCCGCTGCTCCTGGATACCCGCTGTTTACCTTGGAAACCGGCGTACATGCTGGTTTCCAAGGTAAACAGCGGGTATCCAGGAGCCGTGCGGCTCTTAGATACCCGATGATTACATTAGAAACCAGCTTGCTCACTGGTCCTGATCGCAGGAGGGGCTGTCTATGTGACAGCTCACCAGTGATCAGCCTAGCGATGTCCCTTCGATCCCATCCATGTCGGATCGTTGGTGGGATCGCTGGGACATCGTTATGTGTAACGGGGGCTTTACTCTTGAGTGAGGGAAGATACAACTTAACTTTTAATTGCAGTTAACAGATACTGACTTTCAATGGCTTCATATAGATTACTGCACCACATTTTATATCTATCCAAATTCTATTTCATATCTATTCTATTATGTATATGTGTGTAAATAGGGGCAAATGATAATGGTTCCCTACTCTCATGGAACCATACAAAACACATAAAATATTCAAATACTATTAATAGTCTCACATTGAGCAAATCAACTAATAGATAATGCACATAGAGTGACACACATATATCACAAACAAATGAGAAATCAGCATGTTTGCTGTCATTAAATTAGGTTCATCAGGGTACCCCACTGATAGGGAATCCTATAAGTCCTCTTTCTATTCTTTGTCTTCTTTCTGGGGTCTTATACAGACACACTGTATATGTGAATGCTGTATCATGCTGACTCTCCATAATAATTACCTATAACCCTAGTCTCATGATTCTCATAAAATATGCAGTAGATGACTGATAAATAACTTGCTGCACCCAGCAGGAGATTAAGGCTACATGACTATGTCTAATGGTGGTAGAGTACAAGTACCAGATAGATTGTGGGGATATAGCCCTCATTGACCCTCATGAAGACAGATAATGGAGCTATAACCATCATTAGGGTAGATTAATGATATTGGTAATAGGGTCATGTGTAACCTACACCTGTTAGACCAAAGATGCCATCACGCAACAACAACTACTAATGATTAACAACACAGGACAATCTGATTGGTTTCTGAATAATGATCTGATTGGTTGAAAACCATTTATGCTTACTTTTGAATAACTGACTGTCCAATGAAATATGATGATGTAATGTAAACACCTACTTAGAAGGGGATATAAACCCAGATCTGATTAATCAGCCGTGTGGCATTTCCAGATACATAACCTGTCTCTGTGTATTTGTCCATCACTACTCGAGTAGGCCACAACCAATCTGGCTCCAGTATATCAGATAATCTCCTATTGAGAGATAAAGATCTTAACCTGATAGTTGGCATCCCTGGGTGGGCTGAAAACAGAAGACTGCTGAATATCTGAGGTCCGGCACATCGCAGAACTGAGAAAGGAGGACACACAGACAAAGTCCCGGGCAACAAAACGGTAAGAACTTTTTTCTTACACACTCTCTCTGTGTCTCCCCCCATCTCAGCAATCTGCTGCCGAACCCTGGGTATGTTATAGATAAGTGAGATCTTCTTAAACCAGTCCATTTATTTGGCAAAGAACCGTAGAATATCCTTGTAATATGTAAACCGTATATTGGAGGGATAAAACAAAAAGCTGCTATGTGTGATTGGAACATGAATGTATGACCCAAACTTGAGGGTACTGAGAATTCTTTACTGTCTCTGCCCCTTTGGTGTGTCTCTCCATATTAACTGGTTTGCCAGAAATTATGTGAGAACACGTCTCTGGTGGCATGTGCACAAAGAAACCTACATACGTACTCTTGGGGAGTGCTAGAGGTACGGTTACGGTGTTAAAGAAATGCTAAAGCATAGCTCTAGATGCAAAATTTTTATCGACTCACATTAAGGTGATTACAAAGTTATTATGGTGATTGCAAAGGTATGCTAGCATTTGCCAGATAGAATGCACCACAATATGGTATTACCAGTGTGCAGGGAGGGGGAAGAGATGAGCTGTTTCCATCACATATACTGAATGGTGTTATTGTTTGTATGTACTTTACATGCAAGTCTGACATATCTGTGCATACAGATGACTGATAACTGGGATCAATCAGGCTGTTATTACGAAATCACTATTCTCAGGGATCTCTAATGTACAGTATAAGGAGATAATTGAAAAAAATAATTTGTTACTTGGCAATCTGAACCCTAAAGGTGTCAGATAAATTATACATTTTATAAATATTTAAATACATGTAGTAAACTGAAAAACACCAAATAAAATAAATTAATAGATGTATGTAAATTAAAAGAGCTAATATCTGCCCTCTTAATTACTTTTGTGCTTTCATTAAAAAAATGTGCACCTAGATGAATATCATCCACTTGCATAGTCAGCATCCAAAGTTTTTTTTATAGGGGTGTGAGAAGGAGACCTAAGTGATTGAGAAATTTCTAAAACTAAAATAGATTTCTGACACAGGTATCAAATTTATGAGCAGAATCTACCACAATATTTTTCAATGTGCATGTTACCTTTTGATTGTTAACCGCTTTCCCACTCGAGATGCATCCATACGTTCTTGTGACCTGGCCTTATAACCTGTGCCACATGGATGCATCTCAGGGATTGCGCTTGAACACTATTTTTTCATTTTGCCTCCAAAAGATCGCAGTAAGACTCGGCCCACATTTATCCGGCCCTCTGCACTGAACGCTTACACCGGCAGGGTTTCTGTGTAAGTCTCTGAAATGCATGATTTAGAAGGAACCATCGCTGGAAGATTCCCTATATTGAGGCAGATGGAGGCACTGTGGGTACCGTCTTACCTATGACCTCTCGGTGTCCGTCTTTTTAGGATTGCATAAAAGTGCCTTCAGCCGCAGTTTTGTGCACTTCTCAAAAGAAGGACACACCTGAACAGAAACCAGACAAAGTCCAGAGTAACTCTGCTGCCTCATTAGAGTGAATGGATCCCTCAGGGGTGTCATCTGAATCAGGTCACTCAGAGATTTAGATGGACACCCCAAAGTTAGTGCTCAGTGCAGAGTGCCAGATAAATGTGATCCCAAATGTTATGTAAAATGTTCCCAATAAAAGCTTTAACTCAATCCACCAAAGAAGCAAGTCCCCACTCAGGTTTGTCATCCGTTAATGGACTTATAGTTAGCATCCACGTTACTGTTAGCACAAATGCTTCGGAAAAGAGAAATCACTTCTCAACCTCCAAAAGAAATTCAGTAAATTCTGTGCTCCCAAATTCAAATGCCCCCCTCCCTTCTGAGCATCACAGTGTAAATATACCACATATTTCGTCCACATGTTTGACATTTTTGAAGTGATGAGAGCCCGCCTAACTTTTGGGTGCATGTCTTCAAAAGCACTGGCTGCGTATAATGTACTGGTAACTGCAATGTACTGGTCACTACAACATACTGGTCACTACAACGACAATTTGTAATTTTCACTCTGCAACATACATTGCTGCTAGTTTCTGGAAAATACCCATGGGGTCAAAACATTACACCTGTAGATAAATTTCCAAAGGGTTATAATTTCCAAAATGAGGTTACTTGAGGGGGGATTCTGGTCTTTAGCAATTAGAAGCTTTGTCTACGGAGTCTGCAAACTGGTCTTGGAGAATCTGTGCTCCAGGAAGCAAAAAGCACTCTGCTCCTCACAATTCTCTCTGTATTGCTAAGTAGTACTGTACAGCCACATATGGGGTATTGTAACGTTCAGTGGAAATTATGGGATAATTGTGGGACTTCTTGTGTGAAAATGTGAAATCTGGAGCTAAATTCATTGAGAGGTATAGGTTATATAATAGGGTCACTTATGGGGGGTTTGGCACCTCAGGGGCTCTCTCAGTGGGTCATGGCACTCACAAACCATAACAGTAAAATTTGTACTATAGTATGGCACTCCTTGCCTCCTTAGCTTTGCATTGTATCTGAAACATATATCCCAATTACATATAGGGTATTGATGCGCTCAGAAAAAATGGACCTCGGTTTGTTTGTTTTTTAAAAAAAAATCATATTAGCCCTTAGAAAAGTTAAAAATTTGGGGCTAAAACAACATTTTAGTGGTAAAAATGCAATTTATACTTTATTCACTGCTCAATGGTATAAAATTCTGTGAGACACATGCAGTGTAGTGTCATGGCACTGCTAGAAGAATTCATTAGGAGTATAGTTTGTAAATTGGGTTCACATATGGGGTAGTTCTGTTGTTCATGCACTTCAGGGGCTCTGCCAATGTGATATGGCACTTTCAATCCATTCCAGCAAAATCTGAACTCCAATATGATGCCCCTTTTCTTCTTAGCTTTGCACACTGTGCCTTAAAAGTGGTATTCCCCCACATATATGGTATCGACATACTCAGGAAAAATTGCATAATAAATTGTATGGTTCAATTTTTCCTTTTACCCTTGTGAAAATGCAAAATTTTGAGCTAAAATAACATTTTTGTGGGAAAAAAAAAATTTTCACGGCTTAACATTATAAACTTCTATGAAGCACTTAAGGGTTCAATGTGCTCATCACAAATCTACACCAGGTACTGGAGGAGTCTAGTTTCCAAAATTGGTGTCACTTGTGGAGGATTTTTACTGTTTAGGCACTTCAGGGCTATCCAAATGCTACATTACGTCCAGCAATTGTTCCAGCAAATTTTGCATTCACAAAGTAAAATGGTGCTCTTTTCCCTCCGATCCCTGTCGTGTGCCAAAACAGTGGTTTTCTCCCTCATGTGAGGTATCAGCATGCTTAGGACAAATCGCACAACAACTTTCATTGTTCATTTTTTCCTTTTACCCTTGTGAAAATAAAAAAATTGGATCTGAAGTAATTTTTTTTGTGAATAAAGATTATTCATTTTTTTCCAAATTCCAAAAATTCCTATGAAGCACCTTCAGGGTTAGTAAACTTCTTCAATATGGTTTTGAGCACTTTGAGAGGTGCAATTTTTAGAATGTTATCACTTTTGAGTATTTTCTATCATATAGACTCCTCAAAGACACTTCAAATGTGAGATGGTCCCTACAAATGGTTTTGCAAACTTTGCTGGAAAAATTAGAAACCACTGGTCAACTTTTAACCCTTATTATTTCCTAACAAAAAAATGTTGCTTCAAACATTGTACTGAAGAAAGTAGACATGTGGAAAATGTTATTTATTAACTATTTTGTGACACACATCTCTTTGATTTAAGGGACTAAGATTTCAAAGTTTAAAATTGCCAAATTTTCCATATTTTTGATAATTTTCAATTTTTTCACAAATAAATGCAAATTATATCTATTAAATTTTGCCACTGTCATGAAGCACATTATGTTATAAAAAAACAATGTCAGAATCAGTAGTGTAAATTGAAATGTTCCAGAGTTATTACTACATAATGTGACATTTGTTAAAATTGAAAAATTTAAAAATTGGCTGGTCATTAACTTGCAAACCATATTTGGGAATAAAGGGGTTAATATTACATGACTTTCTTATTTATATACTAAACACTGAAGGAAAAATGTGTATTGCAAGTAATCTTTGAATTTATCTTTCTGATTTGTGTCTTTTCTTCTTGTAAATGTAAATTTGACAACTCAGTTTGTTACTTATTTCCAAACCAGGAGCTGAAATCAGAATTCAGATAAGAGTCAGTCAGAAACAGTTATGTCACGATAACAACAACAGGACTTTTGTGGATTTTCATGGTTAAATCATTTGTAGCAATCTTCAGACAAGAATCTAACTTACAAATAATTGTTGATTGTAATTGCAGCAAAAGTGTAGTTTTGCAATCACTTCAATTTTAACAGTAGCTCCAAATTCCTATACCAAACATTTTCCATTTACTAGAGTTTAGAATGAAAATGTAGACGGCGCCAAATTTCTTACCTATGTATATGAAAACTGAACTGTTCCTTGCCAAAATTAAGCAAGCAATGAAGCAATCATTATCAATATTAAGACTAGTGATGAGTGAATTTGTTCGAAAAATTATTGCTGAACATAAATTCGGCACGAATATGGAACATTTGGACTCGTGATCAGAAACCCAAGCAAAATTTTATAAAATCAGAAAAAATTGGTAACATTCGGTAAAAGTGCAGGAAAATATTTTCAGCACTTTAGCAACAATAATGGTGGTGTTTCATGAGCGTTTGGCATGTGTTTGATGAGGGGAGGGGGTTTGCAGAACTCTGAGGTGCAGCGTTCTTGTAAGCAGTTATTTTTTTCCCTACCTTTATGTGTGCACATTGCGGCTAGCCAATCAGGCTGCAGAAAACACCCACAATGTCTTGACACAATGGCTTGTGTCGTTGGCTGCTCAAATCACATGTCCCTCTCTATATAAATAGTGGACATCTTATTTTAATGCCATTTTGACACTGCAACAGTGCAGAGAGGCTGCTCCTGACACTGGCACTGTTAACAGCAAGAATTTAGCTGCTTAGTTAGGCGGTTGTATATCAGTCATATAGTGTAGCTAGATAGAGTCCAGTGTGGCTGTAAAATTTACCTTCCAGATTTTTTTGGTGGGGTCATTACTGAGGTCCACAGACAAAGCCATCAGGGCACATGTCCTACAAGTGTGTTGTGCACTGCTTCTATTGTGCTCCATGCACGAGTATAGAATTCTAAATAATATTTTTCCACTAGCTAAATGTCAAAAAGCCTGCTGTGTCCACATTTTAGCTACTTAGATAGGTGGTTGTTTATCAGTCAGATACTGTAGTTAGCTAGCATCTAGTTTGACTGTTAAATTTACCTTCTAGCACATTTTTTTATTTTTTTGCCATACAGAGGTCCACAAAGAAAGCCAGCGGGGCATTTTTTGTGCATTGCTTCTAATGTGCTGCATACACAAGTATAACATTTTTATTAATATTTTGTCACTAGCTAAATGTGAAAAAGCCTGCTGTTTCCCACCTTGTCATTTAGTGCTATGGTAATATGAAACTGTCTGCAGTACTAAGGCAAATAAAAAAAAATCAAATTTTTTCTGTTGCTGAATGTGATACAGCCTGAGATATCCCACATGGTCTTGTTGTGGTGGTGATATGAACCTGTCTGCAGACCTAATGCGCATTAAAATAAATCTAACTTTTTCTGTAGCTAAATGTGAAACAGCCTGCTGTATCCCACGTTGCAATTTTGTGGCGGTGATTTGAACCTATGAGCAGACCTAAAGCACATTAAAAAAAATATAATATTTTCTTTTGTTGAATGAGATACAGCTCCACATATCCAATATTATCATGTTGTGGCGGTGTTATGAACCTGTCTGTTGAGCAAATGCGCATTTAAAAAAAATCTAATTTTTTCTGTTGTTGAATGGGATACAGCCCTCCGCAACCCACACTGTCATTTTGTGGCGGTGATATGAAGCTCTCTGCAGACCTCAAGCACATTAAAATACTTATTTTTCTGTTGATAAGCATGATACAGCCCGCTGTAGCCAACCTTTTCATTCAGTGGCGTTGAAATTGTTCTGTGTGGAGAGCTGTTGCATGTAAAATTAATTTATTTTATTTTTTTTACAAACATGATACAGCAGCTGATATCTGAGTTTGAAATTGTTTTGAGCCTATCTTTTAGATTATGTGCATCTTTGGCATCCAATTTCTCATGGGCATCTTTTATACTTAGCTTGAGATAAGCATCAAACACTCTCTGTAAATTAGTGTTGGATATATGAGTAATAGCTGTAGGTTGGATCCTGGATCTCGACCTTCCCATAGCCGCCCTGTTATTTATCCTGTTGTACATTCCCATTCCCTCCCAAAAAAATTCTTCTGTTACTAACATCATACAGTAGAGGACATGTCACTTTTAAATTGTTTGGAGCATCTCGTCAATGTTATACAGACCTTATCAACAGGCCCACAAAAAGTCTTCTATTATTAAAGTCATACAGTAGGAGGCATGTGACTTTGAAATTTTTTGGAGCATCTACACAATCTTATACAGGCCTTATCGAAAGGCCACAAAAAATTCTTCTGCTACTAATATCATACAGTAGAAGGCATATACAGGCCTTATCGACAGACCCCCCAAAATTCTTCTGTTACTAACATCATACAGTAGGGGACATCTCACTTTGAAAATTATTTGGAGCCTATCTTCTAGATTATGTACATCTTTGGCATTCAATATTTCATGGGCATCTTTTATACCTTGCTTGAGACACGCATCTGTTTCACCTATCTTCTGATGAGCATCAAACGCTCTTTGGTAATGGGTGTTGGGTAGATGAGTGATAGTTGTAGACTGGAACCTGGATCTCGTACTCCCCATTGCCGCCCTGTTATTGATTCTGTTGTACGTTCTTATTCTCGTCCCAAAAAATTCTTCTATTACTAACGTCATACAGTAGGGGACATGTCACTTCGAAATTGTTTGGAGCATTTTGCCAGTTTTATACAGGCCTTACCGACAGGTCCAAAAAATTCTTCTGATGCTAACATCATATAGTAGGGAACCTGACTTTAAAATAGTTTGTAGCTTCTAGTATGTTATAGAGGTTTGATTCATATGCCAAAAAAAATTCTTCTGTTCTTAATGTCATACAGTAAGGTACCTGACTTTACATTTTTGTAGCATAACTTCTTTGTCATACAGGCCTCCTCCACACTCAAACAATTCTTTTTTCTGTGACTTACATGATACAGCACATCGTATTTCAACTTTTAATTTACTGTCGCTAAAATCCAAATGTTTGCAGAGTTGGTGCAGATTATAAAATCTAATTTTTTGTAGCTAATACTGTGCTCCTACCACACTATTGGAGCAACATGCCTGGGAAAAAGTGAGGCTGTGGTGATGGGGAATTAGGCTTGGTGTTCAAGGTGTACATGGGGTATGTGGTAATGTTTGTGAAAGCACTAGTGAACTAACCTCATGTCCTATGCAAAGACAACTGACAACTTATGTTACTAGACCGACTACACCACTACCTTTCTTTAGCAGTCACACAGCGGTACGCCTTGTCGATGATGCTCATTAAAAGCATATACTCGAGAGGAAGGCAAGTGCAGCTTCAAGTTGTCTCTCTTCTTCCTCCACCTCAAGATCACACCCAGTACAGTCCACAGAGGTGGCACCCAAATTCCCCTTGCTCCCTCCATGTCCCAACTCTCCAACTGTTCAACTGATTGTATGTAACCACAGATGGCTGAGTCTGAAGACCTGTTCACACATTCTATGCCATGGTCATCAGAAGTGTACTCAAAAGCTTCGTAGATTCAGGATGAGGAAATCTCCAGCGATGCCCAAATTTTTTTAGCTTGGATTCAGGGCAGGATGAAGTATGGTCCAAACAGCATCCTGAACCTCATCATCAGATGTTAACCCCTGGGGGGAGATGATCCTGATGAGACTCCAATATCTGAGGCCCACACTTACTGTTCTGTGCTGTCAGGGCAAGAAGAGGAGGAGGGTGACTCCAAGGGTGAGGAAAGTGATAACAGAGAGGATGATGATGATGACAAGGTGTAAGATCCCAGTTGGCGTGAATATAGAGCCACAGAGCTGAGTATGTCATCTAAGGAGAAAGACAAGGAGGTTACGTTGCACCGTACGTCACATACACGTAGTGATGCAGCCAAGACGAGCAATGCATCCTCAGCCACAACTGTGCCTGTGATCAGCAGCTTCCACAGGTCTGTAGCTCGCAGGGGTGGCAAGTGTTCCATAGCCTTGGCCTTTTTTGACACTGCAAAGGATGAGCCAACTCACATAATCTCCCAACTTTGCAAAAAAAGAAGTCGAGGTAAAGTGCAATTATTTAAGTACTACATGTATGAACCTCCATATGTGCAATCAACATATGCTACTGTGGGAATCCCACTGCGCAAAAATGTGGACCAGCAGACCTCAAGAACCATCAGCCACCCTATCAATAGTATGTGCTGCTTCTTTCTCCTCCTCTGTTACTGTGCCAGCTATTTAGACATAGGTCTTTGACCACAGAACCTCAGGTACTTTACTCACACCAGTCACACTGACTGAGAGCCAGCCATCAGCAGTAATGGAAGTGGACATGTTTTTGACCGATGACATAGACCGAGCACACCACAACTTTCTCAATCCACCTTAACAACTCCGCCTGCACCTCTCTCATGGACCAGCAGTTTTCCGGTTCACCATACTCTGCCCTCTCTCAGCACTGCAGCCAACCCATGGTACCGCAGTTGTGGTCCACTGGTCACATAAAATATTATTTCCTCCTATGCATGACAAAGCTGAGGGTTAACCCCATCATCTCCAATCTGTTAGCCACAGAAATGCTGCCTTTCCTCCTGGTAGATACAGGCAGTTTCCAAAAGCAGATGGCTGTCATGATCCCCCAATACCAAATGCCCAGTCACCATTACTTTTCTAAGAAAGCTGTGCTTGCACTACACCAGCATGTCACAGTCAACATCAGTGATCACCCATTCCTTGACTAAATCTATGTCTGCCAGGGTGCATTTCTACTGTTTAGGCAAATCAGGGGCTCTTCAAATGTGACATGGCGTCTTCACTCAATTCCAGCCTATTTTTGCATTCAAAAAGTCAAGCGACGTACTCAGGAGAAATTGCACAACAACATTTGTGGTCTATTTTCTTCTGTTACCCTTGTGAAAATAAAAAAATCAGGGCTAAAAGATAATTTTTGTGACTAAAAAGTTAAATGTTCATTTTTTCCTTCCATGTTTCTTTAGCTCCTGTGAAGCATGTGAAGGGATAATAAACTTCTTGAATGTGGTTTTGAACACCTTGACGTGAGTGGTTTTTTACAATGATGTCATTTTTGGATATTTTCAGACATATAGGCCCCTCAAAATCACTTCAAATGTGAGGTGACTCCTAATAAATGGTTTTGTAAATTTTGTTGTAAAAATTAGAAATCGCTTGTCAACTTTTAACCCTTATAACTTTCTCACAAAAAAATAATGTTTCTAAAATTTTGCTGATGTAAAGTAGACATATGGGAAATATTACTTATTAACTGTTTTGCTTGACATAGCTGTCTCATTTAAGGGCATAGGAATTCAAATTTTGAAAATTGCTGCATTTTTAAAATTTTTCCCAAATTTCTGATTTTTTTACAATTAAGCACAAGTCATATCGAAGATATATTACCACTATCATGAAGTAAAATATGTCACAAGAAAACAGTCTCAGAATCACTAGGATCCATTGAAGTGTAGTGTAAAGTGATAGTGGTCAGAATTGAAAAAAAAATGTCCTGGTTAAGAAAATGAAACAGGCTTTGGAGTGAACTGGTTAAAGACTGGGGTAAGCTGAATTTCCAATCTTTATCCTACATCCTACATAGATATACTTTTCATTTCATACCTTTAGTTCATAATACAACAATGCTTTTTACACTATAACATACGATCTGTAGTGAATACTTCTATGCAGTCTTATTAAAATGTCAGAGCAAAATATTTTTATAAAGTTATGCTACTTAGTGGCTCATAACTATCAAAAGGACCTATTAAGCTTAATGGCTTAGCTTAAGCCCCTTTAATTACATATTTCCATCAGTGAGCTATGAGAACTCAAAGACCATTTGTACTCTTTAAACTATTTCTTTTCCATTATATTCATAGTTTGCCTTCTCGCCTAATAGTTACACTATACATCATTAGTACATTCAGATTTAACGTGTCCAAATGTAAATATGATACTATAAATGATTGCTCTTTGGATTTTTCCTCTTTTTTTTATAAAACACATTTCTACTGTGGGGCAAACAGTTAATAAAGTCCTAAGGGAAAAGAAAAAAACATTATTCTCCATCCTGGCAATGGTTTCAGTTTGTATTTTGATTTAGTAAGGAAATGAAAGCCATAAATTAGGAACCATATCTCAGAAAGGTTAGAGCCAGGAACAAAGCCCTGAGTAAGAACAGCACTTGTGTTATTATTAATGGTATAACCAGTACTAGAACTGTGGTTCCCATGAACTCTCACACAAATATCCAAGATGGACAACAAAGCAGAATGACTTATTAAACGCTGTAGTCTTTGTAATATAAATGTAATACATGTGAATTGTATTAGCACTAGCACAATGTAGGATCATGCACTTTGTTATGGCTACATTATTAATCTAAGTTGGTTTTCACACATCCGCAGGTCTCCTGACGCAACCTTGAGAGTCTTATAATGCCTATGAGGCTGTCGAGTTTGGGTTGGGAGACCCACCACCAGTCTATTCGATGTAGTCTGCAAAACATGGATATTGCCATCTTATGTATATCAGCTATATACTCACTACATGAAACAAAGGTGTCTATAATTAAAAGTGACAAATTCAATGCTAGTAGAGATAGCTATGTGCAAGTGATAACTTCACCTGTTAAAGCAAGTTATCCACTTTGGTGGAAATGTTACTTATTCATAAACATTTTTTCAAGCAAACTTCTCACCTGTTCTTTCACATGCCCATGTATGGTTAAACTTTTCATTGTGTGTTCCATATGTTTTCATACTTTGTATACAGAATGCTGGATGACCCTTATTTAAATAAAGCTTTGTTCTGAGCAGAACACAGTTTGTGAGAAGGGAAGAAATATGAGGAAAAAGAGACACATACTATTCTTAATTAATCTAACTCATAGAGGTTATATTGGAAGGTTTAACCCATTCAAAATCAGTAATTTTCCATTTTATAATTTTGTTTTTTTTCATCCCCTTTAAGAGCTGAAACTTTTTTTTATTTCGCTGTCCACATAGTCATAAAAGGGCTTGTATTTTAGTAGGATGAGTTATAGTATTGAATGTCTGAATTGAATGAAGTACACCATTGTTTGATTCTTTTATCATCATGTGGTATAAATGACCTGGCACTACATTTATCCAGGTCAGTACAATAAGAGTGATACCAAACTTATAAGGTTTTTCTTATATTTTAATGATTTAAAAAAATCATATTTTTGTTAAAAAATACCGTAATAATTTGTTGCAGTTTTATTTTTTGCTGATTTGAAGAAGCTTGTTTTTTTGCATTGCAAGAAGATTGCCGGTCTTCCAGAATTGGTCTCATTGTCTTTATTTTTCAGGTTGTCCTTACTGTGGGTTTAGGATACTTGAAGGGCTACAATGACTCGCTACTGTGGTTATCTTCTTCTCATTAAACTGACAAGGAAAGTATTAATAGTAGAGAAGTCCCCGAAAGAGCATGTTGTTGACAAGGAGTTCATGGTGACATTGATACACTGAACCACAATGCTGTGGCAAGTAGTTGCGGGGAGGGGCAGGACATTATCAAAGGAAAGGATTCAGATCAAAAGGGGAGTGCATGTTCATACATGTTGGAGTTGCTGCTGTCCTGTTAAGAGATTAGGCATGAGGCCAGTTCCATCTGGAAGTATTGTAGTTAGTGATGAGCAAACAAGCTCGGATAACGTCTGATCTGAGCATGCTCGGGTGTTATCTGAGCATCTGGGAGGGCTTATATATTATATTTGCGTCCCCATGGTTGCAAGATTTGCAGCTGTTAGACAGCCTGAACACATGTGGGGATTGCCTGTTTACCAGGCAATCCCCACATCTGTTCATGCTGTCTAACAACTGCCAATCATGCAGCCTTGGGGACGCAATCATAATATACGAGCATGCCAAAGATACTCGGATAAAACCCGAACATACTCAGATAAGACGGTTTCCCGAGCACGTTCTCTCATCACTAATTACAGTGTGTTGAAATTTAGTGAAATTTAGCAACTGAACATCAGCAGCTATGGCAGAACCTGGAGGTGGCTTGACCACTGAAGACATAGGAGGTAGGTGGGAGAAAAGCAAATGTAATGCTGTACGTGTGTGAGAAAAGCTAGGTAAAAGATAGTAAGGCATGTAATGCCATGTTCACGAGTTCAGAATTTAATCAGTATTTGTAAGCCAAAACCAGGAGTTGATGAAAAATGCAGAAATGATGCACACATTTCTTTTATAATTCTCCTCTGATTGTTCCACTCCTGATTTTGGCTTACAAATATTAATATGAATACTGACCAAATATGAACGCAGCCTTAGAGTGAGTTTCTGGAGGACAGACATTTGGCTGCTTCACTAAACAAGTCCTGTTTATCACATGAGCAGATGGTGAGCTAACAAATGTCTGCTTGTGAGATAGAAGCCTTAGGTCTGGCAATGGAGAAGTGTAGTTTGCAGTCTTTCCTGTGGGCTGCATTTGAAAAAAAGCATGGTATGAGAGTACTTTCAGCCTGGAGAGAAGTAACTCTGAAGTAGACTGCTGAGGCTGTATAGATAATATCAACTGGGTTGATTTGCCAAAATAGGTGAGCAGTGCTGAATTATAAACTGTGGGAGACTGTAAATGCATCCAAAGAGGGCTGTGACAATATCAAGTTCCAAATGTACTCTACAGTAATAAACCCACAAAAAGCTAAATAAACAAAAGCTCATCCATGATACTACAGCAAAAACCCAAAAGAAAATTAGGACATATATGAATGGGTTCACTTAAGTGTGGGTAACAATAAATATGCACCAATATACGAGGACTAGTTTTGATCTGTCACCTTTAATTATACCAGAGCATCATGGTATGACTGCTGTTTATGTGGTAGTTGTGCACGGCATAGTGTTGCCATGGACACAGTTATATCACGTGAGCATTCCAAGATGATAACACTGCTTTCCATTTACCGGAAATGACGTTTCCGGCTGGGTGATGAACAAAGGAAATGACGCGTGCGGTTCACAGTTGAACTGATGCGTTACATAAGCTGGAAGTGGAAAACTCAGCTTCCGGAAACAAGCGGACTGCCGCGGAGTGTTTGAATATATTTAAGGCAAGTTGAATGGATAATCTGCGCGCTATGTCTCAAACTACATGTTAGATGTCGCAAATCCCCTGACGAATCAAGGCATGATGAAACGCGTTGTAAGACATCATTTAGGATAAAGGCCACTCAGTAGGGCAAAGGCACCATGATACATACTGAGGTTGGAACCCCAATATGAGCGTGTGAATAAAGGCATCGTTGTTTAGAATCACGATACCTCAGATGAGCATAACTGTACAATAAGAGCTCACCATGAGAGTCATTTACTTGTAGGTTTTGGATAAATATGTAGGTTTCTGGACTCAAAGACTCCATAGGTGGGGTGATTATTGAAATATTAATGAATGAGACAATATTCTTAATGTTCTTAGATTGTCTACTAAGACACTAGAATATTCCGCTATATACACAGTACGAAGGATATGCATTATAATATGATCTTTAAGTGGTTGTATGTGGGGCTGGTATGCCTTTAGTCGATACATAATCACGCTATGTTGGACACATTTATGATTGCATAAATCTGTAGATAATATGTTGTAATACGTTATTTACAGTTTATAAGTTTGCCGGTATCAAGATATAGTTTACAATGGCTATTTAAAATATTTGAGAAATATTGGTCCTTCAAGCTAACTAGGCGGTATAGCACAGGTTGCTATTTTATTTGCACATCTTTTGCACGGGCACTTTTCTTTGGCACTTTTTGGCACTTTAATGAGATTTTAAAAGTAGAATAAAAGTTAAGTTTTAATTTTCCAATCTGCTGAAAACGGAATTGAAATTGATTGGGTACATTGGCCCCTGCTTGATATTAATACTTAACGCCCCCAGAATAAGCAGATGGGCGAAATGCGTGTCGGAGTGCAGGGGACCACCACCAAACAATGAGCACTATTATTTCTCACTTGACATTTGTGATGTATGTTACTGTACAATAGGCTATGTTGCCTATATAACCTGACGTATACCAGTAGCAAGAGGTCACACTTAACCTGATACATAGATATATTCAGCTGTACCAGTTGTATGATTATTGATGCTTTGAGCGCATATTGTATATTTTGTCTACTGGTACTTTTTCCTGAGAATCAAATTGTATAATTATACCAAACAATATATGTGACTCTCATATGGAAGACATTATAAGTGTTTTTTGAATTTGCTCCATCATTATTTTGTCATTTGTGGTCTGTTGTTGTTCCCCTTGGGGTATGTTTACATAAATTATGGACAAGTAGCTTTTTATACATTTGTGTTAATTTTTCTAATAAATATTAATTTTTAATCTATTTATGGTTTGCTTCTTATAGGTGGTAGTATATTTACTGCCCCTATTGAGTTGTATATTGTATATTGAAGTGCCATTTTTGTAAATTTGGGACACAGTGGATCTTCACCATGATTGTTATTATCATATTAATACAGTTCCCACATAGAGTTGACTCAAAATCCTCACTTATGGAAATTCATAAAACCAAGTTAAATATATGCTATGTTAAAAGCATCACTTTTATTGTCTGGTGGGATTACTTAAACAGTGGTACTTTATAGGGAGGCAGCATATCATAAAATTCTGATACAGTGGCACTGAATGGTAAATTCTGCTATGTGCTAGTAAATACATTTAAACCAAGAGATCCATTGTTTTTCAAGATTTTCAGCATAAATGGAGAAACATGTGTGCCTTTTTCCAATGAAGTGCCATTTTCCACTGCAATGTAATATTATTGCCAGGATGCATTAAATACAATAGGACAGCAAAACCATGGATTTTTGAGACAGCTACAAAACAAAAAACAGGCTCAGACACATGGAATAAAACCAGAAAGGAGCCACATTATGTTTTCTTTTTTTCCAAGTGCAAAGAAACACTGTTATGTCAATCTCTAGGATTTATTGTTTTACTTTCCATCAACTTCTATATTGATAGAAAAGGCTTTTATAAAAAGAATATACAAATCAAAAAAGCAGTTTGGAACAACAGCAAAAAATAGAATAGTGATAAAATTTACCTTTTGGTATCAAAAATATATACTTCAACAAGGTGAATTAAAAATGATATAACCTACTCCAATCAAATTAATTTGCACATTATCGACCTGATTCATGAAGGCACCATTCCATTTTTTTTAATTTCACCACTGGAGTAGTGCTTAAAATCCAAGTCCTTTGTTCCCTGTCTGATATTCAGCTTCCCATATTTTCATTTGTTTTCACTGCTGCTCCGGTATGTTTCCTGCAGCTTGTGATCTGCTGGCTGCTCCAGTGTTTCATGCAGTGAGCCCAAAGTCACTAATCATTGTAAGTACTTGAGAGCCTCATTCTGGCCTTGTTCTGGCTCTCATTCACTTGCATTGAGAGCTTGTGATGTAGCTTCAGAGTTACGGCAAGTAAGAAGCTGCGCTCACTAGATGGCATTTTTTGGAACGGCACTCAAAAACTAGTGAAGATGCTGGATATATGACCGGGGTCAGAGACTTATGTTTAAAGCACCACTTCAGTGGTGAAAAACACTGCAGTGGTGCTTTTAGCCCTTCACCCCTGAGCCTGTTTTCACGTTCATAACCAGGCAAAATTTTACAATTCTAACAAGTATCACTTTATGAAGTAATAACTCTGAGTCATTTCAACAGATCCCACTGATTCTGAGATTCTGTTTTTAGTAACATTGTACTTCATGATAGTGGTAGAATTAGTTTGATATGACTTTTTATGCTTATTTGTGAAAAAAACATAAAATTTTCCCAAATTTAAACAATTATGCAACTTTCAAACTTTTACTTTTATGCCCTAAAATTAGAGAATTATGTCACAGAAAATAATTCATAATTAACAATTCCCACATGTCTAATTTACATCTGCTGGAGGCTTGAAACATATCTTTCTTTATGATGTTATAAGGGTGAAACGTTGACAAGCAATTTCTCATTTTTCCAACAAAATTTACAGAACCATTTTTTGAAGTAACTTTGAGTGGTCTATATGACAGAAAATACCCAAAAGTGGCACCATTCTAAAAACTGCAGGCCAAAACCACATTCAGGTTCTTCACAGGAATTAATGGAATGTGGAAGGAAAAAAAATTAACATTTAACTTTTTTTCTGAAAAAATTTACTTTAGACCAATTGTTTTTAATTTTTAAAGGTAGCAAGAGAAAATGGACCACAAATTTTGGTTGTTCAATTTATCTTGAGAATGTCAATAACTCATATGTGGGGAAAATCACTGTTTTGGTGAATGGTAGCGCTCAGAAAGGAAGGAACATCATTTGACTTTTTGAATGTCAAACTTTCTCGAATAATTAGGGTACGCCTTGTCATGTTTGGAGAGAGTCTGATGTGCCTAAACTGTAGAAACCCACACAAGTGAAACCATTTTGGAAGCTATACACCTCTTGGAACTTATCTAGATAGGTGCTGAACACTTTCAACCCTCAGGTGCTTCACAGAAGTCTATAGCATTTAACCGTGAAAATAAAGAAATCAAATTTTTCCACAAACAATTTTTTTAGCTCTAAATTTTGCATTTCCACAAGAGTAACAGGAGAAAGTGCACTATACAATTTTTTGTGCAATTTCTCTTGAATATGTTGATACCTAAAATGTGGACAAAAACTATTGTTTGTGCACAGAGCAGGGCTTGGTAGGGAAGGAGCCATTTCACTTTTTGAATAAATATTTGCTGGCATAATTAGCGAATGACATGTCGCATTCGGAGAGCCTCTGATGTAACCTTATTTTGGAAACTAGACCCCTCAGTGAATTTATCTAGATGTGTGGTGAGTGCCTTGAACTCACAGGTGCTTTGCAGAATTTTGCAATGCTGATCTGTTAAAATGAAAAAAGAAAATATATTTTTCAAACAAAAATGTATTTATGTCCCCAAATTATTCATTTTTATAAGCATAGGAGAAAATTGATCCCAAAACTTGTGCAATTTCTCCTGAGTACACCACTACAGCATATGTGGCTGAAAACTAATGCAAAGCTCAGAAGGCACAGTGCAAATCTCAGATGGGACGATTCACCATAATGGAGTTCAGATTTTGCTGGACTAGTTGAGGGTGTCCCATTGTCAGAGTCCCTGAGGTGCTAGAACAGTAGATCACCAATAAAAGACTCCATTTTTCAAACTAAACCACTCAATGAGGGTGCAGTGATCATATTAACTCCACAGGTGGGTCACAGAATTTTATACCATTGGGCAGTGAAGAAAAAAATAATTACATTTTTATCACCAAAATGTAGTTTTTGCCCCAGATTTTACATTTTCACACTGGGAAATGAGTAAAAATGGAATTAAAATTTGTCACACAATTTCTGCCGAAAATAGAAATACCCCATACATGACAGCAGAGCACAGCTTAGCCACATGGCAAGACTCAGGAGGGACAGAGCGCTATTTGGCTCCTGAAGAGCACTGCACATTTTCCTAGAATAGAATGTAGACTTCATTTACAGAGGCTCTAAATGCTAAAAGAGTTGAATACCCCATCAAGTGATCCCATTTTGGAAATTTTACCCCTTTAGGATTTTATCTACAGGTAGTGTCAGTGTACAGGTAGTACAGAGATCACCGGTAACATTATACAAAGAAACTCTGTATATACTCAACCTGGATCTCCCCAAATTTACTCAACATATAAACTGCTTCACGAGAGAGAACAATACGCTTGATCACTGCTATACTGTCTTAAAAGGGGCCTACAGGGCAGTGAGGAGAGCAGCAGTGGGCTTTTCAGATCATTGTCTAATTCATTTAATTCCAGCCTACAGGCAAAGGTTGAAAACATCCAAACCTACAGTTTATACAAAGAAGACATGGTCTGAGGAGGCAAAATTGCAACTGCAAGCATGCTTTGAATGCACAGACTGGGAGGTATTCCAGGAAACATGCTCGGGTCTGGATGAATGGGTTGATGCAGTGTCCTCATATATCCGTTTTTGTGAAGACACGTTTATTCCATCCAAATCTGTCCACTTTCGGGGAAACAACAAGCCGTGGTTTACAAATAAAGTCAGGTTGATCCGTAAGAGAAAAGAGGAGGCTTATAAAGCAGGCGATATTACTGAATTCAAGAAACTTAGGAACTCGCTATCTAAAGAGATCAAGTTAGCCAAACACGAGTATGCAAAGATTCTGGAGGAAAGGTTCTCATCAAAAGATACTAGATCTGCATGGAGAGGATTAAGAGAGGTCACCAATTATAAAAGCCACCCCACTATAGTGAACCCCAGCAGAAGTCTGGCAGCAGAGTTAAATGAATTCTACTGCAGATTTGAGGCAAGCTCTACACACAGTGGCTATTCATCTCTAAGCTCCTCAGTCTGTTCATATAAAGATCATTCATTGTGCAACACCCAAGTAGTGATCTCCGAGGCAGAGGTGATACGCATCCTGAAGGGACTTAAGGTCAAAAAGGCACCTGGCCCTGATGGTGTATCTCCAATGTGTCTGAAAGTATGTGCTACCCAGCTTGCCCCTATACTGACAAATATATACAATGTGTCACTGAAAGAGTGCGTTGTACCTCAGTGTTGGAAAAATTCCACAATTATCCCTGTCCCCAAGAAAGTGGGATCCTCTGAGTTGAACGACTATAGACCAGTAGCACTCACATCTGTAGCTATGAAAGTCTTCGAAAGAATTATGATGTCCCACCTGATAAAATTCACGCAGAAGCTATGGGACCCGCTTCAGTTTGCCTATAAGGAGAATCGTTCGGCAAACGACACTGTCAATCTGGCACTGAAGTACATTTTGGATCATACAGATGAACGGCACTCATATGTCCGGATTCTTTTCATGGACTTTAGCTCAGCGTTCAATACCATTGATCCGAATTTACTTCATAAGAAAATGGTAGCTCTTGGAGTCCCTCTCAACTTATGCTTGTGGATTTATAACTTCCTGACAGCCAGGATACATAGTGTAAAAGTTGGACCATTCACTTCGGACACCTTGGTCACAAACATCGGGGCACCTCAGGGGTGTGTTTTGTCCCCGCTACTGTTTTCTCTCTATACGAATGATTGCATCTCTTCAGCAGACTCAGTAAAAATCTTGAAATTTGCCGATGATATGACACTGATTGGTCTCATCAGGGGAAATGCTGAAGACTTGTATCGGAGTGAGGTGGAAAGAATATGTGACTGGTGTAAAGCCAATAATCTTGTACTCAACACTAAAAAAACTGCTGAGATGGTTGTGGATTTTAGGAAAGATCAACATGAGATACTTCCAATCTACATCCATGACGAAGTGGTTCTTAGGGTCACAGAGACCAAATTCCTTGGTGTTATCATCTCTCATGATCTTAAATGGGGGAAAAACGTGGATGCTGTTATAAGAAAAGCACAACAGAGGATGTTCTTCCTGCGTCAGCTGAAAAGATATGGTTTGTCTAAGAATCTGCTGATCTTATTCTTTAATGCTGTCATCAGATCTGTGATTTGTTCCTCTCTGATAGTCTGGTATGGGGGAGCCACTGCGCATGACAAACTCCGCTTACAAAGGACTTTCAGAACAGCAGAGAGAATTATAGGCTCCCCCCTGCCTAAAATCCAGGATCTTTATGATAAGAGTATTCGATCCCACGCATTGAAAATGTCATCCGATCCCTCTCACCCGGGACACTCCTCATTCCAACTACTCCCTTCAGGACGTCGCTTCAGAGTCCCCAAATGCAGCACCAACCGCCATATGAACAGCTTCTATCCACTCTCTGTTCAACAATTAAATCGTCATGTGTAGACTATATACTGTATCTGTCTTGTTAGATGTTACTTGTTGTATCTGTTGTTATATATTATGTTGCCTCTTTGCCACAAAGAATTCCTTGTATATATGTAATATGTACTTGGCGATAATAAATTTGATTGATTGATTGATTGATATAGTGTCAGTGTACAGAGGTCACTGGTGATAGTATCCACAGGAGCTCTGTCTATAGTTTCAGTGTACCAGTGATACAGTAATCACCAGTGACATTATACACAGGAGCTCTGTACACAGTATACAGTATTAAGGGCCAGTATACAATTGTCACACTGACTCACCAGTGACGTCTCTAGTTGAAGTCCATCATCTTCATCCAGAGCAGAGTGCCATCAATTATTCCAGCCAGGACTTGTCTCTGCAAAAATAACAGTTATCTAGACCACATTCCCAACTTTTTCCCCAAATTCTACACTACGCCAGATGAAGAAAAAGCGACAGTGTCACCCTGCACAGTAACATGACCTCCTACCCCCCACTGAAAACAGTATCCTCAAAAATAAAATATATAACAGCAGTAATAATATCCTTTAATTAGCCCCTACAGTAATAATATCCTACAACCTGCTCCCATATGTACTCCATTCTGGACCCGATGTGTCTCATTCCTGGCCCCATGTCTCTCCAGATTGCCTCAGTGTCTCTTCACTGTGCCCCTGTGTCTCTCCACACTGCCCCAATGTCTCTCCATACTGCCTACATTTCTCTCCATACTGCCCACATGTCTCTTCTATACTGCCCCTGTATCTCTCCAAACTGCCCCTCCATCCTGCCTCATGTCTCTCCACACTGCCATAATGTCTTTTTACACTGCCACAGTGTTTCTCCATTCTGCCCTATGTCTCTCCATACTGCCCCCATGTCTCTTCATACTGCCCCAATGTCTCTTCATACTGCCTCAATGTCTCTCCATACTGCCTTAGTGTCTCATCATACTGCCTCAGTATCTCTCCATATTGCCCCATGTCTCTTACTACTGCCCACATGTCACTTCATAGTGCCCCAGTTTCTCTCCACACTGCCAAAGTGTTTCTCCATTCTGCCCCCATGTCTGTCCATACTGCCCCAGTCCGTCTTCATCATGAAGTCCCCTCTGGCCTTAGGATGAATAGCTCTGTATCATTGTTTCATTGACAACTTATTTTTCATTTGGTCTGGCACAGAAAAAGAGGCCCTTGAGTTTGTTCTCTCTTCTTCTCGTCCGACTACATGCACTACCGACCCCATTCCCTCACATCTCCTCCAGTCTCTCTCTCCAGTCGTCACAACCCACCTAACTACAATCTTTAATCTCTCCCTCTCCTCGGGCATTTTCCCAACCTGCTCTCGACCCATCCTGCACAAACAACTACAGACCAGTCTCCAATCTCCCCTTCATCTCTAAACTTTTGGAACGCCTAGTTTACTCCCGCCTTACCAGTTACCTCTCCATTCACTCCCTTCTAGACCCTTCACAGTCTGGCTTCCGTCCCCTACATTCGACTGAAACTGCACTCATCAAAGTGACCAATGACCTTCTGACAGCAAAACGTAACGGTGACCACTCTCCGCTCATTCTTCTTGACCTATCTGCAGCTTTCGATACTGTTGACCACCATCTCCTACTCTCTAGGCTCCAGTCACTAGGCATTAAGGACACTGCACTCTCCTGGTTCTCTTCCTATCTCTCTGACTGCTCCTTCAGTGTTTTGTTCTCTGGCTCCACGTCATCTCCTCTTCCTCTTGCTGTCGGGGTACCTCAGGGCTCAGTCCTTGGCCCCCTTCTTTTCTCTCTCTACACGGCCCCAATTGGACAGAACATCAGCAGATTTGGCTTACAGCACCATCTTTATGCTGATGACACACAACTATACACGTCTTCCCCCGATCTTACCCCCGCTGTACTACAGAACGCCAGTGACTGTCTGTCCGCAGTCTCCAATATCATGTCCGCTCTCTATCTGAAACTCAACCTCTCCAAAACTGAACTTCTTCTGCTCCCGCTGTCTACTAACCTCCCTAAATCTGACATTTCCCTCTCCGTGGGTGGTACCACAATAACACCCCGGCAGCAGGCGCGCTGTCTGGGTGTTATGTTTGACACCAATCTCTCCTTCACATCCCATATACAATCCCTTGCCCGCTCTTGCCGCTTACACCTAAAGAACATCTCTAGAATCCGCCCTTTTCTCACTATGGAAACAACAAAAACCCTCACTGTTGCATTGATCCACTCTCGCCTGGATTACTGCAATGCTCTATTAATTGGCCTCCCCGTCACTCGACTATCCCCTCTCCAGTCCATACTTAATGCAGCGGCCAGGATCGTCCATCTGGGTAATCGGTACTCGGACGCGTCCGCTCTTCGCCAGTCCTTACATTGGCTGCCCATTCATTATAGGATCCAATTCAAAGTACTTGTTCTCACCCACAAAGCTCTCCACAGTGCGGCACCCCCTTACATCTCTTCTCTCATTTCTGTCTATCGGCCTAGCCGATCGCTGAGCTCTGCAAACGACTTTCGACTAACCTCTGCACTAATCCGTACCTCCCACTCCCGACTCCAAGACTTCTCCCGTGCTGCTCCTATCCTCTGGAATGCTCTACCCCAAGAAATCAGGACTATCCACAATTTGCATAGTTTTAGGCGCTCCCTCAAAACACACCTGTTCAGAGCGGCCTATCACATTCACTAATCAAAGTCATTCTCTGTGTAAGTGTGCGTGTGTAGCCCATTCACTATCTCCATCCATCCTTCACTCCCGCAAGATGGCTGGACCTTCATTGTAAATACACCATTGTAAATACACACCTGTACTCTGTATCTCCCTCACCTCATTGTAGATTGTAAGCTCTCACGATCAGGGTCGTCTTATTTCGTCTTCTTTTGCTTTAATTATTGTATTGTTAGCGTTGTTACTTATGACTTGTGTTTTTAAACTGTTAAACTGTAAAGCGCTGCGGAATATGTTGGCGCTATATAAATAAAGATTATTATTATTATTATTATTATTATTATTATTTGTTGAGTCTCTCAACAAAAATTGTTGGGGGCATTATATCACAGCCTCTTTGTCCGATACTGACCTCCAGTTTTTGGATTTGATGGTACATGTTGATGAGATGGGTAGGTTTTCCATTTCCACATTTTTTAAACATGTTGATGTTAATCGCTATCTCCATTTTGATAGTGGACATCTTCCTTAATGGATTACCAACGTATCATATGGCCAATACAAGAGGATATTAAAAAATTGCACCAATTATTCTGATTTTGTGGATGAATCCAAGGTTCTTAGTAAGCGTTTCCAGCTGAAGGGTTATCCCAAAAAATGACTTTGTGATGCTTTCCCTAAAATGAAATCTTTTTCACAAGAGGATTGCATTAGTAAAATCGAGTCAAATATCACTAATGCAAAGGTCACCTCTAAGCTTGCTAAATGGAGTCTGGTGACAACATATTACCAGTCTCACGTGTCTATCCAGAGTCTGCTTAATAAATATTGGTTTATATAAAAATGAGACCCTGTTCTTTCTAAGCATCTTCCCAATAAACCTAAAGTTATTTATGGAAGGAATCATAATTTGCGCAATTTGGTAGCAGCAAGTAACACTACATTGAAACCTCATTCATTGGGGGTGAATGTTGTTTTAATCTGGGTTGTTTTTCTTACAAAACTCCTAAATGTTTATGTTGTTTTACCATTTTAAATGGGGAAAAACCTTTGCCTCGAGCACAATGGGTACTACTTATGTTATTAATTGCCATGTTGAACATCAGTCAACCTTTGATGTATATCTTTTACAAGGGTAAGGTTTCTCCTTGTGGAGAGTGACATACCAGCTCTGGCTTGTCAAGGTAAGGAGGCTTATTCGCCGTGCAATGCTCCTCTGGGAAATTTAATATGCAAATTGCCTCTTCAGAGAGAAAGTGGACTTTTACTCTACAGTGCCACCTATTGGTAGTAGCAATCCTACAAGTCACAATCAACCCTTTAACGAGTCTTGTAATATGACTTAGGATAAAGTCATTGGCTTTTATCCTAAGTCATATTACAAGACTCGTTAAAGGGTTGATTGTGACTTGTAGGATCGCTACTACCAATAGGTGGCGCTGTAGAGTAAAAGTCCTCTTTCTCTCTGAAGAGGCAATTTGCATATCTTTTACAATGCACTTGTGGCATGCAGTATGTAGGCCGGACTATTCAAACTATGCATGCCCGGCTTAATAAGCATCATCATAAAATACGTAATGGGTATCAGTTGCATAGTGTATATAAGCATTTTAGCGTTGCAAAGATCCTACATTTTTGAGTTTCATTATCATTAGAGTTGAGCGATACCAGCCGATACTTGAAAATATCGGATCGGAATGGATCGGCCGATCTTAAAAAAAGTATCGGTATCGCCGATTCCGATACCGGGAACCAATGCAAGTCAATGGGGCCAAAATATCGGAATTAAAAAAAACCCTTTCTTTCCTTGTAGGTTAATTCTACATGAAGAAAAACAACTAAGAATAATGTAGAATGTATTGTGGGAGGTGGAGGAGACATTAAAGCCATAGAGGTTTAGCCCAATCAAATGGAATAGCAGGAATTAAACTTTTTTTTTAAAGATGTTAGGAGTTACAAAGATATTGACTATGTTAGCCTCATTTATATTTTGCCAGACATGTATGTCTTCTTCTTCTTTCTTCTTTCTTCTTCTTTCTTATTCTTCTTCCTTTTTTTACCTTCTTCTTCTTCTTCTTATTCCTTTTTTTACATTCTTCTTCTTCTTCTTCTTCCTTTTTTTACATTCTTCTACTTCCTTTTTTTACATTCTTCTTCTTCTTCCTTTTTTTACATTCTTCTTCTTATTCCTTTTTTTACATTCTTCTTCTTCTTCCTTTTTTAAATTCTTCTACTTCCTTTTTTTACATTCTTCTTCTTCTTCTTCTTCCTTTTCTTACATTCTTCATATTCTTCTTATTCAACAATTATTATTCTACATATTCAGCTTCTTCATCTTCCTATTCTTCTTCATCATATTCTTGTTTGTGTCAGGCATTCCTGTAGTTGTTATCTAGAAAAGTTAGAAGTTTACACCTTCCGTTCTGCCTGTCACAAAAGATTTACAACAGGATTTGTCCGCGTTCAGTTTGGCCTGCAGCAGCAGGCCTTTTCCAGGGGCACCACGAGGAGGAACGGACTCACCCCCATACACTGCTTAGTCTTCTTCTGCTTATAAATAAGATAATATCATTTGCTCAGAGTATTAGTCTTATGCTTAATGTTCTTCTGCTTTGTTTTTTTATGCTTCTTTGTCTTCTCTCTCTTGTTGTTCTGCATCTTGGTGGTTGTCTTCCTGTTCTTTGTCCTCTTGAACCAGCTGACGGTACTGGCACCCGGAGGGGCAGCAGAAGGAACAAGAGCCAATGGCACTACCGAGGACCAGCTGACGGTGCTGGAACCCGGTTACTAAGCAGGAGGTACCTGTGCTACAAAGCACTACCAAGGACCAGCAGACGTTGCCGGAACTCGGATACCGAGATGGAGGCACCTAGGCCAAAGGCTCTGACGAGAACCAGCTGACGGTGCTGGAACCCGGAGGGGTAGCATAAGCTGCAAGAGCAAATGGAAATAGCGAGGACCAGCTGACAGTGCTGGCACCCGGAGGGGCAGCAGAAGGAATAAGAGCCAATGGCACAACCGAGGACCAGCTGACGGTGCTGGAACCCGGTTACTAAGCAGGAGGTACCTGTGCTACAAAGCACTACCAAGGACCAGCAGACGTTGCCGGAACTCGGATACCGAGATGGAGGCACCTAGGCCAAAGGCTCTGACGAGAACCAGCTGACGGTGCTGGAACCCGGAGGGGTAGCATAAGCTGCAAGAGCAAATGGAAATAGCGAGGACCAGCTGACAGTGCTGGCACCCGGAGGGGCAGCAGAAGGAATAAGAGCCAATGGCACAACCGAGGACCAGCTGACGGTGCTGGAACCCGGTTACTAAGCAGGAGGTACCTGTGCTACAAAGCACTACCAAGGACCAGCAGACGTTGCCGGAACTCGGATACCGAGATGGAGGCACCTAGGCCAAAGGCTCTGATGAGAACCAGCTGACGGTGCTGGAACCCGGAGGGGTATCAGAAGTTACCCCTGAAAAGCAAAGTTGGCATGCCGCAAGCTGGCCGCAGTTACCGAATCACACAGTCCTACAGGGGGTGCTTGTCCTACTGGCACTATGGAACAAACCTTTCTTACCAGAACCCGCAGTCCACATAGGAAGCACCTAAACTGCTGGCACCCTAGCCTCGGCTAACCCAACCGCAACACGACATGGCAACTTGGGGTGGCAAACTGACATTGACACTTCCCGGAAACAGCAGGCAGGGCTGGAACCAAGCTGGGCAGGAGGGAGTACCCGTGCCAAAGTCAGTTATGAGCAGCAACTGGCGATGTTGGAGCCCAGGACAAGCACTTAGCAGGCTGAGGCCTGATGTGCTGTCAATTGGGAGGCAGCAGGACAGATTGCCATCAAAACAGCAGGGGAACAGCTGATGTTACTGAACCCCACAAACACAGGAGCTAGTGTTTTACTCTGTGAAGACGGCACTTCCGAGCAACAACTGGCTGTGTTGAAGCCCAGGGACAAGCACGGAGCAGGCTGAGGCTGCATTGAAGAAATTTTAAGATCGGTTGTAGACTACTAATTTGAACCAAGCTCCACTTAGGCCTGTGGCTTCACTGATTTTCGTATTTCCCCTGTCCTCCAACCCCGCCAGTTACAGCTCCGAAGTGGCGTCTGCACAATCCACACTTGTTCCTGTGTTACAGGTGTTCAGTCCGGTCAGTTAATCCCCTGATGTGTGTCCGGCAATGTCGCCTGCTCTGTCCACATTCCCATAATGGGAATGTGGACAGAGCAGGCGACATTGCCGGACACACATCAGGGGATTAACTGACCGGACTGAACACCTGTAACACAGGAACAAGTGTGGATTGTGCAGACGCCACTTCGGAGCTGTAACTGGCAGGGTTGGAGGACAGGGGAAATACGAGAGACAGTGGAGCCACAGGCCTAATTGGAGCACGGTTAAAAATCAGTAGTGGTACGACTGTGTAGGCAGCAGGAGACTTTGCCATCCACACAGCAGGGGATCAGCTGACATTACTGAACCCCACTGAGACACGGGAGCAAGTATCTCTTTCCGTGTGGACGGCACTTCCGAACTACAACTGGCTGTGTTGAAGCCCAGGAAATAGGAGGGTGTAGGCAGAGGCCTACTGTATTTTGAATGAGGTGACAGCAGGAGAGACTGCCATCCACACAGCAGGGGATCAGCTGACATTACTGAACCCCACTGAGACACGGGAGCAAGTATCTCTTTCCGTGTGGACGGCACTTCCGAACTACAACTGGCTGTGTTGAAGCCCAGGAAATAGGAGGGTGTAGGCAGAGGCCTACTGTATTTTGAATGAGGTGACAGCAGGAGAGACTGCCATCCACACAGCAGGGGATCAGCTGACGTTACTGAACCCCACTGAGACACGGGAGCAAGTATCTCTTTCCGTGTGGACGGCACTTCCGAACTACAACTGGCCGTGTTGAAGCCCAGGAAATAGGAGGGTGTAGGCAGAGGCCTACTGTATTTTGAATGAGGTGACAGCAGGAGAGACTGCCATCCACACAGCAGGGGATCAGCTGACATTACTGAACCCCACTGAGACACGGGAGCAAGTATCTCTTTCCGTGTGGACGGCACTTCCGAACTACAACTGGCTGTGTTGAAGCCCAGGAAATAGGAGGGTGTAGGCAGAGGCCTACTGTATTTTGAATGAGGTGACAGCAGGAGAGACTGCCATCCACACAGCAGGGGATCAGCTGACATTACTGAACCCCACTGAGACACGGGAGCAAGTATCTCTTTCCGTGTGGACGGCACTTCCGAACTACAACTGGCTGTGTTGAAGCCCAGGAAATAGGAGGATGTAGGCAGAGGCCTACTGTATTTTGAATGAGGTGACAGCAGGAGAGACTGCCATCCACACAGCAGGGGATCAGCTGACATTACTGAACCCCACTGAGACACGGGAGCAAGTATCTCTTTCCGTGTGGACGGCACTTCCGAACTACAACTGGCTGTGTTGAAGCCCAGGAAATAGGAGGGTGTAGGCAGAGGCCTACTGTATTTTGAATGAGGTGACAGCAGGAGAGACTGCCATCCACACAGCAGGGGATCAGCTGACATTACTGAACCCCACTGAGACACGGGAGCAAGTATCTCTTTCCGTGTGGACGGCACTTCCAAACTACAACTGGCTGTGTTGAAGCCCAGGAAATAGGAGGGTATAAGCAGAGGCCTACTGTATTTTGAATGAGGTGACAGCAGAAGAGACTGCCATCCACACAGCAGGGGATCAGCTGACATTACTGAACCCCACTGAGACACGGGAGCAAGTATCTCTTTCCGTGTGGACGGCACTTCCGAACTACAACTGGCTGTGTTGAAGCCCAGGAAATAGGAGGGTATAGGCAGAGGCCTACTGTATTTTGAATGAGGTGACAGCAGAAGAGACTGCCATCCACACAGCAGGGGATCAGCTGACATTACTGAACCCCACTGAGACACGGGAGCAAGTATCTCTTTCCGTGTGGACGGCACTTCCGAACTACAACTGGCTGTGTTGAAGCCCAGGAAATAGGAGGGTGTAGGCAGAGGCCTACTGTCTTTGTAATGCGGAGACAGCAGGAGAGACTGCCATCTCCACAGCAGGGGATCAGCTGACATTACTGAACCCCACTGAGACACGGGAGCAAGTATCTCTTTCCATGTGGACGGCACTTCCGAACTACAACTGGCTGTGTTGAAGCCCAGGAAATAGGAGGGTGTAGGCAGAGGCCTACTGTCTTTGTAATGCGGAGACAGCAGGAGAGACTGCCATCTCCACAGCAGGGGATCAGCTGGCAATGATGAACCCCACTAACACTTGAACGAATGTGTTTGGCTCTGTGGAGACGACACTTCTGAACACCAACTGACGCTGTTGGAGCCCAGGATTAGGCGAGGAGCAGGCTGTGGCCTACTGGATTTTGGCAGGTGAAGGCAGCAGGAGACTTGCCATCTCCACAGCAGGGGAACAGCTGGCAGTGCTGAACCCCACTAACACTCTAACGAAGGTGTTTGGCTCTGTGGAGACGACACTTCTGAACACCAACTGACGCTGTTGGAGCCCAGGATTAGGCGAGGAGCAGGCTGGGGCCTACTGGATTTTGGCAGGTGAAGGCAGCAGGAGACTTGCCATCTCCACAGCAGGGGAACAGCTGGCAGTGCTGAACCCCACTAACACTCTAACGAATGTGTTTGGCTCTGTGGAGACGACACTTCTGAACACCAACTGACGCTGTTGGAGCCCAGGATTAGGCGAGGAGCAGGCTGTGGCCTACTGGATTTTGGCAGGTGAAGGCAGCAGGAGACTTGCCATCTCCACAGCAGGGGAACAGCTGGCAGTGCTGAACCCCACTAACACTCTAACGAATGTGTTTGGCTCTGTGGAGACGACACTTCTGAACACCAACTGAAGCTGTTGGAGCCCAGGATTACGCATGCCGCATGCAGAGGCCAATGGGCAGCGGTTTTTATGGAGGTTGTGGACTACTACTGATTCTAACCATGCTCCACTTAGGCCTCTGGCTCCACTGTCTCTACTATTTACCCTGGCCTCCAACCCCGCCAGCTACATCTCTGAAGTGGCGTCAGCACAATCTACACTTGTTCCTGTGTTACTGGTGCTCAGTCCCGTCAGTTGATCCCCTGATGTTTGTCCGGCAAGTTCGCCAGCTCTGTCCTCATTCCCACTACTGGTTATGGGAATGTGGACAGAGCAGGAGACCTTGCCGGACACACATCAGGGGATAAACTGATGGGACTGAGCCACAGGAACACAGGAACAAGTGTAGATTGTGCTGACGCCACTTCAGAGATGTAGATGGCGGGGTTGGAGGTCAGGGGAAATAGTAGAGACAGTGGAGCCAGAGACCTAAGTTGGGCACGGTTAAAAATCAGTAGTGGTTTGAATGTTGATGGAGCTGGTGACTTTGCCGTCCACACAGCAGGGGATCAGCTGGCATTACTGAACCCCACTAACACAGGAGCTAGTGTGTTTCTCTGTGCAGACGACACATCTGAGCGACAACTGGCTGTGTTGAAGCAAAGGGACTATAGTTCAGGTGGTAGAAAAATGAACACACCAGCAGACCTGGATACAGTTGCCAACCACTAATTTAGTCTGTAAGAGGAATGGCAAAGTCTTTGGAGATCCAGGCCTTGTTCATTTTCAGAAAAGTCAGCCGGTCAACATTATCGGAAGATAGTCGCGTGCGACGGTCTGTTAGTACACCACCTGCGGCACTAAAGACACGTTCCGATAATACACTGGCAGCAGGGCAAGCCAGCACCTCCAATGCATACTGGCTAAGCTCTGGCCATGTATCCAGCTTAGAGACCCAAAACTTGAAGGGGGAAGAGCCATCTGGGAGTACAGCGACAGGGCAAGACATGTAGTCTGACACCATCTGACGGAAGCGTTGCCTCCTGCTGACTCGAGGCGTCGCTGATGGTGTAGACAATTGTGGTGGACACACAAAACTTTGCCACATTTGGGCCATAGTGGTCTTGCCTTGTGCTGCGGCGCTGCCTCTGCTCCCTCTTTGTGCAGAGTTTCCTCCACTGCCTCGACGCACAGAGCTGCTTTGTAAAGCACTAGCAACAATGCTGTCGGGTGGAATGGAAAACATTATGGACTGCACCAGTGACTCTTCGTACTCCCGCATTTTACGCTCCCGGTTCAACGTTGGTATGAGCCTTTGTACGCTGTCCCGGTAGCGAGGATCTAGGAGGGTGTACACCCAATAATCAGCCGAGACGAGAATGTGGGCGATGCGGCGGTCGTTTCTCAGGCACTGCAGCATGAAATCAACCATGTGCTGCAGACTCCCAACTGCCAAAGAACCGCTGTCCCCTGTTTGAGGCGTGACCTCGGCCTGCTCTGCATCACCCCACCCTCGCTGTACATACTGAGTAGAGGTTTGTGTACCTCCCTCCTCTGGAGAGATGTCTTCCTCCTCCATCGACTCCTCCTCATCCTCCTCACAAAGTGTCCCCTGCCTAGGCCTTTGTGAGGAAACACGTAGCGCAGACTGTCCAGAAGCAGATGGCATTTGGGACTCCTCATCCTCCACCTCTTCTGAAACCTCATCCCTTAGTGCTTGCAGTGTTTGTTGAAGCAGGCAGATAAGGGGGACAGTCATGCTGACTAGTGCATCATCTGCACTCGCCATCCGCGTGGATTCATCGAAGGCACGCAAAACGAGGCAGATGTCCTTCATAGAGGCCCACTCAATGGTGCTGAAGTGTGAACGGCGCACAGTGCGACTTGTTTGCGCCTGATGCAGCTGGTACTCCATGACTGCTGCCTGCTGCTCACACAACCGCTCCAACATATGTAACGTTGAATTCCACCGGGTGGATAGGTCACATATGATGCGATGTTCCGGAAGGCCAAATCGTCGCTGCAGAGCAGCGAGGCGCGATCTTGCCGTGCTGGAACGTCGCAAGTGAGCGCACTCTATGCGGACCTTGTGCAACAGTGCAGCAAGATCCGGATAGTCCCTCAGAAAGCTCTGCACGACCAAGTTAAGAACATGTGCCAGACATGGGATGTGTGTGAGGTTGCCTAGGCCAAGAGCTGCCACCAGATTTCGGCCATTGTCACACACTACCAAGCCCGGCTGGAGATTCGCTGGCCCAAACCACACATCGCTCTCCAGCTTGATAGCATTCAAGACCTCCTGCGCTGTGTGGCTTCGATTCCCCAAAGAAATTAATTTGAGTACAGCCTGTTGACGTTTGGCCACGGCTGTGCTCATATCGGTCGTAACAGGCTCCTGCTCTGCTGTTTCTGAGGAACTTGAGTAGGAGGAGGAGTCTATGTGTACAGACTGGAGTCCTGCAATCCGTGGCGTTGGAAGAACACGTACAGCGCCACTCTCCAGATCCGTACCCGGCTCCACAACATTGACCCAGTGGGCAGTGAGGGAAAGGTATCGTCCCTGTCCATGGTTACTGGTCCACGCATCAGTGGTCAGGTGGACCTTGCTACTAACGGCGTTTAGTAGCGCATGTTTTATTTTGCCCTCAACATGTTTCTGCAGGGCAGGGACGACTCGCCTGCTGAAATAAAAGCGGCTGGGCACGTTGTATTGGGGGACTGCCAATGCCATTAAGTCCCGGAAGGTGTCAGTGTCCACCAGCCTGAATGACAGCATTTCAACTGCCAGAAGTTTGGCAATGCCAGCATTCAGAGACTGTGCTCGGGGATGGTTTGCCGAGTAAGGGCGCCTTTTATCCCATGCCTGTGCTACCGATGGCTGTGATGGATGGGAACGTGCTGCTATGGGTGTAATCTGACAGGGTCTCCGGACAACAGTGGCAGAGGTTCTTCCTTGGCGATCCTGTGAGGAAGCCGAACCAGCAGTGTGTGAGCTGGAGGAAGAGGGCCCAACACGAACTGAAGAGGTGGTAGGTGGTGCTGTACGTTGGCCTACGTCTTCAGGGTGTCTCTGCAACTCCAACTCATGCTTGGTGCGCACATGTTTCCACATATTTGTGGTATTGAGGTTGCTGACATTTCTCCCTCTTTTGACTCTCTGATGACACAGCTTGCATTTGACAAAGCAAATGTCATCTGCAACTGTGTCAAAAAAGGACCACGCACTGCAACTCTTGTGAGCGCCCGGTTTGCCTTTGGAAGGAGGAATGCTCCTAACGGGTGCTGAAGTGGAGGGTACAGGCAACCAAGTCTTCCCCCTCCCTCTGCCTCCTGTTTTGGCCGGTAGGGGAATCTCTTCCTCCGAGCTGCTCCCACCACCTTCCTGTTGCTCACGCCATGATGGGTCAAGGACCTCATCATCTTCCCTCCCCTCTTCAAACAGCTGCTTCTCCGGGGTTGTCTCGCCAGCACCGTACGCACCAGAAAGTGGCAACTGAGTCTCGTCATCATCTGATGCGTACTGAGGTGTGCTGACCATAGGCACTGGCCCACTCGCCTCTTCAGATTCAGAGGGACAAAGAAGTTGCGCATCACTGCATACTCCCTCTTCTTCACATTCAGGAATGCTGCTTGGCTGGCCCCCTCTTTCCAAGCCAACAGATTCCGAGAACAGAAGTAGAGACTGTGATGGCTCCTGTCCATGTCTCTCTGACTGCCTGGGCACTTTGGCAGGTGGTGAAGAGACAGATGGTTGTTCTTCGGTGCTCTGACCCTGAGAGGATGCGGAAGTAATTGAAGTCGATGCGTTAGCTGCCATCCATCCTACAACGGCTTCAATTTGTTCCTCCCGCAGCAGTGGGGTACGTTGAGGTCCTACAAAGCTGCGCATAAAGGACTGTTGCCTGCTAAAACTGGGGGATGCTGATCCACTGGTGCCCGCAGCAGGCCCAGAATCCCCACGTCCTCTACCTGTAGAATCCCCACGTCCTCTCCCTGCAGAATCCCCACGTCCTCTCCCTGCTGAAACTCCACGCCCACGCCCACGCGCCTTACTCCCTGCCTTCTTCATCTTGCAAGACTGCTTAAGATAGGCAAAAAAGTACAAAGGGGGGCCTTAGTGTGCTTATTCCTGAACAGCTGGTTACAGGTACAAGAAACACTAATTTTATGAAGTGTGTGTGTGTGTGGACTAGACTTTAATAGGAGCTGATGTGGCCTACACAAGTTCAAAATGTAGTGTTTGGTGAACTTTTTTTGTGGTTTCTTTGTTGGAAACAAACTCAAAGTATGTGAACAAAGAATTGAAACTGATAGTATCACCAACTTTTTGGAGCTATTACAATGCAGGCAGGTAACCTACAATGCAAAAGATGAGGCTCCAAAAAAATTGGGTAATACTAATCTGGCTGCGCCGGCAGGGCACAAGCCAGAAAAAAAGGCTCCTCTATCTACTCCTATATAGTGTTTGCAACCAACCAATGTTGATGGATACGGATGGATGCACACTAATAGGAGAAGAAAAAATGAGCTGCACTCAAAGACAAATATGTGTGAGGCAGTGACGCACGTTGAGCGTCCTACAACCAGACGTAGCTGCAGGACACTCTACTCAGCGTGAGCTGCACTCACACACAGTCAGAGGCCTCTCAGACAGCCGTCAACAGTGCAGCTAAGTGGGCACTGGCACTGACAGGCTGCAGAAAGGCTCCGCTGTGTACTCCTTTATAGTGTTTGCAACCACCGTAGATGGAGACGGATGGATGCACACTAATAGAAGAAAAAATGAGCTGCACTCAAAAAAAAATATGTGTGAGGCACTGACGCACGCTGAGCGTCCTACAGCCAGACGTAGCTGCAGGACACACTACTCAGCGTGAGCTGCACTCACACACAGTCAGAGACCTCTCAGACAGCCGTGAACAGTGCAGCAAAGTGGACACTAGCACTGAAAGGCTGCAGAAAGGCTCCGCTGTCTACTACTAGTGTTTGCAACCAACGTATATGGATACGGATGGAAGCACACTAGATTGAAATTATGTAAAAAATGCAGCTCAAAAAATAAAAGATGTATGAGGCAGCAGTGATCACACTGGGTGGCCTACAGCCTGACGTGGCTGCAGGACCCACTCCACAGCGTGAGCTGCACTCACACAGCCCTTGCAGACAGCTGTGAACACTGCTGCTAGGGCAAAGAAGGCTACAGTGGTGGTTTATGTAGCCTGGGTAAAGCACTAGATGTTTGGTGGAATCGCTATTTCTAACTGTCCCTCACAGTCTTCTACAGCAGCCTGTCCCTAACTGAATTCACAGCAGAGTGACCAGAAATGGCGGCTGCGGTGGCTTTTATAGTGCATCATGACATCATTTCGGCAGCCAATCACAGCCATGCCAATAGTTAACATGCCTACATGCCTAACAGGATGTGCCCACACTTCGGAGGATTCCCATTGGCTTAATCAAAGCAAGCAGGCTCATAGCATGATGGGAACTTCCTATTCCGATTCCGATTCCGGAATCCGATATGACAAAAGTATCGGAACTAAGTATCGGAATTCCGATACCGCTAATATCGGCCGATACCCGATACTTGCGGTATCGGAATGCTCAACCCAAATTATCATTGATCAGGTCGCAGATAATGTTCCAGATCGCTTGGGAAGTCTCATTGATAAAGAAAGTTACTGGATTTTCAAATTGAGTACTTTGGCTCCTAAATAAATTAATTTAACAATACATAATGTTGTCAGTTAGTAATTTAACTTTATATAATTTTTTACTCCTTTTTTTTGTTTTATATAAACATATGCAGTTTTTATTATTTTTATTTTTATTTGTTATCATCATTTAATATATTGCTATATTATTTTTAACTCTCTCTGGTATTATAAAGAGTGCCTCATGGGTCTAATTGATCGTTGTCCCTCATTGGTGCACTTTCCTATAAATAAGTCATTTCCTTCCTTTGTTGTTATTTCACTTGATGAAGATAGCATGCCAATACTGAAACGCATTGTGAAGCGTTTTACTAAAGGTCTGTGTTTTTTAATTTTTAAAATTCTGTAATGCTGTAGATAAGTCCCTGATCTGACCTGCAAGAGACAAAAAATAACTTTTATTTACTGACTCGATTTGTGTCACAGGTCCTGGTTCAGTGCCTCCCATCTTCTTCCGATGCTGCCCTCCTGCTTGCTTCATGGATCTTGACATCATGCTCCTGCGCAGGTGTACTTATCTGCCCTGTTGAAGGCAGAGTAAAGTACTGTAGTGCACAGGCGCTGGGCCAATCTGACCATTCACAGTGGCTGTGCACTGCAGTACTTTCCTCTGCACTCAACAGGGTAGATAAGTATGCCATGCCAGGACTGTGATGCCGAGAGTTATGAAGCAAGCAGGAGGGCAGCATCGCAAGGAGATGGTAGGTGCCGGACCAGGACCTGCGACACCCATCTGACTGGACCACCCCCGTGTGAGTATAATAAAAGTTATTTTTCTTCTCTTTCTGGATGGACTGGGGGTTTATCTCCAGCATTATAGAATGCTATGTCAGGGTTTACTATGGGGGTGAAACCCAAATCATAGGTGTTATCTTCAATGCTCCTGAGGAAGGACCCCACATCATCATTTGAATTATCATAAATAAAGAATAAATCATTCATGTAACATTTGTAAATGATGATGTTGGGTGCATGTATACTACTGTATATGAAGATGGACTCAAAGATAGCAATGAACAAATTTGCATAAGTTGGGACCACCTTTGAGCCCATCGCAGTCCCAAATATCTGATGGTATAGGGTATCTTGAAAGGTAAATTATTATGGAGTATGAACTGCATGCTTTCATACAAAAAACTCTTTTGTATGAGTGTCAACTATGGATCAATGTCTCTGTCCACTCTTTAGCCAGGTTGGTTTCCAATATATATACACTGTTTGACATAATTACTCTTATGGCGAATATATATGTTGTTTTAAACTGCTGAGTCACTGTATTTCATCTGTAAACTTTGCTGCCAGTTATTATATCTGTCCATATATTCTTCAGCAGGTCCGTTTTTTTGGTCCTCCTTAACTGCACTATTGCACTTTATATTCATTAATTATTTTTTTTTTTTTTAGAGATATTTGCTTACTCACATGTGTGTGTGTATATATATATATATATATATATTTATATATATGTATATACTTTATGTAGGTCCTTTTTGACCACATTCACTATTTATACACATATATTTAGATATCTGTATATACTAGATGGTGGCCCGATTCTAGCTCATCAGGTATTCTAGAATATGTATGTAGTATATTTATGAAGATTTAATAATAATGCAATAATGCACCCCCCAATCCTGATATGTATGGTCCTCTCACCCCCCAATCCTGATATGCATGGTACTCCTCACCGCCCTATTCTGGTATGCATGGTCCCCTCACCCCCCTATCTGGGAATGCATGGTCCCCTCACCCCCCAGTCCTGATATGTATGGTCCCCCTCACCCTCCAATCCTGGAATGCCAGGTCCTCTCACCCCCCCAATCCTGGTATGCATGGTCCTCTCACCCCTCTTTCCTGGTAAGCATGGTCCCCTCACCCCCTTTCCTGGTATGCATGGTCCCCCTCACCCTCCTTTCCTGGTATGAATGGTTACCCTCACCTCCCTTTCCTAGTATGCATGGTCCCCTCACCCCCCTTTCCTGGTATGAATGGTTCCCCTCAACCCCCTTTTGCTGGTATGTATGGTCACCCTCACCCCCTTTCATGGTATGCATGGTCCACTCACCCCCTTTTGCTGGTATGTATGGTCCCCCTCACTCCCCCTTCCTGGTATGCATGGTCCCCCTCACTCCCCTTTCCTGGTGTGCATGGTCCCATCACCCCCCTTTCCTAGTAGGCATGGTTACCCTCACCCCCCTTTCCTGGTATGCATGGTCCCATCACCCCCCTTTCCTAGTATGCATGGTTACAATCACCCCCCTTTCCTGTTATGCATGGTCCCCCTCACCCCCATCCTGGTATGCATGGTCCCCTTGCCCCCCTATCCTGGTATACATGATCCTCTCACTCCCCTATCCTGGTATGCATGGTCCCCCTCACCCCCCTTTCCTGTTATGCATGGTCCCCTTGTCCCCCTATTCTGGTATGCATGTTCCTCTCACCGCCCTATCCTGGTATGCATGGTCCCCCTTACCCCCCTTTCCTGGTATGCATGGTCCCCCTCACCCCCCTATCTTGGTATGCATGGTCCCCCTCACCCCCCATCCTGGTATGCATGGTCCCCTCGACCCCCTATCCTGGTATGCATGATCCTCTCACCCCCTATCCTGGTATGCATGGTCCCGTCACCCCCTTTCCTCGTATGCATGGTTACCCTCACCCCCTTTTCTGTTATGCATGGTCCCCCTCACCCCCCTATCCTGGTATGCATGATCCCGTCACCCCCCTTTCCTGGTATGCATGGTCCCCCTCACCCCTAGGAAACTGCACACATACAAAAAAAAATTATACTCACCCATCTTTCCTTTTTTATGAGGTCACCATCCCTCTTCTTGGTTTCTATCCCTCTTCCTGATTGTTGATAGCCACCTTCCTGCTATAATTGATGTGGATGACAATTTCTATGTCATCTACATAGCAGGGCGAAATCTCACACCAGCGCGGAGAAATCACCAGGTTACTCCCACGCATTATGCACTGCTGAAAACGTAAGTCTGCATGCTCCATTATAGTTTAGGCTCTGCCCGCAATAGGGCATAGCATAGTGCACAGACAAGAGCCGGCGATTTCTTTGCGCAGGCACAAGATTTTGCCCAGCTATGAGGATAACGCAGAAGGCACATCAATTACAGGAGGACGGCTATCAGCAGCCAGTAGGAGCGATAGAGAAGCCCGGACATGGGATGGAGACTGTAAAAACAACTCCTTTTGGATCTGACCGGCAGAATTAAAATACAGTGCTGGAGAAATTCAAAAGGATTTTTGGGGAATAAAGGTGGAGTCAGTAAATTTTATAACCATTGATGGACTGCAGCATGGGTTCTGATTATGGTCATTGTTTTAGTTGACACAGGACAAAACTGGCATTAAAAAATCAAGGCATAAATTAATCTTCAAGGTCCAGACATGCAAATCAATAATGGCCTGTTTAGACAGGCAGACCAACATTCTATGCAATCAGAACTATCAATTTGTTTTGCTCATTTGTCAGGTGATTGATGGTATATTAATTTCCTTACCAACATATGATGTACTGGTACTTGGTTGCAGGCTCACACTGAACCCACATCTTTCCCATAAAATGATGGCTGAAGTATTTCACACCGCCGTTAACATGTTAAATACATCAGTCAATCTCTGATATCAGCATTTAACATGCGCCGGCAGGTAGGCGCACGATTCCACATGCCAATTGATGTTTCGGTGATGAGATCATCAGGTGCTGATGGATTACCATGATAATCAGGGTTCTGCATTTATCTGGCTTTCACAGGAGATTATGATTTAATGTTAGCTATGCATAGCAGTGCTGATGCACTATTATGTACAGCACAAGCAATCTGATAATCGTGGTTTCAAGTTCTTGTAAGAGGACTATCGAATACAGTAAAAAGTAAGAAAAAATGTTTTTTAAAAATATGAAAAAAATGTTCAATTCTCCCCCTGTGAACCAATAAAAATGAAACAATGTAAAAAAGATTTTAAAAATACACATATTTGGTATCACCACATTCAGAAAAAGCCAATCTATACCTAAAATAATGCAATAAATTCATATGAAACGTAAATTTTATTGAACCATGTCGAAAAATTTAAAAGGGATGACAACACACAGAAAAAACAAGCAAACATCGAGCAGAAGGATGAATTCTATCCAACAATAAAGGTAAGTATATAATAATTTGCAATGAAATCCCTAAGTGATAAATAACAGTAAAGTGCTTTAAATAGACCGGGGAGATTTACAAAATACAAGTGACTTAGGGCTCAAAGGACAGAACTGGGTTGATACTGTCTGAACAAAAGACTCCACAAACAATGCATAGCAAATTGATAAAGCATGATATAATAAAAAATCAGATCAGTTAGGAGTCTAAAAAATATATGAATAAATTTCTTTGCACATCATAGCCAGTCACTAAATAAACATGATAGAAATTGCATAGCAATAAATATAAATACAGAAAATGTGCAGGCTAAAGAGTGCACATAATTCCATTATTATCCAGACTGCTGCAACATACCCCTTGACACACGTTTCGAGAATCTCTTCCTCAGAAGGAGTGCGACAATGCAAGTCAATGGGTGTGAGAAAAAAATTGCACAGCACTTGCACCATGAGTCCTTTGAAAAGCTGGCATTTCGTATGCAGCTATGGTAAAATCACACTGACAGGTTATAATAAAATAGATATATACACATAGAATATACATACAGTATATATAAATATAAATACATATCAGTGACAAATACAATTAGTATAGTGTGTGCTAAATTCTGGACATGTATTTAACTAATAAATGATTATTTCACAGAAAAAAATGGTGTGGGGTCCCCCAATAATTTATAGCCAGCAATAGCTATGCAGACAACTGAGGTCTGATGTTAATAGCCACAGAAGGGACCATGGATAGTGAGCCAACAGCTAAAAACATCAGCTCTCAGCTGCCCCAGAAAATGTGAATCTCTAAAATGTGCCAATTCTGGCACATAGCCTTGCTCATCCCACTGCTCTGTAGTGGTGGCATATGGGGCCATAGTTGGGGGGTTGATGTCACTTTTAAGGTGATATCAAGCCCCGAGGTTAGTAATGGAGAGGCGTCAATAAGACTCCCCTATTACTAACCCCATAGTCAAGTTGTAAAGAAAACACAGACACCCAATAAAAAATCCTGTGGCCATCTTGGTGTCAGGGGTGTCTATGGAGACCATTAGGCCAATGCGTTTGCATCACGCTGGCCTGATGTAAGAGAGCAGGGAGCCCCCTGCCTGAGCAATACTTTTCTACACCGCTGTCACTACTGACAGTGTCATCAGAGGAGTTAATTGCCCATGATCGGTGCTAGCACCAAACATGGGCATTGCTGCAGAGTGTCAGCTGTCACATACTACTGACACCCGCACCCAATCGTCACGGTGCTCAGCCTGAGTCCGTACGATTGGTGCACCGTAATAGTACTGCTGCTTGCGGGAATGCACCTCCTGCAGAGCAGTACTAGAATGGCGAAAGTCAGGAAGGGGTTAAGAAAAAAAATTGTCCCCAGAGTAGGCCAACCTTTTAACAATTGTGTTTTCTATTCCAGAAGGATATTATTTTTCTATTTTCTTATAAGAAAATGTACATACAATTGTACAATAGGCAGTGACTCATGAAAATATTTTTTTTACTTTTTTTAGTTACTTCAGTGCAATAGCTCTAATGATATTGAGGCATGATGCCAAATAATCATTTCTCTGGATGGAGTTTTCTGTATGTCTCTTGTCAAAAATGGTGAAAAGTTTCTGTGAAAAACACTTTTTTAATGTAACCTGTCCCGCTAAGTCCAATGTGTATTCTAAGTAATTTTCTAAAGTAGTTCTGACATTGAAATGAAATTGACATGTAAAATGGAAAATGTGATTGGGTAATATGTGAGCTTTATATTTTCTTTGTTGTAAATGTAGCAGCATGTTTTATTAACCACTCAAGTCCTTATTTTAAACTATCACATTCAATAAGAGCAACCACTTGTCAATAAAGAAGAAGAAAACCAGCTTTAGAATTGCTGGGTAAACTTGATGCCCAGGGAAATATCAGGTCTCTGTAGAACATTAAAATGTACATTAACTTAGTTTGTTTCTCCGTTCTCCCCACCTCAGCTTTACAGACAACTTCAATACATTTTGTATAGCAAGTAAAACTTCATATAACACTGTGTGCACAAGTGAGTATTTTTATCACACCATCATTCTTATGCATATTTTCCAACTTCAAATAATATTTAAGGTGAAAGATTATTGGTTTGAAGAATGTAGGTGATGTCTATTTGTATATTTAGGGATAATGTGGCTTAGAGATGTCAATACTCATTGCATAAGTGTGAAGAATTATTAGATAACTGATTTCTTCCATCAAAAGGGCCAAAAGGTAGATTTAAATAACTATGAAATGTCAATTTTTTTAAAGTCTTACAGAATGATGCAGCACTCTTGAATGTACTAATATACGGGGGTATGATCACAGAACCATCAAAAGTTTTGCTGCATATAGTCAACAGGGCGTCAAAAAATATGTTGAGGCAAAATGAATGCACATTAACTGCCAAAGAATTGAGTAGAATCAAAAGTGAAGCTATTAAGAATGCATTATCCTCCAAATCAGTCATATTCAAGAACTGCAACTTCCCTGCAGTGCCCGACTTCAAGGTATTTCAGTGTTCAAAGTCCTGACAAAGATACCAAAAGCTGAAAACCAACCAGCACTGAACAAGACATGTAATTTGAAACTTTTGGACTGGATGAAGAAATATCTGGACAGATTTTTCAAAAGTTTTTAGAGTTAATGAGATGAGAGTGACTATTGACGAACCAGATGGATTGGCCCTCAGCTGGATCAGTAATGGGCACAGAACCACTGCTTAACCCAAACACCCGCAAGGTGGAGGTGTGGTACTGCTATAAACCAGTATCATTAAAGAAAACGTAGTTGGAACTTTTTGAGGGTGAAAATGGACTCAATATCAACTCCTAAACCTACTGGCAATTTTTAGATGACACTTTCTTTGACCAGCGGTACAAGAAAAATTCAGCATCTTTCAAGAAAACCATAAATTTTATGCAGGCAGCACAATGCATGTATCAAAGCCTCCACTGTTCAGCTAGCAAGTAAAAGACTTAAGCCCCCTTCACACATAGCGAGAACGCTAGCGATATCACTAAAGCGTCACTGATTTTGTGACGCCAAAGCGATATTGCTAGAGATCTCGCTACATGTGACACGTGCCTGTGACCTGGCTCCCCGCTGGATATCGCTGATCGCGCAAGATCGTCCTGGTCCATTTCTCGTCGTCTGCTTCCTGCTGGCACCGACGAGCGACTCTATGGACCCGGGAGGAAGTCGTCACCAGAGCTGCCGTCTGACAGGAAAGTAACGACCGCCGACCGCTGCTACGTCGCTGGTGAGATCTGCCTGTTTGGCAGCTCACTAGCGACCATTTAGCGATGCACCAGCGATGCTGACCGGGTCGTATCGCTGTCGGGATCGCTGGTGCATTAAAGGTGAAAGAAAAATGACATGGCTCCCTTCCTCACCTGACCTAAACAATATTAAGAACTTATGGACGCTTCTTAAATCACTTGGTCACTGATATTTTTTTTAAATGTCAAAAATGTATATTTGTACCTTTGGAATTCCTCATCTATTACTCTCACTTTAACAGATTTATGTTTTCATTTAGTTGCATGATACTTCTGCACACTAATAGCTGCCAAATAACTATGCACATGTAGATAATTTCCTAAGAAAGACCTAATATCACTTTACTTTCTTAAATATTCAGGTTTACTGACCTTTTGGATTGACCGACAACACTGTAGTTGTTCAATAATAAAGTTAATCATCAAAAATGCACATTATCTGACAATTGTGATCAAAGGGTATATAGTTTTTTGAAATATATTTAGTAGTAAAATAATACAATACTATCAGTAATATTAGCTCTATTGATTTAACCTAATCTAGTAGTTATAATGGCTAAGTAGGCTCAAAAAAGTTAAGTAAAAAAAATAAAATACATATTACTTAGTTCTGCGTGTATATAGCATTTGCTAACAAATTCTGAAAGAAGTAGATGCTATTTTTATTTTTTAAACAGCATGAGACCTTTCCTTTCACTGAAGTGGCACAATAAAATTACTATTGAGTAGTGTCACGTATTTGTTGCTAATTTGTAATTTATTTTGTATATATATTGTCTTTATGATGACAAATACAAGAGTTATGTAATAAATAAATGCACTTTAGAGCAAATCTGATACAGGTAAATCTAATTTATACACAGGATTATCTCAGGTCTTGTTTGGTGCTGAGGTCTCCCATTCAGGCTCAGCTGCTGGGATGACTGCTCAGCACAGACTCCGGACCCAGCACTTTGCTCAGCCTTGTGCTGCATGTGTAGTTGCTGCTAGAGTTGAGCGACTTTTGGTTTTTTAGGGTCGCGTTTCGTTTCGTGAAACCCGACTTTTCCAAAAGTCGGGTCGAGCAAGATCGTCCGATTATAGGGAAAAGTCGGGGTCGTCCCGAAACATGAAACCCAATGTAAGTCAATGGGGAATAAAAGTCGGCAGTGAGAAGAGGACAGGAAACACACCTACAGTGCCCATTTGAATGCCAAAAGCATCAATTCTTCTTACTTAAGCTTGTCAACCTTAATTAACTTCATAATACAAGTTATGCACTGAAAAATGGGGGTTATTTGGCTAAAGTTGTGGGGGGGGAGGGCTGGCTGCAGGTTTTCATGTGCCCTGGGCGAAAGAGCGCCCCTTTAACACATACCACAACTCATCATGCTCCGATACGGCAGATAAATAGCGGTATAGTACAATGAAAAATACCTCACTTTTTACATCTCATGACGAGGCCCATCTATTTCTCCATACAGAATCATTGGTCCCATATAATGTTTGAAACAGTATATGATGAGCTCCACATAATGCTACAGTATATGTTGGTCCCCATGGATGAAGCTCCACTGTCTTATGGGCCCAAATAATGCTCCAAACATAATGGGCCCCATTTCTAATGCTCTAGTGTATAATGGGCCCTGTAAATGCTGCTCCAGTGTCTGATGTCCACCTTTGGAATGTTCCAGTGTATGGTGGGCCCCATCTATCATTCTCCAGAGTATAGTGCTCCCAAAAATTGCTGTCCCAACATTGAAAACAATCAAATAAGTCTCCTCGCTAGGGAATCCCTGTACTTGTCTGGACAGGTGCTGTAGCTTGCTTAACAGCTCGCCAGCCGTTCTCACGCCCAGTATGGATTGCACGTGATTGCACAAAGGTTAGAAAGGGTACCGTATCCCTGGATAACATGTATGGATAGCATACACATTCAAAATATATGTCTCAGGAGGCAGGCTCAGACGGTGTTAGGCCCAGTATGGATTGCACGTGATTGCACAAAGGTTAGAAAGGGTACCGTATCCCCAGATAACATGTATGGATAGCGTACACATTCAAAATATATGTCTCAGGAGGCAGGCTCAGACGGTGTTAGGCCCAGTATGGATTGCACGTGATTGCACAAAGGTTAGAAAGGGTACCGTATCCCCGGATAACATGTATGGATAGCGTACACATTCAAAATATATGTCTATACAGCATGAGGCAGGCTCAGACGGTGTTAGGCCCAGTATGGATTGCACGTGATTGCACAAAGGTTAGAAAGGGTACCGTATCCCTGGATAACATGTATGGATAGCGTACACATTCAAAATATATGTCTCAGGAGGCAGGCTCAGACGGTGATGTAATATGATGTCATTGGAATCACTGAAACTTGGTGGGACAATACACATGATTGGAATACAAGACTAGAAGGATACAACTTATTTGCAAGAAACAGACTTGATAAACGAGGAGGGGGTGTCGCATTGTATGTTAGAAACGCGTATATCTGCACAGAGATTGAAGCTTCAGAGACTGGGAGTTCTGTGGAAACTGTTTGGGTAAGAATACAAGGACAGAACAATGGAAAGGACACCATTGTAGGCATTTACTACAGGCCGCCTGTGCAAGCTGAAGCTATGGATGAACTCTTTATGCATCAAATGGCCAAGTTCTCCAAAAAATATGACATAGTTGTCATGGGAGATTTCAACTATCCAGACATTTGTTGGGAATCTCTCTCAGGCAAAACTAACAGGTCAAGGAAATTCTTATTCTCTCTTGCTGACAACTTTATCTTCCAAAAGGTAAGGGAGAAAACAAGGGGAACTGCTACCTTGGATCTAATCCTTATAAACAGGGAGGAAATGGTTGAGGAGGTAAAAGTGGCTGGGACCCTAGGAGGTAGCGACCATGCTATTTTAGAATTTTGGATAACTAGAGGCGGAAGACCTGTGAAGACTCAGACGTCAAGGTTAGATTTCAGAAAGGCAGATTTTAAGGGATTCAGAAAGAGAATTGGAGGGATCCAATGGCTGGATATCCTTAAAGACAAAAATGTCCAGGAAGGATGGGAAATCTTGAAAAATGAAATTCTCAAAGCACAGTTGTTAACAATTCCGAAAAGAGGGAAGAATAGGAAGCAGTTAAGGAAACCAGGATGGATGAACACAGAACTTAAGCACATGCTAAAAAGGAAGAAAAAAATGTTTATAAAATGGAAAGAGGGAGGCATATCTAAAGAAGAATATAATGCTGTCTGCAGAACCTGCAGGGCACAAATCAGATTAGCTAAAGCTGAAAATGAATTGAGGCTTGCAAGAGATGTCAAAAGCAATAATAAAGGATTTTGGGGATATGTCAAAAGTAAAAGAAAAGTCAAAGATGCTATAGGATTTTTACAGGATGAAAATGATGAAATGGTAAGACAGGATGTTGAGAAGGCTGAACTTTTAAATTCCTATTTTGCATCTGTTTTCTCTCAGAAACGAAATGTAACATCAACTGTTATTCACTGTCCTATTAAGGGAATAGAAGAATCCAGGATATCTATAAACAGAAAGATAGTGAGGAAACACTTAGCTAGCCTAAATGAATTCAAGTCTCCAGGTCCAGATGAATTACACCCCAGAGTACTGAAGGAGATAGCAGAAGAAATTTTTGAACCCCTCTCTATAATCTTTGAAAATTCTTGGAGAACAGGAGAAGTGCCAGAAGACTGGAGAAGAGCAAATGTTGTTCCTATCTTCAAAAAGGGGAAGAAGGTGGACCCAGGCAACTATAGGCCGGTGAGTCTGACTTCTATACCAGGAAAGATCTTTGAACAAATTATTAAACAACATGTATGTCAATACCAGGATAAGAATGAAGTGATTAAACAGAGTCAGCATGGGTTTGTAACTGATAAGTCATGTCAGACTAACTTAATTTCCTTCTATGACGGTATCACTGATTGGGTGGATCAAGGAAATGCTGTAGATATAGTATATCTTGACTTCAGCAAAGCATTTGACAAAGTCTCTCATACAATCCTTATTGAAAAAATGATTAAGTATGGAATGGACAAGGCAACTGTTAGGTGGATTCATAACTGGCTTAGTGATCGGACCCAAAGAGTGGTCGTAAATGGCTGCACATCCAGTTGGAAGAATGTCTCAAGTGGGGTACCACAGGGCTCTGTCCTGGGCCCTGTATTGTTCAACATCTTTATCAACGATTTAGATGAAGGAATTGAGGGTAAACTGATTAAATTTGCTGATGACACAAAGCTAGGAGGGATAGCTAATACTAGAGAAGAGAGAGAGAGGATTCAAAAAGATTTAAATAAACTGGAGAAGTGGGCAGCAACTAACAGAATGGTTTTTAACAGGGAGAAATGCAAAGTACTACATCTGGGCAATAAAAATGGAAAAAGCATATATAGAATGGGAGGAATAGGGCTAAGTGACAGCACATGTGAAAAAGACTTGGGTATACTAATAGATCACAGACTGAATATGAGTCAACAGTGTGATGCAGCAGCAAAAAAGGCAAATGCAATTCTAGGATGTATTAACAGAAGCATACAGTCTAGATCACGTGAAGTCATTATTTCCCTCTACTCCTCTTTGGTCAGACCTCATCTGGAATATTGTGTCCAGTTTTGGGCACCACATTTTAAAAAAGACATCAACAAACTGGAGCAAGTTCAGAAAAGAGCGACCAGAATGGTGACCGGTCTGCAAACCCTGTCTTATGAGGAAAGGTTGCAGGATTTGGGAATGTTTAGTTTGCAAAAGAGAAGACTGAGAGGAGACTTAATAGCTGTCTACAAATATCTAAAGGGCTGTCACATTGTAGAAGGATCAACTTTATTCTCATTTGCACAAGGAAAGACTAGAAGCAATGGGATGAAACTGAATGGGAGGAGACACAGATTAGATATTAGAAAAAACTTTTTAACAGTTAGAGTGATCAATGAGTGGAACAGGCTGCCACGAGAAGTGGTGAGTTCTCCTTCAATGGAAGTCTTCAAACAGAGGCTGGACAGACATCTGACTGGGATGATTTAGCGAATCCTGCTTTGAGCAGGGGGTTGGACCAGATGGCCCAGGAGGTCCCTTCCAACTCTACGATTCTATGATTCTATGATTCTATGATTCTATGGTGTTAGGCCCAGTATGGATCGCACGTGATTGCACAAAGGTTAGAAAGGGTACCGTATCCCTGGATAACATGTATGGATAGCGTACACATTCAAAACATATGTCTATACAGCATGAGGCAGGCTCAGACGGTGTTAGGCCCAGTATGGATTGCACGTGATTGCATAAAGGTTAGAAAGGGTACCGTATCCCTGGATAACATGTATGGATAGCGTACACATTCAAAATATATGTCTATACAGCATGAGGCAGGCTCAGACGGTGTTAGGCCCAGTATGGATTGCACGTGATTGCACAAAGGTTAGAAAGGGTACCGTATCCCTGGATAACATGTATGGATAGCGTACACATTCAAAATATATGTCTCAGGAGGCAGGCTCAGACGGTGTTAGGCCCAGTATGGATCGCACGTGATTGCACAAAGGTTAGAAAGGGTACCGTATCCACGGATAACATGTATGGATAGCGTACACATTCAAAATATATGTCTCAGGAGGCAGGCTCAGACGGTGTTAGGCCCAGTATGGATTGCACGTGATTGCACAAAGGTTAGAAAGGGTACCGTATCCCCGGATAACATGTATGGATAGCGTACACATTCAAAATATATGTCTCAGGAGGCAGGCTCAGACGGTGTCAGGCACAGTATGGATTTGACGGCCCAGATTACACAGCGGAGGAGCAGGGAGAGGTAAAGATTGCAAATGCTGGGGCCCTGCCCAAGCAAGGGGGGCCCACTCGTGGGCGTCGGTACTGGCACTGGGCCCCTCATAGTACAGCGGTGTGTCTGACGGCGGGTGTGCACCACCACCGTCAGAGACACTTGATTTCACAATGAGGGACCCTGTGCCAGTGCCCGCGCCCAAGAGTCGGCCTACCCACCTGTCCAGGGCAACGGCACTCGCACGGAGTCGTGTGCTAGGTGGTGACCCCGGCCATGGGGGGGGAGGCAGCACAGTTAGGGAGTTTTAGAAAGTGGCATATGTTGATGTTGGACATTCAGCTGATGCAAAAGGCGAAATAGGTGAAGTACCAGGAAGAGGTGGACCAAAGCAAGCCATTTTTCTGTCACCCTATGTGTCATCAGGGGAAGGTGGGACAAAATCCTTGGAAACCCATGCGTGGTTCATTTTAATGAAGGTTAGATCATCCACATTTTGGGTTGACAGACGGGTCCTTTTTTCTGTCAGGATTGATCCAACTGCACTGAAGACTCTTTCCGATAGCACACTTGCAGCTGGGCAAGCGAGCTCCTGTAAGGCATATTGGGCCAATTCAGGCCAGGTGTCCAGTTTAGCGGCCCAATAGTCAAAGGGGAATGACCTGTGTGGGAGAACATCGATATGGGAGGAAAAGTAGTTTGTAACCATAGTTGACAACTGCTGTCTCCTGTCACTTTCCATCGATGCAGTATTACCAGTTGTGTGATCGGTATTTGAAAAATCAGTCCACAACATTGTCATGAAACCCCTGTCTCCAACGCCACTTCTGCTGTGTGCACCATGAACACCTCTGCCAAGCTGCCCCCGGCCCGTACGGCTCGTGTGAGAACCATCACTGCTGCTGTGTGCTGGGAATGCCTCAAGCAACCGATTTACCAGAGTTGCTTGTTTATTAGCCAATATTAGGTCAAGGTTCTCCTGTGGCATGATGTTTTGTAATTTGCCTTTATAGCGTGGATCCAGGATGCTGGCCAACCAGTAGTCGTCATCGTTCATCATTTTGGCAATGCGGGGGTCCCTTTTTAGGATCCGCAAGGCATAATCTGACATGTGGGCCAATGTTCCCGGTGTCAATGATGCACTGCGAGTGCTGGGTGGAGGAGCACTTTCTGGCAAATCCACATCCCTCCAGTCACGCACAAACCCTGTACCAGACCTTGCCACGCCAACATTTTCACTTGCCCCACGAGATGCATCCTCCTCCCCTAAGTAATCATCCCCATCATCCTCCTCCTCCTCCTCTTCTTCCTCCACCTCGTCCAGGAGAGGTCCCTGAGCAGACAATGGCTGAATGTCATCAAGGATTCCCTCCTCCTCTTCCTCCTCATCAACATTGGCTGCAGACGCCTGCTCCTTAAGGTGCGTCAAAGTTTGCATGAGCAGACGCATAAGTGGGATGCTCATGCTTAGGATGGCGTCGTCTGCGCTTACCAGCCGTGTGCATTCCTCAAAACACTGAAGGACTTTACAAAGGTCTTTCAGCTTCGACCACTGCACGCCTGTCAACTTCCTGTCTGCTCTCAAAGTGCCTGGCCGTGTATCCTCCCACAAATGCATTATGGCCTGCCTCTGCTCGCACAGCCGCTCCACCATGTGCAGGGTGGAGTTCCACCTTGTTGCAATGTCGATAATGAGGCGGTGGTTGGGAAGGTGGAGCAATCGCTGCAGCTTCTGCATACGAACGGAGTGTACAGGCGACCGGTGGATGTGCGCGCACAGTCTTCGCACCTTCTGGAGCAGGGCTGTTAACTCCGGATAATTTTTGAGGAAGCACTGCACCACCAGGTTCAAGGTGTGAGCCAAGCAAGGTATGTGGCTGAGTTTTGAAAGGGCTATGGCTGCCACAAAATTACGGCCGTTATCACTAACTACCTTGCCTGCCTCAAGATGTACACTGCCCAGCCATGACTCAGTTTGTCGCTTCAAGTACTCGGCCAGCACCTCGGCGGTGTGTCTGTCGCCCAAACACATCATCTGCAACACAGCCTGCTGACGCTTTCCACTAGCTGCTCGATAGGGGGACACATCGTGTGCAACAGTGGCAGCTGCAGATGGAGTGCTCGTACGACTGCGCTCTGTGGACGAGCTTTCGCTTCTGGAGGAGGAGGAGGAGGAGGAGGGTGGAACGCCTACAGCCAACTGTTTCCTATACCGTGGGCTAGGCAGCACTGTCCCACCATCGCTGTCCCCTGTGGACCCTGCATCCACCACATTAACCCAGTGCGCAGTGATGGACACGTAACGGCCCTGGCCATGCCGACTGGACCATGCATCAGTTGTGAGGTGCACCTTTCCGCTCACTGACTGCTTGAGTGCATGGACAATGCGGTCTTTCACATGATGGTGGAGGGCTGGGATGGCTTTGCGAGAGAAGAAGTGGCGACTGGGTAGGTCATAGCGTGGTACTGCATAGGCCATGAGTTCGCGGAAAGCTGTGCTTTCCACCAACCGAAAGGGCATCATCTCAAACGAGATTAGTTTGGCAATGTGGGCGTTCAAACCCAGTGTACGCGGATGAGAGACTGAGAACTTTCTTGACCTACTCATAGTGTCTGGGAGGGTGAGCTGGACTTGAGAGCTGCATATGGTGGAAGTAGCGGTGGACAGGGCGAACTGAGAGAGGGTTGATGATGGTGATGGAGTTGGTGTTCTTCCTGATGGCCTAGAATCAGTCTTTCGTTGATATAACAGTGGGATTCCCTGACTGCTGTGGTCTTGCAACGACACCTCAACATTTGCTGCTGTGCTAACCGGTGGGCTTACAGTGGGGGAAACAATGTAGCGTTGCTGACTACCTTCGTTGTGATCAGTTGCACATGTGGCACTTGAGGTTTGGTGTTGTGTCCACGCTTGCAAGTGCATGCTGGTTAAATGTCTAAGCATGCAACTGGTATTCAAATTTTTCAGATTTTTCCCTCGGCTAAAGGTCTTTGCGCACTTCTTACAGATAACCTTGGCCTGATCATGAGGATTTTGTTCAAAAAAGTGCCACACTGCACTCTTCCTACTTTGGCAGACATTTTGCGGCCTAGCACATTGTGATCTTGTGACCCTCTGGACAAGCTGTCCAGCAACTCTTTTGATGTTTGGAACCTGTCTTTGGAGTGCTCCGGGCCTGCCAGATAACAGCTGTTGCGATGTCGATGTCTGCTGTGGATGCTCCTCATCTGAGCTATTGGAAGCAGCACCCTCTTCCCCCAATGGATGCCAATCTGGGTCAACAACTGGGTCATCCATCACCTCCTCTTCTATGTCATGTGCACCTTTCTCTGTGTCACCGTGTATGGTGGTATAGTGTGCGGGAAGGGGCACCTGAGTCTCATCAGGGTCAAAATCTGGCTCTGTACACTGCGTGGACAATGTAGTGCTCTGAGTGAATGTACCAGCAGAATCATCCATCAGCGGCTGTGCATCAGTGCACTCCATGTCAGATTCATCTTGGCCTGGGTAATTCACCATTTCACTTGATAATCCAGGCATGGTATGTGAAAACAGCTCCATGGAGTAATCAGTAGTATGGCCTGCGTCATCCTTCAATCTTGGTTGGGGTGAAGGACACAAGGAAAGGTGTGGTTCATGAACATGAGCCTCCAATGACGACTCAGTGCTTTTACTTTTTACAACTGAAGAAGAGGAGGCGATAGAGCTGGAGGCTGAGTCAGCAATGTAAGACAAAACTTTTTGCTGATGCTCTGCCTTTAAAAGCGGTTTGCCAACTCCTAGAAAACTAAGCGTTCGAGGCCTTATGTAGCCAGACGATGAAGCAGGGTCAGCACCTCCTGCATTCGGTCCTATTTTGCTCTTGCCACTACCATCAGATCCACCACCAACACCATCATTACCAGCTGTCAACCCACGCCCAATTCCACGGCCTCTTCCACCAGCCTTCCTCATTTTTGGTAGAAATGTAGACAAAATCCAACAAACTATATAGTAATGTAAAACAAGGTACAAGGTGTCTATAGGACAGGGGAGATTTAGAATTTCTGCACACACTTGTGGACAGTGGACACTTTTGGATTGTGTGAGGCCCACTGATATCTGAGCGCTATGTGACAGGCTCGATGGCACAGCTGCCTGTGACCAAAGTGACGAGAGGATAATGGAGATTTTGAATCTCTGCGCACACTTTTGGACACTGGACACTTGTTAATTGTGTGAGGCCCACTGATATCTGAGCGCTATGTGACAGGCTCGATGGCACAGCTGCCTGTGACCAAAGTGACGAGAGGATAATGGAGATTTTGAATCTCTGCGCACACTTTTGGACACTGGACACTTGTGGATTATGTGAGGCCCACTGATATCTGAGCGCTATGTGACAGGCTCGATGGCACAGCTGCCTGTGACCAAAGTGACGAGAGGATAATGGAGATTTTGAATCTCTGCGCACACTTTTGGACACTGGACACTTGTGGATTGTGTGAGGCCCACTGATATCTGAGCGCTATGTGACAGGCTCGATGGCACAGCTGCCTGTGACCAAAGTGACGAGAGGATAATGGAGATTTTGAATCTCTGCGCACACTTTTGGACACTGGACACTTGTGGATTGTGTGAAGCCCACTGATATCTGAGCGCTATGTGACACGCTCGATGGCACAGCTGCCTGTGACCAAAGTGACGAGAGGATAATGGAGATTTTGAATCTCTGCGCACACTTTTGGACACTGGACACTTGTGGATTGTGTGAGGCCCACTGATATCTGAGCGCTATGTGACACGCTCGATGGCACAGCTGCCTGTGACCAAAGTGACGAGAGGATAATGGAGATTTTGAATCTCTGCGCACACTTTTGGACACTGGACACTTGTGGATTGTGTGAGGCCCACTGATATCTGAGCGCTATGTGACACGCTCGATGGCACAGCTGCCTGTGACCAAAGTGACGAGAGGATAATGGAGATTTTGAATCTCTGCGCACACTTTTGGACAGTGGACACTTGTGGATTGTGTGAGGCCCACTGATATCTGAGCGCTATGTGACACGCTCGATGGCACAGCTGCCTGTGACCAAAGTGACGAGAGGATAATGGAGATTTTGAATCTCTGCGCACACTTTTGGACACTGGACACTTGTGTATTGTGTGAGGCCCAATGATATCTGAGCGCTATGTGACACGCTCGATGGCACAGCTGCCTGTGACCAAAGTGACGAGAGGATAATGGAGATTTTGAATCTCTGCGCACACTTTTGGACACTAGACACTTGTGGATTGTGTGAGGCCCACTGATATCTGAGCGCTATGTGACAGGCTCGATGGCACAGCTGCCTGTGACCAAAGTGACGAGAGGATAATGGAGATTTTGAATCTCTGCGCACACTTTTGGACACTGGACACTTGTGGATTGTGTGAGGCCCACTGATATCTGAGCGCTATGTGACAGGCTCGATGGCACAGCTGCCTGTGACCAAAGTGACGAGAGGATAATGGAGATTTTGAATCTCTGCGCACACTTTTGGACACTGGACACTTGTGGATTGTGTGAGGCACACTGATATCTGAGCGCTATGTGACACACTCGATGGCACAGCTGCCTGTGACCAAAGTGACGAGAGGATAATGGAGATTTTGAATCTCTGCGCACACTTTTGGACACTGGACACTTGTGGATTGTGTGAGGCCCACTGATATCTGAGCGCTATGTGACACGCTCGATGGCACAGCTGCCTGTGACCAAAGTGACGAGAGGATAATGGAGATTTTGAATCTCTGCGCACACTTTTGGACACTGGACACTTGTGGATTGTGTGAGGCCCACTGATATCTGAGCGCTATGTGACACGCTCGATGGCACAGCTGCCTGTGACCAAAGTGACGAGAGGATAATGGAGATTTTGAATCTCTGCGCACACTTTTGGACACTGGACACTTGTGGATTGTGTGAGGCCCACTGATATCTGAGCGCTATGTGACAGGCTCGATGGCACAGCTGCCTGTGACCAAAGTGACGAGAGGATAATGGAGATTTTGAATCTCTGCGCACACTTTTGGACACTGGACACTTGTGGATTGTGTGAGGCCCACTGATATCTGAGCGCTATGTGACAGGCTCGATGGCACAGCTGCCTGTGACCAAAGTGACGAGAGGATAATGGAGATTTTGAATCTCTGCGCACACTTTTGGACACTGGACACTTGTGGATTGTGTGAGGCCCACTGATATCTGAGCGCTATGTGACAGGCTCGATGGCACAGCTGCCTGTGACCAAAGTGACGAGAGGATAATGGAGATTTTGAATCTCTGCGCACACTTTTGGACACTGGACACTTGTGGATTGTGTGAGGCCCACTGATATCTGAGCGCTATGTGACAGGCTCGATGGCACAGCTGCCTGTGACCAAAGTGACGAGAGGATAATGGAGATTTTGAATCTCTGCGCACACTTTTGGACACTGGACACTTGTGGATTGTGTGAGGCCCACTGATATCTGAGCGCTATGTGACAGGCTCGATGGCACAGCTGCCTGTGACCAAAGTGACGAGAGGATAATGGAGATTTTGAATCTCTGCGCACACTTTTGGACACTGGACACTTGTGGATTGTGTGAGGCCCACTGATATCTGAGCGCTATGTGACACGCTCGATGGCACAGCTGCCTGTGACCAAAGTGACGAGAGGATAATGGAGATTTTGAATCTCTGCGCACACTTTTGGACAGTGGACACTTGTGGATTGTGTGAGGCCCACTGATATCTGAGCGCTATGTGACAGGCTCGATGGCACAGCTGTGACAAAAGTGACTAGAGGATAAGGGAGATTGGATTGCTTTTAAAAAAGCAGTTTGCGGAGCAGTGGGTAAACAGCAATGCCAGCGTGTCAGGAAGCCTTAAAAGGCAGCCCAACAACCAACACCACTGATACACCACAATATAGCCTCCCCTTGCACTGCATACACAGTGACTTGTGTGTTGTGCAGGCCAAATCGCTAGCAGCAGAAGCAGTTTTTTTGTCTTCTTCCCTGCCTAACGCTCTCCCTACAGAATCAGCAGCAACCTCTCCCTATACTAAGATCGGCAGAAGTAAGATGGCGGTCGGCGTGCACGCCCTTTTATACCCCCTGTGACGCCCACCAAAGCAAGCCAATCACTTGCATGCCCTTCTGAAAGATGGTGGTGACCCGTGCCTAGGTCATCACGTTGCCCACAGTGTCCGTGGATCCTGATTGGCTGAAAAAGAGTGCAAAACAAACTTTTGAAACGCGACTTTGGCGCGTAAGTCGCCGACCTCGTGGCCGACCTCATCCTAGGGTCGGGTTTCATTTCATGAAACCCGACTTTGCCAAAAGTCGGCGACTTTTGAATTTTTTCGACCCGTTTCGCTCAACTCTAGTTGCTGCTGTCACCTAAGTCCAGATTTCACCCTACTGAGCATGTGCATGATGTGGCACCTTCACATTGGTGCTCGGATGTCAGCTGCTCTTGTGATGAGGCAGCTTCAGATTGGTCCACAGGCAAGATTCTGTCTGTCTGGTCATGAGCCTAACATATAAACGGTTCTCAGACGTGCACACTGGTGCGCTAGTATCATTTCCATTGGTGATTTTGTGTGGATACGCTACCACCCTGTGAGCACATTTGTGTGGGCCGCTCTTATAGCGGTAATTGTGTTTCTAGGCAGGCAGTGTATGATGGGATCCCCGCTTGGCTCAGCATCTACACAAGGTGTCCTAAGTCGCACATGAGGCTGCACAACTGTGTGTCAGAACGAGTACAGCCACCAGCCTAGACTAACCTGGGGGGAGCAATAGAGACCTCACCTTAGCGTCATATTTGCTGTATCCCTGTGACAGTTAGCAGGGTATTGCACTCAGTGCTTTGCTGTACGTCATCGCTCTGTGGAGAAACAGAGCTTGGAACTTGTTTTCTGTTCACCTTGTGTGATGGTTAACACTTTGTTTGATTGCTGCTTCACTGCCTTTAGTTCGCCATTGTTCAAATTAGCTGCAGTTTTCCATTTCTGCACAGTGGACCATGGGTTTCGAAAACACTTTATTGTTATATTTTATTTAGTGCGTTCCACCAACCCTAACACTGTGCTTCAGCTATGCCTTCTTGCATTCTTGTCTGGAGACACAGTAGTCAGGGATAACTAAGTTTTGCTCCCTTTCAAATCCTCAATAAGGGAGATGAGGCCTTTATCACCTGCTAATGTTGAATGTTAAAATAACATAAAGTGACTGTTGAGTTGAACCCCAAGCCTTGACATTCACTTAAATGTCCAAGTGACCTCCACTTATTTGGCTATTGGGCACTGGATAGAGGCTGCTGGTAACCAACTGTTGTATTTGGGTGGCATTTATAAGTCTAATTTTGGACTATCACAATAAATAATAGGCATACAGTAATGTTTATTGTCCTGTTTATGGCAACTTGTCTTTTGCCTTTAATGTCTTTCCGATGTTAGGAATAATAGTATGCCCAAGTTGGAATCCATCCCATTAATGTGGGTGCCTCTGCTAAGCCCACATCTTTCCACACACATTTTTTTTGCTCGCTACTAAATTGCAATAAAATGCAATAATGGGCTATTAAAAGATCACCTATACACCAAAATGGTATCAATAAAAACATCAGCTCGGTGCGCAAAAAATAAGCCCTCACCCAAATCACAAAAAATTGAGATGCTAAGGGTCTTGGAAAATGGCACCATTTTTTTTACCAAAGTTTGGATTTTTTTCACCACTTAAATAAAAAAGAACGTAGACTTGTTTGATGTTTATGAACTCGTAATGACAAGGACAATCATAATGGCAAGTCAGTTTTAGTATTTAGTGAATATGGTAAAGAAAAAACTCAGAAAACAAGTGTGGAATTGCACTTTTTTTGCAATTCCACCGCACTTGGATTTTTTTCTCCTTTTACTAGTACACAATATATTAAACCCAATCATGTCATTCAAAAGCAAAACTTGTCCAGCAAAAAACAATGCCTAACATGGCCATTTTGACAGAAAAATAAAAAAGTTATAGCTCTGGGAAAAAATGGAGCAAAAAATGAAAAAGCAAAAACAGAAAATGGGCTGTTAGGAGTGTCGGAAGGCACTAAAAAAAAAAATAATTAAAGTGCCTTCGCCACTCGGGGTCCACCGTGCGGTGGATGGTAAAACCACTGCTGAGAGAGGCAGAGCACAAATATGCACAGGATTCTAACACACCCAGAAGCAATAAGGCAAGCTCTGTTAAGGGACACCGAGCTGCAGGGAAAATAATGCCAAAATAGTATCGCTGAGCCTGATAACAGCACAGGATCTCAGCGGCACACGTGCGGTAGCCGGAAACCGGAGTAGTTAAATAAGATCACTACAACCGAGCGGACTTACCGTGTACACGTGTGCTCGCGTCGCAACTGCGCACGCCTGGACAAGCTGCAACCGCAAATATTGCAAGCGCGATGAAGGACACTAAACTGCTGGAAAGATGGAGCTTGTGCGTGCTGGCGCTAGCGCAGGTACTGACTGAAAACCACTCACACACACAGACGTATTATCAGAGGGAAGGGGTTTCTTAATGAGTCAGTCACCAATCCAAGCATCCGTCACCATACACACAGCAGCAGTATGAAAATACTAGCGCATGGCATAACGGCCATGCGCACTTTTTTATAGTGTACGGGACCTGCGGGAAATCTCCAGAGCCCTGAGCTAAACCAATGGAATCAGGAGCAGTACCTGAGCACCTGACTCCTGAACTCCAATGGGAGCTCGTCCCGTGGGCATGCTCAGAAGCTGGAAAAAAGGACTTAGCCTCTGGAGACAAATGTGAGAATCTGGATTCCCGCATAGGCATCATAGAACCCAGATTCCTAACATGGGCTGAGGGTTAAGGGGTTAAAAAATATTGCTTGCCTATATCACCAATCAAGAAGTACACATTCTCTGACACACAAGCCTAGGTTTTATTACTTTGTTTTACTAGCAAAATTAGGACAGAGGGCTGCTAAAATGTCTTCATTTTTTGCAGTATGTGAAAAATTTAGAGTTACAGTGAGTTACAATGAAGGTAGAACACCCATCTATTTGGATTATTATTCACAGAATGAGACTAGCACTAAACTAGTGTAAGTACACTAAATTTAGACATTTTTCTGTGTAGGTTTTCACACATTTGTTTAAGTTTGCTAATTGAAGACACATATAGACAAAATATGAATGGATCAATCCACAAAGAATCAACTTGAACTTCCTGACATTTACAGGTACTCCTAAATTTTGTTAAGGTAGGGCAAACATAAGCTAAAGAAATTTAAATATATACAACCCCAATCTAATAAAAGTAAGGACTGTTTATAAAATGTAAATAAAGCAAGAATGCAATGATTTGGATTTTTTTATAGCCATATTTTATTCACAACAGAGCACATATCAGAAGAATGTTAATGCTGGTCCTGGAAACCAACCATTTCAACAGGTTCTCAGTAGAGTTCAGGCTTGGAACTGGCTTCCTCATAGTCTACATCTCTCACTACTTGAAAACATTTGGCGCCTTATAAAACCAAAATTCCAGCAAAGATCCAGGATCAACTGTTCAGCCGGCACGATCTAGGATGCCGGGTTCCCGCTGTAGCATATTCAGCCAGCGCTATAACTTGCCGAATAAGCGGGGAACCGAAGATATTCGCTCAACTCTAGTACTCAAATCAAAAGGATCTTCTCTGCTGGCAATAGTCAGCCGTAATATTGTGTTTCTACATGTAAGGAAGTTGTGCGAAAACTAAATAAATTGGGACAATTTGTAAAAGGCAATGAAAACAACTATGCCAAATTTGAAGCTCATCAAGAGAATGCCAAGAGTGTGCAAAGCAGTAATCAGAGCAAAAGATGGCTACTTTGAAGAACCTAGAATATAAGACATACAGTAGTTTCAGTTGTTTCACACTTTTTTGTTAATTATATAATTCCACATGTTAATTCATAGTTTTGATGCCTTCAGAGTGAATCTACAATTTTCATAGTCATGAAAATAAAGAAAACTCTTTGAATGAGAAGGTGTATCCAAACTTTTGGTCTGTACTGTATATATATACATAATGAAAATATTATAAACAAGCTTTACTGTTTACATACATTTTTAAGATCCCAATTTAAAACTGATTTGCATTTGATTATGTGTTTCCATTCCCTGGCATGAGTTGTGGTCTGGTACTTTTTGGGCAGGGAGAAATAATCTGCTTTAACCCCTTTCCTACATTGGACGTACTATTCCATCCATGTGACCTGGGACCTAAGTCCCAAGGACAGAATAGTACGTCTAATGCGATCAGCGGTGCTCACGGGGGGAGCGCAGCTCATCGCGGCCGGGTGTCAGCTGATTGTGCCAGTCATTACCCTGGCTACCCATCCACTCCAGAATTCAGTATAAACTTATTACCCTCACCCACAAAGCCCTCCATGGCTCAGCACCACCCTACATCTCCTCCCTTGTTTCAGTATACCACCCTACCCACGCCCTCCATTCGGCTGATGACCCGAGGTTAGCATCCTCAATGATCAGAACCTCCCACTCCCATCTCCAAGACTTTACACATGCTGCGCCAATTCTTTGTCCCCAATCCCCACAATTTTAAGCGTGCCCTAAAAATGCATTAACCTAATCTATCCATGTGTTGCACAGCCAAAAGTTTTACCATAACCAGGTTCCCCGCATCATGTTCCCACATGCTTTATGCATCCATTAGCCCTCTGTGTCTGTACTGATACACACTTAACATTATGGCTGGTCCATACAATCAGGGCAACCTTTCGTGTCTCCCTTTTTTTTCCTCATAGATTGTAAGCTTGCGAGCAGGGCCCTCATTCCTCTTGGTATTTGTTATAATCTATGTGATTATTGTTATGCTGTAATGTCTATTGTCTATACAAATCCCCTCCGAAATGTAAAGTGCTGCGGAATATGTCGGCGCTATAGAAATAAAATTTATTATTATTATTATTATCACAGCTGACACCCGGAACAATGTGTCAGGGGCGGTCAAGGACCGCCCCCGACACGTTAACCCCTTGCACACCGCGATCAAACATGATCGCGGTGTACCGGGGATTAAAGGAAGCATCGGCAGGGAGGGAGCTCCCTCCGTGCTTCCCTGTGACCCCCACAGCAGCACTATGTGCAGCTCTGCTGCGGGGGTCACCTTCCCTGCAGGTCTCCGGATCCAATATGGCGACGGGGACCTTCGGGGGCCTGCATGGAGCTGGCTTCCTCACTGCCCGCAGAGCGCAGGCATGAGGAAGCCTGCAGCAGTGCCTGTGACAGATCGCTGATCTGTCACAGGGATCTGTCACAGGACAGTGATGTCCCCCATGGGACATTATAATAAAAAAAAGTGTAAAAATACTTAACAAAATATATATATTCCCTAATAAATTCATTTTTTGAAAATAAAAAAGCAAAAAAACAATAAAAGTACACATATTTGGTATCGCCACGTCAGTATTGACCCACCGTATAAAACTGTCCCATTAGTTAACTCCTTTAGTGAACCCCTTAAAAAATAAAAATAAAAAACGAAGCAAAAAATAATGATTTATTATCACACCGCCGAACAAAAAGTGCAATAACGCACGATCAAAAAGATGCATATAAATATCCATGGTACCGCTGAAAACGGCATCTTGTCCCACAAAAAACGAGCCACAATACAGAATCATCAGTAAAAAATTAAAAAAGTTATAGCTCGCAGAATAAAGCGATGCAAAAATAATTCTTTTTTTATATAGAAATTGTTTTCATTGCATAAAACCGCCAAAACATAAAAAAATGACATAAATGAGGTAATGCTGTAACAATACTGACCCGAAAAATAAAACCGCTTTATCAATTTTACCACACGCGGAACGGTGTAAACGCACCCCCCAAAAGAAATTCATGAAACGCTGGTTTTTGTTCATTCTGCGTCCCAAAAATCGGAATAAAAAGTGATAAAAAAAGTCACGTGCCCGAAAATAGTACCAATAAAAACATCAACTCGTCCCGCAAAAAATAAGACCTCACATGACTCTGTGGGTCAAAATATGGAAAAATTATAGCTCTCAAAATGTGGTGATGCATAAACTATTTTTACAATAAAAAGCGTCTTTTAGCGTATGACAGCTGCCAAAAATAAAAACCCGCTATAAATAGTAAATCAACCCCCCCGTTATCACCCCCTTAGTAGAGCTAGGGTTAGGGCTAGGGTTAGGGTTAGGTTTGGAGTTAGATTTGGGGGATTTCCACTGTTTTGGCACATCAGGGACTTTCCAAACGCGACATGGCGTCCTATCTCAATTCCAGCCAAAAAAGTTAAATGGCGCTGCTTCCCTTCCGAGCTCTGCCATGTGCACAAATAGTGGTTTACCCCCATATGTGGGGTATCAGCGTACTCAGGACAAATTGCACAATAACTTTTGGGGGCCTGTTACTCTTGGGAAAATAAAAATTAGAGGTGAAAAGATCATTTTTGAGGAAAAAATATGATTTTTTTAATTGTACGGCTGTACGTTATAAACTTCTGTGAAGCCCTTGAGGGTTCAAAGTGCCCACCACATATCTAGATAAGTTCCTTGGAGGGTCTAGTTTCCAAAATGGGGTCACTTGTGGGGGGTTTCCACTGTTTCGGCACATCAGGGGCTCTCCAAACGTGGCATGGCGTCCAATCTGAATTCCAGCCAATTTTGCAGTGAAAAAGTCAAAAGGTGCTCCTTCCCTTCCGAGCTCTGCCATGCGCCCAAACAGTGGTTCCCCCCCATATAATGTATCAGCGTACTCAGGACAAATTGCACAATAACTTTTGCAGTCCAATTTCTCCTGTTACCCTTGGTAAAATAAAAAAATTGAACCTGAAGTAATGTTTTTTTGTGAAAAAAAGTTAAATGTTCATTTTTTTTAAACATTCAAAAAATTCCTGTGAAGCACCTGAAGGGTTAATAAACTTCTTGAATGTGGTTTTGAGTACTGTCAGGGGTGCAATTTTTAGAATGGTATCACTTTGGGGTATTTTCTATCATATAGACCCCTCAAAGTTACTTCAAATGTGACGTGGTCCCTAAAAAAAATGGTGTTGTAAAAATGAGAAATCATTGGTCAATTTTTAACCCTTATAACTTCCTAACAAAAAATGTGGTTCCAAAATTGTGCTAATGTAAAGTAAACATGGGGGAAATGTTACTTATTAAGTTTTTTGTGTGCCATATCGCTGTGATTTAAGGGCATAAAAATTCAAAGTTGCAAAATGTTCAAAATTTTTGCCAAATTTCCGGGTTTTTTTTCACAAACAAACGCAAGTTATATTAATGAAATTTTACCACTAACATGAAGCACAATATGTCACGAGAAAATAATGTAAGAATCACCGGGATCCATGGAAGCATTCCAGAGTTATTACCTCATAAAGGGACAGTGGTCAGAATTGTAAAAATTGGCCCTGTCATTGGGGTAAAAGGGTTAAAGGCACAGAATATAGACAGAGCCCACTGAGCAAACAGTCAGCAAGCTCCCCTAGTCCCTTGTACATAGATAGATGAGACCAACACCGCTTTTCCCCACAGGTTACCTTGGATCGTCTCCAATCCTGGTGGCCGATTTCGCCACAGTAGGACATGCTGTGCCTCTCCATGCCAGCCGATAATGGCATCTCATCTTCTGACAGGCAGTCCATCTTTTCAAGTTTCACCCATTCATGGGTGGAGTCATTCCTTGCTGCTACACCCATTTCTCTAGGCTTGGTCACAGGGGCGGGAGCTCTGTCTTCACCCGCACCCATTTCGGTCAGGCTTTTGTCACAATGGGGTGCAACCTTCTTTCTTCTGGCATCAAGTTTTCCGGGTGACGCCCACGACAAGTAACCTTGTCTTTACTTTTTGCACCAACAGCCACCATCTTTTCGGCAACGGTCAGTGCCATTTATGAGTCCACAACATCCTCCATCCACAATCCTGTCATGGCAGGCAACACATCACAAGTCCCAATTTCAAAGTCGCAAATCTCAGGATCATTGTCAGCCGACAGCTCCATCTCTTCCAGCTCAGTCAGCACATCACATTCACTGTCCCGGTCATCTGCCATCTCTAATCCTTCAATGGAGGACACTTCAAAATCACGGTCGGCCGCCATCTTTAATTCTCTCATGGCGAAATCACAAGTCTCACATATTCCATCCATCAGTCTTTGTGCTGCGAGGGTCCATCCTGCCGACTAAGCTAAGTGGAACAAGGGCAACCGGGAGGTAGTTATGGCCGAGTTATTTAAAGGCACAGCACATAGACAGAATCCACTGAGCAAATGGTCAGCCAGCTCCCCAAGTCCCTTGTACATAGATAGATGAGACTGACACCGCTTTTTCCCACAGGTTACTTTCTTTTCCTCTCGTCACAGCTTTCCAGGCAATTAAGTGTCTGGGAATCCAGCTGTACTCCAAAAGGGAAAAATAACTTTTATTGAGCAATGATCAAGGATGGATAAAAGACAATTTCAACACTGGATTCATGCTCTCTCCCTGACACTTGCTGCAGTCGTACCCACAACGGCTGTAGCAGCTGAAGTTCGGAGTAGTCCAATTGCTGGAATCCGAGCGCCTGGGGGCCCTTCAGGGAAGGCCCTTTCAAAGTCCTGAGGGCCTGTGTTGTAGTCCTTTAGTCTGTAGAAGTCTTTAGTCTAGGGCAACAGATCTCTCCCATCCGGTAGTCTGGCAATGCCCCTTCTGTAATACACATCTGCCCTGGTTTACGTACCCATGCTCACTGACTGGGAAGCAGCAGCTTCCTCTTCCTTCGAGGCTGCAAGTCCAGCACCCTTAATTAACTAGTTCTGTCCCTAACTATGTACAGTCATTAAAGGGGAACATCACAATACCTTTGAATACATAGTAAACAGGTGCAACATATGGCGGTACACACATTGCATACACTTCACAGCATAAAACACAAATGACATTATACACTGCATAACAAATACAGCACATACATTAAGAACATGTTTAACCCCACGTGGTGAGCGCCGCTAATCGCGGCCGGGTGTCAGCTGATTATCACAGCTGACACCCGGCACAATGTGTCAGGGGCGGTCACGGACCGCCCCCGACACATTAACCCCTTGCACACCGCGATCAAACATGATCGCGGTGTACCGGGGGTTAAAGGGAAGCATCGGCAGGGAGGGGGCTCCCTCCGTGCTTCCCTGAGCCCCCCACGGCAGCGCAATGTGCAGCGCTGCTGTGGGGGGCTCCTTTCCTGCAGGCCCCCGAATCCAAGATGGCGACGGGGGCCTTCGGGGGCCTGCAGGAAGCTGGCTTCCTCAGTGCCTGCAAAGCGCAGGCATGAGGAAGCCCTCTGCACTGCCTGTGACAGATCGCTGATCTGTCACAGTGATCTGTGATGTGACAGATCAGCGATCTGTCACAGGACAGTGATGTCCCACCTGGGACTATTTAATAAAGTTAAAAAAAATAAAAAAAAGTGTTAAAATAATTAAAAAAAAATTGCCAAATAAATTAGAAAAAAAAAATATTCCCCCAATAAATCCATTTTTTGGAAATAAAAAAAACAAAACAATAAAAGTACACATATTAGGTATCGCCGCGTCCGTAACAACCCACCCTATAAAACTGTCCCATTAGTTAACCCCTTTAGCGAACCCCTTAAAAAATAAAAATAAAAAACAAAGCAAAAAATAATGATTTATTATCATACCGCCAAACAAAAAGTGTAATAACGTGCGATCAAAAAGACGCATATAAATATCCATGGTACCGCTGAAAACGTCATCTTGTCCCGCAAAAAACGAGCTGCAAAACAGCATCATCAGCAAAAAAATAAAAAAGTTATAGCTCGCAGAATAAAGCGATGCAAAAATAATTATTTTTTATACAAAATAGTTTTCATTGCATAAAACCGACAAAACATAAAAAAACGACCTAAATGAGGTATCGCTGTTACCGTACTGACCCGAAGAATAAAACCGCTTTATCAATTTTACCGCACGCAGAACGGTGTAAATGCACCCCCCCAAAAGAAATTCATGAAACGCTGGTTTTTGTTCATTCTGCGTCCCAAAAATCGGAATAAAAAGTGATCAAAAAATGTCACGTGCCTGAAAATGGTAACAATAAAAACATCAACTCGTCCCGCAAAAAATAAGACCTCACATGACTCGGTGTGTCAAAATACGGAAAAATTATAGCTCTCAATATGTGGTGATGCAAAAACTATTTTTACAATAAAAAGCGTCTTTTAGCGTGCGACAGCTGCCAAACATAAAAACCGCCATAAATAGTAAATCAAACCCCCCGTTATCACCCCCTTAGTTAGGGAAAAATAATAAAATAAAAAAATGTATTTATTTCCATTTTTCCATTAGGGTTAGGGTTAGGGTTAGGGTTAGGGTAGGGTTAGGGCTAGGGTTAGGGTTAGGGCTAGGGTTAGGGTTAGGGCTGAGATTAGGGTTAGGGGTGTGTTGGGGTTCGGGTTGGAGTTAGAATTGGGGGTTTCCACTGTTTGGGCACATCAGGGGCTCTCCAAATGCAACATGACGTCTGATCTCAATTCCAGCCAATTCTGAGTTGAAAAAGTCAAATGGTGCTCCTTCCCTTCCAAGCTCTGCCATGCGCTCAAACAGTGTTTTACCCCCACATGTAGGGTATCAGCCTACTCAGGACAAATTGCAAAAACATTTTTGGGGTCCAATTTCTCCTGTTACCCTTAGGAAAATAAAAAATTGGGGGCAAAAATATAATTTTTGTGGAAAAAAATGATTTTTTTATTTTCACGTCCGAGTGTTATAAACTTCTGTGAAGCACTTGGGGGTTCAAAGTGCTCACCACACATCTAGATAAGTTCTAGTGTCCAAAATGGGGTCACTTGTGGGGAGTTTCAATGGTTTAGGTACATCAGGGGCTCTCCAAACACACATGACACCCGCAGACCATTCCATCAAAGCCTGCATTCCAAAACGTCACTGCTTCCCATCCGAGCCCCGACATGTGTCCATACAGTAGTTTTCTCCCACATATGGGGTGTCAGCGTACTCAGGACAAATTGGACAACAACTTTTGGGGTCCAATTTCTCCTGTTACCCTTGGGAAAATGAAAAAATTGGGGACTAATTGATCATGTTTGTGGAAAAAATACGATTTTTTTAATTTTCATGCCCGGGCATTATAAACTTCTGTGAAGCCCTTGGGGGTTCAAAGTGCTCACCACACATCTAGATAAGTTCCTTATGGGGTCTAGTTTCCAAAATGGTGTCATTTGTGGGGGGTTTCCACTGTTTTGGTACATCAGGGGTTTTCCAATCGCGACATGGTGTCCGATCTCAATTCCAATCAAAAACGTCAAATGGCGCTGCTTCCCTTTCCGAGCTCTGCCATGCTCCCAAATAGTGGTTTACCCCCACATGTGGGGTGTCAGAGTACTCAGGACAAATTGCACAATAACTTTTAGGGTCCTGTTACCCTTGGGAAAATAAAAATTGGGGTGAAAAGATCATTTTTGTGGAAAAAATATGATTTTTTAATTGTACCGCTGTACGTTATAGACTTCTGTAAAGCCCTTGTGGGTTCAAAGTTCTCACCACATATCTAGATAAGTTCCTTGGGGGGTCTAGTTTCCAAAATGGGGTCACTTGTAGGGGGTTTCCACTGATTAGGTACATCAGGGACTCTCCAAACGTGACATGGCATCCAATCTGAATTCCAGCCAATTTTGCATTGAAAAAGTCAAACGGCGCTCCTTCCATTCTGAGCTCTGCCATGCGCCGAAACAGTCGTTCCCCCCACATAACAGGTATCAGCGTACTCAGGACAAATTGCACAATAACTTTTGCAGTCCAATTTCTCCTGTTACCCTTGATAAAATAAAAAAAATTGAACCTGAAGTATTTTTTTATGAAAAAAAGATGTTCATTTTTTTTAAATATTCAAAAAAATTCCTGTGACGCACCTGAAGGGTTAATAAACTTCTTGAATGTGGTTTTGAGCACCTTAAGGAGTGCAGTTTTTAGAATGGTGTCACTTTTGGGTATTTTCTATCATATAGACCCCTCAAAGTGGCTTCAAATGTGATGTGGTCCTAAAAATAAAATGGTGTTGTAAAAATGAGAAATCGCTGGTCAACTTTTAACCCTTATAACTTCCTAACAAAAAAAAATTTTGGTTCCAAAATTGTGCTGATGTAAAGTAAACATGTGGGAAATGTTAGTTATCAAGTTTTTTGTGTGCCGTATCTCTGTGATTTAAGGGCATAAAAATTCAAAGTTGGAAAATTGCAAAATTTTCAAAATTTTCGCCAAATTTCCATTTTTCTCACAAATAAACGCAAGTTATTTGAATGAAATTTTACCACTATCATGAAGTACAATATGTCACGAGAAAACAATGTCAGAATCACCAGGATCCATGAAAGCGTTCCAGAGTTATGACCTCATAAAGGTACAGTGGTCAGAATTGTAAAAATTGGCCCGGTCATGAATGTGCAAACCACTCTTGGGGGTGAAGGGGTTAAATAAGGTGTACAGGGAGGCCACACAGAGAAGGGGAGGGCGCAAATGATGGGACCCTCCACATCCTTACATGTACATTACCTAGCATTTGTTGGTTATTGCATATTCTTCCAGGGTGTTATTTTTTTGTAGACAGCAAAAGTATTATGCTGTCCAACTTGTATGTGAAAATTAACAAGTGGTACCGACAATGGTTGAGGTAATGTGAGAATAAATAGAAAATCCATACCATGATAAAATAATGTGGAGCCAATAGCAGCAGCAACATTAGCACTGCTGGCATCAACTGTCCTGACATTAGTAATAACAAATCCATTTGCATCTGGAAAGTGTATTAGTTGGGGGAATCTGAGGGCATTATGGAATACATGTCACATTATTCATTATAGTCACAGCAGGATGATGTAGTATCTGACAACATCAATGATACACAGCGCGGGCAGCATGCGGCTAACAGATACACTGGAGTGAAATCTGCTTGTTCTGTGGTCAGTTCTGGAGCAGATGATGTCAAAGGTGCTGTTAGTAGAGGAGACTCAGAGGCTCAGAGTGGTGAAAAATCATAAGTGCAAGTATCTACAGTGTTTAGTAGAATAGTGTATAGTAGAAAATTCCTTGTGTTAACAAACACTTTAATATTAAATTAGTTCTAATCACCACTCTGCCACTGGTGTGTATCACGATGTGTCTGTCTGAAGTAAGGGAGAGACGGACTCAAACTGTCCCTGCAGCTGGGATCCTACCTTTCCCTGTCCCGGGGGTACACTTGAAGGTAGAGAGGCCTGGGTCTCTGACGTTACTATGCTCCTGAATGCACACTGAACTATTCCTTCCCCCACCAATCTATGGGACATTCGTGAAATGGATAGCTCAAACCATAAAGACATGGGAATGAAAGGAAACTGAAATCACTCAAAAGCTTTCATGAAACATCAAAGTGGAAAAGAAAGGGACAATAGGAGCAACCAACCAAATGGGAGGGGAAAAGGAAATATACACACAACCAAAACCATGCAGATAACTCCTAGGGTAAACACCAACAAACTACAAAATATAAGGACTATTCCTTCACAACCAAACTAGGTAGCTGTAACCTATCAACAACAGAGAAAAGAGGAAGCAGTGAGATTTAACAGAATGCCCTACAGAGTGATAGGATAGGCCAAAGTAAATGGAAAACACCTGCTGTAAGAAAGGAATGGATGAAGGACCAAGGGTAATCAGAACCCAGACAGTGACAGAATCTCTAGTAGCTCAGTGGATAGAAATGCCAGCAGACAACCAAAAGACTGCCAGATTGAATCCCAAGGCATGACAGGGCAAGTCAGTGTCTCTGCTCCTCTATTCAGTCCATTGTAGCAGATGAATGCACATGGACAGCCAGCAACGAGGATCTGACTGCAGTGTGAAATCTTGGATAAGCCCATAGTGTAGTCTTGATACGTTATTCACAGAGATTTAAATAAATTTAATATGAAGGTGTTTATTAATACAAGGCATTTTCTACTATAAAGCTATGGAGAAAATATTTTAGTGTGCCTTGTTTCTATGCTATGGACTGTAATCAGTTAACAGAAATAACTGCAATACACCTAAAGGTCTGAGGTTTTCACTATATTAACTCAGTATTTTTTAACTTCTGCTTTGTGTTTGTCTGTCAGTCATGCAACACCCTCAAGTAGTAAAGGATTGGTGTCATTATCACCATCATCATCTTCTACCACTACTGTGTCTTCTACTCCTGGTAACCATCTCCTCCTTCTGTGTTGCATTGGCAAATAGCCATCCATGATTTTGTGCTGAGGAACTGGTGCACACTCCCAGTTATCTGCATGTGTGCCAACTAAACTCTCTCTTGACCAAGGTGCTGTTGGTTGTGAATCTCATAGGATGTTACTCATCTTTGAATTTCAAAATGAACTTCACTGAAAAAATGTGGAGCAGTAAGTATTGACTGGGTCAATATATGAGTTTCATGGCCCAACCGGTGTGCATTTTGAACAACAACGATGCAGCTTCACAACCAGATCAGATAGGGAACCTTTACAACTGTGAATAATGTCTGCTTCCTCTGGCAGAGGATGATTATTTTTCTTCTCTTACACCTCATCCAGATCCTTCTCAACAAATGTGACCCCATCCTCAACAGATATAGGGCACATTGTTTATTCCACATGAATAATTTTCTTCTCTTACATGTCTTCCAGATCCTTCTCAACAAATGTGACTTCATTCTCAACAAACATAATGCTCCTTGTTTATTAGACACACAGACCTCATACATGTTGTTCATGCAAGGTAAAGCTCTGCCAAGCAGTTTACAACTTAAAAACATGGGGGACAAAAGTCATTAAGTGAAAAAATTGCAGGTGTGCTGACTGCCAGTTGACAGCAGCTAGAAATTGTCATGATTGATAATAAATGGAACATTCTTGCACTCTTACAATCTGGCAAAGTAACTCATGCTCCCTATATAACAGACATTCTGAATTTAATTGTGACATGTTTAAGAAACGTACCTGCTTGAATAAGTTGGTCATTATGGACAGGAAAGTGTCTCATTTCAACCACTGGCTAGCATACTCCTCTGGCTGTGTCTAAAGCCCCCGTTACACACTGCGATATCGCTAGCAATATCGCTGTAAAGTCACCGATTTTGTGACGTTGCAGTGATATTGCTAGCGATATCGCTGCATGTGATACTTACCTCCGACCCGCTCCCCCGCTGGTTATCGCTGATCGCGCAAGAAGCTCCTGGACCATTCCTCATCGGCCACTTCCTGCGGCGCTTCCTGTGGCGCCGACGAGCAACACGTGGAGCCGGGCGGGAGGACGCAGGATCGCCGCGTCTGACAGGTAAGTAGCGATCCCGGTCCCCAGCGATGTCGCTGGTGAGATCTGCCTGTGTGGCAGCTCACTAGCGACCACCTAGCGATGCACCAGCGATCCTGACCACGTCATATCGCTGGTCGGGATCGCTGGTGCATCGCTAGGTGTAACGGTACCCTAAGCAGTACAGTCTTCTAGTGCTACTGACATCGCAATCCAATAGAATTTGATGCTGCATATGTTTGAGCATCTGTATGAGCAGTTTAACCCCTTAACAACCAGGGGTATTTTTGATTTTGCATTTTCATTTTTTGCTCCCCTTCTTCCCAGTCAAAATGGCCATGTGAAGGCTTGTTTTTTGTGGGACAAGTTGTACTTTCGAATGACATCATTGGTTTTATCGTGTCGTGTAACAGAAAACAGGAAAAAAATTCTAAGTGCGGTGAAATTGCAAAAAAGCGCAATCCCACACTTGTTTTTTGTTTGGCTTTTTTACTAGGTTCAATAAATGCTAAAACTGACCTGCCATTATGATTCTCCAGGTCATTACGAGTTCACAGACAGCAAACATGTCTAGGTTTTCTTTTATCTAAGTGGTAAAAAAAATCCAAACTTTGTGAAAAAAAAGTTGCCATTTTCCAAGACCCATAACATCTCCATTTTTTGGGATCTGGGGCAGGTGAGTCCCGCTCCAAACAGGGGGTGGCGTCCAATGACGTTGGACATTAAGGGTTTAAAGCAGTGACAGATATTATGCAGACACCAAATTGGAGTATGGATTACTTTGATATTTGACATTTCCAGCTGATGAGGGACATATGTCACCTACTGAAGCCCTTTGAAGAAATGAAAAAATGTGTGAGTAGTGACAACTGTGGAATCAATAATCTTCCTCACATTTATCCAAGAAAAACACATACAGAATGCAATAGGAGCTAGAGGAAGTAGAACAACTTGTATATTTTCATCACTGCCCTCTGTTGCAGTTCCTCAAAGTCCATGTTACATGCAGAAGTATGTGACGGAGGAGGAAGAGGAATAACAGTAGGTGAATGTGGAAGGGGTCAATGATTTAACTCTAGCAGAGGATGAGGCTGACAATCAGAGTAAAAATGGATGCTGCTAATGCTGGCCGTGGAAACCAACCATTGCAACAGGGTGAGGAAAGTGAATCATTGGGGCCCTTGGTCATGCTGGCAAGTATGGCAACCTATATGTTTTAATGCTTATGGGATGAAAGGCATCAAGGTAAGAGGTGACTATTGGATAACCATGCTTTCAAAAACTTGATGTAAAAACAATTTTTTTTCGAGTTTTTAAAAGGGAATCCAAACTGGCTTATTACCAAGACAAGCTATCTTGCCTGCTTTGTAAGGGAGACTCAATTATTAGGGGAACAGATAGGGCAATCTGTCACAAAGACAGGGATCGTCGAATGGTGTGCTGCCTACCTGGCGCTCGAGTCCGACACATCGCTGATCGGGTTGACAGATTACTGGGAGGGGCTGGAGAGGATCCAGCGGTCATGGTGCACATTGGCACAAATGACAAAGTTAGAGGTAGGTGGAAGGTCCTTAAAGATGATTTCAGGGAATTAGGCTGTAAGCTTAAAGCAAGGACCTCCAAGGTGGTATTTTCGGAAATACTTCCTGTACCATGTGCCACGCCAGAGAGGCAATGGGAGATTAGGGAGGTTAATAAGTGGCTCAGGAATTGGTGTAGGAAGGAGGGGTTTGGGTTCCTGCAGAACTGGGCTGACTTCTCAGTTGGCTACAGGTTCTACGCTAGGGACGGGCTGCACCTCAATGGGGAGGGTGCAGCTGTGCTGGGGGAGAAAATGGCTAGAAGGTTGGAGGAGTGTTTAAACTAGGGACGGGGGGGAGGGTATTCCTTTTATAGGAGGGGAAGACAGTGCAGATAGAGACCTGGGCACAAATAATGACATTGGGGGTGGAGGTGGCATGGGGGTGGGGTTAGAACAGTTAATAATTTAAGAAAGAACAGAGGTACAGAGAGATACATAAAGTGCATGTATACTAATGCCAGAAGTCTCGCCAACAAAATGGAGGAATTGGAGCTAATGTTGTTGGAACATAATTATGACATGGTGGGGATATCTGAGACATGGCTGGATGAGAGCCATGACTGGGCTGTTAATTTACAGGGCTATAGTCTGTTCAGAAATGACCGTACAAATAAGCGAGGGGGAGGCGTGTGTTTATTTGTAAAATCATCCTTAAAACCCATCCTTCGTGATAATATATATGAATCTAATGAAAATGTAGAGTCCCTGTGGGTAGAGATAAGGGGAGGGGGGAAAAATAATAAATTACTGATAGGGGTTTGTTATAAATCTCCAAAAATAATGGAAGCTACAGAGAATATCCTCATAAAGCAAATAGATGAAGCAGTGACTAAAGGAGAAGTCATTATTATGGGGGACTTCAACTACCCTGAAATACATTGGGGAACCGAAACCTGCAGTTCCAGCAAGGGTAATGGGTTTCTGACAACGATGAGAGACAATTACCTTTCACAACTGGTTCAGGACCCAACAAGAGGGGGGGCACTGCTAGACCTAATATTAACCAACAGGCCAGACCGCATATCAAATGTAAGGGTTGAGGGTCACTTGGGTAATAGTGATCACAAATTAATAAGTTTTCATGTATCCTTTAATAAGATGTGTAGTAGAGGGGTTACAAGGACACTAAACTTCAGGAAGGCAAATTTCCAACGGATGAGAGATGATCTTGGTGTAATTAACTGGGACGATATCCTGAGACATAAAAATACACAAAGAAAATGGAAGACGTTTATTAGCATCCTGAATAGGACCTGTGCACAATATATACCGTATGGGAATAAACATGCGAGAAATAGGAGGAAACCACTATGGCTAAATAGAGCTGTAAGGGGCGCAATAAGAGATAAAAATAAAGCATTTAGAGAATTAAAGCAAGTAGGTAGTGATGAGGCATTAAATAAATACAAAATACAATATTCAAAAAGGGGACAAAAACTGAACTTGGAAATTATAGGCCAGTAAGTTTAACCTCAACTGTGGGTAAAATCCTGGAGGGTTTTCTAAGAGATACTATACTGGAGTATCTGGAGAAGAATAACCTTATGACCCAATATCAACATGGGTTTACAAGAGACCGTTCCTGTCAGACTAATCTGATAAGCTTTTATGAAGAGGTAAGTTCCGGACTGGACCAAGGGAATGCAGTGGACGTGGTGTACATGGACTTTTCAAAAGCTTTTGATACGGTGCCACACAAAAGGTTGATACATAAAATGAGAACAATGGGGATAGGGAAAATATGTGTAGGTGGGTTAAGAGCTGGCTCAGGGATAGGAAACAAAGGGTGGTTATTAATGGAGCACACTCGGACTGGGTCACGGTTAGCAGTGGGGTACCACAGGGGTCAGTTTTGGGCCCGCTTCTTTTTAACATATTTATTAATGACCTTGTAGGGGGCATAGAGAGTAGAATTTCAATATTGGCAGATGACACTAAACTCTGCAGGGTAATTAATACAGAGGAGGACAATTTTATATTACAGGAGGATTTATGTAAACTAGAAGCTTGGGCTGATAAATGGCAAATGAGCTTTAATGGGGATAAATGTAAGGTCATGCACTTGGGTAGAACGAACAAGTTGTATAATTACGTGCTTAATTGTAAAACACTGGGCAAAACAGTCACTGAAAAAGACCTGGGTGTATGGGTGGACGACAAACTCACATTTAGTGGCCAGAGTCAAGCAGCTGCTGCAAAGGCAAATAAAATAATGGGATGCATTAAAAGAGGCATAGATGCTCATGAGGAGAACATAATTTTACCTCTATATAAGTCACTAGTGCGACCACACTTAGAATACTGTGTACAGTTCTGGTCTCCGGTGTATAAGAAAGACATAGCTGAACTGGAGCGGGTGCAGAGAAGAGCGACCAAGGTTATTAGGGAACTAGGGAGTCTGCAATACCAAGACAGGTTATTACACATGGGGTTATTTAGTTTGGAGAATCGAAGGCTTAGGGGTGATCCTATTACAATGTATAAATATATGTGGGGACAATACAAAGACCTTTCTAATGATCTTTTTACTCTTAGACCTGTGACGGGGACAAGGGGGCATCCTCTACGTCTGGAGGAAAGAAGGTTTAAGCATACTCACAGACGCGGATTCTTTACTGTAAGAGCAGTGAGACTATGGAACTCTCTGCCATATGATGTGATAATGAGTGATTCACTACTAAAATTTAAGAAGGGACTGGATGCCTTTCTTGAAAAGTATAATATTACAGGGTATATACACTAGTCTCCTTAATATTGCGTTGATCCAGGGAGCTAGTCTGATTGCCGTATGTGGAGTCGGGAAGGAATTTTTTTCCCCAATGTGAAGCTTACTGTTGCCACATGGGTTTTTTTTGCCTTCCTCTGGATCAACATGTTAGGGCAAGTTAGGATAGGATATGGGTTGAACTAGATGGACTTAAAGTCTCCCTTCAACCTTAATAACTATGTTACTATGTAAATCTTTCACTGAACAGACAACTGCTGCAAGATTGACCAGGAGACTCCTCTCTCCTCCCTGCAAACCTTATGCTCTGATGTTTCTACCAGCATTAGGGCAATAACAAATAGCTGAACAGCAATAACAGCTACATTATATTTGACATGATAGAGCTGATGTATCTTCTGCAATTGAATTCACTGACATACTTCAGAAAACAGATGCACCAGCAGCCAGGTCCAGTTATGGTTACATTGTGTCCTTTGTTAGGCAGATACCATGTGCATCGATTTCATGGACTTATGGGCCTGAAAATTGAATCAGTTGCAAAAACTGTCCCAGTTTGCAATGGACGTATTGTCATGTCCAGCATCTTGTGTACTGTCAGAGAGGATATCCAAGATGGTGGCTTTGTAAGTAACTAGCTTAGTGATAGAAAGCAGAGGGTGGTGATAAATGTTATATTCTCTAAGTGGGTCACTATGACCAGTGGGGTACCGCAGGGGTCGGTGTTGGGACCTATTCTCTTCAACATATTTATTAACGATCTGGTAGTAGGTTTACTCAGTAAAATATCGATATTTGCAGATGATACAAAACTATGCAAAGCAGTCAATACAAGAGAAGATAGTATTCTGCTACAGATGGATCAGGATAAGTTGGAAACTGGAGCCAAAAGGTGGCAGATGTGGTTTAACAATGATAAATGTAAGGTTATAAACATGGGAAGATGTAATCAATATCACTATTACACACTGAACGGGAAACCACTGGGTAAATCTGACATGGAGAAGGACTTGGGGATCCTAGTTAATGATAAACTTACCTGGAGCAGCCAGTGCCAGGCAGCGGCTGCCAAGGCAAACAGGATCATGGGGTGCATTAAAAGAGGTCTGGATACACATGATGAGAGCATTATACTGCCTCTGTACAAATCTCTGGTTAGACCGCACATGAAGTACTGTGTACAGTTTTGGACACAGGTGCTCAGGAAGGATATATTGGAACAAGAGCGAGTACAAAGAAGGGCAACAAAATTAATAAAGGGGATGGGGAAACTACAATACCTAGAGAGATTAGCAAAATTAGGATTACTTAGTCTAGAAAAAAGACGACTGAGGGGCGATCTAATAACCATGTATAAGTATATAAGGGGACAATACAAATGTCTCTCCGAGGATCTGTTTATACCAAGGAAGATGATGGTCACAAGGGGGCATTCTCTGGGTCTGGGGGAGAGAAGGTTTTTCCACCAACATAGAAGAGGATTCTTTACTGTTAGGGCAGTGAGAATCTGGAATTCCTTGCCTGAGGAGGTGGTGATGGCAAACTCAGTTGAGGGGTTCAAGAGAGACCTGGATGTCTTCCTGGAGAGTAACAATATTGTGTCTTACAGTTATTAGGTTCTTTAGAAGGAATATAGGCTGAACTGGATGGACAAATGTCTTTTTTCAGTCTTGCTAACTACGTTACTATGTCATATCCACGTAAACCAGGTATACAACTCAAGAATTGAAAGCATTACAATGAAGATATTTAATGCATTAGCGCTATTTCATCAATGGCTGATGTCCATTATTACTTTGGCTATACAAGATAAACTCTATGCCATCGTTATAACTAGTTCTGCTGCAACTATTGCCAATGGTGTATGCTCTGTAAGGTATTTCCTCATTGCCCATCATGTCTTCTATACTGTAGTACTGCCATCTACTGTTTATAATCAGCTGCTGCCACTGACCAGTCACCGCAGTCACACATCTCTGGCAGCCTACTGACCAATACTGTATTGCAGCTGGAGCTGCCTTTGCTAGCCTTAGACTGCCAGATGTATCCATGCCTGACCTGTCATATTTCTATAACTTGTGGCTTCTGATAGTGCCACTGCCGAAAGACACCCACAAACATCTCCCGTACTTGCTCTATGTGTTGTATGGCTTCATTGTATAGATGAGGGGAAAAGAGAGATTAAAACTTATGAAATGCTCATGAAACTATGTGAAAATCAATATTTGCATCAGTCTCAAGAAACCTTCTAGCTTCCAGTCAGTAGTTGTGAGGTAGAGAGGGGATACCTCTCACCTAACGAGATTGCGGGTTGGCAGCAGTTGTCATGGAAACCGGGGGCCATATAATCATCTCCGGGTCTGTCTGGTATGGTGGTCTATTATCTAAAATAGGATTGAAGAGGCATCCTGTTATTTCAACATTGAATAGTTTAATGAATTACATTACTTGAGTTTTGCTGTGAATTAGGTCAGTGTTCAACCTGCAAACTGTTCCAGCCACACAGTTTAAAAAAAAGTAGAAATGCATTTGTTGTGTATATTCAAAATTGAACAAAAAAAGTACACATATCTAGAAAAGACACATCAGGAGTGACCTGAACTATAAGATTGTCACATTGTTTACAGCAAATTGTACTGTGAATACTGTAAAAAAAAATAAAAGCATAACAAAACAATTTTTTTCATCATATCGCCGCACAAAAAGCAGGCTAAAGAACAATGGTATTATTGGAAATGTTATCTTGTTCCACAAAAAACATGTCCTCATTCTTTCAGCACAAAAATAAAAAACGTTACAGCTCTCAAAATCTGGTCGCGCAAATATATTTTATGAATTATTTTTAGTGTGCAAAAGTAGGAAAACATAAGAAACTATATGAATGTAGTATTTCTGTGATCATACTGACTCGAAAAATTAAATTGTCTCATTACTTTTAATGCACATTCACAGCTGTAAAAACATTGAATAAAAACAATTCATGAATTGATGATTTGCTTTTATTTTGTTAATTTTATTGTCTCTTAAAAACTGGAATAGAAAGCAATCAAAAACTGTATGTACTCCAAAATGGAATGAATAAAAGTTGAACTTATCCCCAAAATCAAGCCCTCACATAGCTCTACCCAAACAGTAGTTTCTGACCACATATGGGGTATTGCTGTATTTGGGAGAAATTACATGTAATTTGTAGTCCATTCTCTCCTATTACTCCTTGTGTAAGGAATTGCCTTTTTGGTGTGGTAGATTCTACATCTGTTAGACGTTTCATAGATTTTTTTTTATCTTTTTGTTTAATGCTTGCAGATGTCATTGTGCCATCTGCAGTTAAATTGTGGCACTGCAGATATCTAAAAGTTTTTATTTTTTTTAAATTAGCAAATATCTAAATACCAACTTATACAAAATGAATAATACTTAAATATCTGCAGTTTATTGTCAGGAAATTGTCAAATTACGGCACTAAATATTGAATAAGGTATATGGAAACTAGGAGTAAATGAATTATATTAATCATTTTTATCATAATGATATTTTAGTGTCAACATATTACGCAGCACTTTACATTACAGAAGGGACTTGTGTAGATAATAAAGATATAACAGAGTAAACACATTATTTAACAGACAGTAAGAGGAGTGAGGGCCCTGTTCGCAAGCTTACAATAATCATCATCATCATCATTCTATAGTGGTTAGTCCAACACCGTTCACTTCTGCATTGCAAAGTGGTGCAGGTGATATCCCATGTACTGATACCTGCCATGAGTGTGATCAGATATCAAGCACATATACCATTCTGGTGCCTGGCAAATATCAGTAAATGTGATGACACCTGCCCCACTTACTTCAATGTTAAAATGTGCAGAGCAGAACTAACGCTGCAAACTCAATTATGGTGCAAATTGCAGAACCAGGGTTAGCTCAGCAATGCAACTGTTTGCTGTAGGTTTTTCTCACTGGTTGTTCCTTCGTTAGCAGAGTTATTGTGACATTATGCAAGAACAGCAGTGAGGAAGCATTCTTATGTAAATCAGCTTTTCCAAATAGTTCAAGAATGAAAGACCTTGAATCATGTGAAAAAGTTGTCTTTAATTAATACTGTAATTCCTTGGATCTATTTAGTCACAACCTACGAACAGTTTAAAAACTCTGGAGAATATTTTCAAACATATATTTTACATTCCATGAAATATAAAGGTTGATTATTAAGACAAGAATATGTAGCAAGTGTCAGTACTGAATAGGGAGAAAAATAATCATTACTTTGTTCAGTAAGAATTCAAAAGACAGCATGAAATTCAACTTCATTGCACTGAGGTCTAATTTAAAGTGATTGTTATTTCTGGCATTCAGAGCCTGTGAATAGACCCTTAACTTTATGAAAAGAACTACACTATATAAACGCAAAGGCTGTTCATTGCTGAATAATGAAACTTACAAAATAGGAGCAAGGAAAGCTTCCAAGGGATTGGTCATTGGTAGTTCCTAGACATATGCTTACAAGTAAGGCACCAGAAATCATTTTATAAGCTTCAGTAAGCAGAATCTTTATCAACACGTGCTCTGTTTCTAGAACACTTCATAATGGATTATTTGCAATTCATTTTAAAGTGCTGTGGTAGTTCAACTCACTCAGCAGTACACAGAGGTAGAAAACAGGAACACTGTCTCTTTAAATCTTCAGTTGGTTTATTATGTAGACAGAATAAACCAGCATGAATGGAAAAGTAAAGACTGCCCTTCAGGCGAAACAATTTTGATGAATGTCATCCGCTCAATGCCGACTTTTATTTCCCATTGACTTGCATTGGGGTCAGGTTTCGGACGAAACTCCGACTTTTTTTTGCCCTAGTCGGACCAGTTTCATCTGAAACAAATTTTGTTTCATGAAACCCGATCCGACCAAAGTCGCTCAACTCTAGTGCCAAGAAGTACAGGTGGTTATTTACAATGATGGTCCAAACATCTTGAGGAAATGGGGGGTAGATATAGGCTGCATGAGTTTTTTTGGTATGGTTGAGTTTGATGGCAAATTAAGTTCAGAGAAGTAGAAATTAGGTATATAGAGGTGCTTCTCACAAAATTAGTATATCATCAAAAAGTTAATTTATTTCACTTCTTCAATACAAAAAATGAAACCCCTCTATTACATAGAGTCATTACAAACAGTGATCTATTTCAAGTGTTTATTTCTGCTTATGTTAATGATTATGGCAAAGAGTTCTATCCGTGTTTATGAGGGACTCCTCCGAGTAATGGTTTTTCTACCCACACTCCAAAGACATACAGATAGTAAATTTAGATTGTGAGTTCCAATGGAGACAGTGTAAAGGGGGCTTCACACATAGCGATATCGCTAGCAATATCACTAAAGCGTCACCGATTTTGTGACGCAGCAGCGATATTGCTAGCAATATCGCTACATGTGACATTTACCTCCGGCCGGCTCCCCCGCTGGCTATCGCTGATCGCGCGAGAACGTCCTGGGACATTTCTTGTCGGCGGCTTCTTGCTGGGCTTCCTGCTGGTGCCGACAAGCAATGCGTGGACACGGGCGGAGGACTTCATCATTGCCGCGTCTGACAGGTAAGTAATGACCGCTGCTGCGTCGCTGCATCGCTGGTGAGATCTGCCTGTTTGGCAGCTCACTAGCGACCATTTAGTGATGCACCATCAATCCTGACCGGGTCGTATCGTTGTCGGGATCGCTGGTGCATCGCTAAATGTAACTGGGCCCTAAAATATGTCTGTATATGTCTGAAAAGCAAATGTTGAAATATTGGTGCCATATAAGTGATACAAAAAGAAATTGATGCTCAGCCACACTCAGATGGAACACATATCAGTTTAGTACATTACTATTGTCAGATAAATGTAAGGATAGCAACACGAGTAGTTGACTCAAAGAGAGTGGAGGACTGATGGTATCGGAGTCCTACTTCTATAGGCAACACACATGACGAAGGCTCAGCCAGGAGTCTACACATTTACAAAAATTTATTGGCAGATAGCAAACAAAATGACATCAATTTTACCACAGTAGAAATAGTATAATAGGGACTGATAGGTCTTCCACTATATCCAACCCAGCAGATGGACACCCAAACAGGACTGTTCACATTTCCAAAAATTAGTAGCAGACATCAACAAAGCGACATCAATTTTTCCATAGTAGAAATAGTATAACAGGGACCAAAGGGTCTTCCACTACACCCAACCCAGAAGATTGGCAACCAACCAGGAGTGTTCACATTTACAAAAATTAGCGGCAGACACCAACAAAGTGAAATTAATTGTACCCCAATAGAAATAGTATAATAGGGACCAACAGCTCTTCCACTAAACCCAACCCAGCAGATAAACACCTAATCAGAAGTGTTCACGATTTGCAACAGAAAAAATTACAATTTTTTTTAATGTGCATTAGGTCTGCAGACAGCTTCATATCACTGCCACAAAATTACAACATGGAATATGGCTGGCTGTATCACGTTTACCATTAGAAAAAAAAAAATTCTTTTAAATGTGCGTGAAGTCTGCAGCCAGTTTCATAGCATCACCACTAAATTACAACTTGGACTACGGCTAGCTGTATCACGTTTACCAACAAAATTTTTAATTTTTTTAGTATGAGTGAGGTCTTCAGACAGCTTTATATCACTGCCACAAAATTACAAAGTGGAATACGGCAGGCTGTATCATGTTTACCAACATAAAAAAAAATGTTTTTTCAATGTGCGTGAGGTCTGCAGCCAGCTTCATATCACCGCCACAAAATTACAATGCAGAATACGGCAGGCTGTATTACATTTACCAGCAGAAAGAAAAAAAAAATTTGAATGTGCTTGAGGTCTGCAGACAGCTTTATATCACCAACACAAAATTATAACATGGGATACAGTGGCTTGTATCATGTTTAGCAACAGATTTTTTTAAAACGCATGAGCTCTGCAAACTACGAAATTTCACCGCCAATAAATAGCAAGGTGAGATATCGCATATTGAATCACGGTAGGAACTGCCTCCAAAAATTTTTCTTCATGCAAAACAGCTCAAATCGCAGAGCAATGTCACCACAGCACTAAATGACAATGTGGGATAAGGCATGTTGTTTCACATTTAGCTAGTGTAAAAAATAAGATTTAGAATGATATACTCGTGCATGGAGCACAATAGAAGCAGTGCAATACACACTTGTATGACATGTGCCCTGCTGTCTTTGTCTGTTTATTTGAGTATTGAAATATTGCTGGAAGGTCGATTTCACAGCCACACAAGACACTATCAAGCTTATCTATATGAGTAAAAAAACAACCGCTTAGCTTACTAGCTAAAATCTAGCTGCTAACAATGCCAGTGTCAGGAGCAGCCTTTCTGCACTTTCACAGGGTCAAAATGTTGCTAAAACAAGATGGATGTCAGCTCTTCATATGGAGAAGGATATGTGATTTCAGCAGCCAATGACACAAGCCATTGAGTCAGGACATTGTGGATGTTTCCTGCTCCCTGATTGGCTAGCCACAATGTGCACACATAAAGTTAGAAAAAAAAGTACTGTTTACAAGCACCCCATGACTCTGAGCGTTGCAAACCCCATGCCCCACACTCATGATACACCATCCTTATCATAGCCAAAGTGCTGAAAATACTTTTGTGGCAAGGCAAATATTTTCCCGCACTTTTTACCAAATGTTACCGATTTTTCACAATTTTATAATATTTTCCTCTTATTTCCGATCATGAATCGGAATGTGCCATAGTCATGCCAAATTTATGTTTGGTGATAATTTTTCAGACAAATTTGTTCATCACTACTAAGAAACAACTAGTCGCCTGGGCATTTTTTCCCTTCTTTTCCCTCAACCATCTCAGAGGGGCATGGTCTGACACTAGCTTAAACCTACGGCCTAATAGGTAATGTTTTAGTGTATCTATGGTCCATATTTTATAGCTAAGCACTTCTCCATGATGGCATAGTTTCTCTAGCATTAAGAGAGCTTCTGGCTCAGATACAGGATGGGATGTTCTTCCCCATTTATTTCTTCAGACAGCATGGCTCCCAAGCCGACTTCTTACGCATCTGTCCTGACCACAAATTATTTGCTGAAGTCTGGTGCGACAAGAACCGGATGTTTACATACAGTCTGCTTGAGTTCCTCGAAAGTCATCTCAGTCTCAGCAGACCGTTTGATTATCATTGATTTTGTGCCCTTTAATTAGATTTATCAATGGTGCAGCAATTATGGAGAAACTTGGGACAAACCGCCAGTAATTATGCACAATTCCAAGAATCGCCCTCACTTGCTTCTTGTAAAGCTGTTGTGGCCACTTTTAAATTGCCTCAGGCTTAATTATTTGTTGATTGCCTGCACCTTTGGTAGTTGATTACAATTTCATCTAGATAGGCAGCAGCATACTTCTTATGTGGAGTTAGGATACAATACATAGCCCTCTGGAAGGTTGCTGGGGCTGCCTGCAGTCCAAAGGGCATTCTGGTGTATTAGAAACACCCATCAGTCATCAAGAAGGCCATCTTCTCTTTGGCACTCTGGGACATGGGGATCTACCAGCAGCCTTTAGTCAGATCAAGGGTTGTAATGTACCTCACGATTCCAAGTCTCTGAATGAGTTCGTCCATGCGGGGCATCGGATACGCATCACACCTGGAGACCTCATTTAGCCTGCGGTAGTCATTACAAAACCGCCAGCCATCATCGAGCTTTGGCACGAGGATGATGGGACTAGACCATCCACTTTCTGACTCCTCTATCACCCCGATGTCTAGTATTTTCTTCACCTCATTTAATATTACCTCCTGATGCGCTTCGGGATTTCTATAAGGCTTGAGGTTCACCCTTACATGCATATCTGTCAACATTTCATGCTCCACCACCTGTGTATGCCATGGCAACTCTGAGAACAGGTCAGCATTCGAGTCTCTGCAATGATTACATTGTCCACTGTGGCTTCAGGACTGCCTCCCAGGCAAGGGGTTTCCAGTGATTCCCAATCTCACCAGCAATCCAAACAGAAGGCAATAAAACTTTCACACTTCTAATCTATGAACTGTTCCAATATTTATATTTATCCCTCTCCCATAATAACAATCCTGCTTCACATAATAATTATAATAATAATAATAATAATAATAATAATACATTTTATTTCTATAGAATTTCTATCAAATTCTAGAAATGTTTTTGAGGTGCAGATAACAAGAGCGAGCTAATGATCGGATGTGGGCGACAAAGGAAAGCTCAGAGTCAAGTATGACCCCAAGACAGCGGGCATGTTGCTGGGGAGTAATAGTGGAACCACACACGGAAATGGCAATGTCGGGTATAGGTACATTAGTAGCGGGAGGAAACACAAGGAGTTCAGTCTTTGACAGGTTCAGTTTCAGATATAGTGAGGACATGATGTTAGACACAGCATTTAGACAATCGCCGGTGTTTTCTAGAAAGGCTGGCATGATGTCAGGAGAAGAAGCGTAAAATTGGGTGTCGTCAGCATAGAGATGGTACTGGAAACCAAATCTACTGATTGTTTGACCAATAGGGGCAGTATACAAAGAGAAGAGGAGGGGGCCTAGGACTGATCCTTGAGGAACTCCAACAATAAGGGGAAGATGAGAGGAGGAGGAGCCAGCAAAAGATACAGTAAAGGAGCGGTCAGAAAGATAGGAGGAGAACCAGGAGAGAACGGTGTCCTTGAGGCCAATGGAACGGAGCATAGTGAGGAGGAGCTGATGATCCACAGTGTCGACATATATATATATACTAGATTATGGCCCGATGCTATCGCATTGGGAGGATGCGATAGCATCACACCTCTTGCCATGTTAACCCTCAACACACACACTCCTCAACACACACTCCTCTCACCTTTCACCATCTCCACTCACTCTTTCACTCCACATACGACCCCTTCTCTCACTCCGTCTCTCATACTCACGCCGTCATCGCCGCTGCTCCACGATCCCCGACATCTTCTTCCGCCGGCGCCATCCTGGATCCAGACGTTGTCCACGCCGGCGACATGTTCTTGCGGCGACGCCATCTTGAGTATCATGAAATCCCGCGATAGTCAAGATAGCGTCGCCGGAAGAACATGTCGCCGGCGTGGACGACGTCGGGATCCAAAATGGCGTCGGCGAAATCTCGCGAGTTTTCGCCGACGCCATTTTGGATCCCGACGTCGTCCTCGCCGGCGACATGTTCTTGCGGCGATGCCATCTTGACTATCACGGGATTTCGCCGATCCAAAATGGCGTCGCCGCAAGAACATGTCGCCGGCGTGGACGACATCGGGATCCAAAATGGCGTTGGCGTAATCTCGCGAGATTTCGCCGACGCCATCTTTTTGGATCCCGAGTCGTCCACGCCAGCGACATGTTCTTGCGGCGACACCATCTTGAATCTCGCGGGATTTCACGAAATCCAAGATGGCGTCGCCGCAAGAACATGTCGGCGGCCTTGAGAACGTCTGGATCCAGGATCGCGGCGGCGGAGGAAGATGTCGGGGCAGCGACGATGACGGTGTGAGTATGAGAAACGGAGTGAGAGAAAGGAACGTATGTGGAGTGAAAGAGTGAGAGGACGTGAGTGGAGGTGAAAGGTGAGAGGAGTGTGTGTTGAGGCGGTGTGGTGTGTTGAGGGTTAACGTGCGTGTGTGTGTGGTGACGTCACCGGTTACAACTGGACGGAAGTTGTTACAACCGGAAGCTGGTTAGGGCATTTATTATTATAGATGATGAGGAAGAAGCCGTCTGTTGTTGGCGGTGATGGCGTGTAGAGGCTTCTTCAGCCAATGTAATAGATTTAGAGTTAGGGGATTCGTGTGTGAGACGATGGTGTTTATAAGCCTTAATCTTGTCAAGTCGATGCTGTTTTTCCTCAGGAGTCTCATTAGCACGGCGTTGTTTTTGTCGTAGTGCTAAAGCTGCTTTCCTTTCACTGGCATTGGCATACTGTGCATCGGTATTGAATGGTGGTATTGATAGGGCAGAAACAGATTGCTGATTAGTTATGTCAGTGAACGGCATATGGGATGAAGTGTAGCAGTAAATTGTTCCACATGCTGATGTGGAAGCATCCTGTTGTGAGTCTAATAATAATGATGAGGAAGAGGCCGTCTGTTGTCGGCGGTGACGGCGTGCAGAGGCTTCTTCAGCCAATCTTATGGATTTAGAGTTAGGGGATTCGTGTGTGAGGCGATGGCGTTTATAAGCCTTAATCTTCTCAAGGCGATGGTGTTTTTCCTCAGGAGTCTCATTAGTACGGCGTTGTTTTTGTCGTAGTGCTAAAGCTGCTTTCCTTTCACTGGCATTGGCATACTTTTTGTTATGACTCATGTTGGCACAGGTAAAGGAGTCTATTTGGCAGTTATCTGGCAGTGAAGAAGGCGTCCTGGAGTATTGTAGAGTAAACAGATACTAATTGACCCTGTAATTGCCCAGCAGTAGTTATGAAGTGGTAGTGGCAAATTGGCCCTGTAATTAGACACCGGCAGAGGAGCAAGGCAGCAGCAGTTATGGCGGTAGAGGCAAATTGGCCCTGTAATTAGACACCGGCAGAGGAGCAAGGCAGCAGTAGTTATGGCGGTAGAGGCAAATTGGCCCTGTAATTAGACACAGGCAGTGAACAGTCAGAGGAGCAAGGCAGCAGTACTTATGGTGGTAGAGGCAAATTGGCCCTGTAATTAGACACCGGCAGAGGAGCAAGGCAGCAGTAGTTATGGCGGTATTGGCAAATTGGCCCTGTAATTAGACACCAGCAGAGGAGCAATGCAGCAGTAGTTATGGCGGTAGAGGCAAATTGATCCTGTAATTAGACACCGGCAGAGGAGCAAGGCAGCAGTAGTTATGGCGGTAGAGGCAAATTGGCCCTGTAAATTAGACACCGGCAGAGGAGCAAGGAAGCAGTAGTTATGGCGGTAGAGGCAAATTGGCCCTGTAATTAGACACCGGCAGAGGAGCAAGGCAGCAGTAGTTATGGCGGTAGAGGCAAATTAGCCCTGTAATTAGACACCGGCAGAGGAGCAAGGCAGCAGTAGTTATGGCGGTAGAGGCAAATTAGCCCTGTAATTAGACACCGGCAGAGGAGCAAGGCAGCAGTAGTTATGGCGGTAGAGGCAAATTAGCCCTGTAATTAGACACCGGCAGAGGAGCAAGGCAGCAGTAGTTATGGCGGTAGAGGCAAATTGGCCTTGTAATTAGACACCGGCAGTAAACAAGCATAGGACCAAGGCAGCAGTAGTTATGGTGGTACAGGCAATGCCAAGCGTTCGCACAGCAAGTCGGCGTGAGGTAAATGACGCAATTTCACGAATGCAAGATGGCGTCGGCGGACGTCGTTAACGCCTCTTGCCATGTTAACCCTCAACACACCACACCGCCTCAACACACACTCCTCTCACCTTTCACCTCCACTCATGTCCACTCACTCTTTCACTCCACATACGTTCCTTTCTCTCACTCCGTTTCTCATACTCACACCGTCATCGTCGCTGCCCCGACATCTTCCTCCGCCGCCGCGATCCAGGATCCAGACGTTCTCCAGGCCGCCGACATGTTCTTGCGGGACGCCATCTTGGATTTCGTGAAATCCCGCGATATTCAAGATAGCGTCGCCGCAGCAACATGTCGCTGGCGTGGACGACATCGGGATCCAAAAAGATGGCGTCGGCGAAATCTCGCGAGATTACACCGACGCCATTTTGGATCCCGATGTCGCCCACGCCAGCGACATATTCTTGCGGGACGCCATCTTGGATGTCGTGAAGTCCCGCGATATTCAAGATGGCGTCGCCGCAACAACATGTCGCTGGCATGGGCGACATCGGGATCCAAAATGGCGTCGGCGTAATCTCGCGAGATTTCGCCGACGCCATCTTTTTGGATCCCGATGTCGTCCACGCCAGCGACATATTGTTGCGGCGAAGCCATCTTGAATCTCGCGGGATTTCACGACATCCAAGATGGCGTCCCGCAAGAACATGTCGGCGGCCTGGAGAACGTCTGGATCCTGGATCGCGGCGGCGGAGGAAGATGTCGGGGCAGCGACGATGACGGTGTGAGTATGAGAAACGGAGTGAGAGAAAGGAACGTATGTGGAGTGAAAGAGTGAGTGGACATGAGTGGAGGTGAAAGGTGAGAGGAGTGTGTGTTGAGGCGGTGTGGTGTGTTGAGGGTTAATATGTGCGTGTGTGTGTGGTGACGTCACCGGTTACAACTGGACGGAAGTTGTTACAACCGGAAGCTGGTTAGGGCATTTATTATTATAGATATGTCAGTGACACACATATATGCATATGTATGTATATATATTACATACATAGATATATAGAAGAAAAGCCGGCAATTCATCTGCCGCGTACTGTAAAATCACTGCAGGAGCCAACAGGGTAGAAGAGATGGATTAAACACAGTAAATACAAAAAGAAAAGGTAGATATACATATGTCTGTGATAAATATATATAGAACAGTGTGTGAGCAGCTTAATGTACATGTATTTATTCATTAAATGATTATTTTTCTGAAAAGAAATGGCGTGGGATCCTATGTAATTTTCACAACCAACAGAGGGAAAGACGAAAGCTGGGGGTGATATTTAGAGCCTGGGAAGGGGGTAATATCCATAGAGCTTCCCAGGCTATTAATATCTGTTCACAACTGTATAATTAGCCTTTATTGGATATTAAAATGGGGACCCCAAAAAAATGACGTGTGGTCCCCCTATAACTAATAACCAGCAAAGGCTATGCAGACATTTACGGGATGATATTAATAGCCTAGGAAGGGGTCATGGACACTGGCCCCCATGTCAAAAACATCAGTTCTAAGCCACCCCAGGAAAGGCGCATCTCTAAGATGTGCCAATTCTGCCACTTAGCCTCACTGACAATACAAAGGTGATATCAACCCCCCAACTATCACCCCACTTGACACCGCTACAGGGCAAGTGAGAAGAGTGAGGTTAAGAGCCAGAATTGGTACATCATAGAGATGCACCTTTTCTGGGGTGGCTGAGAATGGATGTCTTGAGCCTGGGCACGCCAATATCCATGGCCCCTTCCTAAGCTATTAATATCAGCCCACAGATGTCTGCATAGCCTTTGCTGATTATTAATCATAAGGGGACCCCATGTCAATTTTTTGGGGGACCGCCATTTTAATAGCCAGTAAAGGATAATTATACAGATGTGAGCTGATAGTAATAGCCTGGGAAGCTCCATGGGTGTTACCCCCTTCCCAGGCTACAAACATCAGCCGTCGGCTTTGCCTCTGTTGGCTGCAAAAATAATGCAGGAACCCATGCCATTTTTTTCCAAAAAATAATCTTTTATTAATTAAATACATGTACAGTAAGCTGCACACACACTGCACTAATTGTATTTGTCACAGACATCTGTATATCAAACTATTCTATTTAAATTTACTGTATGTAATCCATCTCTTCTATCCTGTCGGCTCCTGCAATGATTTTACAGTACACGGCAAATGAATTGCCAGTTTTTCTTGTATCTCTCTAAGCAATATAAATACATATATAAATATATGTATGTGTCACTGACATGTATATATATATATATATATATATTCTATGTGTATATACTAGAGTTGAGCAACTTTGGTCGGATCGGGTTTCATGAAACAAAATTTGTTTCAGATGAAACTGGTCCGACTAGGGCAAAAAAAGTCGGAGTTTCGTCCGAAACCCGACCCCAATGCAAGTCAATGGGGAATAAAAGTCGGCATTGAGCGGATGACATTCATCCACTCAATGCCGACTTTTATTCCCCATTGACTTGCATTGGGGTCGGGTTTCGGACGAAACTCCGACTTTTTTTGCCCTAGTCGGACCAGTTTCATCTGAAACAAATTTTGTTTCATGAAACCCGATCCGACCAAAGTCGCTCAACTCTACTATATACCTATTCTCTCTATTCTAATCTAACCTGTCAGTGTGATTTTACTGCACATAGCACATGAATTGCCAGCTTTTCAAAGGACATTGGTGAGTAAAAATTGGACAGCACTCGCATGGTCCGAGTGCTGTGCGATTTTTTTTCTCGCACCCATAGGCTTGCATTAGCAAGTCTCGGCCGAGTCTCGGTGACAATCGCAGCATGCTGCGATTTTACATGCACATTGAATATGCCCGTGAAAATAAATGGTTATGTGAGCTGCCCCATAGATTAACACTGAGACGAGTGCTATGCAAGGTTTTCTCGCATAGCACTCGCCCGTACTCTACTCGCCCGTAGTGTGACACCAGCCTTCATCATCTGCTCCTGCGCTTTAAATTAATAATTTAAAATAAAAATCTGTGTGGATTCCCCTGGATTTTTGATAACCAGCCAGGCAAAACTCACAGCTAGGGGCTGCAACCCTCAGCTGTCAGCTTCAGCAAGACTGAAGAATAGAGGGGTTTCCACGCTATATTTTTTAGTTATTTAAATAAATAATTTTAAAAATGGTGTGAGGTCCCCCCCATTTTTGACAACCAGCCTTGCTAAAGCAGAGAGCTGGGGGTTGGTATTCTCAGGCTGGTAAGGTGCCATGGATATTAGCCCCCAGCCTAAAAATAGCATCCCACAGCTCTTTTTCTGTCTCTTCCCACTTGTCCAGTAGCGGTCGCAAGTGGGGTTCATATTTGTGGGGTTGATATCACCTTTTTATTGTCAGATGGCATCAACACAAGGCTTAGTAATGGAGAGGTGTCTAGGAGACGCTTATCCATTACTAATCCTGTAGTGGTGTTGTAAATATAGACACAGCCAGAATAAAGTCCTTTATTAGAAGTAAGACTAAACACAGTTTTCCGTTATTATTCAAAAATAATGAACACAGCTATGCTCACCTAATGCCTAATTCCACCAAAACCTTTGTTCTCCTGTAATAAAACTAAAATAATTAAACAAAAATATCCCTCCCCTGTCGGTCATTATGTCCCATGCCGTAAACCATGTCTGGGAGATAAACAGTTTTTAACCTGGACTGTGCCAAAATGCAACCGTCCATGCTTAGTACCACTGTTGCCTGAGTTGCTGGGAATGCAGCATCAGTGACCAGCGGTGATGTCATCGAGGTTACCTCTGGTCACTGAGGCTGCCATCCCAGCAGGGCTGAACTGCTGTGACCGCAGCACTGTGGGAAAATGTCAGTGATGAGGTCACTGCAGTTCAAGCTCAGTGACTTAAATGGTGAGAAATTCTTACAGTGATCTGCTGTAAAGTCACTGAGCTTGAACTGCGGTGAACTCAGTGATTTTTTCCCACCGTGCTAACAGGGATCTCACCAAGGTAACAGTAGTTCAGCCTGGCAGGGAATGCATCCTCAGTGACAGGAGATAACATTGATGATGTCACTGCCAGTCATGGAGGCTGCGCTTGCAGCAACTCATTCACCAATGGTTCTCAGCCTGAACGGTCGCATCTTGGCACTGTCCCGATTGAAAACTATTAATCCCTCAGACATGGATTACGGTGTGGGACAGAAAGAAGGATAGGTGAAGGATATTTTTTTATTTTAGTTTTATTACAGGAGAACAATGTCTTTGGTGGAATTAGGCATTAGGTGAGTATAACTGTGTTATTTTAAAAAACAGCAGACAGAAGGCAGAAAGAAGGAATTGGTGTTTACCTGCCCAAGCCTCCAGACAAATGAGCTCTCAGGATCTGAGCTTCATTTGTCTGTTGCATTATGAGAGTGCAATTTTTCAAATTTTTGGAGGATTTTTAGCTCTCTTTTAGTTGCTTTGTTTAGTGATAGGACTCGCAAGTGTGAGGACCCTTGATGCGGGTTGCGAGCTTGCATATATTGGCCAAAATATTGACTAACACCTCACATAATTTTATATGTATTTTTCTGCATTTTATTTTTCAGGGTGCAGCTCGGCCCATTTGGTCTTGTAAACTGTGGTGTTTGGCAGCATGGTATGCATTTGTATAGCACTGGGCAGCCCACCTGATCTAATAGTGTGGGCATCACTACTAGGCCGTTAACCTGGATGCTGTGCATTACCATTGTGTGAACAGTGCCACATACAAGTCTTTAATGTGCAATAACATAGTAAGCAACCACCCCCTCCATGGATTGGTTGGCCATGAGTGGTTGTTCCATCAGTATTTTTGCACCTTTGTTACTGCCGTCTTAACTTCATGGGTGTGCTGCATCCTGAGAGGGCATTTGTCTGGAGGCCTGGGCAGGTAAACATTGCTGCCTTTTTTCTGCTGTTTTTCAAATTTTTGGAGGATTTTTAGTCCTCTTTTAGTTGCTTTGTGTTATTTTTAGATAAAATGGAATACTGTGTTTAGTCATATTTCTATTAAATAACTTTATTCTGGCTGTGTCTTTATTTTCAGTACAAGTATAGGATTAGTAATGGATAGGTGTCTTACAGACGCTTCCCCATTAGTAATCCGTGGGCTTGATGTCACCAGACAACACAAAGGTGACATTTACCCCACAAATATGAACCCTTCTTGCCACTGCTACTGGGCAAATGGGAAGAGCTGGGCAAAGTGACAGAATTGGCACATCTAATAGATGTGCCTTTTCTGGGCAGCTGCGGGCTGCTATTTTTAGGTTGAGGGGGCAATATTCATGGCCCCTTACCAGCCTGAGAATACCAGCCCCAACTATCTGCTTTAGCAAGGCTGGTTGTCAAAAATGGGGGGACCCTACACTGTTTTTTAAAATGATTTATTTAAATAATTAAAAATACGGTGTGGGGACCTCTCTATTCTTGACAACCAACCTTGCTGAAGCTGACAGCTGAGGGTTACAGCCACCAGCTGTGATTTTTGACTGGCTGATTATCAAAAAAACAGGGGCACACAAGAAGGTTTTTCTTTTAATTCTTTATTTGCAACGCAGGAGCCAGCTAATGAATACTCCCATCAGCCGCTCCTGCTCCAACTGTTATTAGTGGCAGCAGGTGTCGGATGATAGGAGCTGTATTTCCATCAGCTGACACCTGTGACTGGAGGTAAACTTTATACCTCCGATCACAGCTGAGCACTCATGCTATTTATTAGACTGGTGGCTGGACCCTACATAACAAGCACTTTATTTTTATAAGTTGTTTTATCCCTATTTTCTCATAGATTATAAGCTTGTGAGCAGGGCCTTCACTCCTCTTGGCATGTGTTAAACTATGTGCTACACTGTAATGTCTTGTTAATTCGAAAACCCTCTAAATTGTAAAATGCTGTGGCATATGTTGCAGCCATAGAAACAAAAATGATTATATTATTATATTTATATGTTGCCACTATCAATTTCAAAATTAATATTTTTTGTCAAATGAAATGGAAACATGTCAGTCTAACTTTTAACTTGATATGCTATGTGATTAATATGTGTATTATGTTCTGTTGTGAATAAGAGATTTCCAAATTATTGTATATTATTATATATAATATTATTGTACATTTAAAGCAGCATCCGAACTTTTTTGGAACTACAGTTTTTTTTTGGAGTGAGTAAGAAAATCAGCAAAACCCTGCATGCAAATGTCATTTGTAGAATATTTTAATATAGAATAAAAGGACATACAATATCACCTTTTTTAAATGGCTATAAATTAATGCAAATAAATGTTGAAATGCAGGAGAAATCACACAAGGTACACACTTCAGCACTTATTTCAATAATCTAGAGGATATTCTGAATGGCTCAGATGGCAATGTTATGAGACAGAAAATATTTCCTTCATTGAGATACTGCCAATTCGTCATGCACACTTGTATGTAAAAAAAATGCATGAATAAAATATAGAGTAAATGCAGATAATCAAGAGTAAATTGAATAGAAGGCTTGGGGACTCTAGCATTACAAGATAAAGTCTGTCTCTCTTTGATCTATAAGAGATGAGTCGTAAAGGCAGCTTCTGTTCCTCTGCTTGGGAACTAAGAATTCTTTTTTACTGCATTATGCATTAGATCATCAGGAAAAGAAGTACAAGCCTGGAGCATGTGGTTCAAGTAGCTATAAGCGTAAAAAACATAATCAAGAATAGCAACTCAAATATATTCGGTAGGTCTATACATATATAAACTTGTGATATTTGCTACATTATAGGAAAGGACACTCATTGTAGTTTTTTTTTCCTTTTTTGTTTTGTTTTCTCCCAGCTTTTATTCTTCCTGGTTTCTTGTGCATTTTGTATCTCAATGAAGCACAGCTCAGCAGGTTTCTACAAATGTGATGACTAATTTACAGTCCAAAGCTGCCATAAAGTGTTTTGACAAAAACTCTTATCAGTGTCTTTTCCAGAGCTTCTGAACCCTAGGGCAACATCTGCCCAAATAACAATCTCAACAATTAAAGCCCTTAACCATCTGATGTGAAGTAAATATAAAGTAGTGTCCATGCAAGGTCAGGGCATGATAAGATAGCAAGATAAGCTATCACATATCAGGCAACCTGGAAAAGTCCTGATCATAAATCAACATTTTTTTTGCTTCTAGTCTACTAAGTAATATTTGCATGGCTGTGCCCCAGTAAAGACTAATTTACTGCAAATACAACTGCTGCTAGGAAAAAGGCTTGGTGCCCAACAATGACTCATTTTCCAACTCACTTTGTTGGAGGCTTATGGTTAATAAAACTATCACCTGAATCAGCTTAACAATGATTATTGGAAATTGTTTTAGCAGTCACCTTCAATGAACACAATCAATTAAACTGCCTTTTAATAAGCTTACATTGTCAATATTGCCATCACAATGCCTATTTTTAAACTGAATTAAAACATCTAAAATTGAGGGCTAGAAAAATTGCCCACAGTTTTATAATTTGCAAGGGAATACTTTGAGGGAAAAGGGTAATTAATAAACCATATTCCTCTACAGAATAAGACAAGGAATATTTCTCCGGGAACTTGTTACCTAAAGTCAGACTATGACATAGCTTACTATTTTTTTTCTAGCTCACAGTTGAGTATTACAATTTGTGCTAAATTTATTATTATTATTATTATTATTATTATTATTATTATTATTATTATTATTATTAATCCACTGAGACAGCCCTGACCAAAATTACTAACGACCTACTTACAGCCAAAGCAAACAGTTGACCACTGCCTCCTACTACAGATCCTCTCCTCCTTTGGCATCAAAGACCTCACCCTATCCTGGATCTCCTCACACCTTTCAAACCACACATTCAGCGTCTCTTACTCCCACACTATCTCGTCATCCCACCCTCTCCATGTTGGAGTCCCCCAAGGCTCTGTTCTAGGACCCCTACTCTTCTCAATTTATACCCTTGGCCTGGATCAACTCATAAAGTCCCATGGATTTCAGTACCACCTTTATGCTGATGACACTCAGATCTACCTCTCTGGCTCAGACGTCACCTATCTGCTGCCCAGAATCCCGGAGTGTCTATCAGCCATATCCTCCTTCTCCTCTCACTTCCTCAAGCCCAATGTGGACAAATCTGAACTCATCATCTTTCCTCCATCTCACAGATCTTCCTTACCTATCTATCACAATAAATTACATCACTCTTTCCCCTGTACAGGAAGTCCGCTGCCTCGGAGTAACCCTTGACTCTGCCCTGTCCTTCAAATCGCACATCCAAGCTCTTTCTACCTCCTGTCTCCTCCAGAATCTGTCCTTTCCTCAACCCTCAATCTACTAAAATGCTTGTGCACGCCCTCATCATCTCCCGCCTCGACTACTGCAACATCCTTTTCTGTGGTCTCCCTGCTAACACCCTCGCACCTCTCCAGTCCATCCTTAACTCTGCTGCCCAACTAATTCATCTCTCTCCTCGCTACTCCTCCACTTCTCCCCTCTGCAAATTCTTCACTGGCTTCCTTTCCCTCAGCATATCCAGTTCAAATTACTAACACTGACCTACAAGTCCATCTATAACCTGTCTCCTCCATATGTCTCTGAGCTAATCTCCCAATACCTTCCCTCACGTAATCTCCAGTCATCCCAAGACCTCCTTCTCTCCTCCACACTTATTCGTTCCTCACCCAACCACCTCCAAGACTTTTCCCGAATAGCCCCCATCCCCTGGAATTCTTTGTCCCGACATGTCCGACTATCAACCACATTTGGATCCTTCAGATGGAACCTTAAAACCCACCTCTTCAATAAAGCCTACATCCTGCAATGACCCTGCTGCCTCCTCACCAGTACCGGAGATATCACCTCAACCAATACTGGAACTGCTGCAACCCATCAATCTACTGTCTCCTTCCCCACCATCCTGTAGCATGTAAGCCTGAAAGGGCAGGGTCCTCTCCCCTCTGTATCAGTCTGTCATTGTAAGTTTGTTTACTGTATGTGATATGTGTAATTTGTATGTAACCCCTTCTCATGTACAGCACCATGGAATCAATGGTGATATATAAATAAATAATAATAATTATAATAATAATTAATAATGATCACTGGGGTACAACATCTGTAGCTAACATCCTTTCTAATAAATCACTGCTTTTTGTCTGCAGAGGAATGGTCTTAGCTGCATGATCCAGTGTGGCTCTATTCAATTTAATGCAACATGCTGCAATTCTCTGGTAGTTGTATGGCAACCTCATAAAATAAACATATTTGACCCGATTCTGGTGTTGAAAAATGTAGGAGCAACTCAGAGTTGCACCTAAATTTTGCTGTTTTCATGCTAATTTCTCCAAGCTCTGACAAAATGGGCAGAACTGGGGAAGAAGAGGGGAGCAGCAAGAAAGCGATTCCACTGCTAGTCTAATTCATGACAAGCTGTGATGTTCCCTAGTCCAAAAATCTCACTCCAGTAACTGACTGGAGTGAGATTTCTGGTGCAGCACAAGAAGGAACAAGCCACTCATCAGACACTCCTGATTCATGAAGAGGTATAAACCTATTCATGAAAGAGAACTGTCTGATTCCAGCATGCCACCTCATCAAGACATGTTGTTGAATCAATTTATTAGAGAATAAAATTGCTTTTTGTTAGGGATGGTGCAGATGAGCATATTTGCTGTCTGTGTGTGATATGAAAAAACATTGACTCACACTTGTACCAACATTAGTCTATGGCGCCGTGCACATGTCCGATTTTTTAAAGAATCTGTCTTGCCCAACTTTGATCCAATTTTCAGAATGCACTCTGCCATGCAAATCATTGAGTGCATGGGAAACATCAGATTGCACTCAGATGACATCTGGAGACATTTAGGCTATGTGCACACGATGCAGATTTCCAGCGGATCCACAGCGGATTTTACCGTGCAGACCACTGCATATCCACATTGTGATGTACAGTAGCATGTAAATCAATTGAAAAAAAAACGCTGTGCAGATGAAAACCGCACAAAAACCGCAAGAAAACTGCAATAAAAAGGAAGAAATCCACAGGAAAAATGCAGGTCACACGTGTGCACTTAGCCTTAATTTTCCATCTTCTCCTCAACCAAGATTATCAAAATGGGGGCATTGGCTGGACCCCTGGTTTACCACTATGGGTAAGAAAATCTTTTTGTGATATGTACTGATGGCTGAATGATAGGAACTCAGGATCATAATGTGTGGATATTTGGATGACCACGGAGCCTTGCAACTTTGCACATAGCAATTTTCCTTTGATAGGGCACTTTATGTATATGCACAGAGGAGTAGTCTTAGACTGTGTGCCTAATTACCGTAGTAACCGGGGGAAAATCTTTTTCCTTAACCCATTCCTGAAAGCTATTATTCCTCCGATCATATCATTATCACTGGGTGGTCTGGTCATGTAGTCTTCCACCATATACTGACTCATATTTTGTATTTTCTGATATTTTAAAATATGTAATTGCTTAATAAAATATTTATACTTTTTGCACAAGATAGGATTTTGTGTGTAATTATGTTTGTTTATGTAATTATCATAAACTTTTCTCCTTTTTGGGCGTTTCTTGAACTCATTTTATCTCTGCTTGTGTGTTATCAAAAAGGTTGCAGCGAGGCAGTGGTAGGAAAGGTATATAATAAAATCCATGATTTATTAGAAATTGTTACAGCGGCACACAACCAACAAACAAGTTTCAGCTTAGGAAGCATTACTCATGGTTACTATGAGTAAGGCTTCCTAAGCGGAAATTCGATGGTTGGTTGTGTGCCAAATGCTGATGGATTTTTTTTGGCATTTGTTTTTTTTCTTTAAATTCCTAACAAATTGTGTATTTTATATTTTATCTTTTCTACCACTTCCTTGCTGGAATCTTCTTTTTCTTGCATAGGTTATCAATGTCTCATCAGCCATGATCTGACACCTGGTGCCCTCGATGATCAACTGCTATAGATGCTGGCGATGGCTGCCACTGGCCGTAGATACTCAATTGGAGAGCTGGCCACCTTTTGATAGTGTTCGTTGTAGAGTACTTCACAACTGCATCTTATTGATTGGAATATGTGGCGAATGTGTAGTACCAATCCTCTGCTGCAATCAGAAGACGGCCATCCGCGTGTCAGTTCCTGATCGACCAGATATTGATAACCTATCCTAAAAATAGGTTATCAATGAAAAAATAGTGCACAACCTCGTTATGCTAAAATAGACAAGCTGTTATGACAAAACTATATATAATTTCCTTGTAAAGACAACAAATGCAATGTATAGACAGGTGCATCATCAGGGCATTACTTCCATTGCTGGTGTATGAGGGCAGATAAGTAGAAGCAAAGAGTGGGGCCCAGACTGGGTGAGATATGCTAAGAAAGCATCACTTCTTTAAGGGTTTCTGGTCAACAGAATTTATAATAATAATGGCTAATTATTTTGTTTATGTTGCTTTTATAGCCAGTTCTTCAGCTGCGACATCAAAATTCTTCAATGCAGGTTCTTCATCTACTAATGTAACTTTTTATTACTAAATCACATGATTGGAAAGGATAACGACACAAGGAATCAAAACCTGTCTCTGTGTTTCCCATGGTCTGGATATCAAGTTAACCACAGACAGTACCATCCAAATTTAATAGGACAGAAGATATAAGGGGGATACCATTTGGGCTTTTTTTTACTTTTAAAAGTATGAAAGTTTGTCTGTATTGTGTGATGTTAAATAGGCTGTTTGTCACTACCACTTCATACAAAGAAAACAACAGACCCTTATCTGCTACACCAAAACTAGTGAACCAAGTACATTATGGTGAATATGGTGATTAGAAATTATTTATTTCATTGTTCAGGAAAAGTATTCTATATACTGGAAATGAAAACTGAATTTTTATAAATGAAGCATTCAAGAAAGTTCAAGTGTGTTTTGCCGTTTTTCTATTTTAGTTACTAGCAGATATCATCCTTTTCTATAGTGAGGGAACTTTGACATTTCAAAGGCAGTGTTTGCATTATAGTGCTTGAAAGTGTTCAATACAGTTCAATGAGACATCAAACTGTTATACCTCTTTTCTGGTCAAGTAAAGGTATATCAGTACTTGAGATTTAAAGCAAATTGATTTGCTGGAAAATTTGAATTTAAAAAAATTCTACCTTCTCTAGTCCTTTTAGGACTAAACCTTTAGAAGGGCTATAGCAAACCTATTTTCTCTGCGACCTATTAAGATTTGAAGTGATTTGAGGAGCCTACATATTGGAAATTCTCCACAAAGTGATCCTATTTTTAAAAATGCACATTTTAAGTTATTTGAAAGCTCTTTTGGTAAGTTTGTTAACCTGTCAGGTACTTTATGGGAATTAGCTCAACTGGAATGAATGGAATAAAAAAAAAAATATTTTTTTCACTAAAATGTTGCATTAGCCCGTTTTTTCTTTTTCACAAAAGGTAGTAAGAAAGTATATATCCTAAAATTTATATTTGGGCACAGCAGGGCTCATAAGGAAATAAGTGCTTTTTTGATAGATTTTGGGTACCAAGTCACATTTGCATACTCCTGAAGATTAAAAATTACCTTTTTTCCATTAATATGGTGCTTTAACCCCATTTTTTTTTATTTCTACATGGACCAAAAAGAGAAATTGGACCTTAAAGATTGCATGCAATTTCTCTCCAATGTAATGATACTACATATTATTATTATACATTTTTATAGCACCATTTATTCCATGGTGCTTTACATGTGAAAAGGGGCAAATATAGACAAGTACAATAAACATGAGCAAAACAAGGCACACACAAGTACAGAAGGAGAGAGGACCCTGCCCGCAAGGGTTCACAATCTACAGGGGATGGGTGAGGATACACTAGTAGAGGGTGGCTGAGATTACAGATGATAATAATTCAGTATGGCTCACGATCGCCGAACTTGCAATATTCACCAATTTAATCATTGATTAAATCACCGAATATAGCTGAACATACACAGCACAAAAGTCTGTATTTCCTAAGCTGCGTGACAACATGGGAAACACCGGAATAGTGCTTCTGATTGGCGGTGAAATAATCCCCGTCGGTCAGAGAGCGGTGGTTCCTGCACTCTCAGAAGATAGAATGAGTGCTCAGCTGTGATCGGCGGTAAAAAGTTTACCTCCGGTCACTGGTGTCAGCTGATGAGTCTACAGCTCCCATTATCTGACATCTGCTGCCGCTAATTACAGTGAGAGCATGAGCGGCTGATAGAAGTATTCATCAGCCGTTTCTGCACTGTAAATAAATGAAAAAACAGCATGGGGTCCAGCAGAGCAGACCAGAAGCCCATTCATTTGCCAATACAGTGTTTGACATGCTGTCATATGCATGACAGCGCGGTAAACACCGCTTCTGATCAGGCGTGAAATCTTCCCCGCCAGTCAGAGCTGCAGGTTCCCACACTGTCAACTGACAGCCACAGTGCTCAGCTGTGATCAGAGGTATACAGTTTATCTCCTGTCACTGGTATCAGTTGATGGGACTACAGCTTCCATCAGCTAACACTTGCTGCTGCTAATAACAGCGAAAGTAGGAGCAGCATATGGGAGTATTCATCAGCCACTCCTGTGCTGTAAATAAATAATTAAAGAAACCTGCATGGGTTCCCCTTTATTTTTGATATCCAGCCAGGCAAAACTCACAGCTGAGGGGCTGCAACCCCAGCTGTCAGCATTAGCAAGGCTAGTTATCAAGAATAGAGGGTTCCCCACTCTGTTTTTTTAATTATTTAAATAAACAATTAAAAAAAGGCATGGGGTCCCCCATTTTTGACAACCAGCCTTGCTAAATCAGACAGCTGGGAGCTGGTATTCTCAGGCTGTTAAGGGGTCATGGATATTGGCTTGTCCAGCCTAAAAATAGCAGCCCGCAACTACCCCGAAAAAGCATATCTATTATATGCGACAATTCTGGCACTTTGCCAGGCTCTTCCCACTTGCCCTGTAGCAGTGGCAAGTGGGGTTCATATTGTGGAGTTGATGTCACCTTTGTATTGTCAGGTGACATCAAGCCCATGGATTAGTAATGGAGAGGCGTCTATAAGACACTTATCCGTTGCTAATTCTATACTTGTATGGTACATAAAGACACAGCAAGAATAAAGTCCTTTATTAGAAACAAGACAACATAGTTTTCCATTTTTATTTTAAAATAACAGCTATACTCACCAAATGCCTAATTCCACCAAAGCCCTCGCTCTCCTGTAATAAAATTAAAACAAAAAGCAACAATATACATACCTATCTGTCATGCTCTCCCACGCTGTAATCCATGTCTGGGGGATTAATAGTTTTCAACCTGTGCGGTGCCAATTTTTCACTGTGATCTGTGGTGAAGTCACTGAGCTTGAACTGTGGTGACCTCATTACTGATTTTTTTCCCATGGTGCTGAGGTCATGGCAGTTCAGACCTGCTGGGAATGCAGTCTCAGTGACCGGAGGTAACCTCAATGACGTCACCGCTAGTCACTGAGGCTGTGCTTGCAGCTGCTCATTCACCAGTGGTTCTCAGCCTAGACAGGTCGCATCTTGGCACCATCCAAGTTGAAAACTATTAATCTCTCAGACATGGATTATGGCGTGGGACAGGACAACAGACAAGTATTGTATATTGCTGTTTTTTATTTTAGTTTTATTTCAGGAGAACGAGGGCTTTGGTGGAATTAGGCGATGTCGTAAGTATGGTTTAATTTAGATTATTAAAGGAGTCTGTGTCATTTTTTCATTTAAAGCACTTTATTCTTGGTGTGTGTGTTTTTATGCAATGTGACTATGGTGTTAGTAATGGGTCATCATATTGATGCCTCTCCATTACTAATCTCAGGGCTTGATGTCACCTGACAATACAAAAGTGACATCAACTCCACAAATATGAACTCCACTTGCCACCGCTAGAGGGCAAGTGGGAAGAGCTGGTCAAAGTGCCAGAATTGGCTGCTATTTTTAGACTGAGGGCAATATAAAAAATGTTGTGGGGTCCACACTATTTTTGACACTTATCCTTGCTAAAGCAGACAGCTGGTGGCTGGTTTTCTCAGGCTAGTAAGGGGCCATGGATATTGACCCCCAGCCTAAGAATGGCAACCTGCAGCTGCCCCAAAAAGACCCGTCTGTTAGATGCGGCAATTCTTGCACTTTGCCCGGCTTTTCCTACTTGCCGTGTAGAGGTGGCAAGTAGGGTGAAAGTTGGGGAGGTCGATGTCACCTTTGTATTGTCAGGTGACATCAAGCCCCAAGGTTAGCAATGGAGAGGCATCAATAAGACGCCCCAATTACTAGCCCCATAGTCACATTGTACAAAAACACACACAACAATAAAGTCCATTAATTGAAAGAATTACAGACTCCTTTAATAATCTTAATTACACCATACTTACAACCTTGCCTAATTCCACCGAAGCCCTCGATCTCCTGTAAAAAAAATTTAAATAAAAAAAACAATATACCATACCTCTCCGTTGTTCTGTCCCACATCGTAATCCATGTCTAGGGGAGAAATAGTTTTCAACCTGGACGGTGCCAAGATGCGACCGTCCAGGCTGAGAACCACTGTTGACTGAACTTCTGCGAGCTCATCCTCAGTGACTAGTGGTAATGTCACTGAGGCTGCGTTCCCAGCTGGGCTGACCTGCAGTGACCTTGGTGAGATCCCCACTTGCACCGTGAGAAAGTCGCACATTGCACTCCTGGTGAACTTGCCTCTAAACCATTTGACTTTCTCATGGTGCTAGCGGTGATCTCACCGAGGTCACTGCAGTTTAGCCAAGCTGGGAACACAGCCTCAGTGACGTCACCGCTAGTGACTGAGGTTGCACTCCCAGCAGTTCAGTCACCAGTGGTTCTCAGCATGGACAGTGGCATCTTGGCACCGTCCAGGTTGAAAACTATTTCTCCCCAAACATGGATTATGGCATGGGACAGAATGATGGAGAGGTATGGTATACCATTGTTTTATTATTTTTGGTTTAGTACAGGAGAATGAGGGCTTTTGGTGCAATTGGGTGAGGATATAAGTAAGGTTAATTAAAATCATTAAAGGAGTCTGTCTTTCTTTCAATTAAAGGACTTTTTCTTGATGTCTTTGCTTTCTTACAATGTGACTATGGGGTTAGCAATGGAGGGGTCTTATTGACGCATCTCCATTACTAACCTCGGGCTTGATGTCACCTGACAATGCAAAGGTGATTTCAACTTCCCCAATTATCACCCCACTTGCCATCGCTGCAGATCAAGTGGGAAGAGTGAGGTTAAGTGCCAGAATTGGCGCATCTTAGAGATGCGCTTTTTCTGGGGTGACGGAGAGCTCATGATTTAGCCTGGGGGGCAGTATCCATGGCCCCTACTTTAGCTATTAATATCAGCCCACAGATATTTGCATAACCTTTGCTGGTTGTTAATTATAGGGGGTGCTATGTAATTTTTTTAGGGTCCCCCATTTTAATAGCCAAAAAAGGTTAAGTAAACAGCTGTGAGCTGATATTTATAACCTGGGAAGCCCCATGGGTATTAACCCCTTTCCCAGGTTATTAACATCAGCCACCAGCTGTTGGCTTTCCCTCTGCTAGTTACGAAAATTATGTGGGAACCCACGCCATTTTTTTTCCAGAAAAATAATCTTTTATCAATTAAAAACACGTACAGTAAGCTGCAAATAGTCTCTTCAGAGAGGAAGTCCTCTTCCTCTACTAGAGTTCTAGTCCTCTTCCTCTTATCGGTCACTGTATTAATTGTATTTGTCACAGACATCTGTATATCTACCTATTCTATATGTATTTACTATATGTAATCCATCTCTTCTATCCTATCGGCTCCTGCTGTAATTTCACACTACTGCGGCTGCTGATCTGCCGGCTTTTCTTCTATCTATATAATATATATATATATATACATATGTATATGTGTGTGTCACTGACATCTACTGTATATATCAATCTATTCTATGTGTATATATATCTATTCTATCCGATCCTGTCGCGCTGTGATTTTACTGAATGCGGCACATGAATTACTAGCTTTTATTCTATCTTTTACTGAATGTTACCGACTTTTTCCAATTTTAAGAAAAATGCTTGTGTTACCGATCACAAATTCGAATTTGCCATATTTGTGCCTAATTTATGTTTGGCAATCGCTTTCCAAACATATTCGCTCATCACTAGTTAAGATCAACTGTTTTGGCTGATGGCAATGCTAAAAAAAGATTTGTTCTTTAATTTTTGGAGCACAAATGTGTCTGTAATTGATTTCACATGCCATTTTAGAATATACACCATTGAAGGAATTCATACAGTGATATTATGAGCAATTGTAACCCACAGGTATTTCACAGAATTTTATAACATTATTTAAATAGTGAAATAGGTTGAAAAAAGACCCAGACCCATCAAGTACAACCTTTCAAACATTCAACCACTGCACCATGAAAGTGGAAATGTTTTTTCAACTAAAAGGTTGTTCGATTTTAAATGTTTCATTTTTACAAGGGGTTATAAAAAAACTCAACATAACAATTTGTAAGGCAATTTCTACTGAATGTAGCAATACCCCATTTGGGATCACATATTACTATTTGGGCACATGGTAGGGCTTGGAGGGGAAGGAGCACCTTTAAGTTTTTGCAAAGTAGATTTTGTTGAAATAGTCTGTGGACACCATTTGAAACCCATAAGGTCCCACAAAAGCAGAAATCTTACCAAAGGTGATTCCATTTTCTAAACTACATTCCTTAGTAAATTCACCTATGGAAGTAATGACTCTTTTGACCTCATTACTGTTTTCAAGAGAAAAGCAGTAGATGTTGCAGAGTGAAAATTGCAAATATGACATTTTAGTGCCTGATGCATTGTGTGAAGATTGTAATCCTGGAGGCACGCACCAAACATTTTGTTAAGAGGATTCATCCTACTGCAGCAGTGACATGTAAGTGGATGCTAACTATAATTTGGGCATATTGAAAGGCTCAGATGGAGTGCCAATTTATTTTGGAAGTGTACATTTTGATGTAACAGCAGAAAGCACCCAAAGTTAACCAATTTTTTTTTAATTAGACATCCTAGCAAATAGGCACACAGTGGATGTTGCAGTGTGAAAATAGCAATTCTTCTATTTTAGTGCACATTACATAGTGAGCACATTGTGCTTCTGGAGATGCACACAATAGTAAATTAAGAGATCCTGTTATAGCAATGCTATACATATGAACACTAACTGCAAGTTTGGCATAGTGTAAAGCCCCCATCACACATAACGATGTCCCAGCGATCCCACCAACGATCCGACATGGATGGGATCGCTGGGACATCGTTAGGCTGATCGCTGGTGAGCTGTCACATAGACAGCCCCAGCGATCCGGACCAGCGTCGCTGGACGCTGGTTTCTAATATAAACATCGGGTATCCAGGAGCCGCGGCTCCTGGATACCCGCTGTTTACCTTGGAAACCGGCGTACACACTGGTTTCCAAGGTAAACAGCGGGTATCCAGGAGTCCCGCGGCTCTTAGATACCCGTTATTTTCCTTGGAAACCCGCATGTACGCCGGTTTCCAAGGTAAACAGCGGGTATACAGGAGCCGCGGCTCCTGGATACCCGGTGTTTACATTAGAAAACATCGTCCAGCGTCGCTGGTCCTGATCACTGGAGCTGTCTATGTGACAGCTCACCAGCGAACAGCCTAGCGATGTCCCAGCAATCCCATCATGTCGGATCGTTGGTGGGAAACATCGAGAATCTAGGAGCCGCGTGACTCCTGGATACCCGCTGTTTACCTTGGAAACCAGTGTGTACGCCGGTTTCCAAGGTAAACAGCGGGTATCCAGGAGCCGCGGCTCCTGGATACCCGACGTTTATATTAGAAACCAGCGTCCAGCGTCGCTGATCGCTGGTCTCTCGCTGCCACACGCAGCGATGCATGCTGGGCAGCGGGAGACCAGTGATCGAAAAATGTCCCAGGCCGCTCGAGCACAATCAGCAATAACCGATCTCGCACAGCGATCTCGCTGGCGAGATCGCAGATGTGTCACAAAATCAGCGATCTCGCTACCGAGATCACTGTGTGTGACGGGACCATTAGGTTCAGAAAGGGGAAGTTTTTTAGGCATGCACAAAACCATGGTCAACCACATTTGTGAGCATCCCTATAAAGATAGGTATCAACTGAAAAGTGGCCAGATGGAGTCCAAAGTTACTCCGCCTGGCTATTTATACTAAATATTGCCATTGGGGGTTTCATCTGATCATTATTTTCCAGTGAAAGGTGCCCAGTTTAGAAATAATGAAAGTTAACCTAGCCTTATTCTGATTTTTGTGAAGCAGAATGAACAAATAAACACCAGTTCAGCAATCATTTTATTTTCTCTTGCTTACATCGCTCACTCTACGTGATGAAGCAATTATAATTTTTGAGTTCATACGATTACTGTGATGCTAGATTTATATAGTTTTCTATCTTTCCACTTTTGTACACTGTTAAAAATAGTTTCTGCACATGTTTTAAGAGCTGTAAGTTTTTTCATTTTAAAGTATATCTTTTATGAAATATATTTTTTTATTACTTTATATTTCACTTTTTATTTTACAGTCTGATGAAACAGAAACATTTTTGGTGGGTTGTTTATTTATATTTTTTTTATTGTGTTCTCTGTATGGGTTAAATAATGCAACAATTTTTTTATTTAGCCCCATTATATGATTTAAACATTTTTCTGATGTAATACGCTTCAATGCTTATTAAATGCAATGAATCAGTTCTGCCAGTTTTTCACTGACACATTGCCTGCTAGACCTTGGTCATAGCAAAAATCTGCACCACATGATGATCTCACCATTTTTCTGATGGGATTAAAGAGGGAATCCCTTCTTCTGTTAACCATCTAGATCAGTGGATCCCAAAGTCCAGTCCTCACGGACCCCATCAGGTCATGTTTTCAGGATTTCCATAGTGTTACACATGTGAGAGAATTCCTGATGCCTTGATGATACTTCCATCACCTGTGAAATACTAAGGAAATCCTGAAAACATAATCTGTTGAGGTCCGCGAGGAGGACTGGAGTTAGGGAACCACTGATCTAGATGCTGCTGTTACTTGATAAAGCGCCTGTGGTGGGCGCGAAACGTACGTCGGGGGTCGTTGCATGGGCCTTCACCTCCTCTGCTCCCCGGTAAGCAGCCTGCCTTTACTTGTTTCCACACTTCGGTCATTTGGACCGCTGGGCGAGTCGTCTCCCGGGTTCTCTCTGGCACAATTGCGCAGTTTTGATATGCTGATACATATGTTATTAACTATTTAAGAATCCTGTCACATGTCATTGATTCATTTATGTTCAGTGTCCATTGGACTTGCACATTGACCCCTCTGGATGGTTTTTTGTTTTTTTTTGGCGCTCTAGACATGTACAACTATGTACAATACACATTTAATTGAGTATGCCATATTTGACTATCTTTTACCATTAGACATATGTCTGTTATGTGCAATGCCCATGGGCTGACTGAACGTTGTGCCATGTAGATTTCGAGCACTGGTATCATTTTATTTACCCTGTCCTTGTCTGTCCTGATTGTTGTATCATTGGGGCTTATCCCCCCTATTTTAGTCAACTTGTATACTTGTCAGCACTTGATGTGAGTACTAATAAAATTTATACTTTTGCATATATTTTGGATCCGTTACTCCGTTTTCTCCTTTTTAAGAAGAACAACAGTGGCATATGTGCAGCAAAGATGAGTTCCTGATGACATGACATCACCACAGCCAAAGCACAGCTTCCTATTTTACAAATATAAAAGAATTTGGGGAAACTTTTCTTAAATTGAAAAACCCTTTATCATGCACCTTTTTCCATTTGTTTTGTTTTACAAGACTGTAGGGTATCACTGAAACAAATTTGTAACTGCCTTAAACTGTTATACATTCTTTATACATTTTTCTTAATTAAAAAATACAATAAATTTGTAATAAATAGCATAATATATAAAAATATTTCTTTAACTTTGTAGAACTACTTTTGCTTTCTGAAAATCATCTTGGTAATTGAATTTTGAAACATTCTCACTTCATATTCTACTAAACAATATTTACTTTATTTCAACTTATCTCCCGAAGAGAAGCACGAGTGGATGCCATATATACTTGGGACCGCTGAGCCAGAACCATAAGCAAGCCATAAATTTAATTCTATGACATTGCCAAATCATTGATAATCATGGTGATGATTGATGTCTTGTCATGTCCTAAACACGAGTATATCACAAGGCGTTGGTCTTACTATTACAAAGAAACTGTTAACTTTGCTTTTTCAGTATTACGGTATGATGCTCAAGGAAGGGTTGAGTTTATTTCCATGGGCCAAGGTAATGGGTAGTTGAAGTGCTCTATTATATAAAGAATAAACAACTAGGGTGCAGAATAATTACTAATGATTATACAAACATAGCTGAGACATGAACCTACACCCTTGCTAAACAGAATCACTCAGAAAGAGCTGTTCTACAACCACAGAGTGTGAATTGTACGGAGTCATGCTGGCAACTATTACCAGTTTGTTAAAGTTTATTTTCCAATGTAGTTAAGATTGAGTCACTCTTCATTTCCATTAAGTACCAACAGTTTTTCACTATTTCAAATGCAATAAATGTCCATTTTTTTCTCACTTTTTACATAACTAAATTCCTGACTTCCACAGAACCTTTTTCCTGACATTTATGGCAAAGCTGCTTTTATATACAAGCACACCCTCATGTATTTTTAAATTGTTGCAATGTATTCTAAAAATAACCATCATCAAAGAAAACAAAGTAATTGATTCTGGTTTGTTACAATGTAAAACAATGCCAGTTTTTTGTATTGACCACACATGTGTTTATACATATAAATGAGATCACTTCCGAAGTGTCTTTTTTCTAAGCTAAACGAGCCCATCCTCTCATCATAGGAGAATCCAATTTTAATAATAAACTTACCTGCTTTTAATATGATTCTAATTTTGAATACCCTTTGTAAAATGGGTAGCTCGAAAATGGATCTCATTTTCTAGATGTGGCCTTTAAAAGTGGTTTATAGTGAGGGTAATAATTAGTGAAGAGCGAACACGCTTGGAATAGTTGTTGTCCTAGCATGCTCGTGTGATAACCGGGTGTCTTCGGTGTGCTTGAATAAAATGATTGGGGGCCCTGCTGCTACATGTCTCATGGCTCTTAAACATCCTCAACACATACAAGGATTGCCTGTTTGCTATGTATATCTCAATATATATACATAATGCATACACATATATATATTTATATACATTATATATACATATATATATTGCATATATACATGTTTGTAGACATGAATAGATCATATAGAAAAATGGTGCTGCAAAGACCGTATTACAAAGAATTGCTTTGCTTTTTAAATGAAGTCTTTCTTAACAAATAACCATAACAAATATTAGAATAAAAACCATCTGGACCAAAATGATAAGGCACAAGACACAGCATTGGATATACATATACTGTACTTATATATTTTGAAATATAGATATTTATATATAATTTTTGTAACTAATGGAGGTACAGTCCACTGTTTAGAAAGTGAGAGATACAGACAGGCTACAGAGTCCAAATCTTGGTTTGTTCCCAGCTTTTATAATTTTTATAACAACATATAATTATTAAAGGCAACATACATACAGGTGGTAAAATCCAAAACAAAGATTAAACAAAATCCTGCCCATCTGACAACTTACAGTACTAAACCACATAACTTCCCTGTCTTGCACACTAAATAGCAGCAACCTGTATTTGTAGTTTTCATGCAGTTTTTTAACAACCAACCTGCTATGTCCAGTGAAGTAACCCTACATATAAACATATTATTATCAATATTATTATTTCTACTACTATTATTATTAGCAACCAACGGAATCCCATATACAAATTAATGGAACCCGGGAGAATAACATGAAATAATATCATAGTCCTGGGCAAAGAGCATCAGCTCCAATAAACATGTGACAACAAGGAGAAAATAGGAGCAAAAACAATGCCCTTAATGAGGAGTAAAAAAGTCCATTTTTATTAATATATAAAGCTACAAATAAAGTCACACAAATATAAATAAATAAAGTGCCAGTGCAATGCAAAAAAATGACCCCCAAAACCCTCAAAAAAAGCCCCCCCAGTAGAAAAAACCTCATATAAGGTATAAGTCAAGTGAAGAAAGGGAGGCAGAATGTCCAAAGGAAGATGCTGGAAAGCAATGTCAAACAGTCACTATAATAATAAGAATTCCTCAATGGGAACCTATAAGAATATAACCCATAAGTAAAGCATCACAAAAACATTTAAACACCAGCAGAGCTTACCAGTAACAGAGGGAGGAGAAGAGGGGTCGGATAATGTGAGGAGCCCCGACGCGCATTACGTGGCAACAAATTAATTATTTATATTTGTGTGACTCTATTTGTAACTTCATATATTAATAAAAATGGAGATTTTACTCTTCATTAAGGACATTGTTTTTGCTCCTGTTTTCTCCTTGTCATATTATTATTAGCATTATAACATACATTTAATAGCAGCCCTCATTTGGAATGTTTCCATGCTATCATAGTTATTACTACTTACAGAACGCAATCATCTTTCATACTTCCTTTTCTGTCACAGCAATTATTGGTTGCCACTTGCCAATTATTAGGCTGGTGTAATGGAATACCAGACCAATATGACTCACTGTGTCACATCTGGCGTGGAGCTGCATGATGAAGGAAACACAGTAAGGGGCAAACTTTCACAATGACAGAGAACCCAGTAAAAATTATAGTAACACTGTTTTAAATGTGACATATCAATAAGGGCACAGCAAAGAAAATTCCTAGACAATGTAATATTTGCCTTGGACAATTTCCTGGGCAATGTACCTGGAATGTCACCCATAATTAATTATGGGCTTGGCTGTCATTTGTGAAAGAAATGCCTGACTGCATAAAATGTTTTTGATTGTCATAACAGTTCATAGTTGCCTAGCCTGATCATAACTGACTGTGTATCTTGGCAAGCATTTTAAAGACTTGTTGCAGCGGCATTTCAAATGGCTCACCTATATTTTGGGTGAACTACTTTCCACTTAATGACTGAGACCATATTTTCTACAGCTCCTGTTTCGTACAATATTTTATTGCTATAGTACAAAAGGGTAAATTATGGAGCTTGTTTATAAATTCAGACAGGTCAAATGAAACTACTCATAGAACAGAAGGGAGCAAAGCTGGATTTTGAGCCAATTTCACTTCTTCAAATATAAAGGTTTTGATTTTAATATATGATTTATAGAAACCAATTATGAATTCAATTGCTGGCCAATAGCAAAATTATCAGGAAAATATATTTTTGGGAGTTTTTAATATTTTTCAAGAAAATATACCATATATCTTTCATCTCTTTTTCCTTAAAACCAAAACTATAAAAAAATGTCAAATGTGCACATACCCACTCTATAAATAGGTAGATGATTCTATATTAATGCTATTGTACGCATTTAATAAATATAGAGCTTACACTAATTTTTTTTAAAAAAGTATTCTGCATTTTGAGTAGGGTTTAAACATTTACAACTTTCATTGTAGATGAGATACACAGCTGAACAGGAAATGAGTAAAGGAAAAGTAGAAGTTTAGACAGCTAATTAGACCAAAGTGGCACAAATAGAGTAAGTAAATCCTGTATTCTCCTATGAAGGCAAGTTTGGAATGGAAAAAGGTAGCCCAAAATGAAAAAAATTGAAAATGAGCACCATAAAATAATGATGTGAAGCTTAAATGGATAATTATAGAGTCTGAAATCTTTGTAATACAGTTTGGTCAAAGTACTATGAAATTAGAAAATCATGAGTAAAATAAATTGTACACTTTTGTTGCCTGTATTTCAATTTATGCTTAGTGACTTTTACTATAACAACCTCCTATCATATTATAAATAGCTATTTGTAGCTGCTCAAAATCCTATTTTTTTAAAGAAAGGTAATAAAAAAGAGGTAATTATCATCTATATAATTTCCATATGTGAATTTCGATCTAATCTAACAATTTTATAATTATTAACACACTTTAACATTGCAACAGTGGGAAAAAAATTTCCTCTACAAAATGTTCAATAAGTACATTTGTGAAGATTTGGAGCTGTGGGTTGTAATAATCACTTAGACAAGTTAAAGATGCAACTATTTTTTTCCTTATGTGTATGGTCTTACAACCCTGAGTAGATGGCCAAAATACATTAACTCCAGTACAAAAGTTCCCAAACTGGGGTCAGAAGTTCCTTTTCCCCTTTCCAGGCGATACTCACTGTCTTCCAACTTTTGGTAGGCCCCCAGCTTTTGTATCTCCAGCCAGAATAGTCTGTAGTCACAGTCCACGCTCCTACAGTTGATAGATGCTACTACCGTAGCACATGTAGGAAGCTCCAGCCAGCAGCAGCAGTCCTTAGATATTTCCTCAAATCAAGATGACAGATATCATGACTGTAGCACATGTATCAAGCTCCAGCCATCAACCAATCTCCAATTTCTAGCAACAGATCCTTACCCATCAATGTCACCACACCAACTCTCTCACTAAACATGTGGCTTAAGCCCCCTTCACACATAGCGAGATTGCTAGCGATTTCACTAAAGCGTCACCGATTTTGTGACGCAACAGCAATATCCCTAGCCATATTGCTACATATGACACTTACCTCCGACTGGCCCCCCGCTGGATATCGCTGATCATGTCCTGGTCCATTTCTCGCCGTCAGCTTCCTGCTGGCGCCGACAAGCGACTCATGGACGCGGGAGGAAGTCGTCATCAGAGCTGCCGTCTGACAGGTAAGTAATGACTGCCGAGCACTGTTACGTCGCTGGTGAGATCTGCCTGTTTGGCAGCTAACTAGCGACCATTTAGCGATGCACAAGCGATCCTGACTAGATCGTATCGTTGTGGGGATCGCTGGTGCATCGCTAAATATAACAGTACCTTTATTGTCCTCCCTGTCCTGGGATCAATCCCCTGGAAGGGCAGAAGTGTTCACACTCTCTTTTTTAATTATTTACTGAAGAAAGTTCCAAAATCCAGTCTCCAGCCTGTCAGCAAGGTTGTATATTAGGGATGCCCCCTGAAGAGAGGAATAAAGACACACATGTCCCCACCAGATGAAGGACTGAAATGCTAATGTAGGCCTAATGTATACATGAGATCCAGCTTGCTTGTCTTCCTCTACTTACTGTCACTAAAAATAAATATTTATTTGTGAAGATGAACACTTTCCAGGAGAGGTTTGTGCACCTTAAAGGCCCTGTCACAAACAGCGATCTCGCTAGCGAGATCGCTGTGTGTGATGGGGATCAGCGACCGCCCCCCCTGCCAGTTATCGCTGATCGTGCAGCATCGGCCAGGGCCGTTTTTCGATCGCTGGTCTCTCGCTGGCCAGCACATCGCTGCGTGTGGCAGCGAGAGACCAGCGATCAGCGACGCTGGACGCTGGTTTCTAATGTAAACAATGGGTACACGCTGGTTTCCAAGGTAAACAGCGGGTATCTAGGAGTCGCGCGGCTCTTAGATACCCGATGTTTACCTTGGAAACCAGTGTGTACGCCGGTTTCCAAGGTAAACAGCGGGTATCCAGGAGCTGCGGCTCCTGGATACCTGACGTTTACATTAGAAACCAGCGTCCAGCGTCGCTGGTCCTGATCTCTGGGGCTGTCTATGTGACAGCTCACCAGTGACCAGCCTAATGATGTCCCAGCGATCCCATCATGTCGGATCGTTGGTGGGATCACTGGGACATTGTTATGTGTAACGGGGGCTTAAACTGACAAACAAGAAAATCTTTAATAAATGCAACTATAAGGTCCAGGTACCAGTGCTCCATGCTGAAAAACGTCCTTGGCCAGCTCCTCACATATATCCTTCAGTGTAAACATCTATGTTAGGCATACATTCAAACAAATGATTCTCATGTAATATGTTTTCAGATGACTTTTTTACAGATACGAATATTGTTTGGTCCAAACAATATTATTAAGTAATGATACTATGGTACTCAGGTAAAATCATTATCCAGAAAAGCAACAACTCTGCCTTCTTACTGAGAAAACAATTTGCATTCAAAACACATTTGGAAAATTGCCTTATACTGATTGAAAAAGCTCAGTACTAATGACATGGCTCAAGCTTCCAAGAAACTTTACAGTATGGGGCAATCCTATGAATCAGAGTTTCATGCATATTTTTTGGATTGCTTTTGCTAACTCAACAAATGCATGCTTAGCTAAGCATCTATCTCTATGGTAAGGAATATTTTTCACACCTAATGGGGTATCAAATAAGTAGGACCAGCATAACTTATACACTTTTTTCAGATTCTGCATATAAACACCAGATGTTTCCAATTACAGATAACAAGCTGGGCTTCCTGCTGTGGCAACGAGCGACGCGTGGACGCGGGAGGAAGGATGTCTTCATCGCCGCGTCTGACAGGTACGTAGCGACCCCCGACCCCTGCGATGTCATTGGTGAGATCTGCCTGTTTGGCAGCTCACTAGCGACCACTTAGCGATGCACCAGCGATCCTGTCTGGGTCATATCGTTGTTGGGATCGCTGGTGCATCGCTAAGTGTGACGGTACCCTTACACTTTAGAAGGCTTTGCTTGTGTGATTTTTTTCTCCAGCTTTTGTTGTTTCTATTTGTTCTTCTGGCTGTCAATTACACTTTACTAAACACCTTCGTTATACAGATAAATAAATGTAGCCATTCTTTTCGTTTTTAGCAAATTTTCTTGCCTTCTAAACTAATAAAACTGTATGAATATTTGACAGCTGAAGTAAGAAAAGTATTCTGTACAAACTATGGGAAGCATTTGAGCTTTCTGTATGAGCTTTTATCTCAGCTATCACTTCCTTTTTTTGGATATGATTACTTATGCCAGCAAAATTCCCCAGTTCAGTAGTTCAGTGCAGTTGGAGATAGCTTTATTTATACTCTGTGATATATATCAAAACTCATCCTAAATTCGGAAGTTAACAAACGCTGAATATGTGGGTGTCAACACACATAACTGTCTATGTTTATTCAGCTGCATAGGTTTGCAGAAGGGAATTGTTGTTGTTGGACATGTGGAATGGTTGAAGTAAACTGTGTTTACCTTATTTGAAAAGCTTGAAATGGAAATGGAGATAATATTTATTTTCTTTGAATACTTCAGCTTCAGCTATTCAATATTTCCATAGTAAAAAATATATATGGTTAGGCCTCATTCACATGACCAGTTTTCTCATATTTGACCATGTTGATGTCATCTGAGTTGTACCCGTGAGATAGAATGTAAACATTCTGAACGATGTATCAATAGACATAACATGCTAGACATTTACTCCACACTTTACGCTATTTGTACATGTTATACAAATTTGAAGTGAATAAAATGTACTAACTTGAGACAGGTTTGGCAATTAACAGGTAGAATGTACAAGTGAACAGTCAATGTATTGACAAAACAGAAGGTCTTTTTGGGGTGTTCCCAGTATGCAGTGGATTTTCCAAAGTGTAAGATCTACTGAAAATGGTCTAATGAAGGTAAATTGATGAAACAGCAAAGGGTCATGGAAGCCCAAGGCTCATTAATGCATATGGGATGCAAAGAATTGACCATCTGGCCTGATCATGGTGGCAAGCTACTGTTGCTCAAATTGCTAAAACAAATTTGAGGGGGTTTGCCTATAATTACATTTATCGCATGTTCAGGATGAGAGATGAATGCAAAACTAATCACTGGGAAAACCACTGGTTCTGAAAAGGGAAAAATCCCTGCATAAATGAAGAATCTATGTGCATATCTATGTGCATGCTTGACCCCTCCTCTTTTCACTTAATTTGGACAAAAGGAGATTATGTGAATCTAAAGAAATGAATGGGGAGCTGGTAGAGCATGCTCGCTACATAAAACATAAAAACATAAAAAAAAAGCATAAAACATAAAACTAATAAATAAAAACAGGTAAAATAAAAAATAAATGAATAGATGAATAAAAATGCTACTGTCAATTCAAATCTCTGTTAACCCCTTCCCAACCTGTGACACAGCATATGCGTCATGAAAGTCGGTGCCAATCCGACCCATGACGCATACGCTATGTCATGAGTTTAAAGCCCCCTGCGGGTCGGGTGACCGGGGTCACGGAAAGGCCACCCGACCCGCAGTGACAGGACCCTTTGTGCTTCACCAAAAGAGGGGTGGCTTAGCCCCCCCCCGTGGCTACAATTGCTCTGATTGGCTGATGAAAGTGAAACAGCCAATCAGAGCGATAGTAATAGTTCATCAATGAAATTTGATGAACTATTACAATCCAGCCATGGTCGATGCTGAGATAGCATCAGACATGGCTGGAGACACTAAATTATCCCCCCTGCCGCCGACTGACGGTGCCGATCGGCCGCGCGATCGGCCGCCGCTCTTACAATCTGCCCCTCTCCCCCTTACCTCCGCTCCCCCCACCTTCCGATCCCCCCACGATACTCACTAACTCCCCCTGGCCGTCCCAGTGTCCCGCCGTCCTGGTCCATGGGCACCGCCATCTTGGAAAATGGCGGGCGCATGCGCAGTGCGCCCGCCGGCATTTCCCGGTGGCAGATTAATTTTATTTTATTTTGATCACTGTGATAAACCTCACAGTGATCAAAATAAAAAAAGTAAATCACCGCCCCCTTATCACCCCCCCATTGGGACAAATAGTAAAATATTTGTATTTCTCAATTAGGGTTAGAAATAGGGTTAGGGTTAGAAATAGGGCTAGGGTTAGGGCTAGGGCTAGGGTTAGGGCTAGGGTTAGGGTTATGGTTAGGGCTAGGGCTAGGGCTATGGTTAGGGCTAGGGTTAGGGCTAGGGTTAGGGGTGGGTTGGGGTTGGGATTAGGGTTAGGTTTGTGATTAGGGTTAGAGTTGGGATTAGGGTTAGGGTTGTGGTTAGGGTTATGATTAGGGTTGAGATTAGGGTTAGGGGTGTGTTGGGGTTAGGATTGGAGTTAGAATTGAGGAGTTTCCACTGTTTAGGCATATCAGGGGGTCTCCAAACATGATATGGCGCCACCATTTATTCCAGCCAATTTTGCGTTCAAAAAGTCGAACAGCGCTGCCTCCATTCCGAGCCCCGACGTGTGCCCAAACATTGGTTTACCCCCACATATGGTGTATCAGTGTACTAAAGAAAAATTGCACAACAACTTTGGGGGTCTAAATTCTCCTGTTACTGTTAGGAAAATTAAAAATTGGGGGATAAATAAATAATTTTTGTGGAGAAAAAATTATTTTTTATTTTCACGGCTCTGCGTTATAAACTTCTGTGAAGGACTTTGGGGTTCAACATGCTCACCACACATCTAGATTAGTTCCTTGGGTGGTCTAGTTTCCAAAATGGGGTCACTTCTGGGGGGATTCCACTGTTTAGGTACATCAGGGGCTCTGCAAACATAACATGATGCCTGTAGACCATGCCATCAAGTCGACATTTCAAAATGTCACTACTTCCCTTCCAAGCCCCAACGTGTGCCCAAACAGTGGTCGCGCCCCCACATATGGGGTACCAGTGTACTCAGGAAAAACTGGACAACAACTTTTGGGGTCCAATTTATCCTGTTACCCTTGTGAAAATAAAAAATAGTGGGCTAAAATTCATTTTTTGAGGGAAAAAAATATTTTTTATTTTCACGGTTCTGCATTATACACTTCTGAGAAGCACTTGGGGGTTCAACGTGCTCACCACACATCTAGATTAGTTCCTTGGGTGGTCTAGTTTCCAAAATGGGGTCACTTCTGGGGGGTTTCCACTGTTTAGGTACATCAGGGGCTCTGCAAACATAACATGTTGCCTGTAGACCATTCCATCAAGTCGACATTTCAAAACGTCACTACTTCCCTTCCAAGCCCCAATGTATGCCCAAACAGTGGTCACGCCCCCACATATGGGGTACCAGTGTACTCAGGAAAAACTGGACAACAACTTTTGGGGTCCAATTTATCCTGTTACCCTTGTGAAAATAAAAAATAGTGGGCTAAAATTCATTTTTTGAGGGAAAAAAATATTTTTTATTTTCACGGTTCTGCGTTATACACTTCTGAGAAGCACTTGGGGGTTCAACGTGCTCACCACACATCTAGATTAGTTCCTTGGGTGGTCTAGTTTCCAAAATGAGGTCACTTCTGGGGGGTTTCCACTGTTTAGGTACATCAGGGGCTCTGCAAACATAACATGATGCCTGTAGACCATTCCATCAAGTCGACATTTCAAAACGTCACTACTTCCCTTCCAAGCCCCAATGTATGCCCAAACAGTGGTCGCGCCCCCACATATGGGGTACCAGTGTACTCAGGAAAAACTGGACAACAACTTTTGGGGTCCAATTTATCCTGTTACCCTTGTGAAAATAAAAAATAGTAGGCTAAAATTCATTTTTTGAGGGAAAAAAATATTTTTTATTTTCACGGTTCTGCGTTATACACTTCTGAGAAGCACTTGGGGGTTCAACGTGCTCACCACACATCTAGATTAGTTCCTTGGGTGGTCTAGTTTCCAAAATGGGGTCACTTCTGGGGGGTTTCCACTGTTTAGGTATATCAGGGGCTCTGCAAACATAACATGATGCCTGTAGACCATTCCATCAAGTCGACATTTCAAAACGTCACTACTTCCCTTCCAAGCCCCAATGTATGCCCAAACAGTGGTCGTGCCCCCACATATGGGTTACCAGTGTACTCAGGAAAAACTGGACAACAACTTTTGGGGTCCAATTTATCCTGTTACCCTTGTGAAAATAAAAAATAGTGGGCTAAAATTCATTTTTTGAGGGAAAAAAATATTTTTTATTTTCACTGTTCTGCGTTATACACTTCTGAGAAGCACTTGGGGGGTTCAACGTGCTCACCACACATCTAGATTAGTTCCTTGGGTGGTCTAGTTTCCAAAATGGGGTCACTTCTGGGGGGTTTCCACTGTTTAGGTACATCAGGGGCTCTGCAAACATAACATGATGCCTGTAGACCATTCCATCAAGTCGACATTTCAAAACGTCACTACTTCCCTTCCAAGCCCCAATGTATGCCCAAACAGTGGTCGCGCCCCCACATATGGGTTACCAGTGTACTCAGGAAAAACTGGACAACAACTTTTGGGGTCCAATTTATCCTGTTACCCTTGTGAAAATAAAAAATAGTGGGCTAAAATTCATTTTTTGAGGGAAAAAAATATTTTTTATTTTCACGGTTCTGCGTTATACACTTCTGAGAAGCACTTGGGGGTTCAACGTGCTCACCACACATCTAGATTAGTTCCTTGGGTGGTCTAGTTTCCAAAATGGGGTCACTTCTGGGGGGTTTCCACTGTTTAGGTACATCAGGGGCTCTGCAAACATAACATGATGCCTGTAGACCATTCCATCAAGTCGACATTTCAAAACATCACTACTTCCCTTCCAAGCCCCAATGTATGCCCAAACAGTGGTCGCTCCCCCACATATGGGGTACCAGTGTACTCAGGAAAAATTGGACAACAACTTTTGGGGTCCAATTTATCCTGTTACCCTTGTGAAAATAAAAAATAGTGGGCTAAAATTCATTTTTTGAGGGAAAAAAATATTTTTTATTTTCACGGTTCTGCGTTATACACTTCTGAGAAGCACTTAGGGGTTCAACGTGCTCACCACACATCTAGATTAGTTCCTTGGGTGGTCTAGTTTCCAAAATGGGGTCACTTCTGGGGGGTTTCCACTGTTTAGGTACATCAGGGGCTCTGCAAACATAACATGATGCCTGTAGACCATTCCATCAAGTCGACATTTCAAAACGTCACTACTTCCCTTCCAAGCCCCAATGTATGCCCAAACAGTGGTCACGCCCCCACATATGGGTTACCAGTGTACTCAGGAAAAACTGGACAACAACTTTTGGGGTCCAATTTATCCTGTTACCCTTGTGAAAATAAAAAATAGTGGGCTAAAATTCATTTTATGAGGGAAAAAAATATTTTTTATTTTCACGGTTCTGCGTTATACACTTCTGAGAAGCACTTGGGGGTTCAACGTGCTCACCACACATCTAGATTAGTTCCTTGGGTGGTCTAGTTTCCAAAATGGGGTCACTTCTGGGGGGTTTCCACTGTTTAGGTACATCAGGGGCTCTGCAAACATAACATGATGCCTGTAGACCATTCCATCAAGTCGACATTTTAAAACGTCACTAGTTCCCTTCCAAGCCCCAATGTATGCCCAAACAGTGGTCGCGCCCCCACATATGGGTTACCAGTGTACTCAGGAAAAACTGGACAACAACTTTTGGGGTCCAATTTATCCTGTTACCCTTGTGAAAATAAAAAATAGTGGGCTAAAATTCATTTTTTGAGGGAAAAAAATATTTTTTATTTTCACGGTTCTGCGTTATACACTTCTGTGAAGCACTTGGGGGTTCAACGTGCTCACCACACATCTAGATTAGTTCCTTGGGTGGTCTAGTTTCCAAAATGGGGTCACTTGTGGGGGGTTTCCACTGTTTAGGTACATCAGGGGCTCTGCAAACATAACATGACACCCGCAGACCATTCCATCAAGTCGACATTTCAAAACGTCACTACTTCCCTTCCGAGCCCCAAAGTGTGCCCAAACAGTTGTCCACCCCACATATGGGGTACCAGCGTACTCAGGACAAACTGGACAACAACTTTTGGGGTCCAATTTATCTTATTACCCTTGTGAAAATAAAAAATAGCGGGCTAAGAATAATTTTTTGAGGGAAAAAAATATTTTTTATTTTCACGGTTCTGCGTTATAAACTTCTGTGAAGCACTTGGGGGTTCAGAGTGCTCACCACACATCTAGATAAGCTCCTTAGGGGTTCTAGTTTCCAAAATGGGGTCATTTGTGGGGGGTTTCCACTGTTTAGGTACATCAGGGGCTCTGCAAATGTAACATGACGCCCGCAGACCATTCCATCAAGTCGACATTTCAAAACATCACTACTTCCCTTCCGAGCCCCAACATGTGCCCAAACAGTTGTCCACCCCACATGTGGGGTACCAGCGTACTCAGGACAAACTGGACAACAACTTTTGGGGTCCAATTTATCTTATTACCCTTGTGAAAATAAAAAATAGTGGGCTAAATATCATATATAAGGGAATAAAAAATATTTTTTATTTTCACGGTTCTGCGTTATAATCTTCTGTGAAGCACTTGGGGGTTCAGAGTGCTCACCACACATCTAGATAAGCTCCTTAGGGGGTCTAGTTTCCAAAATGGGGTCACTTGTGGGGGAGCTCCAATGTTTAGGTACACAGGGTCTCTCCAAGCACGACATGGTGTCCGCTAACGATTGGAGCTAATTTTCCATTCAAAAAGTCAAATGGCGCTCCTTCACTTCTGGGCCCTGCCGTTCGCTCAAACAGTGATTTATGACTACATATGAGGTATCAGTGTACTCAGGAGAAATTGCCCAACAAATTTTAGGATCCATTTTATCCTGTTGCCCTTGTGAAAATGAAAAGACTGAGGCTAAAAGAACTTTTTTGTGAAAAAAAAAGTACTTTTTTTTTACGGATCAATTAGTGAAGCACCTGGGGGTTAAAATTGCTCATTATGCTTCTAGATAAGTTCCCTGAAGGGTCTAGTATCCAAAATGGGGTCATTTGTTGGGGAGCTCCAATATTTAGGCACACAGGGGCTATCCAAAACCGACATGGCAACCGCTAAATATTCCAGCATATTTTCCATTCAAAAAGTCAAATGGTGATCCTTCCCTTCTGAGTCCTGCCGTGCGCACAAACAGTGGTTTATGACCACATATGAGGTATCGGTGTACTCAGAAGAAATTGAGCAACAAAGTTTATGATCCATTTTATCCTGTTGCCCATGTGAAAATGAAAAAACTGAGGTTAAAGGAAAATGTTTGTGAAAAAAAGTACTTTTTTTACGGATCAATTTGTGAAGCACCTGGGGGTTCAAATTGCTCATTATGCATCTAGATAAGTTCCTTGGGGGGTCTAGTTTCCAAAATGGGATCACTTGTGGGGGAGCTCCAATGTTTAGGCGCACAGGGGCTCTCCAAACGCGACATGGCAACCGCTAAATATTCCAGCATATTTTCCATTCAAAAAGTCAAATGGCGCTCCTTCCCTTCTGAGCCCTGCCGCGCGCCCAAACAGTGGTTTATAACCACATATGAGGTATTGTTGTACTCAGGAGAAATTGCGAAACAAATTTTATGATCCATTTTATCCTGTTACCCACGTGAAAATGAAAAAATTGATGCTAAAAGAAAATTTTTGTTGGAAAAATTAAAATGTCCATTTTTCCTTCCACGTTGCTTTAGTTCCTGTGAAGCACCTGAAGGGTTAATAATCTTCTAGAATGTAGTTTTGAGTAGCTTGAGGGGTGAAGATTTTAGAATGGTGTCACTTTGGGGTATTTTCTGCCATATAGACCCCTCAAAGTGACTTCAAATGTAAGGTGGTCCCTAAAAAAATGGTTTTGTAAATTTTGTTGTAAAAATGAGAAATCGCTGGTCAACTTTTAACCCTTATAACTTCCTAACAACAAAAAATTTGTTTCCAAAATTGTGTTGATGTAAAGTAGACATGTGAGAAATGTTATTTAGTAACAATTTTGTGTCATATACTTCTCTGGTTTAACAGAATAAAAATTCAAAATTTGAAAACTGCAAAATTTCAGTTTTTTCACAAATAAGCGCAAAAATTATCGACCTAAATTTACCACTAACATTAAGCCCAATAGGTCACAAAAAAACAATCTCAGAATCGCTAGGATGCGTTCCTGAGTTATTACCTCATAAAGGGACACTGGTCAGAATTGCAAAAAATGGCCAGGTCATTAAGGTCAAAATAGCCTGGGTCATGAAGGGGTTAATAGTCCAATATATGAAAAAAAAAGTTTTACAGAATGTGGAATCAATTTTTAAATGTAATTTAGTAGTCCTTTTGGGTCATAAAATTAATCCAAATGGGAAAATAGACACATATTTTTTATATTTTCCCAAAGAAAAAAAGAGATAATGTGACAGTGACGTAAAAATTAAGCCCTGAGATCACATAAAATGCCGCAAACATTTCTCAACTATCTAAATGAGAAAAGATGCTACAGCTTTTTGAACTGCATGCATGATGAAACCCAAAAATGTGCCTAGTCAGGACCAAGGGTAAATGGACAAGTCTCAAACTGGTTGAAATAAGTATCTTGAGCTCATCAAACCTAGAAGGTTTTCAGTATTTATTATTGTCTGCTGCTTTTCACTGTGAAATCTGATATCCTCTTTAATTCTTTTCTGTTGAGTTCTGTGCTTGAGACTGCATTATTTCATAGCCTGTCTACGGACTCATTTTATTTTACCAACCTCTTTTTCTGAGCTTTCTAAGACTGTTCTAGCTATGATCTCACTAGAGCGCTATATAGCGGGCTCACAATATCTCTCCTGGATACACATTTAGTTATACAGCCAAACATCCCACTTGTTTTTCCTGCTGCCAGGCTAATCTTTAATCTTATTTTGAAGCTGTCAGAAATCAGAACTCTTAAATCCTTCTCTTCTTCTATATTATTAATATTTTATTACAAGGTTTAAGGCATGACATATTTTATGCCCACAGGTAAATCAATCTCATTTTGCATGTGAGCATAGATTTAGTTTTGAATATAGATCATTAAAATATAAAACTATTTTTTATCATGTGAAGAAATGAAAGATCCTGAGTAGAAAAGTATCATAATCTTGAATGAGGACAATGTAGTCCATTACTGAGGGAATTCTTAATATCCATTTATGACCTAATAAATCCAGGTAAAATCCTGGATCATCGCACAGTGCATCAATAAAACGGTATAAATTGAAACCTGGTCACCAGCAGTGCTGTACAATATTAGATATGTCAGGGAAATATAGTATTGTCCATGCAAATACTTCATGGGTAATTATGATCTGTCACAACCTGTAAAGTATTGGTCCCCTTTCTGATAAAAATAACAATAATTTACAGTTGAAAATAATGTACTCTTATTCAATAGTATTCTCCTAGAACCTTTAGAGAAACAGGTATTCAGTCAAAAGGGAAAGAAAAATAAGAACAATGTAACAGATAATTGTAAGATGTTTATTATTATTAATATCTAATATATAAAGCTCAATGTGTGTGTGTATGTCCAGGATTGGCATCTGCACCGTTGCAGCTACAGCCACAAAATGTGGCACAGTCACACATTTGGACCCCGAGAGCGTCATAGGCTATGTTGTGAGGTGAAATTTTAACCCTGCGCGTTCCAATTCACCAAACAATTTTGTCCCTATCTGCATAATGGGGAAAAAGTGAAAGGAAAAGTGTTGGAGGCAAATTGACAGCTGCCAGATGTGAACAAGGGGGACTTAAAGAATGAGAGCGATGGCACCAAAGGGTATATACCGCACAGTTGATAAGGTGGGGCCCTGACATGGGATACTCACCACACACGGGGATATGAACACAGACAAAATGCGCCACACACTACCACGTGCTTCAACACATATACCACCCTCAGCACACATTTCACCACACATACACCAACCTCGCCACATAAATGTCGAAACACAAAAGTCGCCACTAAAAACGCGCCACGCTGTCCCAGAGCTGTTTAAAAGATGAAAAATGAGCTGTGATTGGTTGCTATCAGCAACAGTTTTCTTTGTAGACAGTTGTGGTAACTGAGGCCTATTATTCTTATCATTTCTATGGTGTTATCATCCTTCTGTAAAGCTGGAAATAACACAATTTATTACCGTGCCAACACAGACCACCCTCTGACACAGACTGCAGCCCAGTATCACACAGGATAGGATTAGATACACAGCTCAGCAGTCAGTATCACACAGAAGAGGATTAGATACACAGCTCAGCAGTCAGTATCACACAGGATAGGATTAGATACACTGCTCAGCAGTCAGTATCATACAGGATAGGAATAGATACACAGCTCAGCACACAGTATCACACAGGAGAGGATTAGACACATGGCTCAGCAGGCAGTATCACACAGGATAGGATTAGATACATGGCTCAGCAGTCAGTATCACACAGGATAGGAATAGATACACGGCTCAGAAGACAGTATCACACAGGATAGGATTAGATACACGGCTCAGCAGTCAGTATCACACAGGATAGGATTAAATGCATGGTTTTAATGTGCAATATAATCATTATAATTTGTTATAACTATCCACAGTTGATTGCTATGCCCAGGCAACGCCGGACTCTTCAGCTAGTAATAATATAATAATGATAATTATAATAACTATACTTGAGTGGATCTTGAGAAAATTAAATTTACTGTCTTCGTTGAATTCTAACCAAAAATTTTATTTGTGGTAAATACATTTGCCCGAATATTAAAACTGGAAAGTGTATAAATGCTCCAAAAATATTCTTGAGAGAGAGGGTAAAAAGGGAGAGAGAGAACCTGACCAAAATAGCTTATACATTACAGGCCAGCGAGAACTCTGCTGACCTGACCATAAGGCTAAGTGCACACGTACCGGAACTCTCGCGGAAATTACCGCGAGAATTCCGGAATTCCAGTCCGCGGGAAAATCGCATTTTAAATTCCCGCGATTTTCCCGCGGAAAAACTAGCATTTTGCAAGCGTAATTAGCTTGCAAAATGCTAGCGTTTTCCAAGCGATCTGGAGCATCGCTTGGAGAACTGATTGACAGGTTAGTCACACTCGTCAAACATAGTGTTTGACAAGTGTGACCAACTTTTTACTACTGAGGCCGCCTATGCGGCATCAGTAGTAAAAGATAGAATGTAAAAAAAAAATAAAAAATGGGGTTATTCTCACCCTCCAACGTCCCGCACAGCCGTTCCCAGTAATCCTTTGCGAAAATGCCCGCGATGACGTCAGTTCTTGCGGGATCGCGACGTCTCGCGGTAATTCGCGGTGACGTCGCGCGAATGACCGCGAGACTTCGCGATCCCGCGAGAACGGACGTCATCGCGAGCATTTTCGCAAAGGATTACTGGGACCGGAGCGTGGAGAGAAGCGAGAAGGCTGCGCAGGACGTCGGAGGGTGAGAATAACAATATTTTTTATTTTTAATTCTATTTTTTACAGGGACAGTCTCCTCTCCTCCGGACCGTGGGTACCATCCGCAATTGTTCTACTTACTTTCCGCATGGTGGGCACAGCCACATGCGGGAAGTAAGCGGAACAATGCATTCCTATGGGTGCGGGATCGCCGCGATTCCGCAAATTAATGAGCATGCTGCGGTTTTTACCGCGAAGCGATTCTGCCGTGGTAAAAACCGCAGCATTAGCACAGCATTGCGGAATCCCATAGGAATGCATGGGATGCTTATTTTTCGCATTTTCGCGGCAAAATCGCGCGGTTAAAACCGCCGCGGAAACGCGAAAAAAACGCCACGTGTGAACTCAGCCTAAGAGCTACACTTTACAGGTGAGAAAGTGAACCCCACAACCATAATGCTTTCAAACTAAAGAAGAGAAAAAGATAGAGAACCTCTCAACCATAAAAGCTTTCACACTAAAGAAGAGATAAAGAGAGAATTCCCTGCTGACTATAAGGGCCCCGTCACACGTAGCGATCTCGCTAGCGAGATCGCTGCTGAGTCACAATTTTTGTGATGCAACAGCGATCTCACCAGCGAGATCGCTGTGTGTGACAGCGATCAGCGACCGGCCCCCCTGCCGGTATCGCTGATCACTGTATCGCTGTAAGAAAGCCCTGGAAATTTTTTATGTCGCTGGTCTCCCGCTGGCCAGCACGCATCGCTGTGTGTGACAGGCGGGAGACCAGTGATCAGCTGGTAACTAAGGTAAACGCAGGGTTTCTAAGCACGGCGCTGAGCTTAGAAACCCGATGTGTACCTTAGTTACCAGCGCGCTGTTGCAGGGAGCGGGTAACTAAGGTACACATCGGGTTTCTAAGTGTTGCACGTCCCTTAGAAAACCGATGTGTACCTTAGTTACCAGCTCCTGCATCAGCGCGCTGGTATCTCAGTACACAGCGATGCCGCGCGCTGGGCGTCGCTGGTGCTGATCGCTGGTGAAGCTGTCTGTCTGACAGCTCACCAGCGATCATGTAGCGACTCGCCAGCGATCCTCACAAGTTGATATCATTGTCGGGATCGCTGGTGAGTCGCTATGTGTGATGGGGCCCTTAGAGCTTAAGCCCCTTTCACAAGTTTTGTGACGCAACAGCGATCTCACAAGCGAGATCGCTGTGTGTGACACTTATCAGCGACTGGCCCCCCTGCCGGGTATCGCTGATCGTCCTGGAATGGCCAGGACATTTTTTTTATCGCTTGTCTCCTGCTGGCCAGCACTCCTGGCTGTGTGTGGCAGGCGGGAGACCAGCATTCAGCGCGCAGCGCTTATAAACCCGATGTGTACCTTAGTTACCAGCGCGCTGGTGCAGGGAGCTGCTAACCAAGGTACACATCGGGTTTCTAAGTGCCGCACGCCACTTAGAAACCCGATGTGTACCTTGGTTTCCAGCTCCCTGCACCAGCGTGCTGGTAACTAAGGTACACAGTGGGTAACTAAGTGACCTGTTTGGCAGCTCACCAGCGATCATGTAGCAACACGCCAGCGATCCTGACAAGGTCATATCCTTGTCGGGATCGCTGGTGCGTCACTATGTGTGATGGGGCCCTTACACTCTACAGAAGAGAAAGACATACCAAGTGAATCTAGTGATGGAAAATGAAAATGCCGTATAAACTGAGCTCCACTGGCAACTGATAATCTGTGATGACCCAGATACTGAACACCATTGTACAAGGTGTAAAGGGCCTTTCACACATAGCGAGGTCACTAGCGATATCGCTAAATTGTCACTGATTTTGTGACGCAGCAGCGATATCGCTAGCGATCTCATTTTGTGTGACACGTACCTGCGACCGGCCCCCCGCTGGATATCGCTGATCACGCTTGAATGGCCTAGACCATTTTCTGATCGTTGGCATCCCACTGGCCTGCGTGCTTCGCTGTGTTCGGCGCTGACGAGCGATGTCATTGGAGACGCAGGATGCATGGTTGCAGGTGAAAGTCGGCATCATCGCTGTGGTGTGACAGGTAAAAGCGACAGCGGACGGATCGCTGTATCACTGCTGCGTCGCTGGTGAGATCTACCTGTTTGGCAGCTCACTAGCGTCAATTTATTGATGCACCAGCGATCCTGACCAGGTCGTATCGTTGTCGGGATCGCTGGTGCATCGTTAATTGTAATGGGTCCTTAAGATGCAGGGCCTTATGGGGAATCCAGCATGGTCAAGCAAAAAGACACTGGCCTCTTTGATGCTTCAGTGGTGTGGGAAATGATGCAGGGTATTTTTTTCTGCCAACAACGAAAAAAATCTCAAAATATTCAAATTCACATGAAACCACAAATTACAGATATTTCAACTCTAACTCAATTTATCAAGGATCGATCTGCTCATCTCTAATTATAATGTATACTGTTACAAGAAGTTCTATAATGTTTTGCATATAGATTTGATTCACACTAAATTTGAAATGTATTAAAAAATGATTTTTATTATGTGGAGTTTTCAACTTTTGGAAAAGTGGTCCATAAACTTTTGTCGATATCTATGAAAGAAAAACTTGTACCCTCCGAGCTGAGATCTGTGATTGGCCACAGAGCTGATGCTTATAATAATCATAGTCATAACTGTTAGAGCTGGTGGAACGCACCAAATAATAAAATAATACTAAGGTGCGTTCGCAGCCCGGCAGGGCTGCCACTAGGAATTTCGGGGCCCCATACTGGCAAAATTTTCGGGGCCCCCTTGAGTCTCCGCCCAGGATCCACCCAGTCCTGCTCTCTCTTGGAAAAACTCCATTTCTCACTTATCACACATTAACAGTTCCCATCAACAGATCACACATATAGCCGGCAGCTTTTGCTTTGGACAAAGGATTGTTTTTAAGCCGCCACCATAACAGGGTAGACACTTTTGACCGGGCTCTACTCTAACCTATTAAATATTTGTTAAAATATGCAATACACTTTAGGTATATTTTTATTTTTCAGTTTTTAAAATGACCAATAATATCACATACAAGGAACAAATACCGCTACACCATGTCCAGACCACATATTACCACCACATAGTGACCTATAATACTGCATACAAGGAACAAATACCGCCACGCCATGATCATACCACATATTTCCACCACAAAGTGACCAAATAATAGCACATACAAGGGACAAATACCACCGTACCATGCCCAGACCACATATTACCACCACATGGTGACTGAATACTACAATACTGATCATTAATAAAAAAACATAATACTATCACCATAAGTGGCAATATACACAGGAGATCTGTATTTAGTATGCAGTGTCTGTGTACAGGTAATATATTGATCAATGACATTATACACAGGAGCTCTATATATAATGTACAGGTAACACAGTGATCACTGGAGACATTATACACAGGACCTCTGTATATAGTATACAATGTATAGTGTCAGTGTATAGGTAACACACTAACTCACCAGTGATGTCTCTAGGTGAAGTCCTTCATCCTTTCTTTTCATCTTTCCTCCAGCACAGATCGCCATCACGTTTTCCAGCCAGGGCTCGTCTCTGCAGGAAATAACACAGTTATCTAGAGCTCTGCTTGCAGGACACATTACTTATTTTTTCCCAACTTCTACATTACACCACATGAAGAAAAAAAGGCGACATAGTGTCGCTCTGCACAGTAACAGGACCAACACCCCATTTAAAAAAGTATACTCAAAAAATTAAATACATCACTGCAGTAATAATATCCCTTAATTAGCCCCTATGGTACTAATATCCCCCATCCTGACCCCCGTGTGTCTCATTCCTGGCTTTAGCCATATGTTCTCCCATCCCACCCTCATGAGTATCCATTTTCCCCATATGATCTCCATCATATCCATCCTGCCCCATGATCCTGTGTGATCTATCTCCAACCCTGCCCCATCTGTCTCCAATCCAGCCCCGTATCTCCATTTTGACCAGTGTCTCCAATCATGCCCCTTGTCTCGCATTCTGCCCCCAGCATCTAGCATTCTGCCCCAGCACCCAGCATTCTGCCCCAGCACACAGCATTCTGCCCCAGCACCCAGCATTCTGCCCCATGTCCAGCATCACTACCCCATGTCCAGCATCACTGCCCCATGTCCAGCATCACTGCCCCATGTCCAGCATTCTGCCCCAGTCTCCAGCATTCTGCCCCAGTCTCCAGCATTTTGCCCCAGTCTCCAGCATTCTGCCCCATGTCCAGCATGCTGCCCCATGTCCAGCATTTTAACCCATGTCCAGCATCACTGCCCCAGTCTCCAGCACTCTGCCCCAGTCTCCAGCACTCTTCCCCTGTATCCAGCACTCTGCCCCAGTCTCCAGCATTGTGCCCCAGTCTCCAGCATTCTGCCCCATGTCCAGCATTCTGCCCCAGTCTCCAGCACTCTGCCCCAGTCTCCAGCACTCTGCCCCATGTCCAGCATTCTGCCCCAGTGTCCAGCATTCTGCCCCTGTGTCCAGCATTCTGCCCCATGTCCAGCATTCTGCCCCAGTCTCCAGCATTCTGCCCCAGTCTCCAGCATACTACTCCAGTCTCCAGCATACTGCCCCAGTCTCTAACATACTGCCCCAGTCCAGCATTCTGCCTCAGTCTCCAGCATTCTGCCCCAGCACCCAGCATTCTGCCCCAGTCTCCAGCATTGTGCCCCAGTCCAGCATTCTGCCCCATGTCCAGCATTCTGCCCCAGTCTCCAGCACTCTGCCCCAGTCTCCAACACTCTGCCCCTGTATCCAGCACTCTGCCCCATGTCCAGCATTCTGCCCCAGTCTCCAGCATTCTGCCCCATATCCAGCATTCTGCCCCAGTCTCCAGCATTCTGCCCCAGTCTCCAGCATACTGCCCCTGTCTCCAGCATACTGCCCCAGCACCCAGCATTCTGCCCCAGTCTCCAGCTGTTAACTATTGACGTGCCGGCCGGTGGGCCTGCATTATCAATAGCATTTCTGCTGCCGCAGAGCCGAGGGCCCGGTAACGGTTTACTTGCCGGTAGGGGCCCGATGAGAGCAGAGGAGACCGGGCTCGATGCAGGCTCCCTCTGTCCCCCGGGCCCCATATGCCAGTCAGGGTAGTAATGCCCTGATGGTGGCCCTGCAGCCCGGGGTCCACCGTGCATGGGTGGTAAACTGCTGCTTAGTAATGGCGGTAGTATAAAGTGGTATACAAAAGGTCACACTTGGGTTAACGTCACCTAGGGTGAACAGAAGCGAACACTGTTATGACACAGAGCTGCACTACCGCTGAACATAAATGCTGGAGCCTGTTAAACTCACAGCACTCGGCAAGAGAGCGCTCAGTATGTGGTCACAGAACTCATCCCCAAGGACACGACGTCTCAGTCCCTCAAGACCTACTGAGTGTGCGGCGTAGCACCTGCGAACGCCTCTAATGAACACTGACCACAGAGGAGTGCAGACTATGTGCACCGTGGCGTACAGACAAAGCCACTGGTGGATGTTGATGCCAGTCTCTGACTCTACCTCTACCTAGATCTCAGCCTGGGCACTAGCAGGCTAGGTTTCACAACACTTGCATACCAAGGATACAGGTTTCCAATTTCTCATTCACCAGAGACATTCATACATGCATACAACACTCACTCCACATGGTCTTAATCTTTCTCTATATTAGCGCATGGCTGAGCGGCCATGCAAATCTTTTATAGCAGCGTCCTTCCAGGACCTTCCTGATGGTCCAATCCGAGCTGGAGATGGACCTGAGCACGTGACCTCCAATCTCCAATGAGAGATCATCCCATGGGCATGCTCAGTTGACCAAAAGGAGGACTGTTATGAATAAGTCACCGAGGAGGAAAAACAAAAACAAGCTAAGCCCCAGAAAACCAGAGAGGTTGGTAACTAAGCGGATTGCAGACCCCTGATCCTATCCACACAACTAGCAGTAGCCGTGGAGCGTACCTACGATGATCCTAGACGCCTCGTCACAACCGGAGAACTAAATAAGCCTAAAGCAAGAAAAGGGGAAATCTAAACTGCCCCAGAGCAGACCCCAAAGCAATAGACAGCCCCCAAACATGTATTGTCGGTGAGACAAGATGAAAACACAAACACAGATAGAAAAATAGGCTGAGCAAACGATGGGGCCCACACTAACTAGAAAGGACAAGAAAGGAAAGATGCTGTCTGCAATCATGCACAAAACCCTGCCAAAAAATGTCCAACACTTTCTGATAACAAAAACCCTGAAGTCGCTAGACTTCAATTCCCTATATCAGCACTCTGGTATATTCTGAAGACAGAGCAAAAAGAGTCCAATCTGATCAGGGACAAAAAGCAAACTGGCATAAACAGAGACATAAGAATGGAAATTCAGCACAGCCCCAGCAGGGGCTGGCTGACCACAAAAATTGAGTAAACCAGACCAAATCTCATGTGAAAAAATGGCAGAGGACACTTAGCTTGAGAAGGCAGGAACAGAACTGGAAACCAGAACCTCAGGGCAGGAAAAAATCACCAGCACAAAATTAGGGAGTCGGCTGTCTTAAATCCAGTCAGAGACTGCTGATGTCCAATCACAGTCCTCCTCAGGTGGCAGGTCTCTGCAATTTAGATCAGCTTCATTACCTGCTGTCACCACCAGAGGGAGCCCGGATGGAGAACTCACGACTCCTTTGTCAACACAGCCAGCTCCACCACCCTCACCAGACGCCAGAGGTAAACCAGAAAATGAGTTCACAACACAGGACTTAGTCCCTGGAGTAACTCGCTGCTGACAAGAAAATGAGTTCACAACAGTACCCCCCCTTGAGGAGGGATCACCGAACCCTCATCCACGCCACCAGGCCGATCAGGATGGGCACGGTGAAAAGCACAAACCAATCTATCGGCATGAATGTCAGAGGCAGAGACCCAAGAATTGTCCTCCTGGCCATAACTCTACCACTTGACCAAATACTTGAGTCTCCGTCTAGCCAGACGAGAATCCAGTGTTTTCTCTACCTCATATTCCACATTACCTTCAACTAACACAGGGTCAGGAGGTGCCGCCATAGGAACCACTGGCTCAACAAACCTCTTCAACAGAGACTTATGAAACACGTTATGGATCTTAAACGTAACTGGAAGAGCCAATTGAAAAGAAACCGGGTTAAGAATCTCCAAAATCCTATAAGGCCCAATAAATCTTGGTTTGAACTTTGGAGACGCAACCTTCATAGAGAGATATTTTGACGACAACCAAACAATATCACCCACTTTAAACCGGGGACCAATGGTCCTATGCCGGTTGGAAAACCGCTGGGCCTTTTCTTGAGAGAGGGACAACTTATCCACCACTTGGTCCCAATTCTGCTGCATTCTCTACCACAGTGTCAATACCTGGGCAGGCTGAAAACTCCACCTGCCCTGAAGAAAATCGAGAATGAAACCCAAAGTTACAGAAAAAGAGCGACGTCAATGTGGCAGAACTAGCTCTATTATTCAGGGCGAATTCGGCCAAGGGCAAAAATGAGACCCAATCATCCTGATCAGCAGATATAAAACATCTCAAATAGGACTCCAAAGTCTGGTTTGTTCTCTTAGTATGCCCATTGGTCTGTGGGTGAAACGCAGAGGAGAAGAATAACTGAATTCCCAGCTTGGAACAAAAGGCTTTCCAAAATATGGAGACAAACTGGACTCCTCTGTCCGACACAATGTTCTCAGGAATCCCATGCAACCAAACCACCTGTTGTAAAAACAAGGGCACCAACTCTGAGGAAGATGGCAGCTTTGGGAGTGGTACAAGATGGACCATCTTAGAAAATCTATCACAAATCACTCAGATAACAGTCATTCTCTGAGAGACAGGAAGATCAGAAATAAAATCCATTGAGATATGGGTCCATGGCCTCTTGGGCACCGGCAAGGGCATCAACAACCCACTAGAACGAGAACAGGGTTTTGACCAGGAACAAGTCCCACAAGACTGCACAAAATTCCTGACATCATGAGATAAGGCGGGCCACCAAAAAGACCGACTCACCAAATCTCTGGTACCAAAAATACCTGGATGACCAGCCAACACGGAGCAATGAACTTCAGCCATCACTCTCTTCCTCCACTGGTCAGGAACATACAATTTTCCCATAGGACAACGCTCAGGTTTGTCCTGAAATTCTTCCAGGGCACGTCTCAAATCGGGTGAGATGGCAGAAAGAACTACCCCCTCACCTAGAATGGTAGTAGGCTTGGTCACAATAGGAGAATCAGCAAAGAAACTCCTAGAAAGGGCGTCTGCTTTAACATTCTTAGTGCCCGGAAGAAAGGAGACCACAAAATCAAAACGTGTGAAAAACAAGGCCCACCTAGCCTGTCTAGTATTCAAGCGTTTGGCCGACTCCAGGTAAATCAAATTCTTGTGGTCAGTGAGGACCACAACTTGATGTATAGCTCACTCCAACCAATGTCTCCACTCCTCGAATGCCAACTTCATGACCAACAATTCTCGATTCCCCACATCATAGTTGCGTTCAGATGGGGAGAAATTTCGGGAAAAGAAGGCACAGGGATTCATTTTGGAAGTCACTGGATCTTTTTGGGAAAAAACAGCTCCTGCACCAATCTCCGAAGCATGTACCTCTACCTGAAATGGAAGTGAGACATCAGGTTGCCGTAAAACTGGAGCAGAAGTGAACCTCCGCTTCAGCTCCTGAAATGCCAAAACAGCCTCTGGAGACCAATTCAGCACATCAGCGCCCTTCTTGCTCAGATCAGTAAGTGGTTTGGCAATACCAGAAAAATTAGCTATAAATTTACGATAAAAATTAGCAAAACCCAAAAACTTCTGGAGAGCCTTCAAAGAAGTGGGCTGAACCCAATCATAAATGGCCTGTACCTTGGCCGGGTCCATTTCATTAGTTGACGGAGACAAAATAAATCCCAAAAATGAAATCCTCTGTACACCAAAAAGGCATTTCGATCTCTTAACATACAGGGAGTTCTCCCTCAAAATCCGGAACACAGTCCGAACATAAATCAGAAATCAGGGGTAACGGATACTGATATTTAACCATAATCTTGTTAAGGGAACGATAGTCAATACAAGGCCTTAATGAACCATCTTTCTTAGCCACGAAAAAAAAAACAGCACCTAAGGGTGAAGAAGATGATCTAATATGACCCTTCTCCAATGACTCCTTAATATAAGATCGCATAGCCTCGTGTTCAGGTACAGATAAGTTGAAAAGCCGACTCTTGGGAAATTTACACCAAGGCCTCAACTCAATTGCACAGTCATAACTCCTATGAGGAGGCAGGGACGCAGACTTACTCTCACTAAATACATCTTAAAAATCAGCCAAATAGACAAGAACATCATGAGACTGGGGAGAGGTGGAGAAAACAGGAGTGTCACCAAGAACACACTGACAGCCCCAACTCACCACAGACACAGATTTCCAATCCAAAACTGGATTATGGATTTGCAACCAGGGGAAAACCAGAACAATAGTATCATGCAAATTATGCAGTACCAAAAATCTACATTTTTCTTGGTGGTCTGGGGCGACTCGCATTATCACCTGGGTCCAAAACTGAGGTTTATTCTCCGCCAAAGGAGTAGCATCAATACCTCTCAAAGGAATAGGCATCCACAGAGGTATCATGGGAAAACCACAACATTTAGCAAAATCCAAATCCATTAGATTCAAGGCAGCTCCTGAATCCACAAAAGCCTTGGCGGAAAATGTGGATAAGGAGCAGATCAGAGTAATTGCCAAAAGAAACTTAGGTTGTACACCACCCACAGCAAATGTCTGTGCAAAACGTTTCTCTCGTTTAGGGCAGACAGAAATAATATGAGAGGCATTTCCACAGAAAAAACACAGCTTATTGCGCCTTCTATACTCCTGACGTTGCACACTAGACAAAACTCTATCACATTGCATAGGTTCAGACATTTGTTGAAAAGGTGGCAACACCTCTCGTGTAGTTTTACGTTCACGTAAACGCCGATCAACTTGAATGGCTAATAACATAGAATCGTCAAGACCAGAGGGAACAGGAAATCCCACCATAATATATTTTACGGTTTCTGATAAACCCTTGCGAAAGAGAGCTGCCAAGACACCATCATTCCATGTAGTAAGGACCGCCCACTTTCAGAATTTTTGACAGTATAACTCTGCAGGATCCTGACCCTGGTTCAATGCCAATAGGGCTTTCTCAGCTTGATCAATAGCATTAAGCTCATCATACAACAACCCCAAGGCTTGAAAAAATGCATCCACATTAGTCAGAATAGGATTTTTTTCAGGTGTCAAAGAAAACGCCCAATCCTGGGGATCGCCGCGCAGCAAGGAGATGACAATTTTAACCTGCTGCGCAGAGCTCCCCGATGAGTTAGGCTTCAAGGCAAGAAATAATTTACAATTATTCTTAAAATTCAAAAATTTAGACCGATCTCCAGAAAACACATCAGGAGTAGGGATTTTTGGTTCAACAGCATGTGATTGAGCAAGATAGGCGGAAATTCCCCTCACTTCAGCAGCGAGCTTCTCCACACGATCAGACAATTGCTTAATCTCCATTAAGTAAAAAATCCTCCTACGGCCCCAGAGAAAAAGAGGAAAAAATACATATAAAAAAAAAATTTCTGACACTTTTTTTTTTTTTTACAATTTTTTTCCTGCTTTTGAGTACCCTAGAATCTGCGGTATGGCTGGTGATTCTGTTATGATTGAGTCACCGAGGAGGAAAAACAAAAACAAGCTAAGCCCCAGAAAACCAGAGAGGTTGGTAACTAAGCGGATTGCAGACCCCTGATCCTATCCACACAACTAGCAGTAGCCGTGGAGTGTACCTACGATGATCCTAGACGCCTCGTCACAGCCGGAGAACTAAATAAGCCTAAAGCAAGAAAAGGGGAAATCTAAACTGCCCCAGAGCAGACCCCAAAGCAATAGACAGCCCCCAAACATGTATTGTCGGTGAGACAAGATGAAAACACAAACACAGATAGAAAAATAGGCTGAGCAAATGATGGGGCCCACACTACCTAGAAAGGACAAGAAAGGAAAGATGCTGTCTGCAATCACGCACAAAACCCTGCCAAAAAATGTCCAACACTTTCTGATAACAAAAACCCTGAAGTCACTAGACTTCAATTCCCTATATCAGCACTCTGGTATATTCTGAAGACAGAGCAAAAAGAGTCCAATCTGATCAGGGACAAAAAGCAAACTGGCATAAACAGAGACATAAGAATGGAAATTCAGCACAGCCCCAGCAGGGGCTGGCTGACCACAAAAACTGAGTAAACCAGACCAAATCTCATGTGAAAAAATGGCAGAGCACACTTAGCTTGAGAAGGCAGGAACAGAACTGGAAACCAGAACCTCAGGGCAGGAAAAAACCACCTGCACAAAATTAGGGAGTCGGCTGTCTTAAATCCAGTCAGAGACTGCTGATGTCCAATCACAGTCCTCCTCCTCAGGTGGCAGGTCTCTGCCATTTAGATCAGCTTCATTACCTGCTGTCACCACCAGAGGGAGCCCGGATGGAGAACTCACGACTCCTCTGTCAACACAGCCAGCTCCACCACCCTCACCAGACGCCAGAGGTAAACCAGAAAATGAGTTCACAACAGAGGACTTAGTCCCTGGAGTAGCTCACTGCTGACAAGCCTGCGTTGCTATAGCTTGACCAGAGGTGGCAGCAGCAACCAAACCCACAGAGCTGGTCTGAGCAGAGCGCCGGGATCGACGAGTCTGCTGAGCAGCGTCCTCTGCAGCCGGAGAGGAATGGGAGACTGCCGAATGCAAGGCTCGGGATTCCTGCTGTGCAGCGACAGGAACCTGAAGCCTAATATTTCCCCACTCCTAGGGTCCCCTCCCCTATGAGCCTCGCTACGCTCAAATGCCACAACGAGAAGCGGAGTGCGAATGTTCAATACTGGCTCCCAGGTCTGAGCTTCTGGACCATGACCCTTCCAGTCCACCAAATAAAACTTTTTTCCACATACCACCATGCATCCCAAGATGGCATTAACCTCAAACTCGTCTGATGACAGGTCTGATGTTCCAGCAGATAACTCAGAGAACTGGGACATGTGGGCCGGCTTAAGAAAGGATACGTGAAAGGTGTCAAAGATAGCCAAGTGTGGTGAAGGGCCAGCCGATAGACCACAGAGTTTATCTGCTCGAGGACCTTATAGGGACCAATGTAGCGAGGAGCGAACTTAGTGGACACGATTCGCAGCCTGATGCTACAGGCGGAGAGCCACACTAAGTCGCCAGGGGAGAAGGTTGGAGCAGGATGCCGGTGTGCGTCCACGGAGACCCTCATTCTCTCCTCAGAGGCCCGAATAGCATCCTGGGTGTGGTCCCAAATATCATGTGCCTCCAACACCCAGTCTGCCACCCTAGAGTCGGTGGATGACTCGGGCATGGGCACAGGGACACGAGGATGTTGGCCGTAGTTAAGGAGGAATGGGGTCTGGCAGGTGGAATTGGCCACAGTGTTGTTCAAGGCGAATTCTGTCCACGGCAACAAGGATGCCTAGTCATCCTGCCTGGCAGAGACAAAATGTCGGAGATATGTGACCAGGGTCTGGTTGGCCCTATCTACCAACCCGTTCATCTCAGGATGATAGGCCGAGGAGAGATGCAGCTCAATACTGAGCAAGTGACAGAGCTCTCTCCAGAACCATGACGCAAACTGAGGACCCTGGTCACTGACAATCTTGTCTGGCATGCTGTGTAAATGGAAAACATGTTTAATGAACAACACTGCTAGGCCCCGTGCGGGAGGTAGCCGAGAGAGGCACCAAGTGCACCATTTTAGAAAAATGTTCAGTGATGACCCAAATAACTGTGCTGCCACTGGACTTGGGTAGACCCACCACAAATTCCATGCCAACCATCTCCCAGGGCCTGTCCGCCACCTGTAAGGGGTGAAGTAACCCAGCAGATCATTGCCAGGAAGATTTATTCTAGGCACAGGAGACGCACGCCTGAATATAGTCTCTGACGTCATGGGTCATATGCGGCCACCAGTATGTCCTCGCCAAAAGCTCAACTGTCCGCTTAGTACCAAAGTGTCCACCCACCCTGGACACGTGAGCCCAAGAGAGGACCTCTGGATGCAAACGAGCAGGGACAAAAGTCTTGCCCGGGGGTACAGACTCAAGGGCGACCAGAGCCACTGTTCTCAGGCTCTCAGATGGTACAATTAACCGAGGCTCCTCCTCCTCCGCTGACACCACGGAGCGAGAGAGCACATCGGCCCAGACATTCTTCTCACTGGAAAGGAAATGTAGGGTGAAGTGGAACCGGGAGAAGAAGAGAGACCATTGGGCTTGGTGAGAATTTAACCGCTGGGCGGTTTGGAGATAGACCAAGTTTTTATGGTCAGTGAAGACCTGAAAAGGGTATCGAGCACCCTTCAGGAGATGTCTCCACTCCGAGAAGGTCAATTTCATCGCTAGCAACTCCCTGTCCCCGATGGAGTAGTTCCTCTCCACCATTGAAAACGTTTTAGAGAAGAAGTGGCAGGGGTGCATCCAACCCTGAGCGTCCTTCTGGAAGAGGACCACTCCAGCATTGATGGAAGAGGCATCTGCCTCCACGATGAAAGGTTTATCTACGTCGGGACGATGTAGAATGGGAGCGCTAGCAAAGTGGGACTTGATAGAGGAAAAGGCCTTGGAGACCTGTTCCGACCATAACTTGGGGTTAGCTCCCTTTTTGGTGAGGGCAACCAAGGGAGGTACCAAGGTGAAGAAGTGGGGAATGAACTGGTAATAGTAGTTTATGAGCCCCAAAATGCGCTGCACCGCTTTGAGAGAGTGGGGTTCCTGCCAGTCCATTACCGCCTGCAGTTTGGCAGGATCTATAGCCAAACCCTGGGCAGAGATGATATAGCCCAGGAAAGGCAAGGACTCCTGCTCAAACAGGCACTTCTCCAACTTGGCGTAGAGGGAATTTGCCCGTAAACGGTCGAAGACCTTGCAAACCTCTTTCCAGTGGGAGTCGATATCTGGAGAGAAGATAAGAATACCATCCAGATAGACAACCACCGAGGTAGAGAGCATATCTCGAAAGATATCATTCACAAAATCCTGGAAGACGGCAGGAGCATTACAGAGCCCAAAGGCCATGACGAGATACTCGTAATGGCCATCCCTGGTGTTAAAGGCCATCTTCCACTCGTGCCCCTCTCGGATGCGTATCAGGTTATAGGCCCCCCGCAGATCCATCTTGGAAAAATCCCTCTCTCCTCGTAATCTATCAAACAGTTCTGATATCAGGGGTAGAGGATACTTATTCTTAACGGTGATGGCGTTAAGACCCCTGTAATCAATGCAGGGACGTAATTCTCCATTCTTCTTTAGGACAAAGAAGAATCCCACCCCTGCTGGTGACACTGACTTCCTAATGAATCCCTTTGCCAGATTCTCCCTGATGAATTGAGACATGGCCTTGGTCTCCAGGAGAGATAGGGGATAGACACGACCCCGAGGAGGCTCAGCACCGGGCAAGAGGTCAACAGGACAGTCATAGGGATGGTGCGGTGGAAGACTTTCCGCTGCTTTCTTGGAGAAAACGTCAGCATACTGTTGATAGTGCTTTGGGAGCGAGGAAAGATCTGAGGGAACCTCTGTGGTAGTGACCTGTACGCAGTCCCTCTGGCAACTACCCTGACAGGACTTTCTACAACTGAGAATTTTTCCCAAGGACCACTCTATATGAGGAGAGTGGAAATGCAACCAGGGATCCCCTAAGAGGACCTGATCAATGCCCTTGGGCATAACAAGGAGGAATAATGTCTCCTGATGGGATGGAGACAGGGAAAGACTCAGTGGAGCAGTCTGGTGGATAAACTGGGAGGGTAGTGTTGCTCCATTCACCACTCTTATAGTGACAGGCTGAGGTAGCAAGACCAAGGGGATTGCATGCTGTTGAGAGAAGGCGGAGGACATAAAATTGCCCTCTGCCCAAGAATCCACACAAACCTGCACCTCCAGAGTGGAAGAGCCGAACTCAAGTGTCCCCTTAAAGGTCAACTTGGATGAAAATGTCGCTGTGTCTAATAGACCCCTTCTGACAGCCGCTAGACGCGAGCGTCCAGACTGCTGTGGGTACCTGTTGGCATGGTGACCATGCTGCCAACAGAGGGAACAGACTAGGGATGCTCACGCGGACCGTGGCTTGGAACCCATGCGAGACACCTCCATGGGTTTTGGGAGCTCAGACAGCTGATCGGGGAGTTCCAGAGGTTTAGTGAAGGTTGGTACCAATCTAAACCTCTGGCTAGACTGGGCCCGCTCCAACCCTCGCTCAGTAAAACAAAGATTAATGCGGGTGGAGATGGTAATGATCTCCTCTAGCATTGCGGGAACCTCCCTAGTGGCCAGGGCATCCTTGACATGATCAGCCAGGCCTCTCCAGAAGATGGGAATGAGGACCTTATTAGGCCACTCCAGCTCTGAGACCAGAGTCCGGAAGTGGATGGCATATTGGCTGACCAAGGACGAACCCTGTGTTAAAGGAGTTGTCCGGGCTTTTCACATAATCTCAGTACATATCTGGGCTGCAGAATTATGACTAGTGTTGAGCGACTTTTGGTTTTTTAGGGTCGAGTTTCGTTTCATGAAACCCGACTTTTCCAAAAGTCAGGTCGAGCAAAATTGGCCGACTATAGGGAAAAGTCGGGGTCGTCCCGAAACACGAAACCCAATGTAAGTCAATGGAGAATTAAAGTCGGCAGTGAGAGGAGGACAGGAAACACACCAACAGTGCCCATTTGAAAGCCAAAAGCATAAATTCTTGTTACTGAAGCTATTCAACCTTAATTAACTTCATAATACTAGTTACGCACTGAAAAATGGGGGTTATTTGGCTACAGTTGTGGGGGGGAGGGCTGGCTCCAGGTTTTTGTGGGCCCAGGGCCAAAGAGCGTCCCTTTAACACATACCACAACTCATGATGCTCCGATACGGCAGAGAAATAGCAGTATAGTACAATGAAAAATACTTCACTTCTTACATCTCATGACTGATATCCATTTTAAATTCTCCAATACCTCCAAAAACGGACAGTATATAACTCCATACAGTATTATGGCCAGCGCTTAGTGCGCTATACAGAGTAATGAGGCCCATATATTTCTCCATACGGAATCTTTATTCCCATATAATGTTTCAAACTGTATATGATGAGCTCCACATAATGCTACAGTATATGTTGGTCCCAATGGATGAAGCTCCACTGTCTTATGGGCCCAAATAATGGTCCATACATAATGGGCCCCATTTCTACTGCTCTAGTGTATAATGGGCCCTGTAAATGCTGCTCCAGTGTCTGATGTCCACCTTTGGAATGCTCCAGTGTATGGTGGACCCCATATATCATTCACCAGAGTATAGTGCTCCCCAAAAATTGCTGTCCCAACATTGAAAACAATTACATAAGTCTCCTTGCTAGGGAATCCCTGCACTACTCTGAATTCCTTGTCGTCCCCATCTTCCATCTCACTGCACTTGGCTGTTTATGCCCTCCCACCGGCAGAGACACTTTTGCGTACTATGCAGTGCCCTGTGCCAGTGCCATCGCCCATGAGTATGCCCCCCCACCTGCTCAAGGAACCTGCACTTTCATCTGCACCTTCCTCTTTGTCACCGTGTAAGGTGGTATAGTATGCGGGAAGGGGAACCTGAGTTTCCTCTGGGTCAGATTCTGGCTGTGTAGAGTGCGAGGGGAATGTAGTGGTCTGGGTCAATGTACCAGCAGCATCATCCAGCAGTGGCTGGGCCTCAGTGCACTTGTGGCGTCCCCAAGAGTACGGTCGCCACTGTGGCATTGCCTTCCTCCTAGGGAGTGTTTGTCAAGCTTGGGAGCAACAAAGGATCTCTCTAGCAGTGAAACCAACACACAACACATTTCCCACTCCAGGCCAGCAGGGAGACCTCTGAACCTGACTGCTGAGTAGCTGCTCTCTGTGGTCGGGAGGAGGTAAGTTAGGGCACTCTGTGCAGGGAAGGGGAAATGTGTGGACGTGAGAAGGGGAGCTGGAGGATGAGCAGAGTTAAGGCTTACTCCTAGCTGGAGCGCATGGTCCGGATTCCGGTCTCCGAGTTTGTAGGGACACTGACGTTCCTGCAGCAGAAACCGGGGGAAGTAGCAGCTATAAATGCTCTGTACCCAACTAAGGCTCGGAGGCCCCAATATCGACGTGTGCGAGGCAGAAGGAAAAGGCTACAGCTGTCTGCCATACAAGTAAAGTCTGAGGAACATCTATTAGACAGGAGGCGTTTCAGTGAACCACGGTCCAGTGAGTGCTTCCCCCACAAGAGCTAGAAAGGAGACGTTCAGGAAGGTACATGTTGGCGGAGTGTTGGAAGGGAGCTTTCCATTCTGGTCCCGGAGGATGGCAGAGGTCCTGACCCGGAGGACACAGCACCGAGGCAGGCATCTGTGTAACCTGCAGACTGTGAGTAAAGCTTTGGAACTGCACGCTCTGGTGTCCAACAGTTATTCCAGCACCGCTACATCTGGGTACCAGCACCTACACCGCCTGTGCCTTTCCCCCATCACTACATCTACACTTCCCTGGGACTCCAGCTCCACCTGTGGGGAGCTTCACCATCTTTGCTGCACAACACCATCAGTCCCATAGGATCTGCATGCAGCGTCGTCCTAACATCTATATTGCCGAACACCACAGGTGGCGTCAAACTATCTATATAAACTCTTTACCATTATACCACACCATTTACATGGGCGCCCAGGGCCACCGTCCGGGTCACCGCTGCTGTGACACATCCCACTGACACTGTCCCGGTACCGAGTACCCCACAGCCCTGGGAGGGCGACCCATATGCCGACTGCTGATCGGGCGGCGTTATTCCCATGAACCTCCAAACAGTGTCCCTGAAGGCAAAGTTTTTGGTTTCCGGGGGCAGTATGATTGCAAAGCTGAACCTTAAAGGAATGTCCAAAAGGGCACCACCAGGAGTGGAGCCTGTGGCTTAATTGGACTGCACCCGGGAAACCACTACCATACAAGCTACAGAAAAGATGGACAGATTGCAAGATTTGTCGATTCTGTGTGTGGTGTGGTATGTCCGTTTGTAGTTGTGCTAGCGATTTCTCAGCTTTATTCCGTTAACGACCGAGACTCCGGCATGGCCCCGCGGTACGCGTCAAGCTTACTAGAGGGATACGCGAGGCTGTGGCACGTGAGATCAAGCAATAACAGGTCTAGCATTCCAGTACATGTCCGGGGCTGCATGCACGCTACACTGAAAGGACCAGCTTTTGTCGCTTACAGGTGCAGATAACCTGCTGAACTCCGTTAGTGACGGGGATCTGGGATTCAGATTATTCCCCGCGAACGATGATTTCCCAGTAAGTTCAGGTCAACCGCAATTCCGTAGTTAGGCCTAACCGTCATTCCTGAAAAAATTACGTGTCCAAACCACAGGTGCTGTAGCTTGCTTAACAGCTCGGCAGCCGTTCTCAGGCCCAGTATGGATTCAACAACATTGTAGAAAGTTGATAAAGGGTACAGTTTCACCGGATAACACGTATATATGTAGCCTAGTTTACACATTAAAAATATATGTCTATAGATCAGGAGGCAGACTCAGATGTTCTCAGGCCCAGTATGGATTTGACCAGATTGTACAAAGTTGAGAAAGGGTACTTTATCACTGGATAGCAGGTATATATAGCATAGTTTAAACATGTAAAATCTCCGTGTTCTCAGTATGGATTACACAGCAATCTAAAAAGTGGAAAAAAGGACATGCATTTGAGGCGTACACAACTATATACTTTTGGTGTTATTTTTAAATCTTCATATATATTTCAGTCTCAGTAATACAGTCCAGCCTCTCCGCAATAGGAAATGAGATGCATACAATTAGTGACATAAAGGCTATTGATTGCAGAAATCTAGGAATTATTATTCACGGGAAAAACTTCCGTCACAATTCTCATAGGCGATGCTGACCCTCAATCAATTTGTGTGTTGAGACAGTGAAAACATTTTTTTGTGAATAAAGTCTTGCTGTATCGCACTTCCGTTGATTCCATCACTGTTACTCATCTCAATCCAATTTTTATCACAGGGAGCGATGTAAACATGGTGCTCACTGGCTATCATGATCTGTCACGTAACTTTGGAGTGCAAAAGACAGAAGCCACAGGCCGTAGGCGATTCTATTTGATTGGCATGAGAGGGCACATTTTGAAATGTGCGCCGGAATGTCACACGTTTGTGAGTAGGAAAACTGTGAAAGCTGATGATAAACCACCACTGCATGTAATTGTGAGTCGACGTCCATAAGAAATGGAAGCCACTGATCATCTGGAGCTAGAGCCCGGCCAGCAGGACAGGGCATAGCTACATCTTAACCATCATCTTTCAGTTCAATCAATTTGTAGTGGCAGTCCCAGTGAAGGAATTGACAGCCCAGACTACACAGCGGAGGAGCAGGGAGAGGTAAACATGGCAAATGCTGGGGCCCTGCCCAAGCAAGGGGGGCACACTCGTGGGCCGTCGGTACTGGCACTGGGCCCCTCATAGTATGGCGGTGTGTCTGACGGCAGGTGTGCACCACCACTGTCAGAGACACTTGATTGCACTATGAGGGACCCTATGCAAGTGCCCGCGCCCAAGAGTCGGCCTACCCACCTGTCCAGGGCAACGGCACTCGCACGGTTTTGTGCGCTAGGTGGTGACCCCGGCCATGGGGGGACCGCCCCTTAGGTAGATTTACAAAGTGGCATATGCAGATGTGGGTCATTCAGCTGCTGCAAAAGGCGAAATAGGTCAAGTTCGCGGAATAGGAGGAGGACCAAAGCAAGCCATTTTTCTGGCAACCTATGTGTCATCAAGGGAAGGTGGGACAAAATCCTTGGAAACCCACGCATGGTTCATTTTAATGAAGGTTAGATCATCCACATTTTGGGATGACAGACGGGTCCTTTTTTCTGTCAGGATTGATCCAGCTGCACTGAAGACTCTTTCCGATAGCACACTTGCAGCTGGGCAAGCGAGATCCTGTAAGGCATATTGTGCCAATTCAGGCCAGGTGTCCAGTTTAGCGGCCCAATAGTCAAAGGGGAATGACCTGTGCAGGAGAACATCGATATGGGAGAAAAAGTAGCTGTTAACCATAGTTGACAACTGCTGACTCCTGTCACTTTCCATCGATGCTGTATTAACAGTTGTGTGAGCGGTCCGTGAAAAATCAGTCCACAACAGTCATGAAACCCATGTCTCCAACGCCACTTCTGCTGTGTGCACCACGAACACCTCTGCCAAGCTGCCCCCGGCCCATACGGCTCGTGTGAAACCCATCACCGCTGCTGTGTGCTGGGAATGCCTCAACCAACCGGTTAACCAGAGTTGCTTGTTTAGTAGCCAATATTAGGTCAAGGTTCTCCTGTGGCATGATGCTTTGTAATTTGCCTTTATAGCGTGGATCCAGGATGCTGGCCAACCAGTAGTCGTCATCGTTCATCATTTTGGCAATGCGTGGGTCCCTTTTTAGGATCTGCAAGGCATAATCTGACATGTGGGCCAATGTTCCAGGTGTCAATGATGCACTGCGAGTGCTGGGTGGAGGAGCACTTTCTGGCAAATCCACATCCCTCCAGTCACGCACAAACCCTGTACCAGACCTTGCCACGCCAACATTTTCACTTGCCCCACGAGATGCATCCTCCTCCCCTAAGTAATCATCCCCATCATCATCCTCCTCCTCTTCTTCCTCCACCTCGTCCAGGAGAGGTCCCTGAGCAGAAAATGGCTGAATGTCATCAAGGATTCCCTTCCTCCTCGTCAACATTGGCTGCAGACGCCTGCTCCTTAAGGTGCGTCAAAGTTTGCATGAGCAGACGCATAAGTGGGATGCTCATGCTTAGGATGGCGTCGTCTGCGCTTACCAGCCGTGTGCATTCCTCAAAACACTGAAGGACTTTACAGAAGTCTTTCAGCTTAGACCACTGCACACATGTCAACTCCATGTCTGCTCTCAAAGTGCCTGGCCGTGTATCCTCCCACAAATGCATTATGGCCTGCCTCTGCTCGCACAGCTGCTCCACCATGTGCAGGGTGGAGTTCCACCTTGTTGCAATGTCGATAATGAAGCGGTGGTTGGGAAGGTGGAGCAATCGCTGCAGCTTCTGCATACGAATGGAGTGTACAGGCGACCGGCGGATGTGCGCGCACAGTCTTCACACCTTCTGGAGCAGGGCTGTTAACTCCGGATAATTATTGAGGAAGCACTGCACCACCAGGTTCAAGGTGTGAGCCAAGCAAGGTATGTGGCTGAGTTTTGAAAGGGCTATGGCTGCCACAAAACTACGGCCGTTATCACTAACTACCTTGCCTGCCTCAAGATGTACACTGCCCAGCCATGACTCAGTTTGTCGCTTCAAGTACTCGGCCAGCACCTCGGCGGTGTGTCTGTCCCCCAAACACATCATCTGCAACACAGCCTGCTGATGCTTTCCACTGGCTGCTTGATAGGGGGACACCTCGTGTGCAACAGTGGCAGCTGCAGATGGAGTGCTCGTACGACTGCGCTCTGTGGACGAGCTGTCGCTTCTGGAGGAGGAGGAGGGTCGAACGCCTACAGCCAACTGTTTCCTATACCGTGGGCTAGGCAGCACTGTCCCACCATCGCTGTCCCCTGTGGACCCTGCATCCACCACATTAACCCAGTGCGCAGTGATGGACACGTAACGGCCCTGGCCATGCCGACTGGACCATGCATCAGTTGTGAGGTGCACCTTTCCACTCACTGACTGCTTGAGTGCATGGACAATGCGGTCTTTCACATAATGGTGGAGGGCTGGGATGGCTTTGCGAGAGAAGAAGTGGCGACTGGGTAGGTCATAGCGTGGTACTGCATAGGCCATGAGTTCGTGGAAAGCTGCGCTTTCCACCAACCGATAGGGCATCATCTCTAACGAGATTAGTTTGGCAATGTGGGCGTTCAAACCCAGTGTACGCGGATGAGAGACAGTACTTTCTTGACCTACTCATAGTGTCTGGGAGGGTGAGCTGGACTTGAGAGCTGCATATGGTGGAAGTAGCGGTGGACAGGGAAATGTCTAAGCATGCAACTGGTATTCAAATTTTTCAGATTTTTCCCTCGGCTAAAGGTCTTTGCGCACTTCTTACAGATAACCTTGGCCTGATCATGAGGATTTTGTTCAAAAAAGTGCCACACTGCACTCTTCCTACTTTGGCAGACATTTTGCGGCCTAGCACGCTGTGATATTTTGACCCTCTGGACAAGCTGTCCAGCAACTCTTTTGATTTTTGGAACCTGTCTTTGGAGTGCTCCGGGCCTGCCAGATAACAGCTGTTGCGATGTCGATGTCTTCTGTGGATGCTCCTCCTCCTCATCTGAGCTATTGGAAGCAGCACCCTCTTCCCCCAATGGATGCCAATCTGGGTCAACAACTGGGTCATCCATCACCTCCTCTTCAATGTCATGTGCACCTTCCTCTGTGTCACCGTGTATGGTGGTATAGTGTGCGGGAAGGGGCACCTGAGTCTCATCAGGGCCAGAATCTAGCTCTGTACACTGCGAGGACAATGTAATGTTCTGAGTGAATGTACCAGCAGAATCATCTATCAGTGGCTGTGCATCAGTGCACTCCATGTCAGATTCATCTTGGCCTGGGTAATTCACCATTTCACTTGATAATCCAGGCATGGTATGTGAAAACAGCACCATGGAGTAATCAGTAGTATGGCCTGCGTCATCCTTCAATCTTGGTTGGGGTGAAGGACACAAGGAAAGGTGTGGTTCATGAACATGAGCCTCCAATGACGACTCAGTGCTTTTATTTTTTACAACTTCAGAAGAGGAGGCGATAGAGCTGGAGGCTGAGTCAGCAATGTAAGACAAAACTTTTACTTGAAGCTCTGGCTTTAAAAGCGGTTTTCCAACTCCTAGAAAGCTAAGCATTCGAGGCCTTGTGGAGCCAGACGATGACGCAGGCTCAACACCTCCTGCATTCGGTCCTATTTTGCTTTTGCCACTACCATCAGATCCACCACCAACACCATCATTACCAGCTGCCAACCCCCACCCAATTCCACGGCCTCTTCCACCAGCCTTCCTCATTTTTGGTAGAAATGTAGACAAAATCCAACAGACTATATAGTAATGTAAAACAAGGTACAAGGTGTCTATAGGACAGGGGAGATTTTGAATTTCTGCACACACTTGTGGACACTGGACACTTTTGGATTGTGTGAGGCCCACTGAATATCACAGCGCTATGTCACTGGCTCGATGTCGCAGGTGTGGAAAATGTCACTAGAGGATAACGGAGATTTTGAATTTCTGCACAAACTTGTGGACACTGGACACTTTTGGATTGTGTGAGGCCCACTGAATATCACAGCGCTATGTCACAGGCTCGATGTCGCAGGTGTGAAAAATGTCACCAGAGTATAACGGAGATTTTGAATTTCTGCACACACTTGTGGACACTGGACACTTTTGGATTGTGTGAGGCCCACTGAATATCACAGCGCTATGTCACTGGCTCGATGCCGCAGGTGTGAAAAACGTCACTAGAGGATAATGGAGATTTTGAATTTCTGCACACACTTGTGGACACTGGACACTTTTGGATTGTGTGAGGCCCACTGAATATCACAGCGCTATGTCACAGGCTCGATGTCGCAGGTGTGAAAAATGTCACTAGAGGATAACGGAGATTTTGAATTTCTGCACACACTTGTGGACACTGGACACTTTTGGATTGTGTGAGGCCCACTGAATATCACAGCACTATGTCCCAGGCTCGATGTCGCAGGTATAAAAAATGTCACTAGAGGATAACGGAGATTTTGAATTTCTGCACACACTTGTGGACACTGGACACTTTTGGATTGTGTGAGGCCCACTGAATATCACAGCGCTATGTCACTGGCTCGATGCCGCAGGTGTGAAAAATGTCACTAGAGGATAATGGAGATTTTGAATTTCTGCACACACTTGTGGACACTGGACACTTTTGGATTGTGTGAGGCCCACTGAATATCACAGCGCTATGTCACAGGCTTGATGTCGCAGGCGTGAAAAATGTCACTAGAGGATAACGGAGATTTTGAATTTCTGCACACACTTGTGGACACTGGACACTTGGATTGTGTGAGGCCTACTGAATATCACAGTGCTATGTCACAGGCTCAATGTCGCAGGTGTGAAAAATGTCACTAGAGAATAACAGAGATTTTGAATTTCTGCACACACTTGTGGACACTGGACACTTTTGGATTGTGTGAGGCCCAGTGAATATCACAGCGCTATGTCACAGGCAGAAATTGGCTAGTGTATGACAAACTACAAGGTGTATATAGAATTGGGCAGAATAGGAATCTCCCTAGAGTGTAGGTCTGTAAGAACGGAACAAGTCCTCGACTTATCCATACAGAGCGACACACAGATAGCTTCACTGTGGTCGTGATAACAGCCGTTACACGGTACTGAGAGAGGAGCGTGCACGTACACGGCTGTCCAGTGTACGTAAAATTGTCAAACTCCGTGTTTTTTAACTATACGGACTGACACACGCTGTCTCTCTATAGTTTTGAATGTGATCAAACAGCAAATATATTTAACTGTTTGAAACTAGACAAAACTAGAAGGTTTCCAGTCTGTAAGAACGGAACATGTCCTCGACTTATTCTTACAGAGTGACACACAGATAGCTTCACTGTTGCCGTGATAACAGCCGTTACACGGTACTGAGAGAGGAGCGTGCACGTACACAGCTGTCCGGTGTACGTAAAATTGTCAAGCTCCGTGCTTTTTAAGTATACGGACTGACACACGCTGTCTCTCTATAGTTTTGAATGTGATCAAACAGCAAATATATTTAACTGTTTGAAAGCTAGACAAAACTAGAAGGTGCAGGTCTGTAAGAACGGAACATGTCCTCGACTTATTCTTACAGAGTGACACACAGATAGCTTCACTGTGGCTGTGATAACAGCCGTTACACGGTACTGTGTGAGGAGTGTGCACCGCTGTATGGTGTGAAAAAATGCACGCTCAGTACCTCACCAGGACAAAAAAAAAATTGGGATTGCTTTTAAAAAAGCAGTTTGCAGAGCAGTGGGTAAACAGCAATGCAGCCGTCAGGAAGCCTTAGAAGGAAGCCTAACAACCAACACCGCTGATCCAGCAAAATATAGCCTCCACTTGCACTGCACACACAGTGACTGGTGTGTTGTACAGGCAAAATCGCTAGCAGCAGAAGCAGTTTTTGGTGTCTTCTACCCTGCCTAACGCTCTCCCTACAGAATCAGCAGCAGCAGCAGCAGCTCTCCCTATTCATCAGCATGAGTAACATGGCGGTCGGCGTGCATGCCCTTTTATACCCCCTGTGATGCCCACCAAAGCAAGCCAATCACTTGCATGCCCTTCTGAAAGATGGTGGTGACCCCTGCCTATGTCATCACGTTGCCCACAGTGTCCGTGGATCCTGATTGGCTGAAAAAGAGTGCAAAACAAACTTTTGAAACGCAACTTTGGCGCTTAAGTCGCCGACCTCGTGGCCGACCTCATCCTAGGGTCAGGTTTCGTTTCATGAAACCCGACTTTGCCAAAAGTCGGCGACTTTTGAAATTTTTCGACCCGTTTCGCTCAACTCTAATTATGACAATAAGTAATTTACTTTCTGTCACTAGTTTGCACGGTTTTCTAGATATTCTGAACAGAACGTCCAAGGTGGGGTGTGTTATGGCATTGAAATGAGAACTAGTCATAGCCTCCTACTCTACTCCAAGCATGCCCTCTATAGCAACAACCCCACCCTCCATAGCTACAGGCCCTCCCTGTCCACATGAAGCAGCCCTCATCACACAGTAACAAATTCTTCCCCTCCAGCAGCCTCAGTGCAGAGAGCTGCTCCTCCCCCAGACACACACTGAACAGTGATCTATGCTGAGTCTCTGCTGTGTGAATGAGACAGCTCTGTGTCACTGATGTCTTCACACAGCAGCAGATTTGGTGCAGTGTATGTGTGAGCACTGTGTCTCTAATGACACAAATACTGATGGGAGCAGCCTGTCCAATCAGCAGCTGTAACAGTGGGAAGTGTTGGGGGGTGTATGTACAGTATGTATGTATTGTGCTGCTTTCACAAATACAGGATCACTGCTGTGTTCTTTCCAATGCTGGAATGATGATAAAGATGTGTGCTGGTGCAGTTTACTGCCAGCCAATGAGTGGGCAGTGGGTGGTGCTGGTCACTGGAGCTTGCTCGGAGTTTGGTGGAGCTTCGCACATACCTCATCAAATCTGCTGCTGTGTGAAGACATCAGTGACACAGAGCTGTCTCATTCACACAGCAGAGGCTCAGCATAGATCACTGTTCAGCGTGTGTCTGGTGCAGGAGCAGCTCTCTGCACTGAGGCTGCTGGATGGGAAGAATTTGTTACTGTGTGATGAGGGCTGCTTCATGTGGACGGGGAGGGCCTGTAGCTATGGAGGGTGGGGTTGTTGCTATAGAGGGCATGTTTGGAGTAGAATAAGAGGTTACGACCAGTTCTCATTTCAATGCCATAACACCCCCCCTTGGACGTTCTGTTCAGAATATCTAGAAAACTGTGCAAACTAGTGACAGAACATAAATTACTTATTGTCAGAATTTTGCAGCCCAGATATGTACTGAGATTATGTGAAAAGCCCGGACAACCCCTTTAAAGCCAGGAGCTGGAGCACAGTGTCATGTGTATCCCGAGGTCTCAAAAAGACTTGCTTCAGAGTGACCAGGAACTGAGAGGCACTATGTAGCACGAGGTCACCGCGCTCCCATAGCGGAGTGGCCCACTCCAGAGCCCTGCCCGACAGGAGGGAGATGATAAATCCCACTTTAGCCCGCTCTGAGGGGAATCGTGCTGCCAGCAGCTCTAGCTATATAGCGCACTGGCTGACGAAACCCCTACATGAGGCACTATCACCAGAGAACTTCTTGGGCAGAGGGAGGGGGGACAAAGTCGGAGCAGGGATGGCAGTGGTCACACGGGAGATAGCCTCCGTGGCTGCCTGAACAGCGACCACAGTAACATCCGCAGCTGAGGCTGAACGCTCGAGAACTGCCAACCTGCCCCCCAGCTGCTGGATGTGCTGCAGCAGTTGCTGGTCATCCGCCGTTACTAGCCAGACCCTGGCGCTAATATAATATTAGGGCTGGCAGAACGCACCAAATAATAAAATAATAGTAAGTTGCATTTGCAGCCCGGGGTCCACCATGCAGGGGTGGTAAACTGCTGCTTAGTAATGGCGAAAGTATAAAGCGGTATACAAAAGGTCACATGTGGGTTAACGTCACCCAGTGTGAACAGAAGCGAACTCTGTTACAACTTGAGCCGCACTACCGCTGAACATAAATGCCGGAGCCTGTTAAACTCACAGCACTCGGCAAGAGAGCGCTCAGTATGTGGTCACAGAATTGAACCACAAGGACACGAGGTCTCAGTCCCTCTAAACCTACTGAGCATGTGGCGTCGCACCTGCAGATGTCTCTAATGAACACTGACCACAGAGGAGTGCAGACTATGTGCACCGTGGCATACAGACAAAGCCACTGGTGGATGTTGATGCCAGTCTCTGACTCTACCTCTACCTGGACCCTCAGACTGTGCACTAGCAGGCTAGGTTACACAACACATGCGTACCAAGGGTAGGGGTTTCCAATGACTCATTCACCAGAGACATTCATACATGCATACATCACTCACTCCACATGGTCATAATCTTTCTTTATATTAGCACATGGCCGAGCAGCCATGCAAACCTTTTATAGCTGCGTCCTTCCGGGACCTTCCTGACCTTCCTAATGACCTAATGACCTAGTGACCTTCACAATTACACTTCCTGGCGCCGCTGGAGTGGCAGCCTGTTACAGTAGCTCCTTCTTTGCTCTCCTTTTTTCATTTTCTATTTTTCCTTTCTCTTTTTTTTTATTGTTACTCCAAAGGGACATTGCAGTATGGAAAACCATAAGAGGACCTGGACCTTTGATGGACTTTTTACCTTGTTTTTACTTGGATCTATTGTGTTGGGAAATCCAGGAACTGAACAAGACCCTATTGTCTACTCCAGAGAAGCTATACTGCTGCTTAGGGACACAGCAAGGCAGCATGCTGCTAATAGACCAAAGGACATTCCACCAGAAATAAGGAGGACTAAGAGAAGAGGTTGCAGAGCTGGAGCCCTCAGGAAAGCTAGAAGAAGGCGCTATAGACCTGCTCTTCCCTCCGTCATTATGGGCAATGTGAGATCACTCGGGAATAAGATGGATGAACTGTCGGCGCTGACCAGACATCATCGGGAATTAAGGGAGAGCAGCATGTTGCTGTTTACAGAGACCTGGCTCACCGAAAGTACTCCGGACACTGTTGTCTCGTTGGATGGCTTTAAACTCATTCGCGCGGACAGGACAAGGGAGAGCGGTAAGAGGAAAGGCGGAGGGCTGGCGATATTTGTGAATGATAGATGGTGTGACTCTAGGCACATCGTGGTCAAAGAGCAAACATGCTGTAAGGACATTGAGCTATTAGCTGTGGGCATGAGACCTTTTTATTTACCGAGGGAACTATCGCATGTAATCATGATAGCTGCATATGTCCCCCCTTCTGCGAAAGCTGATGCCGCCACTGAGGCCCTACAATCCACAGTGAGCATGATGCGGTCCCTTCACCCCCAAGCACTCCTTCTGGTTTCGGGAGACTTCAATCATGTGTCTCCAGCATCCATACTACCCAGTTGCACACAGTATGTTACCTGCCTCACTAGGGACAACAAAACATTGGACTTGTTCTTTGCCAATGTGAGAGGGGCATGTGCCTCACCAGCCCTACCGCCCCTTGGAAGATCGGATCACAACCTAGTACACCTCCAACCCGTTTACAAGCCACTTGTACAGAGAGAACCTGCTGTCTCTCGCACAGTGAGGATATGGACTGAGGAGAGTGATGATACTCTGAGAGACTGCTTTGAAACAACCACTTGGGAAGTGCTGCAAGATTTCTATGGTGATGACATGGAAGGTCTCACACACTGTATAACGGACTACATTAATTTCTGTGTAGACAACACGGTACCCACAAAAGTAGTGAGGTGCTTCTCTAACAACAAACCATGGATCAGCCCCGGAATAAAGGCACTTCTCAAAGAGAAGTTGGCCTTCAGATCAGGTGACAAGGGCAGGCTGAGAGAGGTTCAGAAGGATCTGAAGTATCTAATCAGGCAGGGAAAGGCTAATTAAAAGAGAAGGATTGAACTGAAATTGTCACAGAAAAGGATCCATGAAGTCTGAGAGGGTATAAAGTCTATATCTGGGCATAGACAGACTGTCTCCAAGATGGTTGTAGATAAAGAGGGGCTTAATGAACTTAATCTATTCTTTAACAGATTTAATCACACACTGGCTGCTCCTGCCCCTGCATACCATTCACACCTCTCTGCTACAATAACCTCACCCCCTGCTGCAACTTGTCAACTGAGCCAGGGTCTGTTCTTCACAAGTACCCAGGTTGCAAAAGAACTGAATAAGATCAAAGTTTTGAAGGCTGCAGGTCCTGACGGCATCAGTGCAAGGCTAATCAAAACCTGCGGGCACCAGCTGAGTGAGATCATTACATATCTGTTCAATATGAGCCTGAGAATGGGTATAGTACCAAAACTGTGGAAATTATCGTGTGTGGTACCAGTTCTGAAGAAACCTTATCCGAAAGACCTTAATGACTATAGACCTGTAGCATTGACATCACTCCTGATGAAGGTACTAGAGAGATTGGCTATCACACGTCTCCATCCTCTAGTGAGCTCGGATATGGACCCTCTCCAGTTTGCCTACAGGCCGGGCATTGGTGTGGATGATGCCATTATCCACCTTCTAGATAGGACTCTCTCTCACCTGGAGAAACCTGGGAACACTGTGAGAATAATGTTCTTCGATTTCTTTAGTGCTTTTAACACCATACAGGCAGGTCTACTGAGAGACAAGCTGGGCCTTGTTGGTGTGGACCTCCAACTCTCCACCTGGATCCTTAACTACCTCACGAACCGACCTCAGTTTGTAAAGGTTCGGGACAGTGTGTCAGACACAGTGATCTGCAATACAGGGGCACCTCAAGGTACAGTTCTTGCCCCTTTTCTCTTCACACTGTACACTGCGGATTTTAGGTGCAACTCATCTAGCTGCTACTTGCAGAAGTATTCTGCTGACTCTGCAATAGTAGGCCTCATCACAGGAGGAGATGAAAGAGCGTACAGAGATACTAACCAAGCATTTGTAGAGTGGTGTCAGAGGAACCACCTTAGGATTAATTCCGGGAAGACCAAGGAATTGGTGGTGGACTTTCGCAAGGGAAAAAATCCACAAGTAGTGGTGAACATTCAGGGAAATGACATTGAGATAGTCGACACCTATAAGTACCTTGGTGTGATCCTCAATAATAAGCTTGACTGGGCCCATCACTTGGATGCAGTGTACAGGAAGGGCCAAAGCAGGCTTTATCTGCTTAGAAGGCTGAGAGCCTTCGGTGTTAGATGGGCACTCCTTGCATCCTTCTTCAACTCTGTTGTGGCATCAGTCATCTTCTTTGGTGTGGCGTGCTGGGGTAGTGGCATATCAACCAGGGACAGGAATAGGCTGGACAAACTGATTAGAAGGGCCAGCTCTGTCCTGGGATGCCCCCTTGACCCAGTTTAGGAAATAGGTGACAGGAGGATACTGGCCAAGGTGAACTACATGGTGCAGAATGATTGCCATCCCATGCATGAGACCGTGACAAAGATGTGCAGTACTGTCAGTGACCGGCTACTTCATCCTAAATGTGAGAGGGAGCGCTATCGAAAGTCCTTCCTTCCTGCTGCAGTTAGGCTGTATAACCAGCACTGTCCAAAACGGAGAACGACCCAAACAGAGAACTGATAGATCCAAAGTTGTGACAGTCCGGTTACATTTATTTATTTATTTTTTTCATATATGTACCTACCTACTGTCAATGTAATGCCTTTATGCATCTGTATCTGTACTTGTTCCTGCCTTGCTGCTGTAATGCTCTGAATTTCCCCATGGTGGGACGATTAAAGGATTATCTTATCTTATCTTAATGGTCCAATCCAAGCTGGAGAAGGACCTGAGCACGTGACCTCCAATCTTCAATGAGAGATCGTCCCATGGGCATGCTTAGTGGACCGAAAGGAGGACTTAGTCCCTGGAGTAGCTCGCTGCTGACCAGCATGCATTGCTATAGCTGGACCAGAGGTGGCAGCAGCAACCAAACCCACAGAGCTGGTCTGAGCAGAGCGCCGGGTTCGATGAGTCTGCTGAGCAGCCTCCTCTGTGGCCGGAGAGGAATGGGAGACTGCTGCATGCAAGGCTCGGAATTCCTGCTGTACAGTGCCAGGAACCCAACGCCTAACATTAAAATCACCACTGTCGCCATAACATGGAGAAGCTGTGGAGAGCCAGTACTGGACCTGAGGGAAGTGGTAATATGTGGTTTTGTTAATTTATGTGTCAGCAAAAGTGTGGGCACCACTTTTCTAAAAGTGAAAATCCCTTTGAAACTTTGCACTTTATGACCAAATAGATGTAGTGTATAGATAAAAAGCAATCCAAATTTCCACATACCAATTGTTATCCCTCTATAAACTATAAAATTGGTTCAACTCTTAACCCCTTTTTGACCCTGTGATTTTCTGCTTTTGCATTTTGCTTCCCTTCTTCCCAGAGCCATAAGTTTTCCACCAATATGGCCATAGGAGGGCTTGTTGTTTGCTAGACAAGTTGTAATTTTGTATGATTCTAATCATTTTACCATTTAGTGTACAGTACTGGAAAATGGGAAAACAATTGTGTGATGAAATTGCAAAAATGTGCATTTTCACAATTGTTTTTTACTTTTCTTTTTACCGTGATCACTAAAAGCTAAAACTGACCTGACATTATGATTCTTCAGGTCAGTTTGCATTTGTTGATAATAAACATGTATAGGTTCTTTTTTATTTAAGTGGGGAAAAAAATCCAAAGTTTCTAAGAAATAAAAAAATATGCTATTTTCCAAGACGCATAGAGTCACTTTTTTTTAGGATTTGGGGCTAATTAAGGGCTTATTTTTGCAGACTGAGCTAATGTTTTTACTGATACCATTTTGGGTTAGATTTGATGCTTTGATCGCCTGTTATTGCATTTTTTTGCAATGTTGCAGCAACCAAAAAAATGTAATTCTGGCATTTTGATTTTTTTCTCATTATGCTGTTTACTGATTGTTGTTATATTTTTACGGAGTGGATATTTCTGAATGCCTCGATACCAAATACGTCCATTTTTATTATTATTATTATTATTATTATTATTATTATTATTATTATTATTATTATTATTATTATTATTATTTTTAACCCCTTTACCCCCAAGGGTTGTTGGCATGTTAATATCCAGGCTAATTTTTACAATTCTGACCACTGTCCCTTTATGAGGTTATAACTCTGGAACGCTTCTATGGATCCCGGTGATTCTGACACTGTTTTCTCGTGACATATTGTATTTCATAATAATGGTAAAATTTCCTTGATATGACTTGCGTTTATTTGTAAAAACAATGGAAATTTGGCAAAAAGTTTGATAATTTGCAGTTTTCCAACTTTGAATTTTCATGCCCTTAAATCACAGTCATGTCACATAAAATACTTAATAAGTAATAATTCCCACATGTTTACTTTACATCAGCACAATTTTGGAACCAAAATTTTTTTTGTTAGAAAGTTAAAGGGTTAAAAGTTAAACAGCGATTTCACATTTTTAAAACACCATTTTTTTATGGACCACATCACATTTGAAGTTACTTTGAGCAGTCTATATGATAGAAAATACCCAAAAGTGACACCATTCTAAAAACTGCACACCTGAAGGTGTTCAAACCCACATTCAAGATGAACCACATTAATTCTTCAGGTGCTTCACAGGAATTTTTTGAATGTTTAAAAAACTGAATATTTATCTTTTTTCACAAAAAAATTACCTCAGATCCAATTTGTTTTATTTTACCAAGGGTAACAGGAGAAATTGGTCCCCAAAAGTTGTTGTACAATTTTTCCTGAGTACGCTGATACCCCATATATGCCGGTAAACCACTGTTTGGGTGCATGGTAGAGCTCGGAAGGGAAGGAGTGTCGTTTGACTTTTCAGTGCAACATTGGCTGGAATTGAGATCGGATACCATGTCGAGTTTGGATAGCCCCTGATGTGCCTAAACAGTGGAAACTCCCACAACTGACACCATTTTTGAAAGTAAACCCCCTAAGTAACTTATCTGGATGTGTGGTGAGCACTTTAAACCTTCAAGTGCTTCACAGAAGTTTATAACATTGAGCCGTAAAAATAAAAAATCATATTTTATTCATAAAAATGTTCTTTTCGCCCTGAATTTTTTATTTTCCCAAGGGTAACAGGAGAAATTGGACCCAAAAGTTGTTGTGCAATTTGTCCTGAGTATGCTGATATGTACGCTATATTAATAAAACACTACGGATAGTAAGAATACTAGGTAAAATATCAGCTATAAAAATCATAAAATTATTAATACCCTTTATCAAAATTAAATAACCCCATGAAATTTGAATGGCAGACCATTCGGTGATGACACAAAACAGTGTAAGAAATCCGAAATGATGGAACAATCTCTTTATAAATTATGTATATAGTTGGGACATAAACATAGTTTTTTTTACAAAAAACCTTTATTATTGATAGGTAGAGTTGAGCGACTTTTGCTTTTTTAGGGTCGCGTTTCGTTTCGTGAAACCCGACTTTTCCAAAAGTCGGGTCGAGCAAGATCGTCCGATTATAGGGAAAAGTCGGGGTCGTCCCGAAACACGAAACCCAATGTAAGTCAATGGGGAATAAAAGTCGGCAGTGAGAGGAGGACAGGAAACACACCTACAGTGCCCATTTGAATGCCAAAAGCATCAATTCTTCTTACTTAAGCTTGTCAACCTTAATTAACTTCATAATACAAGTTACGCACTGAAAAATGGGGGTTATTTGGCTAAATTTGTGGGGGGGAGGGCTGGCTGCAGGTTTTCATGTGCCCTGGGCGAAAGAGCGCCCCTTTAACACATACCACAACTCATCATGCTCCGATACGGCAGAGAAATAGCGGTATAGTACAATGAAAAATACCTCACTTTTTACATCTCATGACGAGGCCCATCTATTTCTCCATACAAAATCATTGGTCCCATATAATGTTTGAAACAGTATATGATGAGCTCCACATAATGCTACAGTATATGTTGGTCCCCATGGATGAAGCTCCACTGTCTTATGGGCCCAAATAATGCTCCAAACATAATGGGCCCCATTTCTAATGCTCTAGTGTATAATGGGCCCTGTAAATGCTGCTCCAGTGTCTGATGTCCACCTTTGGAATGTTCCAGTGTATGGTGGGCCCCATCTATCATTCTCCAGAGTATAGTGCTCCCCAAAAATTGCTGTCCCAACATAGAAAACAATCAAATAAGTCTCCTCACTAGGGTATCCCTGTACTTGTCTGGACAGGTGCTGTAGCTTGCTTAACAGCTCGCCAGCCGTTCTCACGCCCAGTATGGATTGCACGTGATTGCACAAAGGTTAGAAAGGGTACCGTATCCCTGGATAACATGTATGGATAGCGTACACATTCAAAATATATGTCTATACAGCATGAGGCAGGCTCAGACGGTGTTAGGCCCAGTATGGATTGCACGTCATTGCACAAAGGTTAGAAGGGGTACCGTATCCCCGGATAACATGTATGGATAGCGTACACATTCAAAATATATGTCTATACAGCATGAGGCAGGCTCAGACGGTGTTAGGCCCAGTATGGATTGCACGTCATTGCACAAAGGTTAGAAGGGGTACCGTATCAACGGATAACATGTATGGATAGCGTACACATTCAAAATATATGTCTATACAGCATGAGGCAGGCTCAGACGGTGTTAGGCCCAGTATGGATTGCACGTCATTGCACAAAGGTTAGAAGGGGTACCGTATCCCCGGATAACATGTATGGATAGCGTACACATTCAAAATATATGTCTATACAGCATGAGGCAGGCTCAGACGGTGTTAGGCCCAGTATGGATTGCACGTCATTGCACAAAGGTTAGAAGGGGTACCGTATCCCCGGATAACATGTATGGATAGCGTACACATTCAAAATATATGTCTATACAGCATGAGGCAGGCTCAGACGGTGTTAGGCCCAGTATGGATTGCACGTCATTGCACAAAGGTTAGAAAGGGTACCGTATCCCTGGATAACATGTATGGATAGCGTACACATTCAAAATATATGTCTATACATCATGAGGCAGGCTCAGACGGTGTTAGGCCCAGTATGGATTGCACGTCATTGCACAAAGGTTAGAAGGGGTACCGTATCCCCGGATAACATGTATGGATAGCGTACACATTCAAAATATATGTCTATACAGCATGAGGCAGGCTCAGACGGTGTTAGGCCCAGTATGGATTGCACGTCATTGCACAAAGGTTAGAAGGGGTACCGTATCCCCGGATAACATGTATGGATAGCGTACACATTCAAAATATATGTCTATACAGCATGAGGCAGGCTCAGACGGTGTTAGGCCCAGTATGGATTGCACGTCATTGCACAAAGGTTAGAAAGGGTACCGTATCCCTGGATAACATGTATGGATAGCGTACACATTCAAAATATATGTCTATACAGCATGAGGCAGGCTCAGACGGTGTTAGGCCCAGTATGGATTGCACGTCATTGCACAAAGGTTAGAAGGGGTACCGTATCCCCGGATAACATGTATGGATAGCGTACACATTCAAAATATATGTCTATACAGCATGAGGCAGGCTCAGACGGTGTTAGGCCCAGTATGGATTGCACGTCATTGCACAAAGGTTAGAAAGGGTACCGTATCCCTGGATAACATGTATGGATAGCGTACACATTCAAAATATATGTCTATACAGCATGAGGCAGGCTCAGACGGTGTTAGGCCCAGTATGGATTGCACGTCATTGCACAAAGGTTAGAAGGGGTACCGTATCCCCGGATAACATGTATGGATAGCGTACACATTCAAAATATATGTCTATACAGCATGAGGCAGGCTGAGACGGTGTTAGGCCCAGTATGGATTGCACGTCATTGCACAAAGGTTAGAAAGGGTACCGTATCCCCGGATAACATGTATGGATAGCGTACACATTCAAAATATATGTCTATACAGCATGAGGCAGGCTCAGACGGTGTTAGGCCCAGTATGGATTGCACGTCATTGCACAAAGGTTTGAAGGGGTACCGTATCCCCGGATAACATGTATGGATAGCGTACACATTCAAAATATATGTCTATACAGCATGAGGCAGGCTCAGACGGTGTTAGGCCCAGTATGGATTGCACGTCATTGCACAAAGTTTAGAAGGGGTAACGTATCCCCGGATAACATGTATGGATAGCGTACACATTCAAAATATATGTCTATACATCAGGAGGCAGGCTCAGACGGTGTCAGGCACAGTATGGATTTGACGGCCCAGATTACACAGCGGAGGAGCAGGGAGAGGTAAAGATTGCAAATGCTGGGGCCCTGGCCAAGCAAGGGGGGCCCACTCGTGGGCGTCGGTACTGGCACTGGGCCCCTCATAGTACAGCGGTGTGTCTGACGGCGGGTGTGCACCACCACCATCAGAGACACTTGATTGCACTATGAGGGACCCTGTGCCAGTGCCCGCGCCCAAGAGTCGGCCTACCCACCTGTCCAGGGCAACGGCACTTGCACGGTGTCGTGCGCTAGGTGGTGACCCCGGCCATGGGGGGGGAGGCAGCACAGTTAGGGAGTTTTAGAAAGTGGCATATGTTGATGTTGGACATTCAACTGATGCAAAAGGCGAAATAGGTGAAGTACCAGGAAGAGGTGGACCAATTTTTCTGTCACCCTATGTGTCATCAGGGGAAGGTGGGACAAAATCCTTGCAAACCCATGCGTGGTTCATTTTAATGAAGGTTAGATCATCCACATTTTGGGTTGACAGACGGGTCCTTTTTTCTGTCAGGATTGATCCAGCTGCACTGAAGACTCTTTCCGATAGCACACTTGCAGCTGGGCAAGCGAGCTCCTGTAAGGCATATTGTGCCAATTCAGGCCAGGTGTCCAGTTTAGCGGCCCAATAGTCAAAGGGGAATGACCTGTGTGGGAGAACATCGATATGGGAGGAAAAGTAGTTTGTAACCATAGTTGACAACTGCTGTCTCCTGTCACTTTCCATCGATGCAGTATTACCAGTTGTGTGAGCGGTATTTGAAAAATCAGTCCACAACATTGTCATGAAACCCCTGTCTCCAATGCCACTTCTGCTGTGTGCACCACGAACACCTCTGCCAAGCTGCCCCAGGCCCGTACGGCTCGTGTGAGAACCATCACCGCTGCTGTGTGCTGGGAATGCCTCAAGCAACCGATTTACCAGAGTTGCTTGTTTATTAGCCAATATTAGGTCAAGGTTCTCCTGTGGCATGATGTTTTGTAATTTGCCTTTATAGCGTGGATCCAGGATGCTGGCCAACCAGTAGTCGTCATCGTTCATCATTTTGGCAATGCGGGGGTCCCTTTTTAGGATCCGCAAGGCATAATCTGACATGTGGGCCAATGTTCCCGGTGTCAATGATGCACTGCGAGTGCTGGGTGGAGGAGCACTTTCTGGCAAATCCACATCCCTCCAGTCACGCACAAACCCTGTACCAGACCTTGCCACGCCAACATTTTCACTTGCCCCACGAGATGCATCCTCCTCCCCTAAGTAATCATCCCCATCATCCTCCTCCTCCTCCTCCTCTTCTTCCTCCACCTCGTCCAGGAGAGGTCCCTGAGCAGACAATAGCTGAATGTCATCAAGGATTCCCTCCTCCTCTTCCTCCTCATCAACATTGGCTGCAGACGCCTGCTCCTTAAGGTGCGTCAAAGTTTGCATGAGCACACGCATAAGTGGGATGCTCATGCTTAGGATGGCGTCGTCTGCGCTTACCAGCCGTGTGCATTCCTCAAAACACTGAAGGACTTTACAAAGGTCTTTCAGCTTCGACCACTGCACGCCAGTCAACTCCATGTCTGCTCTCAAAGTGCCTGGCCGTGTATCCTCCCACAAATGCATTATGGCCTGCCTCTGCTCGCACAGCCGCTCCACCATGTGCAGGGTGGAGTTCCACCTTGTTGCAATGTCGATAATGAGGCGGTGGTTGGGAAGGTGGAGCAATCGCTGCAGCTTCTGCATACGAACGGAGTGTACAGGTGACCGGCGGATGTGCGCGCACAGTCTTCGCACCTTCTGGAGCAGAGCTGTTAACTCCGGATAATTTTTGAGGAAGCACTGCACCACCAGGTTCAAGGTGTGAGCCAAGCAAGGTATGTGGCTGAGTTTTGAAAGGGCTATGGCTGCCACAAAATTACGGCCGTTATCACTAACTACCTTGCCTGCCTCAAGATGTACACTGCCCAGCCATGACTCAGTTTGTCGCTTCAAGTACTCGGCCAGCACCTCGGCGGTGTTTCTGTCGCCCAAACACATCATCTGCAACACAGCCTGCTGACGCTTTCCACTAGCTGCTCGATAGGGGGACACATCGTGTGCAACAGTGGCAGCTGCAGATGGAGTGCTCGTACGACTGCGCTCTGTGGACGAGCTGTCGCTTCTGGAGGAGGAGGAGGAGGAGGAGGGTCGAACGCCTACAGCCAACTGTTTCCTAGACCGTGGGCTAGGCAGCACTGTCCCACCACCGCTGTCCCCTGTGGACCCTGCATCCACCACATTAACCCAGTGCGCAGTGATGGACACGTAACGGCCCCGGCCATGCTGACTGGACCATGCATCAGTTGTGAGGTGCACCTTTCCACTCACTGACTGCTTGAGTGCATGGACAATGCGGTCTTTCACATGATGGTGGAGGGCTGGGATGGCTTTGCGAGAGAAGAAGTGGCGACTGGGTAGGTCATAGCGTGGTACTTCATAGGCCATGAGTTCGCGGAAAGCTGTGCTTTCCACCAACCGAAAGGGCATCATCTCAAACGAGATTAGTTTGGCAATGTGGGCGTTCAAACCCAGTGTACGCGGATGAGAGACTGAGTACTTTCTTGACCTACTCATAGTGTCTGGGAGGGTGAGCTGGACTTGAGAGCTGCATATGGTGGAAGTAGCGGTGGACAGGGCGGACTGAGAGAGGGTTGATGATGGTGATGGAGTTGGTGTTCTTTCTGATGGCCTAGAATCAGTCTTTCGTTGATATAACAGTGGGATTCCCTGACTGCTGTGGCCTTGCAACGACACCTCAACATTTGCTGCTGTGCTAACCGGTGTGCTTACAGTGGGGGAAACAATGTAGCGTTGCTGACTACCTTCGTTGTGATCAGTTGCACATGTGGCACTTGAGGTTTGGTGTTGTGTCCAGGCTTGCAAGTGCATGCTGGTTAAATGTCTAAGCATGCAACTGGTATTCAAATTTTTCAGATTTTTCCCTCGGCTAAAGGTCTTTGCGCACTTCTTACAGATAACCTTGGCCTGATCATGAGGATTTTGTTCAAAAAACTGCCACACTGCACTCTTCCTACTTTGGCAGACATTTTGCGGCCTAGCACGCTGTGATCTTTTGACCCTCTGGACAAGCTGTCCAGCAACTCTTTTGATGTTTGGAACCTGTCTTTGGAGTGCTCCGGGCCTGCCAGATAACAGCTGTTTTGATGTCTATGTCTGCTGTGGATGCTCCTCATCTGAGCTATTGGAAGCAGCACCCTCTTCCCCCAATGGATGCCAATCTGGGTCAACAACTGGGTCATCCATCACCTCCTCTTCTATGTCATGTGCACCTTTCTCTGTGTCACCGTGTATGGTGGTATAGTGTGCGGGAAGGGGCACCTGAGTCTCATCAGGGTCAAAATCTGGCTCTGTACACTGCGAGGACAATGTAGTGCTCTGAGTGAATGTACCAGCAGAATCATCCATCAGCGGCTGTGCATCAGTGCACTCCATGTCAGATTCATCTTGGCCTGGGTAATTCACCATTTGACTTGATAATCCAGGCATGGTATGTGAAAACAGCTCCATGGAGTAATCAGTAGTATGGCCTGCGTCATCCTTCAATCTTGGTTGGGGTGAAGGACACAAGGAAAGGTGTGGTTCATGAACATGAGCCTCCAATGACGACTCAGTGCTTTTACTTTTTACAACTGAAGAAGAGGAGGCGATAGAGCTGGAGGCTGAGTCAGCAATGTAAGACAAAACTTTTTCCTGATGCTCTGCCTTTAAAAGCGGTTTGCCAACTCCTAGAAAACTAAGCGTTCGAGGCCTTATGTAGACAGACGATGACGCAGGGTCAGCACCTCCTGCATTTGGTCCTATTTTGCTCTTGCCACTACCATCAGATCCACCACCAACACCATCATTACCAGCTGCCAACCCCCACCCAATTCCACGGCCTCTTCCACCAGCCTTCCTCATTTTTGGTAGAAATGTAGACAAAATCCAACAAACTATATAGTAATGTAAAACAAGGTACAAGGTGTCTATAGGACAGGGGAGTTTTAGAATTTCTGCACACACTTGTGGACAGTGGACACTTGTGGATTGTGTGCGGCCCACTGATATCTGAGCGCTATGTGACACGCTCGATGGCACAGCTGCCTGTGACCAAAGTGACGAGAGGATAATGGAGATTTTGAATCTCTGCGTACACTTGTGGACAGTGGAAACTTGTGGATTGTGTGCGGCCCACTGATATCTGAGCGCTATGTGACACGCTCGATGGCACAGCTGCCTGTGACCAAAGTGACGAGAGGATAATGGAGATATTGAATCTCTGCGTACACTTGTGGACAGTGGACACTGGTGGATTGTGTGCGGCCCACTGATATCTGAGCGCTATGTGACACGCTCGATGGCACAGCTGCCTGTGACCAAAGTGAAGAGAGGATAATGGAGATTTTGAATCTCTGCGTACACTTGTGGACAGTGGACACTTGTGGATTGTGTGCGGCCCACTGATATCTGAGCGCTATGTGACACGCTCGATGGCACAGCTGCCTGTGACCAAAGTGATGAGAGGATAATGGAGATTTTGAATCTCTGCGTACACTTGTGGACAGTGGACACTTGTGGAATGTGTGCGGCCCACTGATATCTGAGCGCTATGTGACACGCTCGATGGCACAGCTGCCTGTGACCAAAGTGACGAGAGGATAATGGAGATTTTGAATCTCTGCGTACACTTGTGGACAGTGGACACTTGTGGATTGTGTGCGGCCCACTGATATCTGAGCGCTATGTGACACGCTCAATGGCACAGCTGCCTGTGACCAAAGTGACGAGAGGATAATGGAGATTTTGAATCTCTGCGTACACTTTTGGACACTGGACACTTGTGGATTGTGTGCGGCCCACTGATATCTGAGCGCTATGTGACACGCTCGATGGCACAGCTGCCTGTGACCAAAGTGACGAGAGGATGATGGAGATTTTGAATCTCTGCGTACACTTTTGGACACTGGACACTTGTGGATTGTGTGCGGCCCACTGATATCTGAGCGCTATGTGACACGCTCGATGGCACAGCTGCCTGTGACCAAAGTGACGAGAGGATAATGGAGATTTTGAATCTCTGCGTACACTTTTGGACACTGGACACTTGTGGATTGTGTGCGGCCCACTGATATCTGAGCGCTATGTGACACGCTCGATGGCACAGCTGCCTGTGACCAAAGTGACGAGAGGATAATGGAGATTTTGAATCTCTGCATACACTTATGGACAGTGGACACTTGTGGATTGTGTGCGGCCCACTGATATCTGAGCGCTATGTGACACGCTCGATGGCACAGCTGCCTGTGACCAAAGTGACGAGAGGATAATGGAGATTTTGAATCTCTGCGTACACTTGTGGACAGTGGACACTTGTGGATTGTGTGCGGCCCACTGATATCTGAGCGCTATGTGACACGCTCGATGGCACAGCTGCCTGTGACCAAAGTGACGAGATGGTAATGGAGATTTTGAATCTCTGCGTACACTTGTGGACAGTGGACACTTGTGGATTGTGTGCGGCCCACTGATATCTGAGCGCTATGTGACACGCTCGATGGCACAGCTGCCTGTGACCAAAGTGACGAGAGGATAATGGAGATTTTGAATCTCTGCGTACACTTTTGGACACTGGACACTTGTGGATTGTGTGCGGCCCACTGATATCTGAGCGCTATGTGACACGCTCGATGGCACAGCTGCCTGTGACCAAAGTGACGAGAGGATAATGGAGATTTTGAATCTCTGCGTACACTTTTGGACACTGGACACTTGTGGATTGTGTGCGGCCCACTGATATCTGAGCGCTATGTGACACGCTCGATGGCACAGCTGCCTGTGACCAAAGTGACGAGAGGATAATGGAGATTTTGAATCTCTGCGTACACTTGTGGACAGTGGACACTTGTGGATTGTGTGCGGCCCACTGATATCTGAGCGCTATGTGACACGCTCGATGGCACAGCTGCCTGTGACCAAAGTGACGAGATGGTAATGGAGATTTTGAATCTCTGCGTACACTTGTGGACAGTGGACACTTGTGGATTGTGTGTGGCCCACTGATATCTGAGCGCTATGTGACACGCTCGATGGCACAGCTGCCTGTGACCAAAGTGACGAGAGGATAATGGAGATTTTGAATCTCTGCGTACACTTTTGGACACTGGACACTTGTGGATTGTGTGCGGCCCACTGATATCTGAGCGCTATGTGACACGCTCGATGGCACAGCTGCCTGTGACCAAAGTGACGAGAGGATAATGGAGATTTTGAATCTCTGCGTACACTTTTGGACACTGGACACTTGTGGATTGTGCGCGGCCCACTGATATCTGAGCGCTATGTGACACGCTCGATGGCACAGCTGCCTGTGACCAAAGTGACGAGAGGATAAGGGAGATTGGATTGCTTTTAAAAAAGCAGTTTGCGGAGCAGTGGGTAAACAGCAATGCCAGCGTGTCAGGAAGCCTTAGAAGGCAGCCCAACAACCAACACCACTGATACACCATAATATAGCCTCCCCTTGCACTGCACACACAGTGACTTGTGTGTTGTGCAGGCCAAATCGCTAGCAGCAGAAGCAGTTTTTTTGTCTTCTTCCCTGCCTAACGCTCTCCCTACAGAATCAGCAGCAACCTCTCCCTATACTAAGATCGGCAGAAGTAAGATGGCGGTCGGCGTGCACGCCCTTTTATACCCCCTGTGACGACCACCAAAGCAAGCCAATCACTTGCATGCCCTTCTGAAAGATGGTGGTGACCCGTGCCTATGTCATCACGTTGCCCACAGTGTCCGTGGATCCTGATTGGCTGAAAAAGAGCGCAAAACAAACTTTTGAAACGCGACTTTGGCGCGTAAGTCGCCGACCTCGTGGCCGACCTCATCCTAGGGTCGGGTTTCGTTTCATGAAACCCGACTTTGCCAAAAGTCGGCGACTTTTGAATTTTTTCAACCCGTTTCGCTCAACTCTATTGATAGGTAGTACATAGCACCGTACAAGTTAAAAACACACCATCATAATATAATATATGCGAGATATGACTTATTTCTGGGCCTATTTTAATTTATTTATCTATGTATTTCCTATTCATTATGATGGTGTGTTTTTTTGCTATGTACTACCTATCAATAATAAAGGTTTTTTATTAAAAAAAACTATGTTTATGTCCCAACTATATACATAATTTATAAAGAGATTGTTCCATCTGTTAGGGATGGCGGAACGCACCAAATATAAATAATAGGAGTTGCGTTCGCCGCCCGGGGTCCACCGTGTGGTAGGTGACAAGACCGCTGCTTGACAATGGCAGACTCGCTAGCTGGCGAAGTGCTGCACTCGGGTTGATGTCACCCGAAGAGTGAAGGCGGACTCTGTTAAGCCACAAAGATGCCCTAATATAACTTAGGAATGAGCGCTGGGCCTGTTAACTCCACAGGATCAGCTGGCGTGTGGCGTCGCAGCCGTGAACGCCAATCAATGCTGCTACTGCAGCGCGGCGGTAACAATAGCCACTAGACGACGGCGTCGGAAAGCCGGACACCGTTGGACGCTAGTGTACAGTGCGGGAAGCACAGTGGCGCTTAGTTTGCCACTAACTGGAGCTGACTATAACCAGCACTCTGTCACCATTCGTATTATCAGAGGGAAGGGGGTTTCAAATAAGTCAGTCACCAGACACATGCATCCATCACCTTACATACACAGCATAATAGTCTACACTAGCGCATGGCCAAGCCGCCATGCGGGCTTTTTATAGCCATGCGCTTCCGGGACCTTCCAGTACTCTAGGAAGGACCAATCAGATCCGACGCAGGACCTGAGCATGTGACCCCTGCTCTCCACTGAGAGGTCATCTTGCGGGCATGCCCAGCAGCACGACGAGAGGACTTAGCCTCTGGAGCGGTTCCCTGCAGAGCAGATTGCGCTACCATTGCTGCACCAGAGGTGGCAGCAACATCCAGGCTCACAGAGCGAGTCTGGGCAGGACGCCTGGATTGCCGGGATTGCTGAGCAGGACCCTGAGCGGTTGGAGGGGAATAGATGGTCGCTGGATGTACGGCTCTGGATTCCTGTTGTGCAGTCCCAGGAATCCGACGCCTAACATTACCCCCCTCCTAGGGCCCCCCTCTGAGCCTCGCTGCGCTCAAAGTCCACAATCAGGAGTGGAGCATGGATATTCTCCACCGGCTCCCAGGTCAGAGCCTCCGGTCCATGACCCTTCCAATCCACCAAATAAAATTTTTTGCCACGGACAATCTTGCGTCCCACAATGGCGTTAACCTCGAACTCGTCAGACGACAAATCTGATGACCCAGCAGATGACTCGGAGAACCGGGCCATATGAACTGGTTTGACGAGGGACACATGGAAAACGTCCGAAATGGCTAAGTGTGGCTGAAGAGCTAGGCGGTAGACCACCGAGCTGATATGCTCGAGAACCTTAAAAGGTCCAATGTATTGTGGCGCGAACTTGGGGGACTCGACTCGCAGCTTGATATTTTGAGAAGAGAGCAAGACCATGTCGCCGGGGGAGAAGCTTGGAGCGGGTCGCCGATGTGTGTCGGCGGACGCCCTTTTCCTTTCTTTAGAGGCCTGGATAGCATCCTGAATGCGATCCCAAATGTCGCGAGCCTCCACTGCCCAGTCTGCCACCCTGGAGTCAGCGGAGGACACGGGCATCGGGACAGGGATGCGTGGATGTTGTCCGTAGTTTAAAAGAAAGGGCGTCTGACCAGTGGAATCGGCCACTGCATTATTCAGTGCAAACTCAGCCCATGGTAGCAAGGATGCCCAGTAGTGTTGAGCATTTAGATGCCGCAAGTATCGGGTATCGGCCGATATTCACTGTATCGGAATTCCGATACTGAGTTCCGATACTTTTAACGTATCGAATACCGGAATCGGAAGTTCCCATAATGCTATGAGCCAGTTTGATTTGATTCAGCCAATGACAATCCTCAGAAGTGTGGGCACATCCTGTTAGGCATGTTGGCATGCTAACTAATGGCATGGCTGTGATTGGCTGCTGAAATGATGTCATGATGCACTATAAAAGCCGCCGCCATTTCTGGTTCACTCTGCTGTGAATTCAGTTATGGACAGGCTGCTGTTCAAGACTCTGTGGGACAGTTAGTGATAGCGATTTTCAAAATCATATTGTGCTTTACCCAGGCTACATTCTCAATAAGTGTAGCTTTCTTTTGCCTTGCAGCAGTGTTCACAGCTGTCTGCAAGGTCTGTGAGTGAAAACAAGTCAAACATGACCATGGTAGCACAAGGGCGACAAAGTGGGGCATACATTGGGCTTGTGGACAGTGGAGGGGAAAACAAGTTGCTTAAACATAGTTATGTTGGTAACATTGAAAATATAGCACCCATCCCCAAAATACACATATTACAAATACCACCCAACAGGATATACTAATATAAAGACACTAGATCAAAGTATACACATCTTTACCTGTTGGAATGGTAGATTAAGGTCCACCCAAGTATGACCCCCCCAACGCACGTTTCGGCAACTGGCCTTGAGAAAGGCCAGTTGCCGAAACGTGCGTTGGGGGGGGTCATACTTGGGTGGACCTTCATCTACCATTCCAACAGGTAAAGATGTGTATACTTTGATCTAGTGTCTTTATATTAGTATATCCTGTTGGGTGGTATTTGTAATATGTGTATTTTGGGGATGGGTGCTATATTTTCAATGTTACCAACATAACTATGTTTAAGCAACTTGTTTTCCCCTCCACTGTCCACAAGCCCAATGTATGCCCCACTTTGTCGCCCTTGTGCTACCATGGTCATGTTTGACTTGTTTTCACCTTCCCTATACCTTGGTCATGCCACAATAAAGATTCAATGTTTTACCCTTTGAATTAATTTAGTCTTTTGGACTTTTTTTGATCGCTTGTCTTTTCTGTGTTTATGTTTATGTTGTTTGCGATTGTCCATATTTTCCTTAAACCCTTTACTTAACAGTATATATTAGTGTTTATGGGTTTCTTATCCTTAATGTGGCTAAGGTCTGTGAGTGCAGCTCACGCTGTGTAGTGTGTCCTGCAGGCACATCTGCTAGTAGGCCGCTCAGCGTGTCACTGCCTCATACATATTTTTCTTTTATTGCTGCAAATTTTTCATTCTCCTATTAGTGTGCAATTGCATCCATCCGTATCCATATACGTTGGTTGCAACCACTATAGGAGTAGAGAGCGGAGCCTTTCTGCAGCCTTTCAGTGCTAGTGCCCATTTATCTGCACTGTTCACGGCTGTCTGAGAGGTCTCTGTGTGAGTGCAGCTCACGCTGTAGTGTATCCTGCAGGCACGTCTGCTTGTAGGCTGCTCAGCATGCGTCACTGCCTCACACATATTTTTCTTTTATTGCAGCTCATTTTTTATTCTCCTATTAGTGTGCATCCATTCATATCCATCTACATTGGTTGGTTGCACACAATATATGGGAGTAGATAGAGGAGCCTTTTTTCTGGCTTGTGCCCTTCAGCTGCAGCCAGATAAGTATTACCCTATTTTTTGGAGCTTCATCTTTTGCATTGTAGGTTACCTTCCTGTATTGTAATAGCTCCAAAAAGTTTGTGATACTATCGCTTTCAAATCTTTGGTCACATCCTTTTAATTTAAAAAACAAACAAAAACAAAATAAAGTTCACCAAACATTACATCTGACAGTTGTGTAGGCCACATTAGCTCCTATTAAAGTGTAGTCCACACACACACTTCATAAAATTAGTGTTTCTTATACCTGTTACCAGCTGTTCAGGAATAAGCACACTAAGCCCCCCTTTGTAGAATCATAGAATCATAGAATCATAGAATCGTAGAGTTGGAAGGGACCTCCTGGGCCATCTGGTCCAACCCCCTGCTCAAAGCAGGATTCGCTAAATCATCCCAGTCAGATGTCTGTCCAGCCTCTGTTTGAAGACTTCCATTGAAGGAGAACTCACCACTTCTCATGGCAGCCTGTTCCACTCATTGATCACTCTAACTGTCAAAAAGTTTTTTCTAATATCTAATCTGTGTCTCCTCCCATTCAGTTTCATCCCATTGCTTCTAGTCTTTCCTTGTGCAAATGAGAATAAAGTTGATCCTTCTACAATGTGACAGCCCTTTAGATATTTGTAGACAGCTATTAAGTCTCCTCTCAGTCTTCTCTTTTGCAAACTAAACATTCCCAAATCCTGCAACCTTTCCTCATAAGACAGGGTTTGCAGACCGGTCACCATTCTGGTCGCTCTTCTTTTGTACTTTTCTGCCTATCTTTATCAGTCTACCAAGATGAAGAAGGCAGGGAGTAAAGGTACTGTCACACTTAGCGATGTACCGGCGATCCCGACCAGCGATATGACACGGTCAGGATCGCTGGTACATCACTAAGTGGTCGCTAGTGAGCTGCCACACAGACAGATCTCAACAGCGACATCGCTGGGGACGGGGGTTGCTACTTACCTGTCACACCAGGCGATCCTGCGTCCTCCCGCCCGGCTCCACGCGTAGCTCGTCGTCACAGCAGGAAGCGCCGCAAGAAGCTGACGATGAGAAACAGTCCAGGACGTTCTCGCGTGATCAGCGATAAGCAGCAGGGGAGTGGGTTGTAGGTAAGTATCACACACAGCGATATCGCTAGCGATATCGCTATAACGTCACAAGTGTGCTTAGTGTGACAGTACCTTAAGGCACGTGGGCGTGGGCGTGGAGTTTCAGCAGGGAGAGGACGTGGGGATTCTGCAGGGAGAGGACGTGGGGATTCTGTGCCTGCTGCGGGCACCAGTGAGTCAGCATCCCCCAGTTTTAGCAGGCAACAGTCCTTTATGCGCAGCTTTGTAGGACCTCGCCGTGCCCCACTGCTGTGGGAGGAACAAATTGAAGCCGTTGTCGGATGGATGGCAGCTAGCACATCGACTTCAATGTCTTCCACATCCTCTCTGGACCAGAGCACTGAAGAGCAACCATCTGTCTCTTCACCACCTGCCAATGTGCCCAGGCAGTCAGAGAGCCCTGGACAGGAGCCATCACAGTCTCTACTTCTGTTCTCGGAATCTGTTGGCTTGGAAAGAGGGTGCCAGCCAAGCAGCATTCAAGAATGTGAAGAAGAGGGAGTATGCAGTGATGCACAACTTCTTTGTCCCTCTGAATCTGAAGAGGTGGGTGGGCCAGTGCCTATGGTCAGCACACCTCAGTACGCATCAGATGATGACGAGACTCAGGTGCCATATTCTGTTGCGTACGGTGCTGGCGAGACAACCCAGGAGAAGCAGGTGTTTGAAGAGGGGAGTGTAGATGATGAGGTCCTTGACCCATCATGGCGTGAGGAACAGGAAGGTGGTGGGAGCAGCTCTGAGGAAGAGATTCCCCGAATGGCCAAAACAGGAGGGAGAGGGAGGGGGCAGACTTGGTTGCCTGTAGCCTCCACTTCAGCACCCGTTGGGAGCATTCCTCTTCCAAAAGCCAAAACGGCCGCTCCCAAGACTTGCAGTGCGTGGTCCTTTTTTGACACAGTTGCAGATGACATTTGCTTTGTCAAATGCAAGCTGTGTCGTCAGAAAGTCAAAAGAGGGAAAAATGTCAGCAACCTCAATACCACAAATATGTGGAAACATGTGCGAACCAAGCAGGAGGTGGAGTTACACAGACACACTGAAGACGTAGGCCAACGTACAGCACCACCTACCACCTCTTCAGCTCGTGTTGGGTCCTCTTCCTCCAGCTCACACACAGCTGGTTCGGCTTCCTCACAGAATCGCCAAGGAAGAACCTCTGGCACTGTTGTCCGGAGACCCAGTGACATTCCACCCACAGCACCACGTTCCCAGTCATCCTCACACTCCCAGGCCACTCTACAGCCATCAGTAGCACAGGCATAGGATAAAAGGCGGCCATACTCAGCAAACCATCCCCGAGCACAGGCTCTGAATGCTGGCATTGCCAAACTACTGGCCCTTGAAATGCTCTCATTCAGGCTGGTGGAGACTGACACCTTCCGGAACTTCATGGCATTGGCAGTCCCACAATACACTGTGCCCAGCCGCTTTTATTTCAGCAGGCAAGCCGTCCCTGCCCTGCAAAAGCATGTGGAGGGAAAAATAAAACATGCGCTACTAAACGCCGTCAGTAGCAAGGTCCACCTGACCACCGATGCGTGGACCAGTAACCATGGACAGGGACGATACCTTTCCCTCACTGCCCATTGGGTCAATGTTGTGGAGCTGGATACAGATCTGGAGAGTGGCGCTGTACGTGTTCTGCCAGCTCCACGGATTGCAGGAATCCAGTCTCTACACATTGACTCCTCCTACTCTAGTTCCTCAGAAACAGCGCTGCAGGAGCCTGTTACTACCGATATGAGCACAGCCATGGCCAAACGTCAACAGGCCGTACTCAAATTAATTTCTTTGGGGAATCGAAGCCACACAGCGCAGGAGCTCTGGAATGCCACCAAGAACGAGAGCGACGTGTGGTTTGTGCCAGCGAATCTCCTGCCATGCTTGGTAGTGTGTGACAATGGCCGAAATCTGGTGGCAGCTCTGGGCCTAGGCAACCTCACTCACATCCCATGTCTGGCACATGTGCTGAACTTGGTCGTGCAGAGCTTTCTGAGGGACTATCCGGATCTTGATGAACTGTTGCACAAGGTCCGCATAGAGTGCGATCACTTGCGGCGTTCCAGCACGGCAAGATCGCGCCTTGCTGCTCTGCAGCGCCGATTACGCCTTCCCGAACATCGCATCATATGTGACCTACCCACCAGGTGGAATTCAATGTTACATATGTTGGAGCGGTTGTGTGGGGCAGCAGGCAGCAGTCATGGAGTACCAGCTGCATCAGGCGCAAACAAGTCGCACTGTGCGCCGGTCACACTTCAGCACCACTGAGTGGGCCTCTATGAAGGACATCTGCCTCGTTTTGCGTGCCTTCGATGATTCCACGCGGATGGCCAGTGCAGATGATGCACTAGTGAGCATGACTGTCCCCCTTATCTGCCTGCTTCAAAAAACACTGCAAGCACTAAGGGAGGAGGTTTTGGAAGAGGTGGAGGATGAGGAGTCACAAATGCCATCTGCTTCTGGACAGTCTGTGCTACGTGATTCCTCACAAAGGCCTAGACAGGGGACACTTTGTGAGGAGGATGAGAAGGAGTCAATGGAGGAGGAAGACATCTCTCCAGAGGAGGAAGGAACACAATGCTCTAGTCAGTATATATAGCGAGGGTGGGGTGATGCAGAGCAGGCAGAGAAGACGACTCAAGTAGGGGACAGCGTTTCTTTGGCAGTTGGGAGTCTGCAGCACATGGTTGATTTCATGCTGCAGTGCCTGAGAAACGACCGCCGCATCGCCTACATTCTCAACATGACTGATTATTGGGTGTACACCCTCCTAGATCCTCGCTACCGGGACAACTTACAAAGCCTCATACCACCGTTGAACCGGGAGCATAAAATGCGGCAGTACCAAGACACACTGGTGCAGTCCATCATGTTCTCCATTCCACCCGACAGCAGTGCTGCTAGTGCTTTACAAAGCAGCTCTGTGCATCGAGGCAGTGGAGGAAGCTCTGCACAAAGAGGGAGCAGAGGCAGCGCCTCAGCACAAGGCAAGACCAGTATGGCCCAAATGTGGCAAAATTTTGTGTGTCCGCCACAAATGTCTACATCATTACAGATGGCTCCAGTCAGCAGGAGGCAGCGTTTCCGCTAGATGGTGACAGACTACATGTCTTGCCCTGTCAGTGAGCTCCCAGATGGCTCTTCCCCCTTCAAGTTTTCGGTCTCTAAGCTGGATACATGGCCAGAGCTTAGCCAGTATCCATTGGAGGTGCTGGCTTGCCCTGCTACCAGTGTATTATTGGAACGCGTCTTTAGTGCCGCAGGTGGTGTACTAACAGACCGTCGCATGCGACTATCCTCCGATAATGTTGACCTGCTTACTTTTCTGAAAATAAGCAAGGCCTGGATCTCGCCAGAATTTGTCAGTCCTCTTCCAGAATAAATAATTGGTTGCCAACAGTATCCAGGTCTCCTGTTGTGTTCATGTTTCTACCACCTGAACTGTAATCCCTGGGCCTCAACACAGCCAGTTGTCACTCAGAAGTGCCATCTGCACAGAGAAAAACACTAGCTCCTGTGCTAGTGGGGTTCAGTAACACCAGCTGCTCCCCTGCTGTGTTGACGGCAAAATCTCCTGCTCCCTCCACAATCTACTACTGATTTTTAACTGTGCTCCACTTAGGCCTCTGGCTCCACTGTCTCCAGCATTTCCCCTGGCCTCCAACCACGCCAGTTGCTGCTCTGAAGTGGCGTCTGCACAATCCACACTTGTTCCTGTGTTACTGGGGCTCAGTCACGTCAGTTGATCCCCTGATGTGTGTCCGGCAATGTCTCCTGCTCTGTCCACATTCCCATTACTAGTAGTGGGAATGTGGACAGAGCAGGAGACCTTGCACTTCCAAGCAACAACTGGCTGTGTTGAAGCCCAGGATCAATCATGGAGCAGGCTGAGGCCTGATGTTTTTTGAATGTGGAGGCAGCAGGAGACATTGCCGTCCACACAGCAGGGGAACAGCTGACGTTACTGAACCCCACTAACACAGAAGCTAGTGTGTCTTTTTCTGTGAAGATGGCACTTCTGAACACCTACTGGCATTGTTGGAGCCCAGGATCAAGCATGGAGCAGGCTGAGGCCTGCTGTTTTTTGAATGTGGAGGCAGCAGGAGTCATTGCCGTCCACACAGCAGGGGAACAGCTGACGTTACTGAACCCCACTAACACAGGAGCTAGTGTGTTTTTCTCTATGAAGACGGCACTAATAGTAGTGGGAATGTGGACAGAGCAGGAGACATTGCCGGACACACATCAGGGGATCAACTGACATGAATGGGCCCCAGTAACACAGGAACAAGTGTGGATTGTGCAGATGCCACTTCTGAGCAGCAACTGGCGGGGTTGGAGGCCAAGGGAAATGCTAGAGACAGTGGAGCCAGAGGCCTAAGTGGAGCATGGTTACAATTAGTAGTACCGTACAACCGATATAAAACTTGCTTCAAGTAGGCCTCAGCCTGCTCCATGATTGATCCTCGGCTTCAACACAGCCAGTTGTTGCTCAGAAGTGCCATCTGCACAGAGAAAAACACATGCTCCAGTGTTAGTGGGGTTCAGTAACGCCAGCTGCTCCCCTGCTGTGTGGACGACAAAGTCTCCTGCTGCCTCCAAAATCACACTACATCTTATTTACTACTTGCTCCAAGTAGGCCTCAGCCTGCTGCATGATTGACCCTGGGCTCCAACATCGCCAGTTGCTGCTCAGAAGTGTCTTTGGCATGGGTACTTCCTCCTGCCCAGCCTGGTTCCAGCATGCCTGCTGTTTCCGGGGATTGTCAACGTCACTTTGCCACCAATACATTGTCCTGTCATGTTGCGGTGGGGTTAGCTGAGTCTATGGTGCCTGCAGTTTAGGTGCTTCCTATGTGGGCTGCGGGTTCTGGTAATAAAGGCTGGTTCCGTAGTGCCAATAGGACAAGCACCCCCTGTTGGACTGTGGGTTTCGGTAACTGCGGCCTGCTCGCGGCCTTGCAACTTTGTTTATTATGGGTACATTCTGCTACCCATCTTGGTTCCAGCAGCGTCAGCTGGTTCTCAGCAGTGCCTTTGGCCTAGGTGCCTCCTTCTCGGTATCCGAGTTCCAGCAACGTCTGCTGGTCCTTGGTAGTGCTTTGTAGCACAGGTACCTCCTGCTTAGTAACCATGTTCCAGCACCGTCAGCTGGTCCATGGTTGTGCCATTGTCTCTTGTTCCTTCTGCTGCCCCTCCGGGTTCCAGCACCCTCAGCTGGTCCTCACTAGTTCCATTTGCTCTTGCAGCTTCTGCTACCCATCCAGGTTCCAGCACCTTCAGCTGGTTCTCGGCAGTGCCTTTGGCCTAGGTGCCTCCTTCTCGGTATCCGAGTTCCAGCAATGTCTGCTGGTCCTCGGTAGTGCTTTGTAGCACAGGTACCTCCTGCTTAGTAACCATGTTCCAGCACCGTCAGCTGTCCACGGTTGTACCATTGGCTCTTGTTCCTTCTGCTGCCCCTCTGGGTTCCAGCACCGTCAGCTGGTACTCGCTAGTTCCATTTGCTCTTGCAGCTTCTGCTACCCATCCGGGTTCCAGCACCATCAGCTGGTTCTCGTCAGTGCCTTGGGCCTAGGTGCCTCCTTCTCGGTATCCAAGTTCTAGCAATGTCTGCTGGTCCTTGGTAGTGCTTTGTAGCACAGGTACCTCCTGCTTAGTAACCGTGTTCCAGCACCGTCAGATGGTCCACAGTTTTTCCATTGGCTCTTGTTCCTTATGCTGCCCCTCCGGGTTCCAACACCATCAGCTGGTACTCAGCAGTTCCTCAGCCTTCTTGTACCTTCTGCTACTTTTCCAAGTTCGAGCTTGTGGAAATGGTTTTTGGTTCTCACTCTGGATCTCCCTGACGACGACCCTGAAGACGACGACCCTGAAGACTACACCGAAGAAGACCAAAAAGATGACCCTGAAGAAGATGACCAAGAGGACAAGAACATGAAGACAACCACCAAGATGCAGAACAACAAGAGACAGAAGACCAAGAAGCTGAAAAACCAAAAGCAGAAGAACATTTAGCATAAGACTAAAAATCAGAGCAAATTATATTATCTAAATAATAAGCAGAAGAAGACTAAGCAGTGTATGGGGGTGAGTCCGTTCCTCCTCGTGGTGCCCCTGGAAAATGCCTGCTGCAGGCCAAACTGAACGCGGACAAATCCTGTTGTAAATCTTTTGTGACAGGCAGAACGGAAGGTGTAATGTTCAAACTTTTATAGATAACAACTACAGGAATGCCTGTCACAAATAAGAATATGATGAAGAAGAAGAATAGGAAGAAGATGAAGAAGTAGAATATGAAGAAGAATAATAGTTGAATAAGAAGAATATGAAGAATGTAAAAAAAAGGATAATAGGAAGAAGGCGAAGAAGAAGAAGATGAATAAGGTGAAGAAGAAGTTGATGAAAAAGATGCTGCTGCTGAGGATGATGAAGGAGAAAGTGTGGGAGAAGTAGAACAGAAGGTGAAGAGCAGGAAGTAGTGAAACATACATATCTGACAAAATATAAAAGAGGTTAACATAGTCAATATCTTTGTAACTCCGAACGTCCTTAAAAAAAAAATTTAATTCCTGCTATTCCATTTGATTGGGCTAAACCTCTATGGCTTTAATGTCTCCTACACCTCCCACAATACATTCTACATTATTATTAGTTGTTTTTCTTCATGTAGAATTAACCTACAAGGAAAGAAAGGGTTGTTTTTAATTCCGATATTTCTGTTCTATTGACTTGAATAGGACTTCCGGGACTTTTTTGATATCGGCCGATACAATCCGATCCGTGGTATTGCTCAACACGAATGCCCAGTCATCCTGCCTGGCAGAGACAAAATGCCGCAGGTACGTGACCAAGGTTTGGTTGGCTCTCTCAACCATGCCGTTCGTCTCGAGATGGTATGCGGAGGACAGGTTTAGCTCGATGCTGAGTAGACTGCAGAGCTCCCTCCAAAACTGAGACGCGAACTGGGGACCTCGATCACTAACGATTTTGTCCGGCTTGCCATATAAACGGAATACGTGCTTTACGAACAGAGTGGCAAGACCACGAGCGGAAGGCAACCGTGCTAGTGACACCAGATGCACCATTTTGGAAAAATGGTCGGTGACCACCCAGATGACCGTACTGCTGCCAGACTTGGGCAGGCCAACCACGAAGTCCATGCCAACCATCTCCCAAGGTCTATCCGCCACTGGCAGAGGATACAAAAGCCCCACCAGCCTCTGTCTAGAGGGTCTGTTCCGTGCACACGAGACGCATGCTTGTACGTATTCATTAACATCTCGAGCCTTATGCGGCCACCAATATGACCTTGCCAGGAGTTCAGTGGTCCGCTTATTGCCAAAGTGACCACCTACCCTGGAGGCATGTGCCCAAGTGAGAACCTCCGGCCGTAGCTGGGGAGGCACCAAGGTCTTGCCCGGTGGCACTGACTCGAGAGCAACTGGAGCCACGGTCGTAAAACTCTCCGGCAGGAGAATTAGCCGAGTCTCAGCCTCTCCTTCTTCCGCAGAAGCCACCGAGCGTGAGAGAGCATCCGCACGGACGTTCTTTTCCCCTGAGAGATAATGCAGGGTAAAGCGGAAGCGGGAAAAGAAGAGCGACCACCTAGCCTGACGAGCGTTCAAGCGCTGGGCCGTCTGTAAATAGACCAGATTTTTATGGTCCGTATATACCTGGAAGGGAGATGTCTCCACTGGGAAAAGGCCAACTTCATGGCTAGCAACTCCCTGTCACCGATGGAGTAATTCTTCTCCGCCGGTGAGAAGGTCTTTGAGAAGAAGAAGCAGGGATGCTTCTGACCTTGAGCATCCTTCTGGAAAAGGACTGCTCCTGCACCGACGGAAGAGGCATCAACCTCCAGAATAAATGGCTTATCTACATCGGGACAATGTAAGATGGGAGCGCCAGCAAAATGAGATTTTATAGACGTGAAGGCCTTGGAGACCTGTTCAGATGAAGCATTGGGGTTAGCTCCTTTTTTAGTGAGAGCAACCAAAGGAGCCACCAGTGTGGAAAAGTGTGGTATAAACTGGCAGCAATAATTCATGAACCCTAAAAAGGGCTGCACTGCTTTGAGTGGGGTTCCTGCCAATCCATCACCGCCTGCAGTTTGGCAGGATCCATAGCCAACCCCTGGGCCGAGATGATATAGCCAAGGAACGGCAAGGACTCCTGCTCAAACTGGCACTTCTCCAGCTTGGCAAAGAGACAGCTCGCCAGCAGACGGTCGAAGACCCTGCAGACGTCTCTCCGTGGGTGGTCAAATCTGGCGAGTAGATGAGTATGTCATCCAGATAGACCACCACCGAGGTAGAGAGCATGTCGCGGAAGACGTCGTTAACAAAATCCTGGAAGACAGCAGGCGCATTACAAAGGCCAAAGGGCATGACCAGGTGTTCGTAATGGCCATCCCTAGTATTAAAAGCTGTCTTCCACTCATCTCCTTCGCGAATGCGGATCAGGTTGTACGCCCCCCGTAGATCCAATTTTATAAAGATCCGGGCCCCTTGCAACCTGTCAAATAACTCAGAGATCAATGGGAGAGGGTATTTGTTTTTGACCGTGATAGCGTTGAGACCTCTGTAGTCAATGCAGGGACGTAACTCTCTGTTCTTCTTCTGTATGAAGAAGAACCCTGCACCAGCCGGCGACACCAATTTTCTGATAAAACCTCTAGCCAGGTTCTCCCGGATATATTGAGGCATAGCCTCTCTCTCAGGGAGTGATAGCGGATATACACAGCCTCTAGGAGGTTCTGTGCCTGGCAAGAGATCTATCGGGCAATCATAAGGACGGTGTGGCGGGAGCGTCTCCGCAGACTTCTTAGAGAAGACGTCCGCGTACTGGTGGTAGGGCTTCGGAAGCGCGGAAAGATCCGCAGGCACTTCAGTGGAAGCTACCTGAACACTGCCCCCCAGGCACCTTCCCTCACAGTCCTTGCTCCCACCCAGTATACTCCCCGAAGCCCAATCAATATGAGGGGAGTGGCAACAGAGCCAGGGAACCCCGAAAAGCACCTGGTCGATGCCATCAGGCAAAATGAGCAGGGACAGGACCTCACGATGAGAGGGTGAGATAGAGAGCCCGAGTGGAGCTGCCTGGTGGGTCACCTGAGATGGTAAAGGTGCACCGTTAACCACCCTAATGGTCAGAGGTTGGGGCAGTAACACCAGTGGAATAGCATGTTTCTGGGCGAAGGTCGAGGACATAAAGTTCCCTTCGGCCCCGGAATCCACGGTAACCTCTGCCTCCCAGGTGGACGCCCTACTATCTAAAGTGCCCCGGAATACCAGTTTAGGGGAAAAGGGTTGCATATTGGACTGACCACCACCTACGGCCACTGGACGTGGTCATTTTTTTGAGCGCTGTGGACACGTGCTAGCCGAATGACCAAACTTGTCGCCATTGATAGCAATGTACGGAGCTTCGCATCGGACGTGGCTTGGGGCCGGTGCGAGACACCTCCATAGGTTCGGAGGATGAGAGCTCCTGTGTGGGATCTCTTAGCGGCTCGGTGAAGGTGGGAGCTGTTATGAATGAGTCACCGGAGGAGGAAAAAACAAAAACACAAGCTAAGTCCAGAAAACCGGAGAGGTTTGTAGCTAGCGGATTGCAGACCCCTGATCCTATTCACCACAACTAACAGTAGCCATGGGGGGTTCCTACGGTGCCCTAGACCCCTCGTCACAGCCGGAGAGATAAATAAGCCTAAAGAAAGAAAGGGGAAATCTAAACTGCCCCAGAGCAGACCCCAAAGCAATAGACAGCCCCCAACATGTATTGTCGGTGAAAAACAGATGAAAACACAAACACAGACAGAAAGACAGGCTGAGCAAATGATGGGGCCCAACTAACTAGATAGGAAAGGACAGAAAAGATGCTGGCTGCAATCACGCAAAAAACCCTGCCAAAAATAATGTCCAACACGTCTGATAGAAAAGGCCCTGAAGTCACTAGACTTCAAAATCACTATATCAGCACTCAGGTATATTCTGAAGACAGAGCAAAGAGATCAACTGATCAGAGACAAAAATGGAGTTCGGACCGTCCCAACCAGGGCAGGCTGAACACAAACACTAAGTAAACAGACAAAATCTCATGGAAAAATAGCAGAGAAAAAACTTAGCTTTTAGTAGACAGGAACTAAGCTGGATGCCAGAGCTCAGAGCAGAAAGGATCACCAGCAACCCAGCAGGGCGTCGGCTGCCTTAAATCCACTCAGAAATTCCGGATGTCCAATCACACTCCACCTGTTCAGATGACAGGTTCTTCCCATCCAGATCAATTTCACTACCTCCTTTCACGAGCAGAGGGAGTTCATCAGACATCAGAGGTGAAGGAGAAAATGAACTCATAACAGGGAGCCAAATTAACCCTAAGTCTGGATTGTGCATGTTCCAGCCCGCGCTCCGTAAACCGGAGGTCAATGCAAGTGGAGACGGCAATCAGTTCCTCCAGACTTGTGGGAACCTCTCTGGTAGCTAGAGCATCTTTGACGTTCTCAGCTAACCCACTCCAACCAACTAATGCTTTGTGTGGCCACTCTAATTCGGAAGCCAATGTCCGGAACCGGATGGCATAATGGCTAACCGAGAGCGACCCCTGTGTTATGGATAATAATAGGAGTGAGGTATCGTGCGTGATCCGTGTTCCAAAAAGACCTGCTTCAGGGCCGCGAGGAACCGAGCAGCACCCTGAACCACGGGATCATCACGTTCTCACAATGGCGCAGCCCACTATAATGCCTTGCCAGACAACAGTGAGACAATAAAGCCCACCTTAGCCTACTCTGTAGGGAACCGTGCAGCCAGTAACTCAAGCTGAATAGAGCACTGGCTCACGAATCCCCTACAGGTGGCGCTGTCACCCGAAAACTTGTCGGGGAGTGGGAGGCGAGAAATTGTCGGCGTGGGCAAACATGCGGGCACACGTTAGACAGCCTCAGCGACTGTCTGAGCAGCAGCTAGCGCAGCATTCGCAGCTGAGTTGGCGCTCTCAATAGCCGCCAACCTGCTCTCCAGCTGCCAAATGTAGCGCTACAGTTGCTGCACGTCTGCCATTACCAGCCAGACCCTGGCGCTAGTGTAATGTTAGGGACGGCGGAACACACCAAATATAAATAATAGGAGGTCCGTTCGCCGCCCGGGGTCCACCGTGCGGTAGGTGACAAGACCGCTTCTGGACAATGGCAGATTTGCTAGCTGGCGAAGTGCTGCACTCGGGTTAACGTCACCCGAGGAGTGAAGGTCGACTCTGTTAAGCCACAGAGATGCCCTAATATAAATTAGGAATGAGCGCTGGGCCTGTTAATTCCACAGGACCAGCTGGCGTGTGGCGTCGCAGCCGCGAACGCCAATCAATGCTGCTACTGCAGCGAGCCGGAAACAATAGCCACTAGATGACGGCACCAGAAAGCCGAACACCGTCGGACGCTAGTGTACAGTGCGGTAAGCACAGTGGTGCTTAGCTTGCCACTAACTGGAGCTGACTATAACCAACACTCTGTCACCATTCGTATTATCAAAGGGAAGGGGGTTTCAAATAAGTCAGTCACCAGACACATGCATCCATCACCTTACACACACAGCATAATAGTCTACACTAGCGCATGGCCAAGCCGCCATGCAGGCTTTTTATAGCCATGTGCTTCTGGGACCTTCCAGTACTCTGGGAAGGACCAATCAGATCCGACACAGGACCTGAGCATGTGACCCCTGCTCTCCACTGAGAGGTCATCTTGCGGGCATGGCCAGCAGCATGGCGAGAGGACTTAGCCTCTGGAGCGGTTCCCTGCAGAGCAGGTTGCGCTACCATTGCTGCTCCAGAGGTGGCAGCAACATCCAGGCTCACAGAGCAAGTCTGGGCAGGATGCCTGGATCGCCGGGATTGCTGAGCAGGACCCTGAGTAGTCGGAGGGGAATGGGAGACCGCTGGATGTACGGCTCTGGATTCCTGTTGTGCAGTCGCAGGAATCCAACGCCTAACACCATCATTTTGGATTTCTTACACTGTTTTGTATGTACGCCATATGTGAGGGTAAACCACTGTTTGGGTGCATGGCAGAGCTCGGAAGGGAAGGAGCACCGTTTGACTTTTTCAACGCAGAATTGGCTTAAATTAAGATCAGATGCCATGTCGCTTTTGGAGAGCCCCTGATATGCCTAAACAGTGTAAACCCCCCATTCTATCTCCAATCCTAACCCTAACACACTCCTAACCCTAATCCCAACATTAACCCTAATTCCAACTCTAACCCTAACCCTAAGTTTAGCCCCAACCCTAACCCTAACTTTAGCCCCAACCCTAACCCAAACTTTAGCCCCAACCCTAACTCTTACTTTAGCCCCAACCCTAACCCTAACTTTAGCACCAATCCTAATCCTAACTTTAGCCCCAACCCTAACTTTAGCGCCAACCCTAACCCTAACTTTAGCCCTAATCCTAACCCTAACCCTAATGGGAAAATTGAAATAAATACATTTATTTATTTTATTTTTTTCCCTAACTAAGGAGATGACAAAGGGGGGTTTGGTTTACTATTTATAGTGGGTTTTTATGGCTTTTTAAAGCAGGTTTTTATGTTTGGCAGCTGCCACACACTAAAACATGCTTTTTATTGCAAAAAATAGTTTTTGCATCACCACATTTTGAGAGCTATAATTTTTCCATATTTTGGCCCACAGAGTAATGCGAGGTCTTGTTTTTTGCAGGACAAGTTGACATTTTTATTGGTACCATTTTTGGGCACATGACATTTTTTGATCGCTGAGCAATAGATATTTTAGGACCATGGCAGTGACAGGAACTAATAGTAAAATGGTAACAATATTAATACTGAAGCATTCAAATAAAATAAAAGCTGGTGATCAGTTTCTTAGACATTGTCTTAAGTAAGAAAATCCCTCTAACATCACTTCCAAAATGGACCCCCGTAAAGAAACAGATAAATGCTAATATCTCTATACCAAATGTCAGTATTAAACTTCTTTTTTTCTTTTTAAAAGAACACTATCTCACTAGTGGTAGTTGCTATCCTATAAGCAGTGGCGGACATACTGCCAGAGCAGCCTGTGCAACTTCACCGGGCAGGGGTGTACTGTCAATAGCAGCAGACCATGTAACCACTATGGGGTCACTCAGTCAAGATTAAGGACAGGAGTGAGAGGGGCCCAGTGTCATGCAGCACCGTTCAGGCCCCTCTCACTATTTTCTAAAATCATGCAAATACCGAGAGCTGGGGAGAGAGCGCTGCGCAGAATGCAGGAATTCAAAAAGGGGTCATGTCACGCAGGGAGAGAGACGCTGTCCAATGAATGCTTTCCACACCAGATTGATGAGAGCTCTCCCTAACTGATGTCTTTGTCCCCCTGCATGGCGCGTCCCAATGCTGAGTATTCACATGTAGTCTGGGTCGACAGCGGCACAGCACACAGGAAACAACTGTGGAGATAGAACAGGACTTAGGTTTTGTCTTCTGCTCTCCCCATTGTTTCATTCCCAGCAGGCTGCAGCATCTCCCAGTGAAGAGGTGGGGAAGGAGGGCTCAATGTATGGGAGAGTATGACAGCAGCAGCATGGAGCTGAAATCCTCTCTGATCTGTGTCCCCATCACCCACAGCGGGTTCTGCAGCCATCTCCAGCTGATCTCTGAACTACGTTGCCGATGTCATAGACTAGTATGTGTGTGTTTGTATATACAGTGGGGAAAAAAAGTATTTAGTCAGTCAGCAATAGTGCAAGTTCCACCACTTAAAAAGATGAGAGGCGTCTGTAATTTACATCATAGGTAGACCTCAACTATGGGAGACAAACTGAGAAAAAAAAATCCAGAAAATCACATTGTCTGTTTTTTTTTCATTTTATTTGCATATTATGGTGGAAAATAAGTATTTGGTCAGAAACAAAATTTCATCTCAATAGTTTGTGATATATCCTTTGTTGGCAATGACAGAGGTCATACGTTTTCTGTAAGTCTTCACAAGGTTGCCACACACTGTTGTTGGTATGTTGGCCCATTCCTCCATGCAGATCTCCTCTAGAGCAGTGATGTTTTTGGCTTTTCGCTTGGCAACACGGACTTTCAACTCCCTCCAAAGGTTTTCTATAGGGTTGAGATCTGGAGACTGGCTAGGCCACTCCAGGACCTTGAAAAGCTTCTTACGAAGCCACTCCATCGTTGCCCTGGCGGTATGCTTTGGATCATTGTCATGTTGAAAGACCCAGCCACGTTTCATCTTCAATGCCCTTGCTGATGGAAGGAGGTTTGCACTCAAAATCTCACGATACATGGCCCCATTCATTCTTTCATGTACCCGGATCAGTCATCCTGGCCCCTTTGCAGAGAAACAGCCCCAAAGCATGATGTTTCCACCACCATGCTTTACAGTAGGTATGGTGTTTGATGGATGCAACTCAGTATTATTTTTCCTCCAAACACGACAAGTTGTGTTTCTACCAAACAGTTCCAGTTTGGTTTCATCAGACCATAGGACATTCTCCCAAAACTCCTCTGGATCATCCAAATGCTCTCTAGCAAACTTCAGACGGGCCCGGACATGTACAGGCTTAAGCAGTGGGACACGTCTGGCACTGCAGGATCTGAGTCCATGGTGGCGTAGTGTGTTACTTATGGTAGGCCTTGTTACATTGTTCCCAGCTCTCTGCAGTTCATTCACTAGGTCCCCCCGCGTGGTTCTGGGATTTTTGCTCACCGTTCTTGTTATCATTCTGACCCCACGGGGTGGGATTTTGCGTGGAGCACCAGATCGAGGGAGATTATCAGTGGTCTTGTATGTCTTCCATTTTCTAATTATTGCTCCCACAGTTGATTTCTTCACTCCAAGCTGGTTGGCTATTGCAGATTCAGTCTTCCCAGCCTGGTGCAGGGCTACAATTTTGTTTCTGGTGTCCTTTGACAGCTCTTTGGTCTTCCACCATAGTGGAGTTTGGAGTCAGACTGTTTGAGGGTGTGCACAGGTGTCTTTTTATACTGATAACAAGTTTAAACAGGTGCCATTACTACAGGTAATGAGTGGAGGAAAGAGGAGACTCTTAAAGAAGAAGTTACAGGTCTGTGAGAGCCAGAAATCTTGATTGCTTGTTTCTGACCAAATACTTATTTTCCACCATAATATGCAAATAAAATGAAAAAAAAACAGACAATGTGATTTTCTGGATTTTTTTTTCTCAGTTTGTCTCCCATAGTTGAGGTCTACCTATGATGTAAATTACAGACGCCTCTCATCTTTTTAAGTGGTGGAACTTGCACTATTGCTGACTGACTAAATACTTTTTTTCCCCACTGTATGTGTGTGTGTATATATGTATGGTATAGGTGTGCATGTATGTACCGTATATGTGGAATATCTGGAATGTAATCAAGAGGATGATGGATAGTCACAAGCCATCAAACAAAGAAGAATTGCTTAAATTTTTGAGACAGAAGTAGTGTGAAAGACTGGTGGAAAGCATGCCAAGACGCATGAAAGCTGTTTTTAAAAATCATGGTAATTCCATAAAATATTGATTTCACAACTCTTTCTGAGTTTAAACATTAGTATTGTTGTTTCTAGTTGATTATGAACTTGTTTTCTTTGCATTATTTGACATCTGAAAGCACTGGGGTTTTTTTTAATTTTGATAATTTTATGTCAGAAAAAAATAAAAAATGTATCACTTGGAAATTCAAAGACATGTTGTCAGAAGTTTATAGACTAAAAGAACAATTTACATTTTACTCAAAAATATACCTATAAAGAGAAAAATCAGACAAACTGAACATGTGAAAGTGGTCTCTTAATTTTTGCCAGAGCTGTTTGTGTATATCTATGTATGTATCTAAAGCAAATATGAGTGTATATACGATATATGTACATATGGTATATGTATATGTACGGTATATGTGTGTGTGTGTGTATGTGTGATGAGACTGCAGGCACGTAAGATGCAGTAACAGACCGTACACAGACCAAGGGTGATATGGGTTTATTTTACAACAGAAAACTCCACGCAGGGAGAAAACGGAGGGATATTATTCTCTAATACAGCGAATCACTATTGGGGATAACATAAGACATAACAATAAGTAAGACAGACATTACAATTAAATACTACCCTCAGGTGTCAGTCACGGTTAAACTCCTGACCGTGACTGGAGCCGCTTAGGATGCATCGCAGTGGAGGTCTGACACAGTCCTGAGAAAGCTGGTATAATATATCCTGATGATGGCGGTGTCCTCTCATGGTCCTGACGATGAGGGCGAGTCCTCGGGATCCTGATACATGTCTTGGGTCCAGAAGAAGGAGAAATGAGGAGGGAAACGTCTTTTACCTCAGCGGTGAGTGTCCCAACACTATGGAGACTTGCAGCACTGCTCAAATACAGTTTACAACGGGCAGCCTGGTTCGCTGTGTTGTCTCGACCCATGCCTAATTCCAGTTCACAGACCTTGTCTCTCACGGTCAGTGCTGTCGGCGGGGGCGGCTGTGGCAGAGTTGTCAGCTGTGTCAGTGGTCTCAGCGAGGGCAGCGGTTTCTCAGGGGTACTCAGTCAGTAGTCTCCTGTCAAAGCGCTATGCTGTCCCAAGCTCTCCTCTACTCTGCCCAGTCGCCTCTCAGCTTATTTTACCTCACAGGTCTCTCATGCGTTCAATGTTCCTGCCCAAACTGTTTGAAACCGTCACTCAGCTTGGCCACACCCCCTTCACTCGAGTACAGGGAGTGGTCTCACGCTTTAAGCGTTTCCCCTTGTGACTTAGGTGACAGCCCCAACGGTTCCAGACCCATCACGGAGAAGACATGCCTAACTAGTTCCTTTCCCTTACATTTGTAAGTGTGTATTTACAGTTTTATGGCATATGTGTGATCCGTTGGAAAGTGGATAACTTGCTGATCACTGTGACCACCCAGAGATTCTGAGAACAGGGGTCTGCAGTCTTGCCCTGGATGGAACAGAGTTGTGCATGCTCAGCCTCTGCTCTATTCATTATCTATAGAGCTGCTGAGTAATGCACTCGGCTATTTCCTTCAGTTTCATAGACAATGAATATAGTAAGATACCAGATGTTATATATACCAGACATGTAATATAATATATACTTGGTTGGGCTCTCATAAACACAAGGATGCACTTTGTACACTTGCAGTCACTTACCCACTAGAGTGTCAGCCACGTCTTACAGTTCTATATTCACTGACACAGCTGACATGCTAATAGGTACATGACTGAAAGTATGACTGCACTGGAACAAGCAGAACTAATTCCTAATGGATATATATATATACTAGCTGAAGTGCCCGGCGCTGCCTGGGCATAGTAACTAACTGTGGTTAGTTATAACAAATTATAATTATCCTCCATCCCATAGTCCCGTGCCCATATACCCATCATACATAGCTACGATCCCATAGACCTGTGCCCATATACCCATCATACATATCCTCCATCCCATAGTCCAGTGCCCATATACCCATCACGCATCCTCCATCCTATAGGCCCATGCCCATATACCCATCATACATATCCTCCATCCCATAGTTCCATGCCCATATACCCATCATACATATCCTCCATCCCATAGTCCCGTGCCCATATACCCATCATACATATCCGTCATTCCATAGTCGAGTGCACATATACCCATCACACGTCCTTCATCTCATAATCCCATGCCCATATACCCATCATACATATCCTCCATCCCATAGTCCTGTGCCCATATACCCATCATCCATATCCGCCATCCCATAGTCCTGTGTCCATATACCCGTCATACATATCCTCCATCCCATAGTTGAGTGCCCATATACCCATCACACGTCCTTCATCTCAAAGTCCCATGCCCATGTACCCATCATACATATCCTCCATCCCATAGTCCCATGCCCATATACCCATCATACATATCCTCCATCCCATAGTCCCGTGCCCATATACCCTTCATACATATCCTCCATCCCATACTCCCATGCCCATATACCCGTCATACATATCCTCCATCCCATAGTCCCGTGCCCATATACCCATCATGCATATCCGCCATCCCATAGTCCCGTGCCCATATACCCATCACACATCCTTTATCTCATAGTCCCATGCCCATATACCCATCATAAATATCCTCCATCCCATAGTCCCGTGACCATATACCCATCATACATATCTGCCATCCCATAGTCCAGTGCCCATATACCAATCACACATCCTTGATCCCATAGTCAACCATTATGACATCATAATGAGCGGCGGCAGGGCTTGCAACCTATGATGACATCAGCGTCGCCATGGCAACCATTGTGACATCTTAATGAGGGGCGGGTCTTGATGCGCACACACTGCTTCCCCATTATGCAAATAGGGGCATTATGACATCATAATGAGGGGCAGGGCTTGATGCTCACACACTTTTTCCCCCAGTATGTAGATAGGGGCAAAATTATTTGGTGAATTGGAACGCGCGGGGTTAAAATTTCGCCTCACACCATAGCTTAGGACGCTCTTTGGGTCCAGACGTGTGACTGGGCCAAATTTTGCGGCTGTAGCTGCGACGGTGTGGATGCCTATCTCGGACATAAACACATACACACATACATACATACATACATACATACACACATACACACATACATACCCACATACATACATACATACATACACACTTTGAGCTTTATATATTAGATATCCATCGCAGAGAAAAATTATAAGTATACATATAGAGTTATGTGGAGGTCCAAATAGATCTTTTGCTATGGGGCCCTGTATTGCTATGTACGCCCCTGCTTGTAGGGCAGTAATAATGAAGGAAATCTGGTCTCTTGATCGTAGCCTGAGGCTCCGAGTGTCCCATTGCCATATTGCCCTCATCATATGTATCGTAATGGGGAGAGAGAGGGGTCCAAACACATTTCTTTCAGGGTCCCCAAGGTGTCAGTGTCCGCCCCCGCCTTTAAGTAACAACCTCCTGTGGGTGACACTAGCTGGTTTTTATTTTATTCTCATTTGCAGATGTTTTCCCCATGACCATTGTCAATAAGACTCCATATACAGCCAGCCTCCTTGGGAGAGCCCGACTCCCATTTCTCCAAAGCAATCTCTCTTTGCTATTAGAACGTCTGATTTACTAACATATTATAATTTTTATGTATTAGGCCGGTTTCACATTAGCGCTTTTTCAGCGCACGCACGGCCGGGGGTAGCTCCGCCCCCGAGCCGGCTCTCTGCCCGGCGTGCCCGCCCCTTGCTTGTAGCGCCGCCTACTAGCGGACAGCGGCGCCTGCGATCGGCGCACCCTATCTTTAGCATAGGGTGCGCAGATCGTGCGCAGGCCGTGCGCTAGTTGCGCTTTGACCTGCGCTGCGCACTTTTGACGGTGCGCCGTGCGCGCCAAAATCAAACTTTTCGGATTTTGGCGCACACGGCGCACCGTCAAAAGTGCGCAGCGCAGGTCAAAGCGCAACTAGCGCACGGCCTGCGCACGATCTGCGCACCCTATGCTAAAGATAGGGTGCGCCGATCGCAGGCGCCGCTGTCCGCTAGTAGGCGGCGCTACAAGCAAGGGGCGGGCACGCCGGGCAGAGAGCCGGCTCGGGGGCGGAGCTACCCCCGGCCGTGCGTGCGCTGAAAAAGCGCTAATGTGAAACCGGCCTTAGGTGTATCGATCAATGCTTTTTTTTGCACTTGGGCTATGTTCCCACTATGAGCTTTTGGTGAGTTTTTGATGTTGCAGAATTTCGGCACCATTTTTGCACCTGTTATTTAAATTAGGTTGCTAGCGTTTTTTCATTGCATCTTTGTGTGCATTTTTTACATGCGTTTTTTATTGCGCTGACATTTTGTGTCTCTTTTTAGTATGTCATGCTTTACATAAAGCTACTTTGTTTTTGATACTTTCTGGTGTTTGGCTTTGACAAAACTTTATTGATATACTTAGGTGCAGTGTTTTTGATGCGTTTCCACATGTGTGTTTTTTATCTGCAGATTTTCCACATCTAATGCAAGTCTATGAGGAAGATCCGCAAAGAAAGATCACGGTACCCAGAAGAGAAATTGACATGTTGTGCACTTGAAACACGACTCACAGGTCAGTTTCCATTGTATAAAATAAAGGCACAGAGGGCAGGAAATTTCTTTACATCCCATCCAATTTGTTGGAACTGTAATATGTAGCAAAAATATGCAGCATCAAAAACTCATCCAAACCTCGTCATGGGCACACAGCCTTGATCTATTGGGACTACACTAAACGATGCACCAGCGATCCCGACAACGATACAACCTGGTCAGGATCGCTGGTGCGTCGCTACATGATCGCTGGTGAGCTCTCAAACAGGCAGACTCACCAGCGATCAGGACCAGCGAGGATGCTTGTATCCAAGGTAAATAGCAGGTAACTAAGCGCGCGCATGGCTTAGTTACCCGCTGTGTACCCTGGATACCAGCATGCCTATGCTGGGAGCTGGTATCCAGGGTAAACAGAGGGTAACTTAGCACGTGCAGCACTTAGTTACCCGCTATTTACCTTGGATACCAGCTCCCAGCATCAGCTTACAGCGCTGGGAGCTCACTGATCATTGGTCTCCTGCTGCCACACGCAGAGATGTGTGTTGGACAGCGGGAGACTAACGATGAAAAAATGGCCCAGGTCATTCCTGCACGATCAGTGATACCCGGTGGGGGGGCGGTCTCTGATGCGTGCCACACACTGAGAGATCGCTGGCGAGATCGCTAATGCGTCACAAAATCGGTGACCCATCAGCGATCTCGCTTAGTGTGAAGTACCCCTAAGTTTTGGTCAGCCTTTCCATGATGCTATATATTGCCTATTAGATAGCAGATCTTTAAAGGAATTAAAACAAAGCTGTTAACCTACATTCAAAAACAAGTTTACCCACTATGTTGGCACAGATCAAATATGTGGACACACCTAAATTTGATAAGAATGTGATGTTACTGAACGCTCTAAAACATATTGCATACTATGTGAAAGTGTACAGTACAGTTTTATTGTAGACACTGTTAAATGGAAGTGTTCCTATGTGCCCCATCAGCTGCACGGATTATCTTATGTCTAGCTTTGCAGAATTATTATCAATACTGAGGGACAATTTAGCTATTTTGAATAACTTGGTTGCAATTTTTTTCCATATTTTATTTGTTCTGTCTGTGAAATCTTATCAGTTGAATTGTCAGCAACATTTACTGAATACATTATTGTTGAAATAGGACACAAGTGGGCCATGGAAAGTCTCCTGTGTGCATGCATCAAATTATGAATAATTCAAGAAAGACCAAACAAATACAGTTTTAAAAGCATTTTTCCTGACCTTCACATAGCGCACAAAGTATAAAATACTAGTAATAATATTAAAAAATAATATAAATACTACAATTTTTTAGTAGTACCTAGAAATGGTATTGATCTAATTATAATTTTACTGCTATATACTGATCTATCTATCCCATATCTACCTATCTGTCTATCTATCTATCTATCCCATATCTATCTATCTATCCCATATCTACCTATCTGTCTATCTATCTATCTATCTATCTATCTATCCCATATCTATCTATCTATCTATCCCATATCTACCTATCTGTCTATCTATCTATCCCATATCTATCTATTTATCTATCTATCTATCTATCTATCTATCCATCTATCCCATATCTATCTGTCTATCTATCTATCCCATATCTATCTATCTATCTATCCATCTATCCCATATCTAACTATCTGTCTATCTATCCCATATCTATCTATCTATCTATCTATCCATCTATCCCATATCTAACTATCTGTCTATCTATCTATCCATCTATCCCATATCTATCTATCTATCCATCTATCCCATATCTATCTGTCTATCTATCTATCCCATATCTATCTATCTATCTATATATCTATCTGTCTATCTATCTATCTATCCCATATCTATCTATCTGTCTATCTATATATCTATTTATCTATCTTTTGTAAACATGTTGGCGACCATGAACAAGCTCAGACAGTGGAGAATCTTTTGTAAGAGCTAAAATTAGTCATTATTACAGAATATATCCTAGCTTAAAATAATGTAAAAACTGCACGGTAATCAAACTATATTACTAAAAATTTACTTTAGTTTATTAACCACTAGTATAGGTATATCACGCCAATGACCCAAATCAATAATTTTTTTATTGACAATGATAGCTGCACTAACATATTCTGCAAAGCAATATATTGTATGTTAGATCATAGCATATAAATCTATATAACTTTACAAGACATGGTGAACTTCTTCTCATATTAGCTAATTGACCTACATAAACCATTGTATTTATATTCTTTCATTAAAGGGAACCTGTCACCTCATTTTTCGCATATAAGCTTTGGCCACTGCCTTTCGGGGCTTATCTGCATTCTGTAATGCTGTAGATAAGCCCCTGATGTAACCTGAAAGATAAGAAAAACAAGTTAGATTATACTCACCCAGGGGAGGTCCGTTCAGATGGGTGTTGCGGGTCCAGTGCCTCCCATCTTCATGCGATGACGTCCTCTTCCTTGCTTCCTGGCGTGGCTACTGCGCAGGTGTACTGATTTGCCCTGTTGAGGGCACTGTAAAGTACTGAAGTGCGCAGTGCCGGGCCTCTCTGACCTTTCTCGGCATCTGCACACTGCAGTACTTTGCTCTGCCCTCAACAGTGCAGAGAATTACGCCTGCGCAGGAGCGCAACAGAAGCAAAGAAGAGGATGTCATTGCATTAAGATGCACCAGACCCGGATATGTGACACCCATCAGACCGGACCACCCCTGGGTGTGTATAATCTAACTTGCTTTTCTTATCTTTCAGGTTACATCGGTGGCTTATCTACAGCATTACAGAAAGCTAAAGATAAGCCCCTAATGGCAGAAGCCGCAGCTTATATGCGAAAAATGAGGTGACAGGTTTCCTTTAAACTGTCATATCTCTTAATGAACCTTGAACATAAATTCCCAAGAAAGGATTAAATTGTCTATTGGAAGATGCCAGGTATTATGATGTGTATTCAGAAACCAAAATATTTGACATCATTTTAAGAAATGATCTGAAGCTTCTGTGTTCTCTACAAAGTGCTACATTTTGGTATAAATAGCAGAAGGTATCAGTCTTGCCAGACTGGTTTCTCAAGTTTGGACACATACTTTAGTTATTGATTACCAAGTATATAGTCAACCTTTGCAAACTAATTAAATAGTTCAATCAAATGATCTTAGTTCCCATCTGCTCAGAGCTAAAATGACAATTGTAAAGTCTCAGCCTCCTGCATAATGTATATAATGGAACCTTTATCACTTGAACTACCGCATGTTTCATAATACCTATAACTACCATTAGGGGTCATTTTGACCCCAATTCAAAAGTACTGACTCTGGAGTAAAAATAACTTTTTTGTTGCCAACAAATTAAAGAACATTTATTTTAACTTAGTAGGAACAGTGTTAAGATCAAGTACAGCACGCATTTTCCTTTTACATGGTCATAGCATGTGGTGTCCAACAGTTAACTCAAACAGTACTTTCTTCCACATTCCCAGTGCACTTTCCACAAACTGGTTTGTTACGGCTTGTGCAAGTTTTAGTTGTTTTGTTTTCGTTGCATCTTCCAACTCCACATTTTCGACGCTTGCGGATTTCTTGTCCTTTTGTTTGTGGTTCAGACATTGCGGAAGATGGGCCACTTCTTCTGACTCATTTTCAGATAAATTCTGAAGACCTTTCAAAATTTCATCACTTGTCAGACACCTCTGCTTACTCATGCTTCAAATATACGTCGCAAAAAGTGACTTGTAAGATCACAGAAATAATAAAACGACACTGTACAAACATGCAGAGTTGTAGCTTCAACTGTAATGCTTGCTACTGAAATGCAGACAGATATCGCTACAAGAGACATGGATCAAACATGTTCAGACAAGATGAGACAAAACAAAATGCTGAATCATCCCTGATATGCAAAGATACAATTACACTCTACAACTAGGGAGAAGCACGGTGATTTTCTGTACTCTGTAATATTAGGTGACTTGCCTACTACTACTTTTATGTATGGGGTCAAATTGACCCCTTCAGTACTTATAGGTATGAATTGTAAAATCCGGGCCCATGAAAAAGTTACAATTCATTTTTGTCCTAAAATATACACTACCATGAATAAATAAAAGTCACAAAAATTCAGAACTCATTTGTTAAAATGTTAGAAATTATAGGAAAAAGAAATAGCAGTAGTTCTAGTGTTATAAGAATACCACATTATAAGACTTATTCAAACTGGAGTAGCACACGCAAGTCTTAATGAACAAGTCATGGGAATATGATACACCACTTAATGAATTAGTTGCATCTCTTAACTGTTGTGCCACTACCACAAATATACGCCAGTCAGGGAGGGATTGGAGTAATTTACATCACTTAAAAAATGTAACTTTTCATGATTTTGATTGGCTGTCATAGCCTTGCCCCATGGCACCCATGTTACACCTTTATTTTTATAGGTGGCTGGGATTGAGAATTCTAAAAGTATTAGTAATTTTGTGCATCTTCCTAGTTGCACAAAAATATTGTGCCTAATTAATAATAATATTTATTTTTATATAGCGCTAACATATTCTGCAGCACTTTACAGTTTGCACACATTATCATCACTGTCCCCGATGGGGCTCACAATCTAAATTCCCTACCAGTATGTCTTTGGAATGTGGGAGGAAACCGGAGTGCCCGGAGGAAACCCACGCAAACACGGGGAGAACATATAAACTCCTTGCAGATGTTGTCCTTGGTGGGATTCGAACCCAGTACTCCAGCGCTTCCGTGCTGTCCACTGAGCCACCGTGCTGCCCAATTTAGGTGTGTACATCAGAATTCTGGCATGACTACTGCATTTTTCAGACTATATGACGCACTTTTTTCCTCCAGAAATCTGGAGGAAAATGTGGAGTGCATCTTATAGTCTGGATATACCTGCTCTGGCTGTGGTGGGGAGATGGGGGAGCGGCAAAGGCAAAGCAGGGGGTCACAGGAGGCAGGAGCCGGCGGCTACAGCTAACTCCTGTGCCCACTGCTAAAGAAAAATGAATATTCACTGCATTCCATGCCCATGGGCGTGGAGGTCAGTGAATATTCATTTCTGCTTAATAGCCGCTGGCTTCCTGCAGCTGCTGGGATTTTGCATGGCTCCGTTTACTTAAGACAATGAATATTCACTTCTCTCCAATCTCATAGGCGTGGAATCCAGTGAAAATTCATTCCCTTAGTTGCAGGGACATATGAAAACCACCTGCACGAAGCTGGCGGCTGCGGCTAACACTGTGCTCACTATTAAAGAGCAGTGAACACTCATTGCTCTCCACGCACATAAACCCAACATGGAAAGCAGTGAGTATTTTAGCAGCTGTCCTCGACTTGTAAGAAGCGCATGACGTTCCTGCCATGATTACATGCATAAAGCAGCTGCTGGCATAGGAGTAAGACACGGTGAGGGAGCTCAGAAAGGTAAGTAGAATGATTTATGCATTTTAATGTTTTTTTCTGACGGGGCCATGCTTACCAGGATGGGGATGGTGTCCAATTATACGAGGATAAGGATGGGGCCATGCATACCAGGACGGAGATGGGGGCCCTGCATACCAGGATAGGAATAGGGGCCAATAATACCAAGATAAGGATGGGGCCATGCATGCCAGGATAGGGATGAGGGGAACCATGTCTACCAGGATAAGGATGAAGGGGACCATGCCTACCAGACTAGGGATAAGGGGGACATGCCTACCAGGATAGGGATGAGATGGCCATGCATACCAGTTGCTGTTACTGAATAAATTTCAGTATGCTTTACAGACAGTGCACTAGAGACTAACCTTCAAAGACATCTCTTGTCAATTTTCCTCTTTCGCCCATGTCAAAAAAAGGTTCTTGATGGTTATATGCTTGGTAAACGTCTTAACTAGAGTTGAGCGAAATGGGTCGAAAAATTTCAAAAGTCGCCGACTTTTGGCAAAGTCGGGTTTCATGAAACGAAACCCGACCCTAGGATGAGGTCGGCCATGAGGTCGGCGACTTACGCGCCAAAGTCGCGTTTCAAAAGTTTGTTTTGCGCTCTTTTTCAGCCAATCAGGATCCAAGGACACTGTGGGCAACGTGATGACATAGGCAGGGGTCACCACCATCTTTCAGAAGGGCATGCAAGTGATTGGTTTGCTTTGGTAGGCGTCACAGGGGTTATAAAAGGGCATGCACGCCGACCGCCATCTTACTTCTGCCGATCTTAGCATAGGGAGAGGTTGCTGCTGCTGATTCTGTAGGGAGAGCGTTAGGCAGGGAAGAAGAAAAAAAACTGCTTCTGCTGCTAGCGATTTTGCCTGTACAACGCACCAGTCACTGTGTGTGCAGTGCAAGGGGAGGCTATATTGTGGTGGATCAGCGGTGTTGGTTGTTAGGCTGCCTTCTAAGGCTTCCTGACAGCTGCATTGCTGTTTACCCACTGCTCTGCAAACTGCTTTTTTAAAAGCAATCCCAATTTTTTTTTTTGTCCTGCTGAGGTACTGAGCGTGCATTTTTTCACACCATACAGCGGTGTACGCTCCTCACACAGTACCGTGTAACGGCTGTTATCACAGCCACAGTGAAGCTATCTGTGTGTCACTCTGTGACAATAAGTCGAGGACATGTTCCGTTCTTACAGACCTGCACCTACTAGTTTTGTCTAGCTTTCAAACAGTTAAATATATTTGCTGTTTGATCACATTCAAAACTATAGAGAGACAGCGTGTGTCAGTCCGTATACTTAAAAAACATAATTTTACAATTTGACAATTTTACGTACACCGAACAGCCGTGTACGTGCACGCTCCTCTCAGTACCGTGTAACGGCTGTTATCACGGCCACAGTGAAGCTATCTGTGTGTCACTGTGGAAGGATAAGTGGAGGACTTGTTCCGTTCTTACAGACCTACACTCTAGGGAGATTCCTATTCTGCCCAATTCTACATACACCTTGTAGTTTGTGATACACTAGCCAATTTCTGCCTGTGACATAGCGCTGATATTCAGTGGGCCTCACACAATCCAAAAGTGTCCAGTGTCCACTACTGTGTGCAGAAATTCAAAATCTCCCTTATCCTGTAGTCACTTTTTTCACACCTGTGCCATCGAGCCTGTGACATAGCGCTGTGATATTCAGTGGGCCTCACACAATCCATAAGTGTCCAGTGTCCACAAGTGTGTGCAGAAATTCTAAATCTCTGTGATCCTGTAGTCACTTTTTTCACACCTGTGCCATCGAGCCTGTGACATAGCGCTGTGATATTTAGTGGGCCTCACACAATCCAAAAGTGTCCAGTGTCCACTAGTGTGTGCAGAAATTCAAAATCTCCCTTATCATGTAGTCACTTTTTTCACACCTGTGCCATCGAGCCTGTGACATAGCGCTCTGATATTCAGTGGGCCTCACACAATCCATAAGTGTCCAGTGTCCACAAGTGTGTGCAGAAATTCAAAATCTCCCCTGTCCTATAGACACCTTGTACCTTGTTTTACATTACTATATAGTTTGTTGGATTTTGTCTACATTTCTACCAAAAATGAGGAAGGCTGGTGGAAGAGGCCGTGGAATTGGGCGGGGGTTGGCAGCTGGTAATGATGGTGTTAGTGGTGGATCTGATGGTAGTGGCAAGAGCAAAATAGGACCGAATGCAGGAGGTGTTGAGCCTGCATCATCGTCTGTCTCCATAAGGCTTCGAAGGCTTAGTTTTCTAGGAGTTGGCAAACCGCTTTTAAAGCCAGAGCATCAGGAAAAAGTTTTGTCTTACATTGCTGACTCAGCCTCCAGCTCTATCGCCTCCTCTTCTGAAGTTGTAAAAAGTAAAAGCACTGAGTCGTCATTGGAGGCTCATGTTCATGAACCACACCTTTCCTTGTGTCCTTCACCCCAACCAAGATTGAAGGATGACGCAGGCCATACTACTGATTACTCCATGGAGCTGTTTTCACATACCATGCCTGGATTATCAAGTGAAATGGTGAATTACCCAGGCCAAGATGAATCTGACATGGAGTGCACTGATGCACACCCGCTGATAAATGATTCTGCTGGTACATTCACTCAGAGCACTACATTGTCCTCACAGTGTACAGAGCCAGATTCTGACCCTGATGAGACTCAGGTGTCCCTTCCCGCACACTATACCACCATACACGGTGACACAGAGGAAGGTGCACATGACATTGAAGAGGAGGTGATGGATGACCCAGTTGTTGACCCAGATTGGCATCCATTGGGGGAAGAGGGTGCTGCTTCCAATAGCTCAGATGAGGAGCATCCACAGCAGACATCGACATCACAACAGCTGTTATCTGGCAGGCCCGGAGCACTCCAAAGACAGGTTCCAAAAATCAAAAGAGTTGCTGGACAGCTTGTCCAGAGGGTCAAAAGATCACAGCGTGCTAGGCCGCAAAATGTCTGCCAAAGTAGGAAGAGTGCAGTGTGGCACTTTTTTGAACAAAATCCTCATGATCAGGCCAAGGTTATCTGTAAGAAGTGCGCAAAGACCTTTAGCCGAGGGAAAAATCTGAAAAATTTGAATACCAGTTGCATGCTTAGACATTTAACCACCATGCACTTGCAAGCGTGGACACAACACCAAACCTCAAGTGCCACAAGTGCAACTGATCACAAAGAAGGTAGTCAGCAACGCTACATTGTTTCCCCCACTGTAAGCCCACCGGTTAGAACAGCAGCAAATGTTGAGGTGTCGTTGCAAGGCCACAGCAGTCAGGGAATCCCACTGTTATATCAACGAAATACTGAATCTAGGCCATCAGAAAGAACACCAACTCCATCACCATCATCAACCCTCTCTCAGTCCGCCCTGTCCACCGCTACTTCCACCATATGCAGCTCTCAAGTCCAGCTCACCCTCCCAGACACTATGAGTAGGTCAAGAAAGTACTCAGTCTCTCATCCGCGTATACTGGGTTTGAACGCCCACATTGCCAAACTAATCTCGTTTGAGATAATGCCCTATCGGTTGGTGGAAAGCGCAGCTTTCCGTGAACTCATGGCCTATGCAGTACCACGCTATGACCTACCCAGTCGCCACTTCTTCTCTCGCAAAGCCATCCCAGCCCTCCACCATCATGTAAAAGACCGCATTGTCCATGCACTCAAGCAGTCAGTGAGTGGAAAGGTGCACCTCACAACTGATGCATGGTCCAGTCAGCATGGCCAGGGCCGTTACATGTCCATCACTGCGCACTAGGTTAATGTGGTGGATGCAGGCTCCACAGGGGACAGCGGTGGTGGGACAGTGCTGCCTAGCCCACGGTATAGGAAACAGTTGGCTGTAGGCGTTCGACCCTCCTCCTCCTCCTCCAGAAGCGAAAGCTCGTCCACAGAGCGCAGTCATATGAGCACTCCATCTGCAGCTGCCACTGTTGCACACGAGGTGTCCCCCTATCGAGCAGCTAGTGGAAAGCGTCAGCAGGCTGTGTTGCAGATGATGTGTTTGGGCGACAGACACACCGCCGAGGTGCTGGTCGAGTACGTGAAGCGACAAACTGAGTCATGACTGGGCAGTGTACATCTTGAGGCAGGCAAGGTAGTTAGTGATAACGGCCGTAATTTTGTGGCAGCCATAGGCCTTTCAAAACTCAGCCACATACCTTGCTTGGCTCACACCTTGAACCTGGTGGTGCAGTGCTTCCTCAAAAATTATCCGGAGTTAACAGCCCTGCTCCAGAAGGTGCGAAGACTGTGCACGCACATCCGCCGGTCGCCTGTACACTCCGTTCGTATGCAGAAGCTGCAGCGATTGCTCCACCTTCCCAACCACCACCTCATTATTGACATTGCAACAAGGTGGAACTCCACCCTGCACATGGTGGAGCGGCTGTGCGAGCAGAGGCAGGCCATAATGCATTTGTGGGAGGATACACGGCCAGGCACTTTGAGAGCAGACATTGAGTTGACAGGTGTGCAGTGGTCGAAGCTGAAAGACCTCTGTAAAGTCCTTCAGTGTTTTGAGGAATGCACACGGCTGGTAAGCGCAGACGACGCCATCCTAAGCATGAGCATCCGAATTATGCGTCTGCTCATGCAAACTTTGACGCACCTTAAGGAGCAGGCGTCTGCAGCCAATGTTGACGAGGAGGGAATCCTTGATGACATTCAACCATTGTCTGCTCAGGGACCCCTCCTGGACGAGGTGGAGGAAGAAGAGGAGGAGGAGGATGATGATGGGGATGATTACTTAGGGGAGGATGATGCATCTCGTGGGGCAAGTGAAAATGTTGGCGTGGCAAGGTCTGGTACAGGGTTTGTGCGTGACTGGAGGGATGTGGATTTGCCAGAAAGTGCTCCTCTAACCAGCACTCGCAGTGCATCATTGACACCGGAAACATTGGCCCACATGTCAGATTATGCCTTGCAGATCCTAAAAAGGGACCCCTGCATTGCCAAAATGATGAACGATGACGACTACTGGTTGGCCAGCATCCTGGATCCACGCTATAAAGGCAAATTACAAAACATCATGCCACAGGAGAACCTTGACCTAATATTGGCTAATAAACAAGCAACTCTGGTAAATCGGTTGCTTGAGGCATTCCCAGCACACAGCAGCGGTGATGGTTCTCACACGAGCCGTACGGGCCGGGGGCAGCTTGGCAGAGGTGTTCATGGTGCACACAGCAGAAGTGGCATTGGAGACAGGGGTTTCATGACAATGTTGTGACTGATTTTTCAAGTACCGCTCACACAACTGGTAATACTGCATCGATGGAAAGTGACAGGAGACAGCAGTTGTCAACTATGGTTACAAACTAATTTTCCTCCCATATCGATGTTCTCCCACACAGGTCATTCCCCTTTGACTATTGGGCCGCTAAACTGGACACCTGGCCTGAATTGGCACAATATGCCTTACAGGAGCTCGCTTGCCCAGCTGCAAGTGTGCTATCGGAAAGAGTCTTCAGTGCACCTGGATCAATCCTGACAGAAAAAAGGACCCGTCTGTCAACCCAAAATGTGGATGATCTAACCTTCATTAAAATGAACCATGCATGGGTTTCCAAGGATTTTGTCCCACCTTCCCCTGATGACACATAGGGTGATAGAAAAATGGCTTGCTTTGGTCCACCTCTTCCTGGGACTTGACCTATTTCGCCTTTTGCATCAGCTGAATGTCCAACATCAACATATGCCACTTTCTAAAACTCCCTAACTGTGCTGCCTTCCCCCCATGGCCGGGGTCACCACCTAGCGCACGACACCGTGCGAGTGCCGTTGCCCTGGACAGGTGGGTAGGCCGACTCTTGGGCGCGGGCACTGGCACAGGGTCCCTCATAGTGCAATCAAGTGTCTCTGACGGTGGTGGTGCACACCCGCCGTCAGACACACCGCTGTACTATGAGGGGCCCAGTGCCAGTACCGACGCCCAAGAGTGGGCCCCCCTTGCTTGGGCAGGGCCCCAGCATTTGCAATCTTTACCTCTCCCTGCTCCTCTGCTGTGTAGTCTATTCAAATCCATACTGTGTCTGACACCGTCTGAGTCTGCCTCCTGATGTATAGACATATATTTTGAATGTGTACGCTATCCATACATGTTATCCGGGGATACAGTACCCTTTCTCACCTTTGTGCAATCACGTGCAAGCCATACTGGGCCTAACACCGTCTGAGCCTGCCTCCTGATGTATAGACATATATTTTGAATGTGTACGCTATCCATACATGTTATCCGGGGATACAGTACCCTTTCTCACCTTTGTGCAATCACGTGTAATCCATACTGGGCGTGAGAACGGCTGGCGAGCTGTTAAGCAAGCTACAGCACCTGTGGTTTGCACACGTAAGTTTTTCATTTTTTCAGGAATGACGGTTAGGCCTAATTCCGGAACTGCGGTTGAC